>NC_064626.1:341010465-342210465 GCF_023864275.1 Schistocerca cancellata | reverse complement strand
TTGACTTTCATGGTGAGGAAATCATTGTACGATTACATCTAAGGCAGGATGGGTGTATGGTATAAAACAAGTGCATGCAATCCACAACATGCCAATTCATTACCAAACAGCAAACTGATAACACATGTGAACTACGAGTTTCATAAATCTGATGGCCTGAAACCGTGCAGTGACCTTCCTCGCTCAGTATAACCAGTCCAGTAGAATATAATGAGAGAATCATACATCAGGAATACTTCTCCCATAAACCTTATGCTTCAACGACATTCAACAAGAACGATGAAATCAGGATTGTCATCCAGCACCAAGACACACTGACACTTCCATGCAAGAGTTTCATATATCTAGAGGGTTGATTCAAGACAACTGTTGGCAGCGATTCAGTGGGATCCAAGCTAACACGTAGCGCTTTAGCATTCCTGTTCCAAGAGATACGCTATGAATTCAATGGGTCTGAGATCGACCGTATACACAATTTCGGCATAACATCAACCCTTAAAACATACATCTCTGCATCACCCATAGATCTGCATAATTTAGAAAATGCGGGATGGTTCATACACGATCCTGAGGATAGAACAGTTGCAGAGTACAAGTGATTTACTGCATACATACCTATAAAAATGCTTATGGGAAACTTTGAGGACGTGAAACAGATTATAAACAGGAACTCTTTCTGGTACAGTGTGCGATGGACAAGAAATCATACATTCAAGGAGCTCAAGAAGAGAATATGTTCACAATCAGCAAGGTAATACGGAAAATGCCTCACATCAGTGTATCAGATGAGGAGCGTTTGAAGCTTTTAAAAGTCCTTAATTCCAGTACATTTCTATCACTGACATTTCGCTCGTGGGAGGTTTTCGAGTACCAAGTGTTACCGACTGGGAGCAGACAAACATGGGCTATTGAAACCTCCTCCTATCCAGAGACATCTAGATTCATCATACTTGCGTTTCAGACTGATAGAAGAGGTAATACAGCAAATGATTCCACCCTGTTCGACAGTTTCAGGTTAACTAATGACAAAGTTTACATCAATTCAGAATTCTACCCATATAACAATTTATATCTGCAGTGGAATCAAAACGCATGCAGTCTAGCATATGACATGTATGCAAGGTTTCGTGCTTCTTACTATGAAATTACCAAAGGAGAGGGAAGAGTTTGTCTAACCAGTCCACGTAAGTTCAAGGAGCTTTCACCGATCATCATAATATCATAATAGACTGCTCGAAACAGAACGAGATTATTATGTCTGGACCTATATTTGTGTAAATTGAATTTGAAACGTCGACAAATGTCCCATAACACACTGCCATGTATGCTCTAGTTCTACATGACTGTGTGATCAACTACTGCCTGTTCACTGGTGTTGTGCAACGAGCTGTATAAATGAATAAGTGCTGCACCATACATAGAGCATTTCACAAGGTCGTCTCGAGGTGTGCACATCATTGTAGACGCTCAGGGTTTCTTTGATGTTGAGCGTAGACAGTTCGTATTTAAAGATGTTGCATTTGTAGCGTACACACAATATGTTGGAATAATAGAGGCATTCTCAGTGAACATTGCATCATCAAGGTCTTTCAAGTATGTGAAGTATGCTAAGACATGGAAGAGTGCAAAGTGGTTAACACATTTCTACTGGGATGATCCTGGCATACCCTATAAAGCCCTGGGGACTTCGTGACTGCAGACACACTCTCTCTATCTCTCACTCTCACTCAACCAGAGTCCCCCACCCCTCTCACACTACAAGTGAGTAATGTGAGTATGGGCGAGTTTCAACCCCGCCATCACATGGATACTATCATCTACGTGAAAGGTAAGGAGAAGATCTCATGGATGCGTCGAATCTTTAAGTTTACTGCTATTCAAGACATGGCATTCTATGGGTGTCCCTCTCTCTCTCGACTCAAGAACATGTATGAAAAAAGTGTTGCTGTATCTGCTTATGAAAATGTAAAATTACTTTCAAGTTGGATGAGAAGTAATTGAATTTTTACCTCACATTCTTTGAGTTCTTCTTTCTCAACCCTGTTCCAATTGTGACAATGTACAGTATTTCAACCATATGCTATGTCTGTGCTTTTCTTCAAGCACAGGAGATATAACTTTAGACATAACAGCTATATATATCTGGAAGAGGACACGGTCACGTGCCTCCTGCTCCCATAACCCAATTCGTGCAATATGACAGGCGTAATTCCATGTAACTATTCTATATACTTTGTTATCTCCCATGTTAAACTTCACCTCCTTAATAGCACTCATCTGCAGCAAAACTAATGTCATTTGAGACATGCACAGCATTTTATATATACACATATACATACATAATGCAATGGCGATAAAGTTTCTTTTTTGTAAATAAAAACAAAGATGTATGATAACTAATTTTTTCTTGCTTTATTGACTTCACACAAATACAATATAGTATTTTTGATGTACAATATACTATTCTTGAGGTATAATATAATATTCTTGAGGTACAAATTGATTCTGCTATTCCTGTGCACAAATACTTTTAACTTACACGCTACAACAGTAACACTGCTAGGAAATAGTTTTATGTAAATCTATGCTAAAAACTAAAGCAGGGCAAAGCTTTTAGAATAATTCTGATGAACTGCATACACTTAGAATCTAGTTTCAAGAGTCCACAATATCAAAGGTTTATATAATAACAATTCTGATGGACTGTGTGTTATATATACACTTAAAAACTATTCTCTTTTGGATGGATAGCGGCAGGTGAATAACTTAAAAGCTAATCTATTAAAAAAAACATGCGCATGATGTATAGATATATTTACAGCATAGAAATATGTTGTGTATCAAGAAACATTTGAATATATAATTTTTTCTATTTTTAGTTTTTTAAATATTTTTTGTGCTTATTTTTCCTACTTTCACACACATGCTGTGCATATATAAAAATAAAACTTTTTTTCTTTTTTCGGTTTTATCCTTTATTTTCCACACTTTCCCTTTCTCTCTCTCTCTCTCTCTCTCTCTCTCTCTCTCTCTCTCTCTCTCTCTCTATATATATATATATATATATATATATATATATATATACACATGTACATAGTACACAATAATATTCCATACATTCTCTCTATGTCTCTATACACACATGTAGATTGTAAACAAAAATATTTACATGACACACACACACACACACACACACAAATGCACAGAATTAATTACATTATGATAAAAGGGTCATACTACTACTCTGCAGGCACACTCTCTCTATCTCTCATTCTCACACAATCACAGTCTCCCACCCCTTCTCACGCTACAAGTGAGTAGTATGGGCAAGTTGCAATCCCATCATCACAAATGAACCTTTTATCATCATGAGGCGACAGGCCAATTTTAGACTGTAGCACAGTGTGCACCTCGTGTCCTCTCGATCGAATACTGGTCTGCCGTACCATATGCGGTGGCTGTGGTGCAGCACCGCGAACACCACTGCACAGGCACTGCGAACAGTCTTCAATAAAGAGGGCTCTGAATGCCATGCGATGCACACCCTTAGCCTACCTCTGGGTGGCACCTTCCAATGTGCGATAGGCATACATTATTGAGCGTAGACCTACAAACTCCACAATTGACAATCCATTCGACTCATCCTTCATAAGACCGATAACCTTCTTGTTCTCCAGAATAATGCCATAGGGTCATTCCATGTCAAGTCACCCAGGCCTTGACACCAACCATGTCAGATTTTGATGAAACTTGGTACAATTACTTCTTTTATCATCCTGAAAGCAATTGTAAAAATTTTTTGCTCTATCTCTTATAGTTTTTTTATACATTTTTAAAGTTTTTAGATTTGGCATTGTTTCAGCAGTCGGAAATCGTAACTTAAACGTGTCATCACAACTACAAAAATTTGTATATTAAAGAATGCTCAAGATATCAGTATGAAATTTTGGAATAAGTTTGTGTATTATATCTAAATGTTAAAAAATTACCATAAAATTATTAAAATCTTCCAAATGAAAAAAAATTTACAAGTTTTTTTAGCTAACAGATGTTTAGTTTTACAAAAACTGCAATACCTAGAGACTTAATTGTTTAGGCTATTAGATAAAAGAAAAATTATGTTGGGTTTTTAACCTGTTTAATAGTTATCTAATTTTTAAAATAATATTAATTATATTTTAAAAATAAAAAGTACCAAGTGACTTAGACACCGAAAATAAGTTTTTGTCTTATTGGAGTAACAATGTACACTTGGATTTTGTTTTGTTACTCCTGTGTTTTGAAGTAAAAAATTATTACAGTGTTAAATAGTGCTTGGATAGTATTTTATTAAGTTTATTTGAACGTTCAGTAAGTACTGTTACTTAGTTTACAGAGATTCTTTTCCAATATCCTATAAAAGTAACCAGAACAGTAATCAGACCAAAAGTGAAATCAGTATGTCAGATATTCAAACCTGTAGCGTAGGGTTATTTAAAAAATCTGACTGTTTCCAAACAACCTACACACCTTCAAAAAAGTTACAACCGGTATCTGAATTGAGTGAGGAGGAAAAAGATTTGATCCACTTACGATCTTGAATTAATCTGTGTGAATTTAAGAATATATGTTCACACCACAGCTACTACTTTTTAAATGTTTTTGAAAAGTATCAAACAACATGTGTAGACCCACTAAAAAACACAAAAAGCCCATCAAAAAATCGTTGAGAAGTGTAGGCTTGGATCTTTCTAAACAATTACTGACAAAAATATTAGCATAAAACCTGGGCAAAAGCTTTGCTCAACCCATAACTTTAGTGAGGAAAAATTAAGAGATGAACTCAATGAAAGTGAAATAGATGATGAAGTCATGGTTGAATTAGAATCATTGGAATCCAGAAATGAATCCCTTGTACAAACAAACATTGCTCTTGATAATTTAGGTTTAACACCGATAAAGCTTCATGGCTTGTCAGAACAAAGTAAAGGGTCTTATTTTGAAAGGAAGGTTAGCAGTATTGAAAAGACTGCAAAAAAGGTGGTTTCAAAAGCATTAAAATATGATGCACCAAGTTCTGATGAGCACGAAGAAGATACAAGTGTGGTTGAGAAAGCAAATAATTTAGATGTAATGATTTCTCTTATGAAAGAGAAGATTTCATCTGTTGGGAGGTCTAGAAAAATCCAGATTCTCCTTGGCTACAGATTCTTGGAGTCGAAATAAAGTGAGTACATGGTGTGACAAGCTAGAAAGCTAAAATCTGAAAAGGGTATTTGGAAACTCCTGGTCCAAAAAAAGGTAAAACTCTTTCTGAAAATACAGTAAGACTTGTAACAGATTTTTATGAAAAGGATGAAAGTTCCAGAGTGCTACCTGGAACAAAAGACAAAATAAGGGTTCAAGAAAATGTGTACATGCAAAAAAGACTCATTTTGTGTAACTTGAGAGAACTCAATTATTCTTTCAAATGGGAGAATCCCATGGTAGAAGTAGGATTTTCAGAATTTTGTTTCTTGAGACCTAAATGGTGTCTCCTTGCTGGTGCTGCAGGCACACACACTTATGTGTATTCAGTATCCACCAGAATGTTAAACTATTACTAGAAGTTGTGAAAATTGAAGAATATTATAAAGAACTAATTAAGATGCTTGTGTGCAACACGGAAAACCAAAACTGCATGCTACATCATTGCAACAGCTGTCCTGCACTAACTGAGTACTTAACTGAAAAACTAAGTGAAGATTATGATTTATAAGAAGAAATTGTAATCAGTCAGTGGGTTAACACAGACAGGGCAGAAATGATCAAACAGTCCATCAGTGTTGAAGACTACATTTCTTTATTGGTTGGGTCATTGGAAAAGCTCACCCTGCACTCATTTATAGCAAAATCCCAATCAGCAGCCTTTAAAAGATTGAAAGAAGACCCACCACCCAAAACAGCAATTATTGTGATGGATTTCAGTGAAAATTATTCCTTTGTTATACAAAATGAGATCCAAAGTTACCAATGGAATTGAGGTGGTTGTACTCTACACCCAGTTGGAGTTTTTCTAAGAAATGAGGAAAACAATGTTTTTGTTTCCAACCACTGTTTTATTAGTGATGACTAAGAACATGACACTGATTTTGTTAACTTTGTACAAAAAGAAATTACGAAGTGGCTGTCATTATATCATACTGACATTGACTCAGTTCACTACTTTACAGATGGTTGTGCTGGGCAGTACAAAAATAGAAACAGTTTTAAAAATTTGACTGAACACTTGAGAGACTTTAATTTGAAGGCCCAACACTCTTTTTTTGCAACAAGTCATGGGAAGTCAATTTGTGATGGCCTAGGAGGAACTATTAAAAGAATTTTAAGGAAAGCCAGTCTACAGCTTTCAGATGAAGAACAAATAATGACAGCAATCGATGTGTACAAGTTTTGTGAAAAAAATATTGAAAAAATTCATTTTCACTTTATTGACAAAAAAGAAGCTGATTTGCTACAGTTAAAACTAGAAAAACGGTTTTCAGCAACCCAAACCATTCCTGGAACAAAAAGTTTTCATAACTTCAAACCACTTCCAACAAACAACCTTGAAATTAGAAGGACTACAGATAGTGTAAAACCATCCTTAGTCTTTTCTTTCCATTCTTCTTCTGATTGGGTTCGTGTTGAACCATCCATAAATAGCTATGTGGCTGCAAATTATGATGGTAGCTGGTACTTTGGACCGGTAAAAACAATATTCAATGATGAAGAAGATGCAGAAATTCTATTTCTACATCCTTCAGGACCAGCTGCATCATTTTATTGGCCTGAAAGAGAAGATTCTTGCATAGTGCCTTTGGAGCACATAGTCTGTGTAGTAGACGCACCTCAATCAAGCGGTACTGGAAGAATGTATTACTTCAAAAAAGACTGTATCAAAAGAACTGAAAGCTCTTGGATGAAATGAAAAAACAGTTTGAATCAGCATTAATGTTTATTAAAAAGACAAAATTACTCAAAAAATTCAATGTTTCAAGCAATCAGTTGGGTTATACATTAGTGTCGTAAGTACACTATCTTTGTACATAATTCTAATGTAATCTACTATAATTAATAAACATGTTAAAAAGCCATCATTATTTTTGTTTTATCAAGTAGCCTATATGTTTAAGAGTAAATTAAAACAAATTTGAGCATTCTATCAGGTCTGAGACCCTAGATATTGCAATTCTTATAAAACAAAACATCCGTTAAAAAAAGAAAAAAAAATACATATATATTTTTTCATAGAAAATATTAATATATTTTAATAGTATCATTTTTATCTTCAAATACGTATAATAAATAAACTTGCTGCAAAAGTTCATGATGTTATCTAAAAGAGTTTTTAAGATAAGCAATTTTAAAGTTTTGAATACAAATTAAATTTTTCATTTCCGAAGGTTCGGAAAACGCAAAACATAAAAACTTTAAAAATTTATAAAAAAATCTATAAGAGATACAGCAAAAAAAATTTGCAGGTGTTGTCAGGATGGTATTAGAACCATTTGAACCAAATTTCATGAAAATCTAAGGAGGTGGGTGTGTTATTTTTTATTGGGTGATTTGATATGGAATGACCCCCATAAGGATTATCGGCCATATATGAGGACATGTCGAATTCATTACCGTGGCACCTAATTACATCATATGGATCACAGTCGTTCACCCAATAGATGAAATTATCTGTATCCATATAAAGTAATTTAGGATCTGCAAAATGAGTTTATGCAAATTCATAATGCAAGTGGTAAATGTGGAGTTTGGATAAGTCTAGTGTGAACATCCCCACAGAAATAGGTTTCGTAAACTCCCCCCCATTAACCATGGACCTTGCCGTTGGTGGGGAGGCTTGCGTGTCTCAACGATACAGATAGCCGTACCGTAGGTGCAACCACAACGGAGGGGTATCTGTTGAGAGGCCAGACAAACGTGTGGTTCCTGAAGAGGGGCAGCATCCTTTTCAGTAGTTGCAAGGGCAACAGTCTGGATGATTGACTGATCTGGCCTTGTAACATTAACCAAAACGGATTTGCTGTTGTGGTACTGTGAACGGCTGAAAGCAAGGGGAAACTACAGCCGTAATTTTTCCCGAGGGCATGCAGCTTTACTGTATGGTTAAATGATGATGGCGACCTCTTGGGTAAAATATTCTGGAGGTAAAATAGTCCCTCATTCGGATATCCGGGCGGGGACTACTCAAGTGGATGTCGTTATCAGGAGAAAGAAAACTGGCATTCTACGGATCGGAGCGTGGAATGTCAGATCCCTTAATCGGGCAGGCAGGTTAGAAAATTTAAAAAGGGAAACGGATAGGTTAAAGTTAGATATAGTGGGAATTAGTGAAGTTCGGTGGCAGGAGGAACAAGACTTCTGGTCAGGTGACTACAGGGTTATAAACACAAAGTCAAATAGGGGTAATGCAGGAGTAGGTTTAATAATGAATAGGAAAATAGGAATGCGGGTAAGCTACTACAAACAGCATAGTGAACGCATTATTGTGGCCAAGATAGATACGAAGCCCACACGTACTACAGTAGTACAAGTTTATATGCCAACTAGCTCTGCAGATGACGAAGAAATTGAAGAAATGTATGATGAGATAAAAGAAATTATTGAGGTAGTAAAGGGAGACGAAAATTTAATAGTCATGGGTGACTGGGATACGAGAGTAGGAAAAGGGAGAGAAGGAAACATAGTAGGTGAATATGGATTGGGGCTAAGAAATGAAAGAGGAAGCCGTCTGTTAGAATTTTGCACAGAGCATAACTTAATCATAGCTAACACTTGGTTCAAGAATCATGAAAGAAGGTTGTATACAAGGAAGTAGTCTTGAGATACTGAAAGGTATCAGATAGATTATATAATGGTAAGACAGAGATTTAGGAACCAGGTTTTAAATTGTAGGACATTTCCAGGGGCAGATGTGGACTCTGACCACAATCTATTGGTTATGAACTGTAGATTAAAACTGAAGAAATTGCAAAAAGGTGGGAATTTAAGGAGATGGGACCTGGATAAACTGACTAAACCATAGGTTGTACAGAGTTTCAGGAACAGCATAAGGGAACAATTGGCGGGAATGGGGGAAAGAAATACAGTAGAAGAAGAATGGGTAGCTCTGAGGGAGGAAGTAGTGAAGGCAGCAGAGGATCAGGTAGGTAAAAAGCCGAGGGCTAGTAGAAATCCTTGGGTAACAGAAGAAATACTGAATTTAATTGATGAATGGAGTAAATATAAAAATGCAGTAAATGAACAGGCAAAAAGGAATACCAACGTCTCAAAAATGAGATCGACAGGAAGTGCAAAACGGCTAAGCAGGGATGGCTAGAGGACAAATGTAAGGATGTAGAGGCTTATCTCACTAGGGGTAAGATAGATACAGCCTACAGGAAAATGAAAGAGACCTTTGGAGCAAAGAGAGCCACTTGTATGAATATCAAGAGCTCAGATGGAAACCCAGTTCTAAGCAAAGAGGGGAAAGCAGAAAGGTGGAAGAAGTATATAGAGGGTCTATACAAGGGCGATGTACTTCCGGACAATATTATGGAAATGGAAGAGGATGTAAATGAAGATGAAATGGGAGATACGATACTGCGTGAAGAGTTTGATAGAGCACTGAAAGACCTGAGTCGAAATAAGGCCCTGGGAGTAGACAACATTCCATTAAAGCTACTGACGGCCTTGGGAGAGCCAGTCCTGACAAAACTCTACCATCTGGTGAGCAAGATGTACGAGACAGGCGAAATATCCTCAGACTTCAAGAAGAATATAATAATTCCAGTCCCAAAGAAATCAGGTGTTGACAGATGTGAAAATTACCGAACTATCAGTTTAATAAGTCACAGCTGCAAAATACTAACGCGAATTCTTTACAGACGAATGGAAAAACTGGTTAAAACCGACCTCGGGGACGATCAGTTAGGATTCCGTAGACATGTTGGAACACGTGAGGCAATACTGACCTTACGACTTATCTTAGAAGAAAGAGTAAGGAAAGGCAAACTTACGTTTCTAGAAGTTGTAGACTTAGAGAAAGCTTTTGACAATGTTGACTGGAATACTCTCTTTCAAATTCTAATGGTGGCAAGGGTAAAATACAGGGAGCGTAAGGCTATTTATAATTTGTACAGAAACCAGATGGCAGTTACAAGAGTCGAGGGGCATGAAAGGGAAGCAGAGGTTGGGAAGGAAGTGAGACAGGGTTGTAGCCTCTCCCTGATGTTATTCAATCTGTATATTGAGCAAGCGGTAAAGGAAACAAAAGAAAAATTTGGAGTAGGTATTAAAATCCAGGGAGCAGAAACAAAAACTTTGAGGTTCGCCGATGACATTGTATTTCTGTCAGAGACAGCAAAGGACTTGGAAGAGCAGTTGAACGGAATGGACAGTGTCTTGAAAGGAGGGTATAAGATGAACATCAACAAAAGCAAAACGAGGATAATGGAATGTAGTCGAATTAAGTCGGGTGATGCTGAGGGAATTAGATTAGGAAATGAGACACTTAAAGTAGTAAATGAGTTTTGCTATTTGGGGAGCAAAATAACTGATAATGGTCGAAGTAGAGAGGATATAAAATGTAGACTGGCAATGGCTAGGAAAGCGTTTCTGAAGAAGAGAAATTTTTTAACATCGAGTATTGATTTAAGTGTCAGGAAGTCGTTTCTAAAAGTATTTGTATGGAGCGTAGCCATGTATGGAAGTGAAACATGGACAATAAATAGTTTGGAAAAGAAGAGAATAGAAGGTTTCGAAATGTGGTACTACAGAAGAATGTTGAAGATAAGTGGGTAGATCACGTAACTAATGAGGAGGTATTGAATAGGATTAGGGAGAAGAGAAGTTTGTGGCACAACTTGACCAGAAGAAGGGAGCGGTTGGTAGGACATGTCCTGTGGGATCAAGGGATCACAAATTTAGCATTGGAGGGCAGCGTGGAAGGTAAAAATCGTAGAGGGAGACCAAGAGATGAATACACTAAGCAGATTCAGAAGGATGTAGGTTGCAGTAGGTACTGGGAGATGAAGGAGCTTGCACAGGATAGATTAGCATGGAGAGCTGCATCAAACCAGTCTCAGGACTGAAGACCACAACAACAACGACAACAATATGGAAGAAGAAATTATAATGAAAATTATACTCAGAAGGCAATTCCGACTGTGCACCGAACACAGGAAGCTGGATTGCCAGTGCCTACTGCGGTCCAGCCCGCTACTCACACTCGAGGTCAAAATCCACGCGTTTTACTATAACAAGAAGATAGATTTAATAAGGCGAATTTGACATAAACACGAAAATTCACACTCTAAATAGAAATTATTGACTCACTTGGCAATCTCATATACTGGCCTTTAAGTCTCTTCCTACTCGACTCGGAGGTGTTGTTGGAGTTAACTCTCTTCATCTTGCGTGGATTAAAGGGATAATAAACACAGACACACACACGAACGAACGAACGATGCGACGAACAAAGGACGAGTGAGAAAGACTATTGGAGAGCGATTCCTTATATAGATGTGATGACAGAGTATCACATGATCTCAGCGTGAATCAAACAGTCAAAGGGACGGTGTCTGTGATACAATATCCACAGTCAACGTCTATCTTCAGGAGTTCTGGAAACCGGGGTGATGCAAAACTTTTATTGATGCGTGTAGTTGTAAGGTTGAACATTTTGGGGGAGGGGGGGGGGCTCACAAACATTCGTTGTGACTAAAAACTGAACTAGCCAGATGCTTCCAGTACCTCGAGGAGAACTGAGTTCATGACAATTTATCGATTTACAGCGAAAGAATTCACAGAATCAGTGAATATGCTATTTGGAATACACACTGGATGATATTGAACTCAGCCTTTGAATCGGAGGTCATTATGTGAATATTATGAACTCGTCTGAGGAGAATGCAATTATATATATTCTTGATCAAGGAAGGGCGGTGTTTTTATTGTATCTGGCTCAAAGTATGCGAGGTTAGTGATTTTAGAACGTGACTGGTATATACGTGTAATTCTAGGTTGCTGGCATTAAGACTAGAGTTTGTTATATTTAGTTTAGCTTTGTAAAAACTGAAGCAAATCATTTAGAAAGTCTTGAGATGATAAAATAGAGAATTTTTTGGTATTTAGGAATTCTGTACAGCGGAAAAGATGAAATTCTGGTCGAATTTGGTAAACAGATCGCGTTAGGGCAAGAATTTTTCTATGCACACATCAAGAAAGCGAATATTAAATATTTGTGGGACACTACAATTCTACTTGATTCTTATTTTTACGTAGTGATATGACTTCAGAACTTTGTTAGATGCGCGCTTTTCGTGGCGATGTGTAAGCTACATGTCACATGTGTTCTGTTAGAATCATTAGCGGAGGAACAGTTTCTGTATAGCATGATCTGTGACATTAGTATGCGCGTGCAGGCTAGACGCTGTGACGTCACTATGTGCGTGCACGGGGGCTAGAGATGACACGCACTTTCCATTAGAATCTTGAGAGAGAAAGCGGTCGAACATCATTTCCGCCATTTTTCTTGCTCATGAAAACCACACATTGCATGTTGTACCACCTCACAGCGAGACCTTCAGAGGTGGTGGTGCAGATTGTTGTACACACCGGTACCCTTAATACCCAGTAGAACGTCCTCTTGCATTGATGCATGCCTATATTCGCCGGTGCATACTAGTCACAAGTTCATCAAGGCACTGTTGGTCCAGATTGTCCCACTCCTCAACGGCGATTAAGCGTAGATCCCTCAGAGCGGTTGGTAGGTCATGTCGTCCATAAACAGCCCTTTTCATCCTATCCAAGGTATGTTCGATACGTTTCACGTCTGGAGAACATGCTGGCCACTCTAGTCGAGCGATGTCGTTATCCTGAAGTTATTCATAACATGTGCACGACGTGGGCGTGAACTGTTGTCCATGAAGACGAATTCCTCGCCAATATGCTGCCGATATGGTTGCACTATCGGTTGGAGGATGGCAATCACGTATCGTACAGCCGTCACGGTGCCTTGGCTCAAATGGCTCTGAGCACTATGCGACTTAACTTCTGAGGTCATCGGTCACCTAGAACTTAGAACTAATTAAACCTAATAACCCTAAGGACATCACACACATCCATGCCCGAAGCAGGATTGGAACCTGCGACCGTAGCACGGTGCCTTCCATTACCACCAGCGGCGTACGTCGACCCCACATAAGGACACCCCAAAACAGCAGGGAACCCCCACCTTGCTGCACTCGCTGGACAGTGTGTCAAAGGCGTTCAGCCTGACGGGGTTGCCTCCAAACACGTCTCCGACGATTGTCTGGTTGAGGGAATAAGCGACCTCATCGGTGAAGAGAACGTGAAGCCAGCCCTGAGAGATCCATTCGGCATGCTGTTGGGCCCATCTATACAGCACTGCATGGTGTCATAGTTGCAAATTCGACCTTGTCATGGACGTCGGGAGTGAAGTTGCGCATCATGCAGCCTATTGCGCACAGTTTAAGTTGTAACACGACGTCCTGTGACTGCACGAAAAGCATTACTCAACATGGTGGCGTTGCTGTCAGGTTTCCTCCGAGTTATAATGCCTAGGTAGCGGTGATCCACTGCAGTAGTAACCCTTGGGCGGCCCCAGCGAGGGATGTCATCGACAGTTCCCGTCTCTCTGTATCTCCTCCATGTCCGAACAATATTGCTTTGGTTCACTCAAAGACGCCTGGACACTTCCCTTGTTGAGAGTCCTTCCTGGCACAAAGTAACAATGCGGACGCGATCGAACCGCAGTATTGACCGTTTACGCAAGGCTGAACTACAGACAACACGTGCCGTGTACCTCCTTCCTAGTGGAATGACTGCAGCTGATCGGCTGTCGGACTCCCTCCGTCTAATAGCCACTGCTCATGTACGGTTGTTTACATTTATGGGCGGGTTTAGTGACATCTGTAAACAGTCAAAGGGACTGTGTCTGTGATACAATATCCACAGACAACGTCTATCTTCAGGAGTTCTGGAAACCGGGGTGATGCAAAACTTTTATTGATGCGTGTAGTTGTAAGATTGTAATTATTTTAAACTAATCAATGTCTCTCTGCACTTTCACATTGTAATATTGGAACTATGTCAGCAGCTTCTCCAAGTTTCAACTATACATAAGCGGTTTCTCTGCCATTGGATGTTGGAGAATTGGGAGCTTCTCAAAATTTCTTCGTTAAAGACAAATGGCCTTCTTAGATGCAATAATTGTTAGCTTCCTCTTAAAAATCCAACATGTTAGAAGCTTGCTAACAGAATGAGATAGTTAACCATACACATTCTAGCTCCTCAGGAAACACTGATAAGAGGGAAACAATTTTGACTCATTAAACTTCTGGTTAAACGAAGGTAAACTCAGAACAAAAATCAAAGGCTATTTAACAATTGTGGGGAAATCGTTGATAAATTTTAAACTCTACTTTGGCATCAGAAATAGTCTATACTTACTGGAAAAACGACCAACAAAGTGTGTAGTTCAATAACACTTTTCACTCCCATAAACAGTGATAAGAAAAATGTATAGAAAATCGAGAAATTTTGAAAATTCTTAAGTGGAGACTACTCGAAAGATCCTAAAACGCAGCGGGCAAACGTTATTTGTCAAGTTTAATGCGCAAATAGAGCTCTGAGCACTGTGGGACTTAACTTTTGAGGTCATGTCGCGCAAATAGAGATAGAGAAGGTATACAGATGGGTAGTTTGGAATAAATCAGTACATTTGGTAAAGCATAAGAATAATGTGAAACGCCCTACAGACCTTAGTAAACAACTTCCTTCGCATCCATGCCCAAAAACTACTGAATTTCGAGAAACGCACCAAAACGTCTTAAACAGAACGTCCGTGTTTTCTTGCAGCGAATGCGATAGCAGAATTCCAAGGATTATCCACATCTACACAACACATTCCATACCTCAATACGGAAATTAGGACAGCCACCTACTAAATAAGACATGGTTGATAGCCCAAGTTGTGATAAGGTATTAGGTGTCTAAAGGACAGAATCGAAGCGTGGCATCAGTGGAACAAACATCTTATGACTGGAAGACAGCCGGACGGGGTGGCCGAGCGGTTCTAGGCGCTACAGTCTGGAACTGCGCGACCGCTACGGTCGCAGGTTCGAATCCTGCCTCGGGCATGGGTGTGTGTGATGTCCTTAGGTTAGTTAGGTTTAAGTAGTTCTAATTTCTAGGGGACTGATGACCTCAGAAGTTAAGTCCCATAGTGCTCAGAGCGATTTGAACCATTTTGAACTGGAAAACACTTTCCTCCAAAACAACTCATAGGGGAAAAGAGAGTGTGATCAAAATAAGCCCATAGAAACACAGCAATATTTTTTTAAAACACATATTTGAGAAGAATGAGTGGAATTTAGCGTCCCACTGATAACATGGCCATTATATATAGACCAAAAGTTCGGACGGTTCGAGGATGGGAAAGGCACGTTCGATAGGTTTCATGTCTGCAGAACATGCTGGCCACTCTAGTCGAGCGATGTCGTTGTCCTGAAGGATGACGAATACCTGGCCAATATGCTGCCGATATGGTTGCACTACCGGTCGGAGTATGGCATTCACGTATAGTAGAGCCGTTATGGCGCCTTTCATGACCACCAGTGTTGTACGTCGGCCCCAAGAAATGCCACCCCAGAACAGCAGGGAGCCTCCACCTCGCTGCACTCGCTGGACAGTGTGTCAAAGGCGTTCAGGCTGACTGGGTTGCCTCCAAACACGTCTCCGACGATTGTGTCGTTGAGGGTATATGCGACACTCACCGGTGAAGAGAACGTGATGCCAGTCCTGAGAGATCCATTCGGCATGTTGTTGCGCTCATCTGTACAGTGCTGCATGGTGTCGTGGTTGCAAAGATGGATCTCCCCATAGACGTCTGGAGTGAAGTTGCGCATCATGCGGCCTACTGCCCACAGTTTCAGTTGTAACACGAGGTCCTGTGACTGCACGAAAAGCATCATTCAACATGGTGGCGTTGCTGTCAGTGTTCCTCCGAGCGATAATGCGTAGGTAGTGGTCATTCACTGAAGTAGTAGCCCTTGGACGACATGAGCGAGGGATGTCATCGACAGTTTCCGTCTCTCTGTATCTCTTCCACGTCCGCACAACATTGCTTTGGTTCACTCCGAGACGGCTGGGCACTTCCCTTTTGAGAACCCTTCCTGGCACAAAGTAACAATGCGGACGCGATCGAACGGAGTATTGAGCGTCAAGGCATGGTTGAACTACATACAACAGGAGCCGTGTACCTCCTTCCTGATGTAATGACTGGAAGTGATTTGCTGTCTGACCCCTTCTGTCTAATAGGCGCAGCTCATTCATGGGTGGGTTTAGTAACATCTCTGAACACTCAATCGGACTGTGTCTGTGATGCAATGTCCACAGTCAACGTCTATCTTTAGGAGTCCTGGGAACCGGGGTGATGCAAAACTTTTATTTATGTGTGTAGTTCCATTAGAATAAAGAAGTCGATGTCGTAATTCGGCGATTATGAACGATAGAAAGTACTTGCGAGTGATAGGAAATTTGCCTTACTGTCCTCTACAACTTGGTGAAAGTCGCATCTCGATATATTTATTCATTCTGCATATATATGCGGGTTGGCCTGTTTTAGCTGCCTCACGCCGAATACTGAAGGGTGATAGTCTTACCTGTGATGGCAATGCTCGGTGAGTCTACTGCATTCGATAAGTCTCATATGCCCCCAGGGCGAGTCAAATGGCGAATTAGACTGGGAAATCGGCCAAGTTTTCATGAGTGTATTTTTACGTTCCTCATAATTGTTTTTCATCCGCCTTCTGCTTGAAGGAACATAGAGCTGTTACCGCGGCAGCAGCGTCTTGATCGTTCAGAATTTTAAACCAGATTAAACAACTGCAAATTTTTATTAAACAGTGAAGAGAGACCTTCAATAACATGATACAATAATATTAAGCACTAACACGGACCGTCAAGAGACCACTTAAGAAACATTTTGCTCGTGTTTGTAGGAATCTTTTTCGAAAACGAAATGCTTCGTATCAATCTGATAGGGTATGTTGTTCTCCAACTCTGCGTGAGTGGTGAATCAGTTGATGACAAGGGTAGAAAAAACGGGAAGTTCACTGAAGAATGTCACACTAGAGCTTGTGAAATGTACAGAAATAATTGAAAATAAAGTCTTTTAGACTTTATTATTAATTTAGTTAATCGAATGTTAGAACGTTAAAATCGGATTAAAGTAGATAATTTCACAAAAATACTTCAGTTGTAAGGTTAGATATACAGTAAAATGCAATAAGTGGCTGAATTTTGTAAATCGGTTCTTTATTTAAGCTGTAAATTAGGAAAACAGTGACAGTCCGGTGCATTTTGCAGAGCAGGAAATTACAGGGACTCGGTCTGATTCCACATATCAGGTGACCTTAACGTTGATATCAAAGCTCAGCACGACAGGTGATTCCACATATCAGGTGACCTTAACGTTGATATCAAAGCTCAGCACGACATGTCTAGGGACGTGCGCATTGTATATGTACCTATGATTGATGACAGACACAGTGATATCATTAGTAACAACATAACCAAGACGGCCACTATTATGCCAAATGTTGGCTATATTTTGAACAGTCAGTGAAACAGACAAATTAGACTAAGAGAAGTTTCTGCGTCCGAAAATGATCGAACTCACATAACAACTGCAATGTTCACTGAAAGACCAACAAAAATACACTTATCAGTATGAAAATGATTCGAGTATAGTACGAAAAGCTGTACAGGTGGCGTGGTAACACTGATCCGCAGTAGGAACTAAAATAAGAGGGAAAACATATTTATCGTAAAAACATCGGGGTTAGCATCAATAAATAAACTTCGAACATGTAGTTTAAGTCGAAACTGCTACACAGAGTTACACATATATGCGTGAATCAGCTGTAAATCAAAGCAGTTACCGGTATCGTAAAAATAACTATCACTTTTTAGGAAAGAAAACGAACCGGATATAATGGAAAAGCTCCACAATGGGCATAGAGACAGTAATACACAGCGCTATGGAAAATGTAACAACGAACGGAGCTGTAGACAAATACAGTATAAAATGCGCACCAAGATGTGGCGATACAGCGACTTTTACCATTTACATCACTGGTCAAAGCTACAGAGGTGTCGAAAGTTCATGCTATTCTTGACTCAATGTATGAACACTAATAACACTAGTTGACAAGTACATTTTTTTCTTAAAGGTGAAGTGTTTTCTGGTGTACTTCTGTGTGCTGATCAGGGCCGGTTTGACATCCAAGCGGTGGCTTGGGGCGCCAAGCTGTCACAGGCGTCAAATGCGCCCTTTATGGAAAACTTTCACACAAGGCTCGTTCTAAGTTATAGTTCAATTCTTTTATCTTGGCGGTTCGCGCATGCCCGTCCAGACGCGGGAGTTTGCTGCGTTGCCAGTTGTACGCGCCAAGAGAAGCAGCGCCGTAGTACAGTTCGCAAACTTACGTTAAGCGGGAAGCGCGCAGTTTATGGAGTAAAGCCACCACGGCCGCATTAACCCTTTCGCTGCTACAGAGACGTGCACCCCGCATGCCGCGATGTGCGCTATTTTGTCAGCATTGCATTGCTCGCCTGTGCACGCACATGGTTTCGACTGCTTTGACACACTTTATCATTCGATGTCGTAAAAACTATTTGGCCCAAAAATTTGATTTTTACACATCTTCTTGACTGATACCTTCCCCCCATAAATGACTTAATTTTGTTTCGATATTCAACGCAGTTATTGTGCAGCATTAGATGTAGTAAACCATTGCACGAAATTTTGAAGAGTTTGCAGAGGTAAAAGTCCATAGCGTATACTTTCCATGTGGTTGATTTTAGTTGCCACTAGAAGTTTCAAAAAATTACATTCAAACGAATAAAATTCGTGAAGTAAGGCACTTTGATATTGTTTTTACATAAAGAAAGTATTAATCACTGAACAAGGTTTGAACTCAGCACCTTTCGCTTAGCAGCCATACACTTTAACCACTACGCTTACACAGCTCAACATTCAATGCATCTCCCAAAGGTCTTTAAAATATCACGCAAAATACCGACAAACACTGTTGGTATGACTATGAATTACTCACGTTTCGTCGAAGTACAATAGGAAATAACAATTACCGCTGTTCTTTATTGCGATAAAGCGGTTAGTGAGAATGATACAAACACCTTTCCTTGCTATCGCCTAAATTAGGAAGCTTATTGCTTGTTTGGTTTAATTAATTAATAGAATATGAAGCAACTGGTATAAATAATCTTTCTATAAAAGAAAGTCTGCTATCAAGACATTGCTTTTGTTCAATTACTTTATTTATGACTGAACGTTTCTAAAACTGAAGACGCTCGTCCGTGCTCTGCACTGCAGTCGAGCTCTGGCAATGTCGTTCTCTGTTCATTGGTGGAATGTATTTTGTGACGTGAGATGCGCAGAACGAACCTAAACTCGGCCGCCGTCATAAATGACGCGCGTTTTAGTAGCAAAAACAACTCATTTCCACACTAACTAGAATTAAATTTAAGTTTAAAGACGTACAATTAATACATGAAGTAGGGAGATGAATAGTGGAGACGTGGAGGACGCCAGATGGTTAGTCACTTGTGTAGAAAAAATGTTCTCGAACCGGCTCAGGTGTTGATTTCAGGTAAAGTACTTAGAATACTAAGTCACGTATAGCTTGACACAAGTTTAGAGTTTCTGCAGGATATGTACCCAAAATGTAACCACTTAGCCGTTATAACAACACCAGTGTTGTTTAGTATAGGTTTGCAATGTGGTCTGCTACAAAAATATGTTTAATTTAATAGTTTATAATACACCTGCCTACGTATTTCGGTGATAGTTTGACGTTGGGGCCTACATGTGTGCTTTAAATATCGTTTTACACACACTCCTTAGCAACGGGTGATAAAGCGACTGATGCAGGTCTGATGAATTTCGTGGCTTCAAGAGGTTACATTAATTCTTCTGACCACTTCCTATAAATCTGCCGCAAATTTAGAGCGAGAAAGCAGCGGCAGACAGCTCAGACTTTGTCATGGGCCCCACATTGAGTGTACTCGTGTTGTGTGGAAGGACCCATGCTGCCGCTTCACGTGGAACAGTCGTGCAAAAGACTAGCGCTAGTATAAAAAGTTAGGTCAATTAGAACGTAAAATTTGGGGGAAACCGTAGACTATTATTCAATTAAATTGTCTCAATGAAAAACTTCCGTCTCTGCTTCACATCAAACTTGGCATCACGAAACAGTTTACTGAAATGGTACCAAAATATTACGATGGACAATGTGGCAACTAATTTACCGCGGCTGTCACAAGCTGAGATAAAAGAAAGTTTTCGTCAGCGCTGATGTTCGGAAACTAATGAAATACGGAACATTAGAACACAACATGAGTGAAAAATGTTCAAATGTGCGTGAATTCCTAAGGGACCAAACTTCTGAGGTCATCGGTCCCTAGAATTACACACTACTTAAACTAACTTATGCTAAGAACAACACACACACCCATGCCCGTAGGCCTCGAACCTCCGGCGGAAGGGGCAGCGCAGTCCGTGACAGGACACCTCAAACCGCGCGGCCAGTCCGAGCGTCAATATGAGTGAAAGTTAAAGTTCGTCTTGAACGCCCTTTAAACAACTTGTCAACAAGTTTTCTGGCAGCTAAAACGAGCTTCATTTGAGAATATAGTAAGAAACGTGTTGGATAACTTCAAGGTATTTGATACCTCAATGTGCTCGAAGCTGCACTCTCTGGACTCCTGTGTCAGCTATCTATAGAAAATCTAGGTTCTGTGAATGAAGAAAAGGGGGAAACGTTCCATAGGGATATTAAAGAAATGGGACAGGGATACCAGCATTGAAGGGAGGTCAGCATGATAGCTGGCTATTGCTGGATACTGCAAAAGGATGCACAAAAGAGACATAATTGATTTTAGGGGAAAAAAGTGACATTAATATTTGTGCTTTTCTGTTATTTCTGAAAAACATTATGCTTCATTATAAGGTTAATAGTAACTTATTTCATAATATTTTAAGAAAGGTCTTACGAATGCATGTTTTGTTTGGACTTTCTGGATCTTTATTATCGCTTTATGAAAAGACCCTATGTGACAGAAGAAAATCTGTGGCATTTCTTAAGATTGCATAACAAAAAAATTAGAATCACCTGAAATGATCATGAAAAAATTGCAAAATATAAATTTGTAGAGCTGTGTAATTATTGTGTTCTCTACGCATCTCTCTCGTTGACCAATGATTCACCTTCAGCATGTTCGAATTTTCATCATGTGCTATCCCCAGGTGCCTTACATTTTAACATCAAGTCAGAAACAGAACGTATGTGATGCTGTTTCTTTCTGAAGTATCAGCTGTTGTTATGCATTAGAAGACTTTCAAGGAAGTAGTCTGTGAAAACATGGTGAAACTTTCATAATATACTGAAACTGTGTAACAACGCAAATTGAAGTAAGTGGTACCCAGTACATAAATTTTCCATATTGTGAAAAGAGTGGAGTCATATTATATTATTATTATTTTCTAGGTGAACATCTACAAATATACTCAGTGAATTACAATTAAATTGTCTTGAAACAAAAATATTAAATTCAGGAAGACACAAACGTCACAGTTACTGAACCTCCTATTTTCCAAACATTTATAATATTTACAGGTCATACCTGGGTCAGCTCCTTTTCTTCCTCAGTCTTAAGATTCTTCCAGTTTCGCTCAGACACCGAGAGGTAAAACATAAAATCCTCGTCCAACCTGTCCTCCGGATCCATGAAGCCTTTCTGTTACCGTCAAGTGAAACCCTCGACGTTTCTACACGTACAGATACAGCGTTGAACTTTTGCTGTTTAGTCACTTGATTCTCTTCAAAAATTACCATAGTCGAAGTTCACTCAGAAAAACTTTGGTTTTAATATGAAATACTTTTATCCTGAAACACTAATACATAATAGCAAAGGTAGATATACAAAAAGTGTACAAATATGTATGTATTTACATTGTTGATACGGGAAGAGTGTGGTCAGAGATACTACTAACCTTACTTCGCTGCCATTATCGCTGCATTAATTCCAATGATGCGCACCAACAAAGATGAAATGGAATACGTACGCCACAACATAAAATTAATTAGCTTTAAGTTCACTCGGGTACAGCGATTATTTACTCACAGCATCGCAGTTAAAACTTGCAGTTAAAATTGTTGCGTAATGAAATTTCTCACGTTTGTAGCGATGTATTTGTTGAGGTAAGTAATAGAGCCTTTCTTCGATTTCGTTGAATTTCACTCACAGAAATTTAAATTACACTCTAAACTTCCTACTTAACGGTTACGCTCAGAAAATGCGCCCAGTTCAGAAATAAATAGCCAGAGAGTATACGCTACTTGTTTCAGCTATGCTTGCTGCTTACGAACATCATAGTTTACACGAGAAACCAAGGTGAGCACAGATAACATTTAACTAAAGGTCGTTACACCCTTTGCAACGTAAGCGTTGCCTATGATAAATATGGGTCTGAGGGCACGTCTGTCTGACGTCAGCAATGTACTGTTACTGCCGGCCCCCTGTGCCGGCCGATACAAACACCTGAAGCCTGAGGCCCATGTTACTATCTCTGTCAAGTATTTCGTCGAATTTATTTGATCAGACTACTTCGCTGGAGCTATTTCACTATAGTTGTTTCTGAAGGAAACTGAACAGTTAATCGCATGTACAATAGCGTATGTTGGTGGCGAGCGCATTGCTTGATAAGAAAGAGAAATGGAAACGACTGTGGGTGAAACAGCTGCTTAGCGAGAAGAAAAGCTCGGTGTTCATCAGAATTTGCTTTGTGAACTACAGTGTGAGGACATAAAGAACAGCGAAAATTATTTGAGAAAGGGTGAACAAGCATTTCATTTTGCCCTCACAAAAGTGGCCCCTCATATTTGCATATACGATACTGGTTAAGAAATGCCATTTCCTAATTTTGTTCGTTATAATCGGTGTTTCTGGATAGCCTAAAGGTGTGTCATTAACGATTTAAGTAATGAAATATTTTCACTCTTAATCGTAGGGTTTTGGAGAATTTAATCTCATTGTCAAGGGGAAATATCTGCGTAGGTATTTTATGTGGTGTTTTTATCTCTGTTGTTTTATTCTCTTGCCTTGCAGTAGTATTTTTACGGTTTACTGCTGTCGGACAGGCTTCTTTTGCCCGATTTTTCGAGTTATCATATAGCATACCTCTGTAAATATTTGTACCCGACCATCGAATAAATTCTCGCAAAGAATCGACAGTCCGTAAAAAAATACGTAACATGTGCACTGTTTCATTATTTAAGTCACGAAAGATATTTGTGCTAAAGATCCTCTCGAGGTTAGGTTAATACTTTTAGCGATGGGCGAAAACTGTTTTAGCCTGTAGTATACTACTCGAATCCCTAAAACCACCATTTTACGTATTATTCCAGAAACCTTTGAACGAAGATATAAATCATCTAAGTAGGTTAATTAGAGTAAAAATAAACACATTTGTTTCATTTATGTACACTTTGAACACACTTGGCTTTTCAGATCTCCATCTCCTTCCACATCCTTTCTTTTTATATGTAAGCGTAACATTATCTATAGTGCAGCACTTTGGAAGATTCCATCCGCTTATTACGATTTTTGTAGTCAGGGTACTTTGTGTTATGAAGAATTTCGTTTTCTTCATACTTTACAATGATCACTGTGATAGTGGTGATGCATCAAATATACCTCATCACTTTATTGCTTAAATGCACTAAGGTAAGCGATGCGACAAGTAAGCAACAGCCTCGCTCTAGCTTTTATTAAAGATTTTTGATAAACTTTTATTAAAGATCTTTGCTAAAAGCTTCCCTACTACACTGTCAAAGATTTGACCAAGGGGTTTTAATAAGTATTTATCGTTGATCACGAACACTAAGCTGCTGACGCCACAAAGACGGACGCTCAGGCCTTTATTTGTCGTTGGCTAGGCAACGCACGCTAATGACGTCACACAGGATGACATAGGTCAAAGGGGCCAGGTGAAATCGGACATTGTTGTTGATCCGCATCTTTCATGAAGACCAAAAAAATTAACTTTTTTGTTAGGTAGTTGGCCATTATATGACAGCACTTAATGTAAAGTAGAACTCATGAGAGAACATTTTATGAGGGAGCGTTTTATGTCTTCCAAATTGTTATGTTATAGTTTCCTAAGACACTAAACGGATTTTTAAGGATATACAGCTGCAGACCACGAAAATCATGTTATGTCAATGAATCATGCCATATTTGTTTCCAAAGATAATGTTTGCTGGATTTTCAGTACTTAAATCTGAAGTTCCAAGCCAGCATAGGATTTGTGATGGAGGATACTTAGTGTACTAGGTCCATTGTCTCCTTTCTTATTACATTTACAAATGGTACTCAAGACGAAAGATCGTTAGCACCATTCTGTATCAACCCGAACTGATCAACTTTTAACAATGTGATTGTTACGCTGTGTACCTATGTTAGAGGAATTTTGTAAGATTCTCCGTAATAAATTGCCTGTTGGCTTCTGTCTCGGTTCTTCGGTCGACGTTTGTTTGATAACTTTTCTGACTTTTCGCCAGCACGAGTGGCTGGCATTGCCAGAGTTTCACCCTCCATTGCTGATAACAGACGGGAGTCGAGCTCGCGGCCGCAGATTGTATGCACAAGGCACGGCCAATTGCAAGGGATTTTCCGTAGCCATTACCGCTGCGGCTCTCCCCATCCTGCCCGCAGTGGTTCTCTGCAGCACGGGAATCCAGCATCCTTTCGTCTTGAGGCCTTCTTCTTTCTTGCTGAAGCTGTTGTGTTTATCTATACAGCATCTCTGAACAAACGAGTGTTATAACGCTTCTATACAGCGACAACTTCCATGTTGGCGATTTTAGCTACGTGGTCGCTCTCACTCAGCGCATGCTCCGCCACAGCTGATTTCTCTACCTACCACAACCTGCAGTGATGCTTATGTTCGGCGATCGTGGTGTTGATTGGTCGCACAGTAGTTCCAACATAGGCTTGTCGACATGCATATGGTATACAGTATATTCTCCTTAGCCGATCTGGGACACTCTTTGATCTTCTTTGCTGGTTTATAAATAGTCTTTGCGCTGTGTTTGCGCAATATACAGCCGATGGTATCCGTTATTTTGGGAATTATGTTAGAAAGCCGATTGTATCCGTTATTCTGGGAATTACGTTAGAAAGGTCGTATCCGATATTTCTTTTTCTGATATGTTACTTTGCCGTATGTTTGATTCTGTGATAATTCTTATGAAATTGGAGGAATACCCAGTGCTCTTCAGTACACTTTCCATGTGTTGCATCTCATGTCTGAGATGCTGCGGCTCACATATTCCCCTTGTTTACGTTACGAGCGACTCCTATATTGTTCTGCAACAAGGGCCATTGTTGTCAAGTTCATCTCCCCCCCCCCCCACCTCTGTTATTCTGGTACAAAGGACATTGTTCTCAAGGTATCCTTTCCCCTCCATTGTTATGAAACAAAGGAAGCTATCCCCCTCCATGAGGGATTCTCTAGTTGTGGGACAAATGACAACACCTCATACGCCCCTCCTCCACCCCACCCCTAAACTCCTTGATGTTTTTCAATTCTGGGAAAAAGAGTGTTGCTTCCAAAGGTCCCTCCCACATACTCTTCCAGCCATCTGACTTTAGCCGGTTGCCCTATATATAACATGGCATTAAACACAAAAAACTGTGGGAAATTAAAAAAGCAGACTGGTGCAAAATTCCAAAAATTGAAGTAGGTGCATTTCCCTGCTAGTACTAGCAGAGTCTGCATGGTTGCCAGATCCCTTGTGTTATGTATAAATGTGTGTAAAGTCCTAAGGGACCAAACAGTTAGGGTCATCAGTTCCTAGACTTACACACTATTTAAAATAACTTATGCTTGGAATACCCATGCCTGAGGGAGGATTCGAAAATCCGGCAGGAGGCGCCGTGCAGTCTGTGACATGATGCCTCAAACTGCGTGGCCACTCCATGCAGCTGTTATGCACAGAATCCAGTCCTAAGCTTAAAATAGGGGAAAATTCAGAATGGTTTTTTGAGACTGATATTTACTTTCCGAAAAAAAAGTTCAAATGTGTGGGAAATCTTATAGGACTTAACTGCTAAGGTCATCAGTCCCTAAGCTTACACACCGTTTAACCTAAACTATCCTAAGGACAAACACACACACCCATGCCCAAGGGAGGACTCGAACCTCCGCCGGGACCAGCTGCACAGTCCATAATTACAGCGCCTTAGACCTCTTGGCTAATCCTGCGCGGCTTACTTTCTGAACTTCACATAACATGCACATAAAAAAGATACACAAAACAGTTGACAGGGGTCTGCTTGTTAACCATTATTGGTGGTGATGCATACTACAGCCCAAAAAATTACACAGCTTTGCAAAAGATACAGAATGAAGGTGTGTCCCTGTACAAGAAAGAGGGATCTGTTAGCATAGACCAAGACAATCGAAACAGATTGCTGACTGTCCTTTACATTTTATATAAAGTGGAAGGGAAAGCCTTACTACAGCTTGTGTGAATGTGCTTATTGCTGACATTAGTCTCAGCTCTTATTTCCAGGATGTACTGCATGAAAACAAGCTCTCTTTCTTCCTCTGGTGTGCATACTGTTTTGAGAGGTTTTGTCATCACAAATACCTTATTTCCATGCATATCCTATTTTATGAGTGTACCAGGCAGTAAACAAGACCAAGGACTCATATTCGGCAATATTGGAATTCTAATCTTTCTTTGGCTAGTCCTAAGGTCCCCCTATTTTTCCTATACGACTTGAAGTATTCACAAAACTATGCTTCTCTAAACAGCTGTCAATGGCATCAGTGCTTACAAAAATTTTTCCTGGAGAGGGGATGGGGGGATGGGAGGATGGGGGGCAAGACTCCAAAATTGGCATTTTTGATGTGAATATGCTGATCAGCTTCGAGATATGTTATTCCACAAGAACTAATTTTGAAAGACAACAGTAAAAACTTTGTATATTCAAAAGAATGGATGACTGTCCACTCAGTTTATGAATAAAAATTCACTACTGCAGATTCCAATAGAAAGACCTCAGCGATGCAATGTTTGCTGAGAATGTCTGTATTATAGTGGTGTGTTCTGTGTATGATACGAATGCAACATCTTCAAATATGAACTGTCTATGTTCATCTTCATAGAAACCCTGAGTTCCTGCACTGATGTTCACTACTTGAGATGCCTCTGTGAAATGCTTCCGGTCTGGTTCAGCACCTGTTCATTTGTGCAGTGTGTTGTGCAACACAGATGAGCAGGCAGTGGTTAAACACAGATTCATGTAGAACTAGAGCATACATGGCTGTGTGTTCTGGGGAATCTGCCCAAGATTAAAATTCAGTTCGTATCTCTGTAGGTTCAGATTTAATTATCACATTCTGTTCTGAGCAGTCCGTTACGTTGATTGGCGCCAGCTCCTTTAATTTCCATAAGCTGAGTAGGCATTGTCCCTCTTCACAGCATGAAGCACACGACTTTGGGTATAAGTAATATGCTATTTGGTATGCATTTTCACCCTGCTGCATGCGTAAATTATCATATGGGTAGAATTCGGAGTTCAGGTGGACTCTGCCATTAGTCAACCTGCATTTACCAAATTTGGTGGAATCATTTGTTATATTTCATCTTTTATTGATGTAAAACACAAGTATGATGAACCTGGGTGTCTCCAATTGAGCAGAGGTTATAATGACAGACCTTTGGCTGCTGGCAGTCTGTAGCACTGTGTACTCGAAAACCTCCCATGAACAGACAGATAACGGTGGAAATACACTGGTATTCAGAACTGTTAAAAGCTTCAAATGGTACTCATCCAATGTACTGATGTGTGGCATTTTCCATATTATTTTGTTGATGGCGATCTCGTTCCCCTCCTGAGCACCTTGAATGCATGAGTTGTTATCCTCTGCACTCCGTACCACAATAAGTTCCTGTTTAGCATTCACAACAATTCGCCGTATGTCTTCAAAGTATCCCATAAGCAGTTTTAGAGATATACATGCAGTAAATCTCTTGTACTCTTCCACTGTTTTACACACTGGCTTGTCTATGAACCACCCAGAATTTTATAAATCGTTCAAATCCGAGGGAATTGCAGAGACATATCTTTTACGAGTTCATACTATGCCTGCAAGCCTGTATGGTCAGTTTCGACCCTGTTAAGTTCATATCGTATCTCATGAAACAGGAACAGTAAAGCATTGCGTGTAAGGCTCGATGCCACTATAACAGTCCCATCCCTTTTCTTAAATGATCCGTCAAGATATATGAAACTCTTGTATGGGAGCGTTAAAGCGTCCTAGTGTTGCATGACAATCCTAATTTCATTGTTCTTGTTAAATGTAGTTGATGCATAAGGATTATGTGAGAAGTATTCCTGGCGTATAATGCTCCTGACATACTCCACTAGGCCAGTTATACAGAACGATGTCATTGCGCAGTTTCAAACCCATGGTAGCGGAATTATGCGGTTTGGGATAGGGTGATAATAGGGACAGTCTCCCTCCCTGCCACGGATACCTTGCACACAAAATAGCGCAGTTTGGCTAGGAGTTAAGCAGACTGTATAACCGGAAATCACGTGACCGGAAGTGCAATCACCTTGGATCTTTAAAGTATAAAAAAGGCTTGACAGCCGCAATTGATCAGTCTTCCGCGGTAGTTTAAAGTGTCAACATGGATTCCTCCAAAGTGCTAAACATCCCTCAGCTATTAGGGAGGAAGGCAAGACCAATGGGCAAACGCTTCGCTTTGTGGTTATTACAGCAGAACCTGGATAATCTGGCTACTGACATTGGAAACATAAATTACACGGAAAGTGTAGACTACTTAGCGAGAAGAATGTAAAAGTGATTTCACCTCTTACAGAACTGTTTTGCAGTAACATTGCGGTGATTAAAATCTGAGATCAAGTGGACTGTCAACAGCAGTTAGAAAAGAGCACGCTCTGTAATATTAAAGAAGGAAATGTGTGGCTCATTTACCTACTATCCTCGTAGTAAATTCCCCAATTTCATCACTGCAAGACATGGTGTCAAGGCGAAGCTGCCTTTTCTCCTACACGGGTACGACAGTGTCACAGCAAGAGGGATACGAAAAAAAAATCGGCAAGGAAGCACTGGAAACTATTTCGAAGAAATATAGAAAAACTGTGGTTATACAATATAAAATGGAATTATTTGACGTTAAAATGAATGTTCTAATGGAGGAGCTGCCTGGAACATTACAACAGCTACGTGTAGACGACTGGATTTGAACATAACGCAAGACTTCGTTGGAATTTTTAACAGTTTGGAGATTTGCGACAACTTAACATCAACCCAGGATTTCTGCATGGAAGGAGATCACCAGGGAAACAGAAATGTTATTGTGGACAACGATAAGACAATTGGAATAGACCGTCTAACATGGTTAAGATGAAGAGTAAAGATGTAGAGTAAAGATATATAACAAATTTATACCTCAGATCACAAGTCCAGGAGTGAACAAAGATATTTATAGCCGCATTATAGATTTTATAAAGTGTCCAGGCATGCGACTACGAGAAATTTTTAGGTCTTCCTGGGCTAAACAGCATGAGATTACCAGATTGGAGGCTACAATATACAACTACAGAATGGATCGTTTATTTGACCCTGTGCACGGGTGTTTACGTCGATTAGACACCAAGAAACAGTATTTACATTGTGCTCCACTTTACTCTGCGCCATTCTGTGGTGTCAATTAACGGATAAATTACAGAATAACTGTTGCGTTGTGTTTAATAACGCTCTACAGTTTGTGTACTGGGGTGATAAGAATACCCGAAAATTGACAAGTGTACAAGTCTTCCAGACACTCCAGACAGAGAAAAGCTTATCAGCTATGTTCTGTCTCCATATACAGTTGTTTTAATTATCTACCTATGAATTACGTGGAGATTCTTAACTCTGACTCGAATAAAGACGATATAAGTATTATACAGAAGTGTTACGTTAAAGCAGGAGAAACTTATTTTCCTCAGTCTAGAACCCTGTTTTACACACTACCGTCCGATACAGATATTGCAGACTTGGGATTGGTTGACACCAGCAACGTTATTCCATAAATCTTAAGAAAAAGAGTAAATGAACCACACAGACTTAAACCATTTCCCATTAAATAAATTACACCTTTAAGTACAGTTAATGTGTTATGTACATGAAAAAGGAAACTGCAAATGGAAGACATCGAAGTAAAGAAAAGAAAACTGGAGTATACAGAGAATATAACTACCATAAAGGAAGAATATAAGCTGCAAATTGAAAAGACAGAGATTATTGCAGGAGTGCAGGCCACGTTTGCATATTGCTTTAAACACATTGTATGGAGAAATATAGCTACGATTGTGGAATACAAGATAATAGCGTTTACTGTAAGGAGCAGTGGTAAGTGGACATATGTTGGAGTACTGGCCGAAAACGACGGACTGCAACATGTTTACTATGTTAAAGGACGCACGAAATAACTGTTTATCAAACTCCTTTCCTCCTTGGAGCTGCTTAAAAAGGATGGGTACAGTGTATCGAAATGTGGTGGGTTCTATGTCATACACTTGGCAACAGAAAACCGTTTGCACAGCTTAAAACCAATGGAATAATAACTATTAATGGCAATTTGTTTGCAAAAGTTGTGAACTTAAAGTTCTGTACCGAATTTCCGCAAGACTATGCAGCAGAACACTTGCAGCTTAGAACCAGGAGGATCTGACGTGTTATAACAACAGTTTCATGTAGGAAATAAGGGGAAAAAGAATCCCCAAATGTTGTCATCTAGAAAAATTGCCGGAAGGAACAGAACTAATTGTTAAAGCCATAAAAGAGGTAGTTTACAGAAAAAAAATTAGATATATATTGGAGTTAGAAACCATACCTTCCCTGTATTTGTCAAATTACTGGTTGGAGAAAGAAATAGATGATTCGGATTTGGATTTAAGTTATAAGTTAAAAAATTAAATTGGACATCATTAAAACTGGACCTAACAAAAATAAGGAGAGAGTTGTTTTCTGCTTCTCATCTGATTGACAGAATGGTTCAATGAGACATGTGAACACCAGGAATAGAGCAAGGGTGGTGCACATATTGGACAGACAGTGTGCGGTACAACAGGAAGCACTCAACGCTGTAGAGAAACAAATAGGATTCTGAGAATAGAAAAAAGAAAGTTCATGAAGAATATGACTGATGAAATCGAAAAGCGAAAAACAATATCAGACAACAGGAAAATGTTTGAGATGCTGAAGCATGTGAGGAATGGTCACAGAAACTAAGCGTTGGTTGTTAATGATAATGATGGAAATATGCTAAAAGACAAGGAAAAAATTCTGAGTAGGTGGAGAGAATATTTTGAAGAGCTATTAAATGCTGAAGATCCAGAGAGTGTCTTTCCACGTGAGAATAATACAGAGGGTGAAGGAGAAGCCAGAAACATGCAAGTGACTCAAGATGTAGAAAGAGCAATGCAGAAACTAAAAAATAATATGTCACCAGGAGAGGATAAACACACAGGAGGAGAAACACTTCAGGAAGAGCTATACAATCTCATAAAAGAAAAATGGCAAGAAGAGGAAATCCCAGAAGAGTGGAAATCAGCCGTTAGTATCCCACAGCATAAAAAGAACAGTAATAGGAATTGTAACTACTACAGAGGCAGTTCTCTCCTAAGTGAAACTTATGAAGTTCTATCTTTAATAATACTTGAAAAACTTAAGCCACTTGCCAAAGATATTGTAGGAGAGTACCAGGCAGGCTTCCTGGATGGACGATCGACCATCGATCAAATTTTTACCAGGAGGCAAATCTGGAAAAAGTGCTGGGAATTCAGCCATCAGTTACTGGTGATGTTAGTGGACTTCTCAAAGGCTTATGACAGTATCCACAGATTAAGTATGTACAACATCCTGAGTGAGCTTGATATACCAATGAAGTTAATAAATATGGTCAAGGTGTACACAGCAGAGACAATAGCCAAAGTCAAATATCAAGGGGAGCTGTCCTAGGAATTCAGTATAAGAATGGGTGTGAGACAAGGTGATGTTATTTCACCACTGTTATTTAAACTGGTCCTAGAGAAAGCAATCTGGGAAATGAAAAGAGAAAACAGTGGTGACGCTAAATGGTAGGACAGATTTATTGTGTTATGCAGACGACATCACAGTTCTAGCAGAATCAGAGGAAGAAATGGTATAAACGGTAGAGGACCTAGCGCAAAATGCAAGTAAGAGCGGGTTCCGGTTTAATGCGGAAAAGACCGAGGTAATGGGCGTATCAAGAGAAGCCCCTAATGACATCCCGTTACAGGAATGGATATGGAAATTTACTAAAGTAGAAAATTTTAAATACTTTGGTACATGGTTCAACAGGCAAAATAATTTAGAACAGGAAATAAACCGAAGTATTATACAGTCTAAAGCATATAATGTCATCCAAGAATATGTCAATTAAGACCAAACTTAAAGCATACAATCCTCTGATCGCGCCAGTATTTCTGTATGGGACAGAAACCCTAAGCACAACAAAGAAGGATGAAGAAAACTTGTTGGTCTTCGAAAGAAAAATTATGAGAAGGATCTTTGGACCTGTCCAGGAAGGGAACTCGTGGAGAGATAGAAAAAACGAACAATTGTATGAACTAATGAGGCAACCAAACATCGTTCAAAAACTGAAAGTGCGGAGAATAAGCTTGGCAGGCCACATTGCTAGGAGACCAGACACATCTTGGGCAAAAGCTGTACTTATGGGAAGACGTGATTATACCTGTCGAATCAGAAGATCTAGGAAGCAGTGGGAGGACAAGCTACAGAATGACCTTTGCCAACTAGGAGTCCATGACAACTGGATCAAAAGTGCACAAGGTCGCCATCTACAGAGGAACATTGTGAGGTTGGCGCATGATCTACAGGGTCCTCGATCGCCGATTTGATTGATTGATTCTTTTCTGTATATAAATGTATGTGCAAAAGTTAATAAAGATTTACTAAAATGTTAGATTCTCTTATTCTCAAATCTACCAAAAATCATAAGACATTTCCTATGTACAATGATTCATGGGCATGTATATCAGATGTGGAAAGTGGGTAGTTGGACGACCTTGAAAAGTAGTTGAAACTATAGTAACCCCCTTTTCGTACCTATATGAGAAGATTCAACACGACAAGTGTATGCACAGTTCCTATGACTAAGGTCCTTCTTGGCGGGAGGTCGCCCACAGTCGGCTGATATCTCTCTGGCTGACACCCGCTTCTGCAGCTGTGGACATGGGCCATGTTCATGGCAGCAATTTCCTCCGTGGCGCTGCACTGTGGCACGGTGAGTACGTGGGATGTATTTGACAAGCTGCAGACCACTTTTGCCGGGTTTAACTGTTACTGCAATATGGCGGTCTACAAAATAGTTTTACCATTGAAAGTCTTGTCTGCAGAAACAATGGTGGGCAGTGCTCCCACACTGCCAGCAGCAGCAGTTTGGCGGGTTAGTTCAGTTAAGATCCAATCAGAATACTCCATTCACAAGACATCCTTTTTGCTGGGACATAGGAGCTTCTACAGACTGGATTGTACAAGATGGTGCAAGGTATATATGGAAAGTTTTAGGGTAATGTGATGTCTTCTTTGTTCATTTGTTCAAAGACAAGTTCAAGCAGACTAGCCATCTCTGGAGTGATACTGTCTCTCATCTGCCATTGTGGCAGTAGGACATCTCTAGACCAGCAGCTGCAGGACACCAAAAATTCCAACCAGTTTTCTTTTCTGCAGGGCAGTGCTTCGAATTCTGTTCATGTAATTGTACTTATTTTCTGTCTGTGCTTACACAGTGTTCTCTTTCCAAACAACAAGAATGCTTTTATGATTAGTGGTGTTTTTGCAAGCATGCACATACATGATGAAGGCCTTTAGCAGTGTGAACAAGGGTGAACAATTATCGTTTCTGAGATGTATGTTGAACAATATGTTAAGGACCTGTCAATCAAAAGGAAGGATCCTCTTAGCAGAACAATAGGTTGATGACCTGTCAATCAAAGGTGAATAACAGGTTTGCCCCTGAGTGCACACCTTTCCCTGATGTAGGTAACCCGCACTAACAAATTCACTGGCGCTGGCCTTGCCCTACTACTTTCTATTACAGTTCTCATGTCGTCTAACATAATTGTTGAGCGACAAAAATCTATAATCGCTTGAGAAGCATTCAGAAAGCCCCATCCGAGAACTATGTCATGACTGCATTCTTGTAAGATGATGTACCCAAAGGGCTGCATATGGTCATTTAAACAGATACAAATAATGCACCTTTTTGTAGGTTGTAAATACACTTCTGGAAATGGAAAACAGAACACATTGACACCGGTGTGTCAGACCCACCATACTTGCTCCGGACACTGCGAGAGGGCTGTACAAGCAATGATCACACGCACGGCACAGCGGACACACCAGGAACCGCGGTGTTGGCCGTCGAATGGCGCTAGCTGCGCAGCATTTGTGCACCGCCGTCGTCAGTGTCAGCCAGTTTGCCGTGGCATACGGAGCTCCATCGCAGTCTTTAACACTGGTAGCATTCCGCGACAGCTTGGACGTGAACCGTATGTGCAGTTGACGGACTTTGAGCGAGGGCGTATAGTGGGCATACGGGAGGCCGGGTGGACGTACCGCCGAATTGCTCAACACGTGGGGCGTGAGGTCTCCACAGTACATCGATGTTGTCGCCAGTGGTCGGCGGAAGGTGCACGTGCCCGTCGACCTGGGACCGGACCGCAGCGACGCACGGATGCACGCCAAGACCGTAGGATCCTACGCAGTGCCGTAGGGGACCGCACCGCCACTTCCCAGCAAATTAGGGACACTGTTGCTCCTGGGGTATCGGCGAGGACCATTCGCAACCGTCTCCATGAAGCTGGGCTACGGTCCCGCACACCGTTAGGCCGTCTTCCGCTCACGCCCCAACATCGTGCAGCCCACCTCCAGTGGTGTCGCGACAGGCGTGAATGGAGGGACGAATGGAGACTTGTCGTCTTCAGCGATGAGAGTCGCTTCTGCCTTGGTGCCAATGATGGTCGTATGCGTGTTTGGCGCCGTGCAGGTGAGCGCCACAATCAGGACTGCATACGACCGAGGCACATAGGGCCAACACACGGCATCATGGTGTGGGGAGCGATCTCCTACACTGGCCGTACACCACTGGTGATCGTCGAGGGGACACTGAATAGTGCACGGTACATCCAAACCGTCATCGAACCCATCGTTCTACCATTCCTAGACCGGCAAGGTTCCTGTTCCAACAGGACAATGCACGTCCGCATGTATCCCGTGCCACCCAACGTGCTCTAGAAGGTGTAAGTCAACTACCCTGGCCAGCAAGATCTCCGGATCTGTCCCCCATTGAGCATGTTTGGGACTGGATGAAGCGTCGTCTCACGCGGTCTGCACGTCCAGAACGAACGCTGGTCTAACTGAGGCGCCAGGTGGAAATGGCATGGCAAGCCGTTCCACAGGACTACATCCAGCATCTCTACGATCGTCTCCATGGGAGAATAGCAGCCTGCATTGCTGCGAAAGGTGGATATACACTGTACTAGTGCCGACATTGTGCATGCTCTGTTGCCTGTGTCTATGTGCCTGTGGTTCTGTCAGTGTGATCATGTGATGTATCTGACCCCAGGAATGTGTCAATAAAGTTTCCCCTTCCTGGGACAATGAATTCACGGTGTTCTTATTTCAATTTCCAGGAGTGTATTTCCAATTAGCCACCTTCAGCAGAGAGTTTTTCTTGTTGACGAATATGGTCTTCTGCAACTGGCGACGATCTCCAGAATGACTGAATACGATGCTCTAGAGTTCACAGGAGCTCAGGCTGGTAGCCGTCAATGAAGACATCAATGTAGTTTGCCATCGTTTTTGTAATGACCGATGGCGAATGAGTTTTCTCTTTGGAGACCTCATCTCCAAGAAATGTCGCACCCTTTAGTTTTCCAGGCTGCGGCCGCTAGGGGATTGGGTGGGGCTTCTCAACATCAATGGACACCTTGATCGACGTGTGGGGTAGGGTCCCCTCCACCGGCTAGTTTGCGGCAATTGTGATCTATGGCGTCCTGTAAATACACCCTCTCATCCTCCTTCGTTGTCCTGAGGCTGGCATCGGTCTATTCCTACTGCATTCTCTTTGCACAGGAATAATTAAATACCTCCTACCTTTCTCAGCAATAGGGCACCACATGTCCCGGTCGCCCACAATGGAAACATTCTGGCACATTGTCCTGGGTTCTCCAGACATCGTTCTTCCTTGGGACATAAACAGGATTCTCATGCTGAGTTGAAGGAGCATACACTCGTCCTGGTCTCGACTGTTTCACTGGTTTTGACGGAGTTAGACGATGGGAGATTGGAGCTAGCGTCTGTGAAACTTCCTCCCTTATGATCTCCTGCAGTGTCTCCGTTTTTGGCTCGACGGGTACTCCCAGTGCCCTTTGAACGTCCTCTCTCACTATCTGGAGAAGTCAAATAACACTGTAGTGGTCTGTTACATTCTTGTGTCTGTTTATAGAAGTATTTCCGAGATACCCAGCGCCTACACCAGAATAATGTGAAGAAGCTAGGAAGAATCAGGTGTTCTTGGACGCAGCTATGTGAATAACGAACACTAGCTTTAACTCAACGAAGATTTATTGAGAACTGAAGTCGCACACGCACACAAGAGCACAGAGCGAACTGCCTCCGTCCGTAAAATTACACACTACATGTATACACCTACAGAAGCCTTCAGAGCATTGCTACTTGAGACATCTAGGAGACACTAGAACTAGATATAGGAATTAAAATTCGCTCACTGATTGGGTTTCGAGCGTATAAGACTCTGCGTAGGAGTCCAATACCGTACCACCTGCACCACATTAATACTGAGTTCCTTATTCTTTTCTGCAGCGTTATACTGTAATCAGGTGCATTTCTTTCAGTAATGTGTATTCATATTTACGGAGTATGAATACCAAGGGCTAGTACTTCAGTAAGAGGACAAAGTTCTTAATAGGTTCCGACGTAGAACTTTTCATGGCTACCTACAAGCCACTCCATAATCGTCAGCTTCAACAACGTACTATTATATGGGCGCATTTGATTGGAGAGATTGGCTGTCATACTCCACAGGAGCCCCGCACTCCCGATTTATATTTTGAAGAGGACATTATCCGTGACTTGGAAGGTGACCCGCCTTCGAGCACTCGAAACATTGTTCCGCCCATGGGTTCACGTGGAACAAACAAGTCAGAGCTCATTGGGCCATATGAATAAAACTGAAGCACAAGCTTGGAGCAAAAAGTAGAAGTAAGAGCATTCATTTGGAAACAAAAGGTAAAAGCAGAAGCATTAGCTTCTGATTGTAAGAATAACCTTTTGTTTCTCCTCTCTACCTTTTACTTCTAAAACAGTAGCAAAAACTGCTAGCCGCGTGCTTGGTACGCATTGTCAGCGAACCATTGTTGAGCAAGAGCAGGTTTCATCACTGTTTCCCTTGCCGTGCGACTGCGTTTCGCTTCATTTATTTTCATTGAGTACTGTCACTTATCGACTGAAAATGTCCTAGTCCGATTCAGATGAAAGCTCGGTATGTGCAGAAAGTATGATGTTTTTAGTCACGGCTTTAGAAAATCATCCTGAGTTATTAGAGAAATCACAACTTCCAGAAGCAAAAAGAAAGAAAGAAGAAGCAATCCTAAATGTTATACATTCATTTGAAACTAATATCGGCATTAAAATTGACAGGAAACTATTGCTAAAGAAAGTTAGTAAGATGAAAACGAGACTAAAACGGTAAACGGATAAGAACAGAACCGGAAATAAACCGATTATTTTAAATGTTTGGGAGAAAATGTTTTACAGTTTGCTACAAGGAGATAGAAATCCTACAAAGCCAGATACCAGGGAAGATAAATTATAAGCTCGTGTGATGTTAATATTTATTTATTTTCATTCGGTTAAAAAAATTACAGACAGTCTGTAAATGTTAAAATCAGATTTTATTTTCCAATCGTTAACTTTCAGGGGCAGTGACACTAGGGGTTGCACCTTCCGTATCTACACTATCACCAGTAGAGCACTCGAAGTCATCTTATACGATTCAGTTCCAGTTTTCGTTAGTCAAACAAAATTAATTACTGCTACTTATAAAGGCACTAGCGGAAATTTGCTTTTCGCGAGAGTAGCGAAATGTTCTTTTTACTGTATCGTAAGTACTACTACTACTATTACTGTTATTAGTGGTGCTAGCAGTAATATGATATGTAAGAGCCATGTCTGCTATTCAGTTTCATTAAGTGCAGTGGCTAGAGTTAACTTGGGCCGCCAACATTTCGTAACCCTTTGCGAAGGAAAGTTTCCGCTGCTATCTTTGTAAAGTAAATCTTCATAAATATGCAAACACGCCTTAGTTCTGCCGTTGTATACATTTCTACCGTACATATGTGTTTCTAGGAACAGATGTTACACCTCGTGCTGGCCCATCATCCTTTTCGTCTAGAGCAAGTTCATATGCCAGGCCACCACCCTTGAAGCATTGCCAGAAACAGACGAGACGAAGATGCTCACAAGGGAACCTCCCCATCGCACCCTCCTCAGATTTAGTTATAAGTTGGCACAGTGGATAGGCCTTGAAAAACTGAATACAGATCAATCGAGAAAACAGGAAGAAGTTGTGTGGAACTATGAAAAAAATAAGCAAAATATACAAACTGAGTAGTCCATGTGCAAGATATGCAACATTAAGGAAAGTGTAAGCCAAGAAAGTCCTGGTCCCGTGGTTAGCGTAAGCAGCTGCGGAACTAGAGGTCCTTGTTTCAAGTCTCCCCTCAAGTGAAAATTTTTTCTTTATTTTCGCTAAGTTATGATCCGTCGGTTCGTTCATTGACGTCTCTGTTCACTGTAATAAGTTTAGTGTCTGTGTTTTGCGACCGCACCGCAAAACTGTGCGATTAGTAGACGAAAGGACGTGCCTCTCCAATGGGAACCGAAAACATTTGATCGCAAGATCATAGGTCAACCGATTCCTCCACAGGAAAACACGTCTGATTTATTCTATACGACACTGGTGACGGCATGTGCGTCACATGACAGGAATATGTTGTCGACCCACCTAACTTGTATATTTGGCGGATGGGTAAATAGATTCTTCTACCTTGCCTGATTTAGGTTTTCTTGTGGATATGATAATCACTCCCAAAAAAGTGATGAAAGCATAAGAGTTTGTCACATAAACTGCAACAAATGAATGCAACAGTTTCACGGTCGCACAGTTTTACCTGTGCTCTGTCAAAACATATGTTTTTAACGTTTTCAAATTTTTCCGCGTGTAGACCGTCAAATCCTGCATAAGTTCAAGCAAATCTGAACATGTCATGGAATTTTGGAGAGCGAAGTTGATTACGTGTGAGTGCCTGAACTTTGATAATTGTCTGAAAATAAGAAATTAAACTATTCACTCGAGGGAAGACTTGAACCAAGGACCTCTCCTTCCGCAGCTGCTCACGCTGACCACGGGACCACGGCGCTCCTGAACTCATACTCTCCTTGATGTTGCTTATCTTGTCCATGGACTACTCAGTTTGTATATTTTGCTTATTTTTTTCATAGTTCCACACAACTTCTTCCTGTTTTCTCGATTGATCTGTGTTCAGTTTTTCAAGGCCTATCCACTGCACCAACTTATAACTAAATCTGAGGGGGGTGCGATGGGGAGGTTCCCTTGTCAGTACCAAAGAATTACATAGGCTGGTGCTGTTGGAGCAACTGAAACTCACTCGACTGTAAATGGAAAAAAGAGCTATTTTAATGAACTTTCTTAATATAAAGATGAATAACGTACACAATTTGCAACAGGAGGAAAATGAAAATAGTTTTAATATACATACCTTTCTGTAGACTGTGTTACTCCCTTTTTTGTAGACGATCAGTAGTTTTATATCTTTCCATTAAAAAAAATTAAAAATTCTGCATTTTGTATTAGAGCTGCGACTTCTTGTCTTCTTTGGCGTCCTTTCCGAAGAATATCCGCTTCAGTTAAAGACTTCTCCTCCTCATTATCATCATCTTCATGTAAATCCTGTGCTGTGTCTTCAAAATCTTCATCTTGTTGATGTTTCGCAACCTTATGCAGTATAAAGCAGCAAGCTACACTCCTGGAAATTGAAATAAGAACACCGTGAATTCATTGTCCCAGGAAGGGGAAACTTTATTGACACATTCCTGGGGTCAGATACATCACATGATCACACTGACAGAACCACAGGCACATAGACACAGGCAACAGAGCATGCACAATGTCGGCACTAGTACAGTGTATATCCACCTTTCGCAGCAATGCAGGCTGCTATTCTCCCATGGAGACGATCGTAGAGATGCTGGATGTAGTCCTGTGGAACGGCTTGCCATGCCATTTCCACCTGGCGCCTCAGTTGGACAGCGTTCGTGCTGGACGTGCAGACCGCGTAAGACGACGCTTCATCCAGACCCAAACATGCTCAATGGGGGACAGATCCGGAGATCTTGCTGGCCAGGGTAGTTGACTTACACCTTCTAGAGCACGTTGGGTGGCACGGGATACATGCGGACGTGCATTGTCTTGTTGGAACAGCAAGTTCCCTTGCCGGTCTAGGAATGGTAGAACGATGGGTTCGATGACGGTTTGGATGTACCGTGCACTATTCAGTGTCCCCTCGACGATCACCAGAGGTGTACGGCCAGTGTAGGAGATCGCTCCCCACACCATGATGCCGGGTGTTGGCCCTGTGTGCCTCGGTCGTATGCAGTCCTGATTGTGGCGCTCACCTGCACGGCGCCAAACACGCATACGACCATCATTGGCACCAAGGTAGAAGCGACTCTCATCGCTGAAGACGACACGTCTCCATTCGTCCCTCCATTCACGCCTGTCGCGACACCACTGGAGGCGGGCTGCACGATGTTGGGGCGTGAGCGGAAGACGGCCTAACGGTGTGCGGGACCGTAGCCCAGCTTCATGGAGACGGTTGCGAATGGTCCTCGCCGATACCCCAGGAGCAACAGTGTCCCTAATTTGCTGGGAAGTGGCGGTGCGGTCCCCTACGGCACTGCGTAGGATCCTACGGTCTTGGCGTGCATCCGTGCGTCGCTGCGGTCCGGTCCCAGGTCGACGGGCACGTGCACCTTCCGCCGACCACTGGCGACAACATCGATGTACTGTGGAGACCTCACGCCCCACGTGTTGAGCAATTCGGCGGTACGTCCACCCGGCCTCCCGCATGCCCACTATACGCCCTCGCTCAAAGTCCGTCAACTGCACATACGGTTCACGTCCACGCTGTCGCGGCATGCTACCAGTGTTAAAGACTGCGATGGAGCTCCGTATGCCACGGCAAACTGGCTGACACTGACGGCGGCGGTGCACAAATGCTGCGCAGCTAGCGCCATTCGACGGCCAACACCGCGGTTCCTGGTGTGTCCGCTGTGCCGTGCGTGTGATCATTGCTTGTACAGCCCTCTCGCAGTGTCCGGAGCAAGTATGGTGGGTCTGACACACCGGTGTCAATGTGTTCTTTTTTCCATTTCCAGGAGTGTATTATTGTTGGAACATTTGGTAAGGCAACTCTACACATTTACTGCAGAACAGGAAAGCGCCTCTTCAGCTGACCAAAGCAACGCCCTATCACAACTCTTTCTTTTTTTTAAATGTTATTGAATGACTTGTGACTGTCCTCAGTTGGATTACGAAAGGGGGTCATCAGCCAGGGTTCTAGGCCATACCCTTCATCACCCAAAAGAACAGTGTTCTTACATTCACTCAGCACTTTCCATACACTTGAATTTCTCCATATTTGATTGTCATGTACTGACCCGGGCCAGCTAGCCTCACACCAGTGAACTGTCACTTCACATTGCATGTAGCCTGCACATTTATACTAACAAAACCCTTTCTGTTGATATATTCGTCACCAAACTGCACAGGTTTTGGAATTCGCACATGTGTGCAGTCAATTACACCAATAGCACTTGGAAATTTACATTTTTGTAGCCACTCATTTTTAGCCACAGTAATATCATGTGTCGATGACTGAAACTTGATCCACAAATCAGTGTTTTTCATTATCTTTTTAGAAACACTACTCACCGTTTTACTCACTGTAGTTTGATGAATTCCCATATCTTCTGCTGTTCCAGACTGGAATCCTGGATCAGCTACATACCGAAGGAAAATCTTCATCTTCTGCATCAACAACAGTGCTCCACCTTTTCTTTACTCTGTCTCTGTCAGAAAATGCTTTGCAATCCACTTAAAATGTTCTTCGTTGAAACGATACAGAGTTTTATAATGCTCTCCAGGTGGACATCGACGTGGTCTGTAGCATTTTTCGCGGCGTAAACGTGCTGCTATTTGAGCCACATCTGCACTCAGCAAACGTGAGCCTGCTACTGACCAGCCTTCACGTTTCACAAGCAATTGCTTCCAGAATGAAGTCAGAGCTTTTCTTCATTCTTACAGTTCATCTAATACCGAAGCAAGAGCTCAAGGGGAAAGCAAAAGATTTCATTGTTCTTTTTGTTCCCACAAGCAAAAGCTCTTGTTTCACATTTTATTCATAAATTCCGAAGCTTTAGCTTCGAAATTCGAAGGAAAAGCATTTGCTTCACTTTGTTCTTACGACCCATTGTCTCCGCAGCCAGCGTACGGAGTAAGTGTGGTCTGAAAGTTATCCGATGTTCAAACTTATTTTACATCCAATCGGTACATTTCCCGCCATGAGATCGTTATCAAAACTTTATCCGTCTCCTTTTTCACCCCTAGAAGCCCGTAATATGAGTTGTGAGACACCCTGTGCAGTCGGCAATATGACAGATGGACCATACCTGAGGCTGTTCACTATGTGACGTAAAAACTGTGAGATTACCTAAATATTCACCACGCACATTCCAGCAGTCATCTTATATGAGAGTGCACAAGATCGTTTATTTATTGTGAGCCTAATAACTAATCCATTGAACTGTGACGTGTTTGTTACGTTCAGCATGAATTTAAATGGCCAACTCAGTACCGCCATGTTTTTTTATTCTGTGCACTGCAAGATGTACCAGTCTTACAGAAGAAACAAATCGCCATTTGTATGAAGCGGTTCAGGAAAACCACAGAAAAACAAACGGTTGAACAGCTGCATGAGGATGGAAGACTCGCTTCCCCATAATATTGGTTATTCTTGAAGTAAAAAAAGTTATTTTCTACGAAAGGTGATACCTTCACTGCTACAGAAAAATCGCTCCCATTCTCTCTCTATCACACACACACACACACACACTGAAAGGTGGCTACACTGAGCCACAGCGCCAGAAATCGCGCCAGAGAGTATTGTTCCGCCGCCTCCACTGGCAGTGATTATTGAGACGTAGCGGCAAGCAGTTCTTACCGAGAAGTTGTGGTGGAGACTGCATGTCGTGAAGTCAGAGTGAGTTGTGGTAGTGGAGAGTGTTGTTCCATGTTTTATGCAGTGGTTTGATGGGAGAGATAGCAGATGTTGTTCTAATGGAGATATTGTGATGGTCAGAGTGCATTTCGTCAATATATATGGAGGTATTTTCTTTTATTCTTTTATTCTTTCAGTGACCTGAATAATGTGTCATTACAGGTTCAGTCAACAAAGCATCTGGCGTGTGTTCTTGTATTAGAGTGTAATTCTGGTTTTCTTGCGCAATTATAGTATTTCTAATTTTCTTTATCACGTCAGTATAATTGGTATTTAAAAATTCTTGTCTTGTTGAAGAAGAACCGTGCCAGATGTGCGTTGAGTCATACTACCACATACAGAACAGCTACACTTGTGTTTGTTGTTTCGTAGGTTTTGTAGTTGCTGGGGACTTAAGTAATTAACTGTGTTAACGAAAATTTTCTTACATTCCTTGTTGTCATTCTAAGCAGTCAGATTGCGTACTAATACTAGTCAGGGCCAGCCGTTTACGAGAGACTGCGTAATCGGACATACAGCTACTAAAAAATATTTGCATTTTTCTTATTTAATAAAGACCCCATGCACGTGGCGACCCTGCCAGGATCGTCCCTTGGAAATCTTCTGATTGTAAAAATAGTAGACAGTAGTATTGTTGTAGTAATTTGTAGTTTAGTAATTGTAGTTTGTATTGCATGTGTAGATTTGGTGATTGTTATTCTTCAATTGTTCGATTAATCGTGTTTGAAGGAAGCATTTCGTGTGATTGATATTGTTGGAGATAAAGTGTCATTGTGTGCAAATTTCATATAGTGATGAGCTTTGTATGTTTTGTAAATGATTACGCGATCTATGAAAAAGGCAAAAATGATGAATAGTGAGAATAACGAAATTGTTAACATGGCGAATTCGCCAACAGAGGAAAACAGTATCATGAATAATGAAGTGGAAAACAATTTAATCAGTCGGGAAAATAGTCCGGAAACAGTTCAAAATTTTTCACAATCGAAAAATTCTCAGATTGCGTGGTTAACGACAGAAGATATGGAGCAGTTGATGGGTGCTATATTAAATTTGGGAGCACGAATGGAAACACAGTTTAGATCTGAATTTAAAAAAGTGGGATCTGAATTAAGAGCAATGACAACACGGTTATGCTCAAAAATAGGAACAATTGAAACCGAGATGAAAGCAGTGGGATCACAGTTACAATCTGAATTAGAAACTGATATGGGAACAATGGAAACACAGTTAGGCTCACGAACAGGGACATGTTTCAAATACATGAAAGACGAATCAAATAAAGAAATTAGAGAAGAAGTGCAACCGATTTTGAAGGCTCACAATAATAGCTTAATTTCAACAGAAATCAGGCAGGAGGAACAGGGCAGAGAACAGGAAGAAAGAGATCGCGTGATAGTACAGAAATTTTCAGAATTAAGTTTACAACGTGCACACGTTCAGGAAGAAATAATTGAAGGAATCGAGGAATCCGTACCAAATGACAGAATAAATAACTTAACGCAACAGTGTGAACAGTTAACTACTAAATGTGACAATACCGAAACCCGAGTCGCGACACTTACGGAAGACGTAAATACAAGTCTTAGTTTAAATGGGGACAGAGATTCGGATGATACAGCTCCATTACAATTTGCAGAAACCGAAGAGCACCAGAACATAAATAAGCATGTTGAAAATCAGGGAAAATTTAATGAACACGTTAAAAAGGAATTGGAGGCATTAGAAAAGCAAGTCAAACAAATTGAAAGCAAAATCGTAGGAAAGGACGGTAGAAGAAATTTGGAATCACCGATAGCAGCGGGTTTTGAAGAAAGTAATTTATTTCATTTACGAGATGCAACAAGAGAGCGCCAGGCGCGCGAACTTGACAATAATCGACATTGGGACTGGGACAGACGCGGTAGGTCTTTGTCGCCACGAGGCGAAAACTTTGACTATAAACACTTTTTGACTGTTCGGAAATTTAAGATCTTCCGCAATTCTAAGAATGACATTCATCCATGTGCATGGTTAGATCAATTTGCGTACGCACTCCCGCCAAATTTGCCACTAAGTCACAAACTGAAATTTATGTGCAGCTATTAAAGTCCTCAGGGGATTCACTACTCTAAGTGAATATGTGCCGTAGCGAGCATAGGGCCCCGAGCTGTAGTGGTGCTATTTCCCTTTTAGTTTTCTGCACTGCTGCCTACTCTTTCACTATTCTTTGCATCTATCGAAACAACTCTTCGACTATCAATCTATCTAGAGAGCGTGTAAAAATTAACCGGATATGACTGTTTTACCCAAAAGTGACTTTGGAATTTACCGTTTGGACTTACTATATTTTCTGCAGCATTCATTTGTAGTTTAAACGAAATTTTACCTCTTCATCTTCGTGACAATATTACTTCATATGTTGACGACATTCTTATTGCTAAACGTTCTTGGAGTGAACACAACAAAATTTTGGATTCATTATTACGTATTTTTGCACGAGTTGGCATTACAGTGAACTTAGAAAAATCTGAATTTGGTCGTTCTCAGGTGAAATTTCTCGGTCACATTATTTCTACAGAAGGTATTCTTCCTGATCCAGAAAAACTTGATGCTATTCGTAATTATGCTGTTCCTACCACAAAACGTGATGTTCGTAGTTTCCATGATGTCTGTAATTTTCTTAGACGCTTTAAATTGGACAATTTGGTCACACCTCGTTTTTGCGATCTATCTGGAAAGTTCTTTTTAAACGAAAATCGGTCGACAACTCTGTTTGGTTAGTTTGTATTCCTGATGAGTGGGTTAATAAGCTGATTTGGTATACGCATTTCAGTTATGCACACTTTGGTCCCAGAAAATGCTTTCATAAATTACGAGAAAATTGCTACTTCAGTAATATGGAAAAACGTATTCGATTTGTTCTTGTCAAATGCAAATTATGTCAAAAGGCTAAGCCGCCGACAGTTTCTCACAGAGCACCGTTGTTTCCTATCATTCCAGCAAAATTAAAGGACATGGCTGCAGTTGATTTGTTCGGTCCAGTGGTTCGATCTACTAATGGTTTTGCGTACATTTTCGTAGCAGTGGAGTTGACATCAAAATATGTGTGTTTTACACCGTTACGCAAAGCAACAGCTCGTTCAGTATCTAATGCTTTCATTAACCATTTTCTTAAAGAAGTGGGTCATGTTGATAAGGTTATATCAGATAATGGATCACAGTTTCGTTCTAAAATTTGGCTTCGTACTCTACAGCGTCGTAAAATTAAACCAATCTTCATTTCACTTTTTCACCCTCAATCTAACGCTTCAGAGAGATGGATGAAGGAAATCAATAAATTGTGTCGTCTTTATTGTCATCAGAATCACAGAACTTGGGATCAGTATCTTCATATTTTTCAAAACATTCTGAATGAACTTCCTAACGACTCAACTTCTTTACCACCTATACTGATATTAAAAAATAAAGCACCGACAAATCGCATTTCTGAAATCGTTCCTTTTCCGCCTTCACGGAAACTGCGGCATTCTGAAGTTGTCAACCTGGCTCTGCAAAATATTGCATCTGCGGCTGCTAGAAGAGAGAAATCAGCAAAGCGTCCTGGTCGTTTAAAAATTTTGTCAGTTGGTCAAAAAGTGTTAATTAAGTCCCATCGTTTGTCTCACAAAGGAAAAGGCTTGTGTCGCAAATTTTTTCTGCTTTATAACGGTCCATATAGAATTCGCAAAATTATTCATGATAACACTGTTGAAATAGAAACTCTTAAATCACGACGCTCTAAGGGAATACATCATATATCTAACGTTAAAATTTTTGTGGAATGATATACTTTTGAAAAATTTTTGTGGAATGACATACTTGTGAGAAACTAACAGCTAGATGTAAACATGCGGAGAGTACAAAGGATACCGCGCTGTGTTTTGGCGGCGGCACATACTCAAAGCAACAGTCAAGTCTGCGCGCCGCACAGGGCAGTCGTTGACCGCAAACAATTGCTTTCTACGTCACGCGCCTACAGCTGATCGAGCGCTCGGTGCGAATGCACTGACAGCCATAAACAAATACACAGTCTAATTTCTCCGACTAAATTCAGTATAAAGCTATAGTGACTTGTTGAATTCTGTTATTAACATTCAGTATTTTTCAGGATACGGTTCTATAAAATATTTAAGAACTTCAGGTAAATTCTGTGCGTGTCCGACGTTAAGACGACTTGCTATCGAGAAAATTTCAGGAAAAATGTCATTTCGAAGAAGAAAGTAATAAACTAAAAAGGTAATTATTAATTGAGTTTATTTTTCAGGTAACATATTTCCACTTAGGTACGTACTTTACACGTAATTTACTGCTCGCGATTACGTGATTCATACTTTGTGCTAATTACATGTTCTATGAAATTACTTGTGAAGCGACGTGCTTGCGTACGTTAACTGATTTTGACAATGATTATTAATGAACTGAGTTGTAACTTGTGTATATTATGCATCGCTTGGCTGCACTGCTTTTCCATAGATGTCATATTTTTTTAATTATGTGCCTGCTGTGCCTATTTATTTAAATTATAATTGTCACCTGATTAATTGTGCTGATGTGGTTAGGTATGTAAGTTATACTTTGTGATTTATCTGCTTGCGCCTTCATGTTTACTTATTAAGATACGATGCTAATGACCTGTTTAGTACGTAAGATATATGTTTACTGCTATGCGTATGGATTGCACATTTACACATTTCTGCTTGTTGTCATAACTATACTTTAATTTGGTATATAGCAATGCTGATGTACAGTGTATGGACATGGAGTGTGGGTTACGCTGTGGTATGGATTACGGATTGTTCGCTTGGCGAAGCCTCGTTGTAAAATTGTGCTGCATCCACTTGTTGACATTCTGTTCACTACTGGTATATCTACTCGCTGTTGCTTGTTTTGCTTACGCTCAGTGCTTTATATTTTAACATAAGAAAATGAACTGCAGTAATTCGACGAGCGACTTTAGTACAAGAAACATCATAGAAGTCACATGAGCTGGAGGTTTTATGAAAGCTGTATAAATGTATGCCAATAGGAAGGAAGCTAACGACATGACATACCAACACAGTTATTACACTGCATTTTTCGTGAGCAATTGAAATAGGAAGTGACACTTGACACAAGAAATACTCCACATGTTTGCTTCTGTTTGCCATAATTCTTGAAGTGGTGTACACACTGTGAAATATTAGGATCATTCACACTCCGTAATCATACTTAATTACTGAGAGTTATTCGAACTAAGTCTGTTAGAGGTCATGTATGCATTCTTTGTTTATAATTCATAATGAGTAGAAGATTTTGGTCAGATGGATTACACAGAGGTTGTGTGTTGACAGTGTGTCTTCGGATTGTATGGGATGAGGAGGTTTGCATTAGGATTTTATCTGTACTCGATCGAGGAGACTGACTAGAGGAAAGAGTTGTTATGGAAGTGAATTGATACTGGCAATAAGGTTTATATGTATCGACGTATTGAAGAGGTATTATGGAGGTACTGAGATTATATGAAGTTGATTGGAGTTATGGTGTATAAGAGGTAAAATAAGTGAGGTGCATATTTTTTTTGTTGTTGGTCTATATGGAACAAGGAGGATGAAGATAGCAGACTAGAACACTAAAATGGAAGGAAGATTGTCTACACACACTTTGTTAAATCACTAAGCAGTATGTAATTTTTTTTTTGGTGAGAGGAAGTTGCATATCTTGGCACACTGACAGTTGTTCAGCAACCGCACATTTTGATCTGGCTTGGCAAACATTGGTCTTGACATGATGACTATGACGTTGACTTAACTATTATTGACTGTTATACATTGCTGTCACTACTACTTGATACACATGATGAACATGAAATTTTGACAGAAGTGGATTCACACAGTTAACACTATTCAATTACACAGTAGTACTTAATGTGGATGAAAGATGAGTGAGTGTGTTTTGTGTGTTTTCCTTTCCTAATCCTACCCACCTATCTCCTAAATATTATTTTATTTCTTTGTAGTGGTTTGCACTGACACGCATAAATATTATAGGTTTACTGATGTTTGTGTATTTGAAATAGTTAATATGACAATTATCTGACATCATTTGTGTGTTTGTTATGATTTGTATGTTTAGTGTAAAAGCATTTGTATGTGTATTCAAACTATTGTTCATGCTTGAACTGTCTGATCAGTGATAGTAAATATTATGGACTGTTACTTGTACTTTTTCTACATGATTGGTGCCACTAGGACATGTTTAATTTCTGCTAATGAACTGTGTGATCAGTGATAGTGAATATTATGGACTGATGTCTGCACCTGCTCAACATTGCTGGGTGCCACTGATGACTGCATCTATTGAAATAATGTCACTTGTTGCTGTAGCACCTGTTCAACATTGTTGGGTGCCACCGATGGACTGTTTCTACTGAGATGATGTCACTTGTTGGAGTCTGCACCTGTTCCACAATGCTGGGTGCCACTGATGGACTGCTTCTACTGAAATGATGTCACCTGTTGGAGTCTGCACCTACTCGACATTGCTGGGTGCCACTGATGAACTGCTTCTACTGAAATGATGTCACCTATTGGAGTCTGCACTACTCCACAATGCTGGGTGCCACTGATGGACTGCTTCTACTGAAATGATGTCACCTGATGGTGTCTGCACCTACTCGACATTGCTGGGTGCCACTGATGGACTGCTTCTACTGAAATGATGTCACCTGATGGTGTCTGCACCTATTCCACAATGCTGGGTGCCACCGATGGACTGCTTCTACTGAGATGATGTCACTTGTTGCTGTCAGCACCTATTCAACAGTGCTGGGTGCTACTGCTGGAACTGTGAACTACTTGTTGTGAAAATTTGTATAAACTGATTTTTTGTGTATTACTGTTTGTGAAAAGTTATGAGACTCTTACCTGTACATATTCGTCATTGCTGACGCCATTGATTGAACTGTTTAACCACATAATACTTGTGTAAACTATTATGTGAAGTCACATGTATGAAAGAATTTGTATTGCTTAGTGTATTTTATATATTAGGCTATTGAAAGGTCAGTGCAAAGCCAAAATTTTATCTAGTTATATGATACTTACGTATTAATATTATCTTTTATTTTTGTCTGTATTTTTTTTGACGAATTTGGTGGTATTTTCACCACCAATGCTGGCAAAAATACCATCAAATTCTAGCCCGTGGAGGAAGGGCATATGAAAGGTGGCTACACTGAGCCACAGCGCCAGAAATCGCGCCAGAGAGTATTGTTCCGCCGCCTCCACTGGCAGTGATTATTGAGACGTAGCGGCAAGCAGTTCTTACCGAGAAGTTGTGGTGGAGACTGCATGTCGTGAAGTCAGAGTGAGATGTGGTAGTGGAGAGTGTTGTTCCATGTTTTACGCAGTGGTTTGATGGGAGAGATAGCAGATGTTGTTCTAATGGAGATATTGTAATGGTCAGAGTGCATTTCGTCAATATGTATGGAGGTATTTTCTTTTATTCTTTTATTCTTTCAGTGACCTGAATAATGTGTCATTACAGGTTCAGTCAACAAAGCATCTGGCGTGTGTTCTTGTATTAGAGTGTAATTCTGGTTTTCTTGCGCAATTATAGTATTTCTAATTTTCTTTATCACGTCAGTATAATTGGTATTTAAAAATTCTTGTCTTGTTGAAGAAGAACCGTGCCAGATGTGCGTTGAGTCATACTACCACATACAGAACAGCTACACTTGTGTTTGTTGTTTCGTAGGTTTTGTAGTTGCTGGGGACTTAAGTAATTAACTGTGTTAACGAAAATTTTCTTACATTCCTTGTTGTCATTCTAAGCAGTCAGATTGCGTACTAATACTAGTCAGGGCCAGCCGTTTACGAGAGACTGCGTAATCGGACATACAGCTACTAAAAAATATTTGCATTTTTCTTATTTAATAAAGACCCCATGCAACACACACACACACACATTTATGAACTATCTGCAATGAACCATACAGAAAACTAGCCTACTTCAAGTGAGGATTCCGTCAAGAAATTCAAATACACGTCGAAAATGTGATCAGTCGCTAATATTACACGGCTATCTATATTTCACGATGTTACACGAAAATCTTTCATACACGTTCTACCCACAAACATCGGGGGTCGTAGTACACGTCACACAATACGAAGGGATACACTGGGTATTTTACAGTTCGCATTACAAACTTCTACGGGTTGTAGAAAAGACTTAGTAGATAATGTTTTAATATGGAACACATCCCCCCACCCCCAATCATGAACCATCGGCCATGTTTTTAATGGGGAGGCTTGCAAGCCTCAGCGATACAGAGAGCTGTATCGCAGGTCTAACCACAACGGAGGGGTATCTGTTGGGAGGCCAGACAAAAGATGTGGTTCCTGAAGAGGGACAATAGACTCTTCAGCTACAGGGGCAACAATCTGCATAAACAATTTTTTTCAACCTTATGTTGCAAGGTAATTTTACTCGTTTACCTAGGTTTCGATTCCGGTAATGGAACTTCTTCAGAACCTATAAATTAAACCACATACGGACATATATTACTCACTAAAATGCATTATCAGTCTAATGATTGAAAAATAAAGAAATCGTGGCCATGTCACAGATAAAAATAAATGAAATGTCGTGTGACGAGGGCCTCCCGTCGAGTAGACCGTTCGCCTGGGGATGAAATGATGATGATTAGGACAACACAACACTCAGTCCCTGAGCGGAGAAAATCTCCGACCCAGCCGGGAATCGAACCCGGGCCCTTTGGATTGACAGTCTGTCGCGCTGACCACTCAGCTACCGGGGGCAAAAATTAAAACAATAAAGACGCATAATCATAAGATTATGTCAGTCAAAATTAAAACCATTAAGGCGAACGTAGACGGAGCTACGCCGGTCAGAAATAAGGACCACACGTGAGCGGCTCGAAAACTAGGCGTTGTGAGCAGTTACGCGGCGAGGCTCGGCCGCGGCCAAGCTCATGCGCGAGCGCAAGCGCAAGCGCGGGCGCGAGAGACAAACTGTCTCAAAGTTACTTAGAGCAAATATACATATAAACAAAATGTGACTGAAAGCCGTCCTACAATTGGACAAACCTATCTATTGGTATAGCAACATTAAACAATTTACCTGAGAACAAACTACAAAGCCAAGGTATGGTTTTTTTTCCATTTAAATATTATAGTAAGAGGGCGAAGCCCCGCTACAGTAACTAAAAATTAGTGTCGAAACCATGCGTGCTAAGCATAAAATGTCTTTAATATAAAAACGCCTTAGCAACTATGTGTCATTACCAAGCATATAACGAAATACAAAGACACACATGTACAATCGCACTATAATAAAGGGACAAAGCAGATAGGGAAACAGCATCGGCCATTCGAAACGGACTGTGGGTCAACTCTACTGGAGTAAAGGTTGAAATCCTTCGAAATAACTTCTATTTTTTAATTGCAGCTGATCATTAAGTAAGTTGCCTCTATCAATATTAAGATGTTTAAAAATTTGCAATTCTTCGAGGGTGTCTAGCCTACATCCCTTTACTTCATTATGCAAAAGCTCTGGGTCTTTTAGAGGCTTGGGAACATGCGCCTTTTGGACCAGATGTTCAGCAAATGTAGATCCTCGGGTTCCATCACCGGTTTTTGTCAGCAGATGCTCTTTAAACCTAACAGACAGTGCCCTTCCTGTCTGGCCAATGTAATAAGAAAGACATTCAGCACACGTGATTTTATACACACCTGACAGCGATGATTTATCATTACCTTTATCCAGAGAATGAACTAAATTCTTTTTGAGGTTGTTGGTGGTAGAGTATGAAACTTTACACCCTAGGTTTTTTAATAAACGACCTACCTTATAGGATATGTTACCTATAAAGGGAACTGATATGTATTTCGTTGCCTGGTGTTGATTGTGAGTACCTGAACTGGAAAGGGTGGTAGTCTTCTTTCGTGTTTTTTTATTGAACAACTGTCTCACTATACTGGGATTATATCCATTATTCTGAGCGATGTTTTCGAGGACTTTTAATTCGTTCTGTAAGTTGACTGGCGAAAGCGGAATGGAAAGGGCTGGATGGATACTCGAGTGAAAAAAGGCCATTTTCTGGAGAACGAAACTCGAGTTCTACGGATCTGAGCGAGGAATGTGAGACCCCTTAATCGCGAAGGTAGGTTAGAAAACTTAAAAACGGAAATGGATGGGTTAAAGTTAAATATAGTGAGAACTAGTGGCAGGAGGAACAGGACTTGTGGCCTAGTGAATACAGGGTTATAATTATAAAATCCAATAGGAGCAACACAGGTGTAGTTTTAATAAACAATAAAAAAATAGCAACGTGGATAAGATGCTGCGAACAACATAGGAACGCATTATTGTAGCCAAGATAGAAACGAAGCCCACGCCTACCGCAGTAGTACAAGTTTGTATGTCAATTATCTCCGCAGATGATGAAGAAATTGAAAAAAATGTATGATGACTTAAAATAAATTATTCACATAGTTAATTGACATGAAAATTTAATAGTTATGGGAGACTGGATCTCTATATTGGGAAGACAAGGAAATTAGTAGGTGAATATGGATTGGGGGTAAGGAATGAAACAGGAAGCCGCCTGGTAGAATATTATATAGAGCGTAACTTAATCATAACTAATACTCGGTTTAAGAATCACGAAAGAATAGTGTACACTTGAAAAAGACCTGGAGACGCCAGAAGGTTTCAGATTGATTATGTAATAACAAGACAGAGATTTAGGAACTACGTTTTAAATTGTAAGACATTTCCAGGGGCAGGTGTGGACTCTGACCACGACTTATTGGTTATTAACTATAGATTAAAACTGAAGAAACTGAAAAAATGTAGAATTTAAGGGGATGGGACTGGATAAACTGAAAGTACCACGGGTTGAAGAGATTTTCATAGGGAGCGTTATGAAACGATTGACAAGAACAGCTGATAGAAATACAGTAGAAGAAGAATGGGCTGCTCTGAGAGATGAAATAGTGAAGGTACCAGAGGATTAAGTAGGTAAAAAGACGATGGCTAGTAGCAATCCTTGGGAAACACAAGAGATATTGAAATTAATTGATGCTGGAGAAAATACAAATATGCAGTAAATGAAGCAGGAGAAAAAGGAATACAATCGCCTCAAAAATGAGGTGACAGGTAGTGCAGAATGGCAAAGCATGAATTGCTAGAGGACAAATGTACGGATGTAGAAGCATATATCACTAGGGATAAGATAGATGCCGCCTACAGGGAAGTTAGAGACACCTTTGGAGAAAAGAAAACCACCTGTGTGAATATCAAGAGCGTCAACTACAGTAGTCAACTCGCATGTATCACTATTACCTCAATAGACATACAGTAGAATGATGTCTCGACAGAAAAAAGTGACTAATTTCTTGGTTCCCTACACTTTTATGTCGACATTTTCTTGGATCCCTCTTGCTGTCACAGACTTGTTCCTATGTCAAATTGTTCTGCGTCAGTCAGAAGACACACAAATACTTCCTCAATTTCCTCACATTTCGGTGTCTATTCCCTCATTTTATACGTATTTTCTGTCATTTCTCGCAATCCTATCAATTTTATATCAATTCTACCCATGCGATGATGACATCACCTCTCGTTCTGTGTTCTAAAATTGCTTGTAAATGTAGTACAGCTGCCAACAGCTATGCAGACATCTCTAGATTCGCAATTAGGCCTGCGCTGGACTGGCAGGTACCTGAGGTGGCTGGGTAAACACATATGCAGCTGGCAGCATCTCGCATGTCGTGTTAGGATTGTTTGGGAGAATACGACCTGTGATATTCTGGGAAGCGTTGCCACAGATTTCTATAGTGCATTCAGAGGGGAGACTTAGCTCTTATTTACATAGACCTGTGCTGTCAGTATAACACTGACAACCTTTTATCTGTACCTTCGATGGTGAGTCACTTGGCAATCAGGTCTTTGCTGGACTGCAGGTAGAAAGCCATTGTGCCAAGGTCGGAACACATGTGCACTCCAAAAGGGTGACTTGGTTCTTATTTACATTACATGTGATGTCAGTATAACACTCGAAGAATTCTAGGTGCGTACCTGAAAATAGATGTGACTTTCATCTGCTGGCTGTAGGCAACAATGGCCTGAGAGCGATTCGGCGGCGTCAATGCGTGAGCATGTTGGGACCTTTGTAGGGAAGAGTCGCTGATATGTTGCAGTTGACGATGGTTTGAAAGCGTTTTTTAGGTGCACTGAGTATTTGTGCACTGCGTTGTGAGCTTATTTGCAAAGCCTTTAACATTTAGTATTTTTTGACAACTTATGAGATGTTTTCTTGTCTGTTCATCATAGTACTGCATTATCTGCACAGTTTAGAATTAGTGAGAGTATCTTCAGAGCGGTTTATGTGCTTTATTTTGAGAATGTATGAGTGGTTTTTGTATCTCCAAATGAGTGTACTACATTATTTCGGTGATTTACGTGTAGTTTGCAGGTCTGTAGGGTATGTATTGTGACCCCAAACATGCCAGAGCGAGTGTTTTGTATCAGTGTAATAAATAATCTATGTGAAATCCAACCTTAAATAAACTGCTCCAAAATAAATAAAGTACAGTCCTTCCTATACAGCAGCCCAGAACAGGTTGAGTTCTTTTCCTACCAGTTTTTCCCCAGACCACCATAGGATGACAGTGCCCTCTTGTGGCAGTACTGTGTACTAGATTAATTGGACTCCAGACCTCATGGTGTATGTACTGGATGGAGCTACTGCCTCAAATTGTTTAAATAAAGACTGCATGCAAAATAAAGACGTATGTCCATCCATTTCAGCAGCCCAGCACAGGCTCAGTCCTTTTTCCAACAATTCCAAGGAAGAGATGGCGGTCGGATGGCTTAGGTTAGTGGAGGTAGCCAAAGTGACCTTATTTCCCACCATTTCCTTAGCTTAGTAGAGGTATCCCAAGTACTCCTTTTTCGACATCAAAATTTGAACTTCCTCCCATTTTTTGGGGGGAGGGAGGAATGGAGCGGATAGGTTAGTTGACGTAGCCCAATTGACCTATCTTCCCATCAAAAATGAACTCCCCTCCATGATGTCATTGCTATGTTGCCATATCTATTGCCGCCATTTAGGATCCGCCATCTTGAATAAGTTCGACAACAATGCAACATGGGGTGGCGTCCTTGCCGTTCCACTACTGTCATAGGGCATGGAAGGGAAGCAGTGGTTGGGAATGGAGTGGGACAGGGCTGTAGCCTATCTCCAATCTCATTCAGTCTGCATATTGAGCAAGCAGTAAAGGAAACAAAACAAAAATTTGGGGAAGGTATTTAAATCCAGGGAGGAGAAATAAAAACCTTTAGGTTTAATGATGACGTAATTCTGTCAATTACAGTAAAGGACTTAGAAGAGCAGTTGAGTGGAATGGACAGTGTCTTGAAAGGAGGACATAAGATTAATGTCAACAAAAGCAAAACAAGGATAACGGGATGTAGTCAAATTAAATCAGGTGATGCTGAGAGAATTAGATCATGAAATGAGCTACTTGAGGTAATGGATGAGTTTTGCTATTCCGGTAACAAAATAACTGATGATGTTGAAGTAGTCAGGATATAAAATGTAGACTGGCGAAGGCAAGGAAAGCACTTCTGAAGAAGAGAAATTTGTTAACAGCGACTATAGACTTAAGTGTTAGGAAGCTTTTTCTGAAAGTATTTGTATGGAGTGTAGCCATGTATGGAAGTGAAATATTGACGATAATCAGTTTAGATAAGAAGAAAATAAAAGTTTTGGGAATGTGGTGTGACAGAAGAATGCTGAAGATTAAATGGGTAGATCACACAATCAATGAGGACATACTGAATAGAATTGTGGAAAAGACGAATTTGTGGCACAACTTGACCAGAAGAAGCGATTGGTAGATAGGAGACATTCTTAGGCATCAAGCGACCACCAATTTAGTATTGGAGGGAAGTGGGGAGGGTACAAATAATAGAGGGAGACAACGAGATCAATAACCTAAGCAGATTCAGATTCAGAGGAATGTAGGTAGCAGTAGTTACTCAGAGATGAAGTGGCCTAGACAGGATAGAGTAGCATAGATAGCTGCATCAAACCCGTCTTTGGACTGAAGACTACAACAACAACATGAAACACATGTCCAGCGCTTTACTGTTTGGACAAGAAGATATCACTTTCAAATCTCCCAGTTAATTGTGTGGTACATAACATACTGAGAATGTTTTCCGGAGCGACTCAGTCCACTACATACCATATTCGTCTGACTACAACAATGATTGCAAAACTGGTATGTCTGAATCAAAGGGGGGTTGGCAATGGTACTCCATGGACGTATATGTGGGTTTGTGAACTGTGTGTATACTGATCAGCCAGTATACTATGACCACCTACCTAATAGCCGGAATATCCATCTTTGGCACTGATAATAGTGACGATACATCGTGGCATGGAAGCAATGAGGCCTTGATAGGTCACTGGAGGGAGTTGGCACCACATCTGCAGACACAAGACATCTAATTCCCGTAAATTCCTGGGAGGGGAGTGATGAGTCTGATGCCATGTTCGAGTACATCCCAGATTTGGTCGATTATGTTCTGATATGGCCAGTGGGGAGGGAGGAGGGGGGGGGGGGGGGCAGCACATCAATTTGAACTCGCCAGTGCATTGCGCAAACCACTCCATCACACTCCTTGCCTCGTGATGTGGTGCATTATTTTGTTGTAAAATGCTTCTGCCATTTGGAAACAAGATCGTCATGAAAGTCATGTAGGATGGACATAAGCAGCCAGTGGCTCTATTACATTCTGGGTACCATTCACATAGACATCCATGGTCTCAGTGGAGCTTGTGGAAGGCACCATGGTTGCAGACCATGTATGTCAGCTTCAGATAAAAGCTGTAATGCTTTCAGAGTGGCAGTGTCCTACATGATTAAGTGGGCAGAATAACCGGTTATGTATTTAGAATTATGTCAGAGTTGGATGAAACTCTTGGTTCAGTCCTCGAGTTTCACCTCGAATTTCAACTTTTTTTGATAATGACTTGAAATTTTTCTGTTTTCATTAATTCTTCATATTGGGCTAAATTAGTGAATTTTCATATTTTCTAAGAGATAGGGAAATAGTGAGTGCAGAACTGTCATCAAATACATATTACTTTCTTGTAGACTATGAGTTCCAAAGATCGCATCGTAACCTAATTCATATCTATGTCAGAGTAGATTTACTGCGAGGAAATACTGTAATAACATATTTTTAAATTCGAATCTGACAAATTTTTCTATTTTCATCGTTTTTCCTCACAAAACTGGTTTCAGTCGCCTAATAACACAGACTCAAAATAAAAAGTAATCTTACCCTGGTACTGAATAACACACACACCCAGAAGAATTTCTCTCTCTCTCTCTCTCCCTGTCTCCCTCTCTCTCTCTCTCTCACCCCCCCCCCCCCCACACACACACACCTATCATCATCACCTATCATAAAACTGCATGCACACTGCCTTTAAAATGGCTGTTCTGACATACTATTTTACTATTTCCCATGTGTGCATATGTGTATGCACCTCTGCATGTGTGTGTGCGTGTTTGTGTGTGTATGAGTGTGTGTGTGTGTATGAGTGTGTGTGTGTGTGTGTGTGTGTGTGTGTGTGTGTGTGTGCGTGAGAGAGAGAGAGAGAGAGAGAGAGAGAGAGAGAGAGAGAGAGATAGAACACTTAGATTAAAATAGAAGTGAATACCTTGAAAACTAGCGCAATTTTCTGAGTTGTTTTGTGTTTCTGTGCATGACACAACATTAAACTTGAGGAGAGCAGCTGATTTCTTCATTTTCGCTCCATGGTTTTATCCTGGAGTTTACGTTTTTGTAACACCAATGTACTTACATAGAAGTACAGCTGTCATCAACCTGGTAGGGTGTTAGAACACAATGGTGCTTCTTTTGGTATGCTCCTATGGAGGTGGTATGCTGTTGCTTCCCTCTGCCCTTTGACCTGACTTACTGAATCCGAACGAAGGTGCAACTCGGCTACACAAGGAACATCTGAACTGGCAGACTGGCATGAATAAGTAACTTCCATTTAATCTTAAGTTAAAATTGTTTTTGGAGCCATTTTGAGCATAAACAGGATTCAGTGACGTTTATGGTTGAGTAACAATGTACCTTAGGTGAGAGTTGTTTCTTTTTAAATATGTGGTGCATCTTTACAAAAGAAATCAGTTGCTACTGAAACGTTAAAGAATGATCTGAATGACTTACGATTATGACGCTTTCTTTTAAATCTTCCTCTCCAACAATTCTTATTACTACAAGGTAGTAAATTTAACAAGTGAATGTTCACAGATCAGTTGAATCACCACGTATGTTTTATTACCATTAGGTGACTTTATGATTAGGCAGATAAATCTAACACATCACACCTCAGTACTTCAAAATCAGTAGATTTAATGAAAATTGGACAGGCAATATGATATCCGGCCTGGTTTGTAATTTGCAGTGTTGTTTGGTGCGAAACAATGACAATAATGAGAAAGATATATTGAAAATCCTTTCTTGCAGTATAATAATACTAATACTATTAATAATAACAATAATAACAGAAAATAATAATAATAGAAAAGAATAGGCCTCCGGTATGTTCTGCCAGTCGTAAAAGGCGACGAAAAGAACAAACCATTAATAGGGCTAACCCCCCTTTTAGTGTGATTAGTTGGTTCAGGACAGAACTAATGAAGCCTTGGACAAGCGTTGTCATAGTCGGGGACGACGCTTGAACCCTATGCCAATCCGCAATGGTAACGACACTGCTAGCCCCACGGAAAATGATTTAAATCCAAATAGAGATGTTTTGCAGGATATGCTTCCGGCAACCACTCTAGGAGGAAAACAAAGACAGAGGGTGAGATGGTCAGATGAAGCTAACCGACACCTCATGTTCTGTTATTACCAAGCAACAAACTTAGGAACCAACACAACTGGATACAGATCACAAGTATACACAAAATTTATTACCAGATACCCAGAATTAAAATTTTTAACAGAACAACGACTAGCTGATCAGATCCGTGTAATAATCAAAAATAACAGGATACCCCAGTCAGAATTAGAAAACATCAAACAACAAGTACAACAAATACTGGAACAAAATAATGTGCAAAAAGAAGAAGACGAAAATACAGTAATTGACTCAAACATCCCAGAACAAACAAACAAAGAACAAGACTCATCAATTAAACAATCAGAGGAAAACGAAATCTTAAGACAGCCACCAGAACAAGCACAAAAAGAACATGAAGTGACACACATGTTAGATATAGAAGAAAAATTTCAGCTAACATATATAGAATACAAAGACACAAATACAGACATTAGATCATCCTTGCATAGACCACCAAATAACCCACAAGTCGAAACAACAATAACAACTATCAACACAATCATACACAACAAAATAAATGAAAATACAACTATGGAAGAGTTACAACTACTGGTTTATATAAGAGCACTCACTACACTAAATATACACACTAGGCAGAGATCAGAACAAACCAAAACACAGAAGCAACCCACAAAACTAGCATGGCAACACAGGCTACAGATCAGAATAGAAAAACTGAGAAAAGACATCGAACAGCTAACACAGTTTATAAGAAATGAAATATCAGACAAAAAACGAGAAAGGTTAGGTAAAATCTCACAACAAGAAGCGATAGAGCAATTAGGTGAAAAGAAGCAGAAATTACAAGCATTGGCCAAACGACTTAGAAGGTACAAAAAAAGTGAAAATCGAAGGAAACAAAACCAAACATTTAACACAAACCAAAAGAAATTTTATCACACAATAGATAACACACACATTAAAATAGACAACCCACCAAACATAACAGACATGGAACACTTCTGGAGCAACATATGGTCAAACCCGGTACAGCATAACAGGCATGCACAGTGGATACAAGCAGAAAGAGATGCATACAAGGTGATACCACAAATGCCTGAAGTGACAATTTTGGAACATGAAGTCACCCGAGCAATTAATTCTACTCACAATTGGAAGCCCCTGGAAAAGATAAAATAGCAAATTTCTGGCTAAAGAAGTTCACCTCAACACATTAACATCTAACTAAATTATTTAACAGTTACATTGCAGATCCATACACATTCCCTGATACACTTACGCATGGAATAACTTATCTGAAACCTAAAGATCAAGCAGACACAGCAAACCCAGCAAAATATTGCCCCATAACATGCCTACCAACAATATACAAAATATTAACTTCAGTCATTACACAGAAGTTAATGACACATACAACACAGAACAAAATTATAAATGAAGAACAAAAAGGCTGTTGCAAAGGAGCACGAGGATGTAAAGAGCAACTGATAATAGATGCAGAAGTGACATATCAAGCTAAAACTAAACAAAGGTCGCTACACTACGCATACATTGATTACCGAAAAGCTTTTGATAGTGTACCCCACTCATGGTTACTACAAATATTGGAAATACACAAAGTAGATCCTAAATTGATACAGTTCCTAAACATAGTAATGAAAAATTGGAAAACCACACTTAATATCCAAACCAATTCAAATAATATCACATCACAGCCAATACAGATTAAGCGTGGAATATACCAAGGAGACTCATTAAGTCCTTTCTGGTTCTGCCTTGCTCTCAACCCACTATCCAACATGCTAAATAATACAAATTATGGATACAATATTACTGGAACATACCAACACAAAATCACACATTTGCTATACATGGATGACCTAAAACTACTGGCAGCAAGAAATCAACAACTCGACCAATTACTAAAGATAACAGAAGTATTCAGCAATGATATAAATATGGCTTTTGGAACAGACAAATGTAAGAAAAATAGCATAGTCAAGGGAAAACACACTAAACAAACTAAACAATTACATATTGGATAACCACAGCGACTGCATAGAAGCGATGGAAAAAACAGATGCCTATAAATATCTAGGATACAGACAAAAATAGGAATAGATAATACAAATACAGTATTAAAGAAGAACTAAAAGAAAAATATAGACAAAGACTAACAAAAATACTGAAAACAGAATTGACAGCAAGAAACAAGACAAAAGCTATAAATACTTACGCTATACCAATATTGATCTACTCATTTGGAGTAGTGAAATGGAGTAACACAGACCTAGAAGCACTCAATACACTTACACGATCACAATGCCACAAATATAGAATACATCACATACATTCAGCAACAGAAAGATTCACGTTAAGCAGAAAGGAAGGAGGAAGGGGATTTATCGATATAAAAACCTACATTATGGACAGGTAGACAATTTAAGAAAATTCTTTGTAGAACGAGCAGAAACTAGCAAAATACACAAAGCAACCACTCATATAAATACATCGGCTACACCACTGCAATTTCATAACCACTTCTACAACCCTTTAGATCACATAACATCAACAGATACGAAGAAAGTAAATTGGAAAAAGAAAACACTACATGGCAAGCACCCATATCATCTAACACAGCCACACATTGATCAAGATGCATCCAACACATGGCTAAGAAAAGGCAATATATACAGTGAGATGGAAGGATTCATGATTGGAATACAGGATCAAACAATAAACACCAGATATTACAGCAAGCATATTATTAAAGATACCAATACCATAACAGATAAATGCAGACTTTGCAAACAACAAATAGAAACAGTAGATCACATCACAAGCGGATGTACAATACTAGCAAATACAGAATACCCCAGAAGACTTCAGAATGTAGCAAAAATAACACATCAACAGCTTGCCTTACAACATAAACTTATAAAACAACACATTCCCACATACAAGTATGCACCACAAAATGTACTGGAGAGTGATGAATACAAATTATACTGTAACAGAACCATTATAACAGATAAAACAACACCACATAACAAACCTGACATCATACTCACCAATAAAAAGAAGAAATTAACATAACTAATCGAAGTATCCATACCCAATACAACAAATATGCAGAAGAAAACAGGAGAAACAATTGAAAAAGACATCCAACTGGCAGAGGAAGTAAAGGAAATGTAGCATCAGCATAAAGTTGACATTATACCAATTATGCTATCAACTACAGGAGTCATACCACACAATATCCACCAGTACATCAACGCAATACAGCTACATCCAAACTCATATATACAACTACAGAAATCTGTAGTTATTGATACATGTTCAATTACCTGAAAGTTCCTAAATGCAATGTAATATATACCGTACAGTTAAAAGGAAGTCACGCTTGATCAAGGTCCGCGTCACTTTCCTTTTTTGACCAGACATAACATCTGAGAGAAGAAATAATAATAATAATAATAATAATAATAATAATAATAATAATAATAATAATAATAATAATATGTTGGCACTCCCAGGGGATCACTATTTGGTGGTGATGTACTGAGAGTTGTTGTACATGTTTCTGTTTTCCAATATTCAGTGCGCTCTTTGCTTTCAAAGTGGTACTATTATTCAGTAATTGGTGAATTTTTGTATCTTTCTTGCTGTGAGCAACTACAAACAATGGCATCAAACGGTACCAGCTACAATTAAAAGTTAGTATCTAAACCGTGTTTTGCTATCTTTTCGGAGTAACCTATAGTTGTAAATTTTAGTAAGGAACAGATATAGTGAAAATCACAATACCAAAACAGTTTGTGAAAAATGAATGAATCAGAGCTGTTAACATCTGCAGTAAATGCTCTCTTTCTAAACTTCTTTCATTTACTGTATTTTATGTATCCTAGTGTATTCCACGACAGTTCAGACTGTTCACATTAATATTTGTTTCTCGAAATGTCACACTGTAGCAAGTTCTGCAAAGTGGAAGTAATTCAATCATTAATGAAGAGCTAGTAAATCTTAGGTTTCTTGAAAATAATAACTTTAATTAAATTTACATAATAATCTCCATTAATTACTATTGTAGTATTTTGTATTATTCTGTTTTGCTAAAAATATGGATGTTATTCACGTAACTGAGCTCCACTGACAATCTCATACAGATTTCATTTTGTTTCACAAGCTGCAATAGATAAGGACTAAAGAAGTTAAGTAACATAAATCTTATTTAGAAGAAACACGTGCCAATTTTTGTACTTCCAAAGTTCTTTGGATTGACAGTATTTTAATTAAATTTCCTCAGGAAAATGTCAGAATGACTCTTTCAGTAAGGCACTGTTAATAAATTTGTCAGTGATCGGCCTATGCTGAGCTATAAAATTCCTTGCTTTGAATGTTTCATTTATTAACTCAGCACTGAGTAAAAGAATAGCCTTCATTTTAGCCAACAACCTTGCATTTCTGCAGTTCAACAGCGCAGCCTTCTGAATGACATAATTTTTGCATTTTTCTACCATTTTACGCATTGTAGCCTATGTGTTTCTCAATTTCTTTTTGTGTTACGAAACGTTCTATTCGTGCAACACAGCTTCTGTGCATACACTGTGTGTAGGTCCGTCTCTTCTGACACTTTCTCAAGTTCTTGCACCAAAGTGGCACTGTACGTAGCATTGATACCACAAATTTTAATCATTTTTATAAGTGGCATTGTCGTTAGAATGTGAACTGCGCGCGCGGGCGTGTGTGTAGACAAGTTGTTGAGTTTGAACTAAATATGATCAACTTGCTCTGTGACAGGAAAAAAATAGTAGTACAAGCTTTTGGATGATTGTGGTCAACCAAATGTCTTACTGCAACACACGTATTGCATGTTCTCCAACTTAGCTTGTCTCACTGGGTTTGCACGTGTTTCGTACATAGGCCACAGATGTGACCAAAGAGTATTTTAGTTACTCATGGCATGTCCACTCCTATTTATGCTGTCTTGATAATTCAGTTGTCTTCTGTAGTTTCTGCCATAATCGGTATATTTGTGGTCTAGTTCTGTACATCCCTCCTATAGAAGCTTGACAATAGCAAGCAGCCTTATGCAGACGATGAGTTACAGCTCCTTCATGAAAGATGAATATTTTTGTGATCCAGCTAAGTGCTAGTAGTTACGACTCAGGCAATGGGACCTTAAGCAGTCAAAATCTGGTGACGTTATGTTTTCTATTAGTTATTGCAAATTTAATGTGTTTGATGGTTTGAGTTGCTGAAGGGATAAATGTGATGTAATGTGATGTGTAAATATCTGCATTTCTATTAAATGGGTGCATGATAGCATGGGAATCTGTATGTGCACAGTGTGAGTCATATAAACCAGGGGAAAAATGTAATGTGTAATTCACCACTCATGCAAACTGGGGAACTGATACGCTCTGATAATTCAATTATGTAACGAGGATATCTTATTCTCTTTGTGAGTTTTCTGTAATTGTTAATGTTGTGATGGGTGCAAAGTAAAAAATTTGAAGCACGAGCATTCGTCGGCATTTTATAGGCTAGCATAGTGCTCTGTGGAGTCTTAAAGGATTCGGAGCTCATACATCATGACGATCGGACATGGTTATATAAGCTATGAAAAGGTGTTCAACTTTTGCGGGATTATGGTCTTAGAAATATCATGGAGAAACGTAAGGTAAAGTGTTAATGGGCAAACGATGAAAACCATTGTGCTAATTGCGAATTTTTTGTGTGAACTGTGACCTTTTTGAATAACGCGAATCCGCTAGGGATATAGTACAAGTTGTGACCGAGAACTTATTTTTCAAAGTGAGCGATTTGTGGAATAGTAAGCGAGCAGGTATTCTGTTTCACACACAGTCCATATACTAATTTTTCTGCTGATGGGTTAGGGTGTACACCACAAGCTGTCTGTCAAGACTGACTGATTACCAGTGAAAGTCGTAATGGTAAATTTAAATTAGATCGAATTTGGCAATGAATTTGTATGAAAAATGACAGTACGAGTATATATGAATTTTCGTCGAATAACTTCCTTTCGTACAACAGCTAGTGACACTTGAGCAGTGGCGGATACAGAAAAATCTCAAGGAGGGGGCGCTAAAGATTGAACTACCATTACTTTTACCGTAACAAAAAGTAATCAGGTCACATGCAAAGTTTAAAGAAGTTTTATTTAAATTGATTATGCACATATACAAGGCAATGCCATCTTATAATATTAAAAAGTTACAATTGTGGTACTCTTTCTTAAATGATGAATTTATGCGTCTATTCTTCCTGGCAAATTGGTTAGTTACATCGTCAACAGGACAATCAATGTCAGGGTGAGCGTTCAACAGAGATAAGCCATTAAGTCGATCCTCCTTCATCGTCGACATCAGCCATGTCTTTGTACGCTGCAGTGTTGAAAAACCTCTTTCTACTGTAGCAATAGACGCAGGTAGAGAAGCAAATATTTTGTACAGCGTGTGCAAAGTAGGATAGTCAGACCTAGGACAAACAGACAACGCTTGCATAACAGAATCACGATCACTAAGGGCGTTTGTGCTCGTTTGCTTGTACTGAAGAATCTCTCCGATTAGTCTCTTTTTAATCACAAAGAGTGATTCTTCTTGAAAGAACAGTAGTTCAGTTAAACACCAAAGAACGGTAGTTCAGTTAACCACTGATGCAATTTATGTGCCAGATAATTACCGTTTTTCGGAATCTTCTCCAAAGTCACTATTACTGGAGACATACGTAATACACACGCAAACAAAGTTGACACTCGGCTCGCTGGCTGATGGGAACGATCGTAAAGGCATTTCGCATTTACAGTAGCTCCCGACAGCCAACGCGCCGAGTGTCAACTTCGTTTGAGCGAGTAATATCCATAGTTGTTACATTATCAGTAAAAATGGTGTTACGTGTCTCGTAACAATATTTTTACTGAGACATTACTATGAATTACTATTATTAATACTTCACAATCAACTGATCACTCTCACTCTTTCTTCACACTTGCACTTGCTACAACTAGGACTTTTTACTTATTCATTCTTCAACCTTAATATTTCTGCTTCTACATGTAAACTAGCTTCCATTTGGTGAATAGTCCGTATTTATAACGCTACGTATGGAAGGTTCTTTGTACAAAAAAACAGTAGATTATTCGCGACTCTTCTCGAACAAGTGCCAGACAGAATAACGTATCGAGGTCACTAGAATGGCCGCGACTTTTCTCGTAGGTATGTGTTAGCTATCTATGTGCCAGACAGAAAAGTGTAAAATAGGATGACACGGAAGCACGTGTTCCATAGGAAAGTGCACCTACTCGATAACTCAATTTAGTCGAGCCGACTGACGGAAGAATCGAACGGAAAGGGTGCGGGCTGACTAAGGGGGACGGCCACCTGCACCTGCACCTGAGACTAGAAGACATTGTTTTGATGCATCCCTTAGATATGTTAGTGTGATTGCTTTTGCTACAACTTTTCCAGTCGAGGAACACTGAACGCTAACAGGATGGGCGTGTGTTGCAAAAGATATTAGCAAAAGGTGAATGGACATTATTGATGAAGACGAAAAGGGATGTGTTGCCACATATTGTGCATATAGTTTTTTTCTAACTTTTCATTCCTTTCTCTGAAGGAGAAGGGTAGACGACTGAGAGCTTGTGTGTTTCATGGCCTTTGTTATGAATGGCTTTCTCTTTATTTCTTTTTTAGTATGTTTTGTTAACATTACTTACTTGGAATTAACAACAGTTTCTTTTTAAAAATATGTACTAAAAATATGAATTTTTCATGGCGAAGAGATTAAACAATGTAACAATTATTAAAAATGTCCATATAGTGGTGAGTGGTAATATATATTAAGGTCAATGAAAACAAATATTAACTTATGTATATAAGAGAAAGATACGAAACTTCTCACTACACAAAACTGAAAAATAGGAATCTAAGCTTTCGTTCTTACATTGAAGTATGCATTCATTTTTAAAGGCGATGTACTGTGATATTAATTTCAACATGTGTCAGTGGTAACTAGCAGAAACAGTGCGTTTCACAATTCATGTTATACACTTCTAGGGGATGTAGACGGAACTTAGAAGTTCTATATTTACGTAGGAATCCATGTCCATCATTGTCATTCAAATACGCTGCAGAGCATCAAAGTTAGAGGCGCTGGTACCTGTAAATCTATATGATTCCGTGATGGTGTTACTAACTTTCTAGGATGATGGAGAATGATAAATATATCAACTTGGGGTAAGGGTCAATGTACTGTAAACGATCGAGTCGAAAGTTGCAAGGGAAAACCGTTCTGATACCTCTGACTGGAATACACATGCTGGTACTGTTGTTGCTAAGATTGTGGCGTAGGCAATTTTCAGAGATGACAGTATGGAGGAAGAAAAGGAAAAGTGTCTAGCAAATATGAGCTCTAAAATACATACTTGGGGAGCTATGAGCACTTGTTCCTCTTCCATACTGTGAAACACTTCTCCTCTACTGAACAAGCGCTCATAGCTCTCAAAGTACGGTTTTTAGAGCCCACTTTTACTAGACTTTTTTTTCTATCTTTGGTTCATACTACTAGTTCAGAAAGTTGCCTACCCTACAGCCTTACCAGCTGCAACAATATGGGATTGTGGGTCTGCCTTGATGCAAATCACTTTATTTATTTATTTATTTATTCCATAGCTAGTTCCAGCGACAGATATCACCATCATCAGTGGGTTCTTTGATTCTAAAACATACACAATTATCATACTTATAAAATATTGTAGAACATTATTACGTGCATTGTGGAAACAGTTTTGGTGTCTACTGCAAACCCAACTGACATACATAAGATCACGTTTTTGTATTTGTTTACTAACAGCCAATCACATAGCTGCAGATGACATTTGCAGAATGAGTAACAGTAATGTGAACCCATCCATATAATACCAATAATGTTTCAGAATTTAGAAGCAATGGCAGGAGATATACACTAAATCAAATCAGATGGAAAAAATTTAGCATATGCATGTTTAACAGTGATTTAGAAGGTTTTTAACAGAAGTGAGCGTAGTAAACAGCGCAGTACAGATACACTTTTAGCTGGTTTTACGGAAAATGGCGAGGAACCTTAAAAATAGGAAAGCGTGTACATGATATGGATGAGGAATCATATTAGGTAGTTAAAAATTCGCTGAATTTGCTAGTAACTTTCTTAATTTACTCCACGCCCGGTTTCAAAGCTTCAAGCTTCATCTTCTGGGACCACCAACCACAACGCCCGCCTGGACAGCACGACACGGAAGTAACTAATGCAGACGGTTCAAAAGCCAGCTGCCCGCGGCGGCGGAAGCGACTGTCTCTTGAAGATGAAGCGTTAAGAATCGAAACTGGTCGTGGAATAGATTAAGAAAACTACTAGCAACTGAAGCAGATTTTATTCTATAAATATGTTTCTCAGTCGCTGACGTTCGCGTCATCAAATATTTCCCATCAGCGAGAATGGGAGAGCACAAGGAACGAAGGACTGCAGGATATAGACGAAGGAAATAAGTATAAAGTGTTGGAGGCGTTTAAGGAGGATTTATTTGTAAAAGGGGATGTGCAGACTGAGTAGAACCATAATGGGGTCATTCAGTTACTGGAAATGTGGAGAAGGATAGTGATGAAAGTATATTTGATGAGAGAAGGTAGATTTGTTGAAGTGTTTAGATTTGTCATTAGTGGACAAATATACTAGTGCCAAGAACGTGATTAGTGAGCGCAAACCTACAAATGTGTGTGTGTGTCTAATCTGTAGGCACGGAGAAGGTTTTGACAGAACGGAAATTGTACACTGTTTACTGGAAGAATCTGAAGTCAATTATATTGCGGAAAAGCCAGAACACCCAGTAATTGGTTTGATAGTACAAGGTGAATAGGTGGCATGTTTAGCTGACAGAACAGTGATCTTTGTTCTGTCAGTCACAAATGGTTATATTCTTTACTTGATAAGGAAGCGTTAGTAATAATGCCTGCTATGGATATTCAAATAATTATCGTAGCTACAGGGAACGTACAGAAAGCTGTTACATGTGAAGTAATGCTGTCTATTAAAATAAATAGTATCCAGTTGTGTCACAGCTTTCTTATAATTACAGTACTGACGTGTTGATGGATGCAGACTTTATCAGTAAATACAAAGGGATGATGGATTTCAATGAGGATTTTGTGATGCTGTAAATAAATTGGAGAAGAATTACTGTACCATTTTACAGCGAAATGAAACTGACTAATGAAGAAAGGGAGAATATTCCTGTAAGATGCTGTAGGAAAATTGAGGGACAATATTCCTATAAAATGCTGTAGGAAAGTTGATGAGTCGGAAAAGGACAACGAACATGATGAAGAGCTGAGGGTACAAAACTCAGATGTCACTCTCCTCTTTACATTGCTAGGTGACTGACGATCACCTCACAGTCGAGGCATTGGTCATATTACTTAATTTTCCTTTCATATTGTCAGTCTTGCTATTTTGGCATTCTGAACTATATCGATCACCTTTCACCTTCTTCACTAAAGGGAGTTGGAAGACGTATCAAGATACTTGGTTGTACAGAAAACTAGGTGTTGAAACCAATATGTAAACACAGAGATGCAGGAAGTAGTAATCGATTTTGAAATGTCTAAATAAGGGATGTAGTTCACGAAAAAAATTATGGATTAAGGTAACCCATCATAGAAGACTGTGTCGTTGTTGGGAAAATTAGGTAACTGATCCTGGAGTTGTGACACAAAGATTGCCAAATACATAGGGGCAAGAACTAATTAGTATTTGGTAACTAGCGGCTAATTAGTATGTGGAAACTAGTGGTGAATTTGGTTTAAGAATTACATTGTGAATGGACATAAGGTGTTATGAAGGAGTAAAAGGTAACCACATTTGAGGTAGTAAACAGAATTTTGAGAAAAAAATATAATGATGCATGAAGACGTGATTTGTTTCCATAATGAGGAAAGATTTAAATTATAGAAATAGATAGTGATATAAAGGTTTTAGTGGGAAAGCAGATTAGGTATACTAGTGAATAAAAACTTCTTGGTGTACATGTCGCGTCAAATCAGGATAAATCTCCGAGCTTTCGACCACTACCTCCATGGTCGTCGTCAGGGCTAAAACTGACTGTCGTGAACTAGCGAGGTTCCCACTTTTATATGCACATGACGGCTTCTTATTGGCTGGAATACGTCAGCGATATGGCGCGTAGCGAAGTGGTGCCCTCTACTTCCATAGATGTAGTTGCTATCCCGCGTTGCTTGCAGCGCCATTCCTTAAATCAGGAGGTAAAGTGCGAGAAGTTTTTCTCTGCGATTTTTCTTTATCCAGTGCACTCTTCCAAGTGTTGCTGAGTGCATAGCCGTTGTCTCTATTAAAGTTACTATCGCTAAGTCTAATTTCGACAACGCGGAAATGAGACTGACTGTGTAGACAAGGACGATAATAAGATGGACAGACAACAAGATCTGACTGAATTTTTTTGTGACTTTTTCAGACACTAATCGTAATTTTTCCCGAGGACATGCAGCTCTACTGTAAACTCAGGACTGAAGACCACAACAACAAACAACACAATCGTTATAAATAAATGCATCATCTGAAAAAAAGTCTCAGGATATTTTAAATATTGTCTGCAAGATCATTATTATACAACAGGAATGCCACGAACAGCAAAGGACTCTACATCAGCTCAGCTCTAATAGGCTTGACCTGATAGCTAGGGCTCACTGCCTATCTGTACATGTGAGGGCTGTACTTGTATGTGTACACTGTCAGGCACACGTTGCAGAGTTCAGTATCCCACCTGACGTATTCTTGAGTTGAATGTCCCTGTCGCTGCAGAAGATGACATTTGGTGGTGTCTCCATTTATGAAGTGGGGCAGTAACTGTCAACTGCTCTGACTGTACGAAGACATGGGTCTGCTTTCCAGTAAAGAGCTTACAGCCATTTTATTTATTTAGTGCTGTAAGTATTGAAACAGCAGTGAATACGCACACGAACTATTATCCAAAATTTCATTCGTATAAATTCGTATTTATCACTGATGAATAATAATGTTGATCATAGTTCACAATCATGTAACCAATACCAACATACATTGTAACTATTCTTGGCATTTATCATAAAATCTCAGATATATTAACAAACTTTTACACAATTACTAATTGTGATTTCACAAACATGCGGCCGCACTCAGCACCTGCCAGCACCCAACATTGCCTGTTAGGACAACTAAGCATCCGTTTCGAACGTTTCTACCAACCATGGGCTATAAAAGAAAGCTATATTATAAGGTCATGCTTCACTCAACCGGTAACAAGCGAAGACAAGCATCGATCTTGATCAGCTCATAATTCTATTCACTGACATTTTGTTATTCCTTTAACTCAAAGCATTTAATCATCACGCCTATTACGTTATCTATAATATATTCGTCTGCTCATAAAACTGCTTTGTACGTCACTTGTACAAACTGTAATAATGTAAGTATTTCTCAGTTAGTGTCTTACTGACAGTATGGCAAAAGGAGTGTGTTACTGTTCATGGTACATCCTATTCAATCACATGAATCTTATTTTTGTATATATTCTAACCTCTTTCAGGTTTCTCTGCACCTGTTACCGCTTCCATGTTTCTCTGCACCTGTTAAGTTGTGTTCAAATGTTTCAAATGACTCTGAGCACTATGGGACTTAACTTCTGAGATCATGAGTCCCCTAGAACTTAGAACTACTTAAACCTAAGTAACCTAAGGACATCACACACAACCATGCCCGAGGCAGGATTCTAACCTGCGACCGTAGCGGTCGCGCGGTTCCAGACTGTAGCGCCTAGAACCGCTCAGCCACACCGGCCGGCTTAAGTTGTGTATTGCCGAATCTAGTTACTTATGTCATATGTGCTATTTAAACTACTTTCTTGTGTACTGTCTCCACCCTGTTTTTTAGAAACAGAGAAAATAAGAATACCTGATCATTCTTAAAACGGAAGAGAATTGATTTGACAAGTGAATAGGGCTCTTATACTCACCAAGCACATAGTTTGCTTAATGGAAAAGCTCTGTAGGTCTTATTGTTGATTACTGCAACATCCATTTAAGTTTACAATATTTTACAGCCCTTCGCTTTGATTTAACGTAGTGGTTGCAGTATCTCTTGCATTAGGATGAGCAACACAAATTACTTTATACAGTACATTAAGTATCTTACTGATCTTCTTGATCTCTGTAACGTTCTCTGAACATTTGCATCTAGTCTTAAGTAGCACCAAGTAACCTATGCTGAAATTTGCCAGTCTGTTCTCTCTTGGATCTCCTATTTTTATTTTATATGATTTATTCTTCAGTCTTTGCAGAGCCAAACACATTTTCTTGTCGACTATGAGATCCTAAGTTGGAAGAAAAAATAATGGTCCTGTAATTAAGACAGTTGGTTTCTTATCTATTAATATTTCAATTGCTGGTATTCCTGTAGTTGAATGGGGTAAATTCATCTCTTTAAGGTCTTTGATATATCTATACCAACTGAAACACTTTTTAGAGCAACAGCGACTGTATAGCATATTCAGTTCTATCATTGTTCTTTTGGTAACGCTGGAAGAGGGATGATACTTGGAAATATAAATGGTTATTGTTTCCAAATCCTCCAAAATTTCTTTCAAATTTTGAGGGAACAGCAGTCCATTATCACTTAGGATATCTGCTGGTTTACCTACACAAATTACATAGTTATTTTTCATCTTATTAGCTGACATACCACTGCGACTTTTCTCAAGGTGTGCAGTTCTACAAATTTTGAACAAACAATTAAAACTACAAATAAATTCATAAACCCCACTGTGATTCCGGCGGTGCGCCATATAAGTTGACTGTAACTTTGCCCAAATCTTTCTCAGGAATTATTGGATAGATTTCTAATTTTGGGTATGCATTTGAGACCTCAGTTTTATAACACTTTTCACAAGCTTCCAACAATTTTCTAACTATCTGCTCTATATTGATTAATATGAAAGTTCCCTGTAGCTTCTCAGTACACTTCTTTACTCCAAAATGTTCATAGCTGGGATGTGTATTTAAAATTAATTAGTCTACCTCATGTTCTGGTCAGCAGACCTTCCATTCATTGGAGTCAGGATCAGTCCTCCAATACAAAGTACCAATGTGTACTACATAATTATTTCTCAGTTCCACCTGATTTTTGTACAGCCACCTTTGCTTCACCATTTTTAACATTTCATCTACATTTTATTCTCTACACTGTACATGTTTTGACTTACCTTTATGATGTATTATTCAAACTTAATGTCTTTCATATAAAAAATCATCATCCATTGTGGTTTAGTGGCACTTACAGAAATGTCAGTGAAACCTTTTGGCAACCTAGGCAAGGTATCAGCTACGATATTTTCTGAACTTGATACATATTGTGAAGAAATGCATATGCTGGTAATATATGCTGCTTAAAGTTATTGGAATCGTTGACATTTTGAGTATAGGCCTAACTGAGGGCATACAACTAGGCCTATCCTGGTAGCTACAACCCACGACGCAAGGCCAGAATGGTTGCATTAGCTAATGAGTTAGGGGAATAGAAACTGAGTGTAACGAGGGTCCAGTTCAGTGATACATAGATGGTTAGCTTTGGTAGCAGCATGCGGATGAAGGAACTGGGTCCAAAGACGATGGTGTTTTCAATGAGACAGAATATGGCTACTTTGAAATACTTCAAAATTCCGTAATAGTTCACAGTTTCATCATAGTGCAAAACAAATCGTATCAGTTAACAATGACATTTAGATGCATTTATTAAGACAATAATAACATAAAATCACAATAATTCCAGAAGTCAGGTAGTCACAGCAAAGAATATTCTTACAAATTCCATGGATAATTTATTACTTCAGAGTGCTCCATGCGATCTTAACAAATAAGTTATTGGATGATAATTTAGGACACTAATTATCATCACTGAAAATCATTAATTTAACATATTTTATTCGTTGAGGTCCCACGTTTTTTATATCTTTTAAATTATGTAAATGTGTCAGATCATCATACTCTCCCTATTCAAAAAGCAGATGAATGAGAATAGCTTTCCTTGTAACTATTCCTATTAAATGATGTAACAGAGGTCTAGGACATTATTTTATTTCTAATTCACTTAACTGAAAGTTAATTCAGCCAGTGTTAAAACACTCATAATTTGAAAGTGGTATATTGTTTGTAAGATGTGATACCAGCACTAGGTAGAATGTAAAATGACACAACTGTTGAGCAGACCAATTTCATTGTTTTACATGTTTTAAGTTATTTTTCTTTATTGTTTGTCACAAGTGTGCATGCACAAAATTCATGTTTTAATTGTTATGTTAAAATTTTACATATAGAACTAGCCATTACCCACGGCTGTGCTTGCATCACATATCAGTGATTTTGCTGTATGAGTGATGTCTATGTAAGCTATTGTACTGATCCTAAGCCTGTGCACCTGCATTAAACTGTGTTTTTGGAATTCTGATGAACTATTCTTGTACCAATACTGGTAGTTTAAACATTTCAACTGAAATGAGGTCACATTCATTTAGTGGATCACACAAACAGATATTCTTTTCTAAATGTGTTTGAAAGAACTACTGTTGATATTTCGAACTTCAAATATCTCTCTCCCAAAGTAATTTTGTGTGGTACTCGACTGATACTGATTCATAAACGTGCTTATAAACTGGTCACATGTACTGAATTGTGATCATGTTCTCATTCCTCAGGATAGAGCTTCTTTTTCTAATCTACATATTACACAAACAGTTCACTTTTTATCTTCCCAATGCTCAGGAATTATTTCTTCAAATTGCTGTTTGAGTGCTTCCAGGTGTATGCTCCTTTTGGTCAAGAAACTATAAAACTTACAACTAGCAAATACCGGTCATTAGAGATTATATAATTTTTATTTTTATCTTTTTCTTTTTCCTGCTCATGCCAAGCACCAAGCCTATGCTTTATTTCAGATTCATCTTGAGTGGCACTCTGAATCACTAACTCAAAGTCTGCCCCAGATCTACTGTTCTCTTTTTCGCCAGTTTCTTTCAGTTCTGAATGTAGTTACCCTGTATGCATAGCATATGTCCTTTTGAATACTTCTACCCTTTTATATAAGTGAAATGAGCCATTTGTGTCTTTAAATTTTGTTGTTTATAGGCAATTTCGCAATTGTCATTAACTAATGATAATCATGAAATTGATCACTCTCTTATTGCACAATATTATATGCTAAACAAATGATTCATGTGCTTCAACTGTTCACTTATTCTTAGATACTTCTCACAAAGGCCGGCCGCGGTGGTCTCGCGGTTCTAGGCGCACAGTCCGGAACCGCGCGACTGCTACGGTCGCAGGTTCGAATCCTGCCTCGGGCATGGGTGTGTGTGATGTCCTTAGGTTAGTTAGGTTTATGTAGTTCTAAGTTCTAGGGGACTGATGACCACGGCTGTTAAGTCCCATAGTGCTCAGAGCCATTTGAACCATTTTTGAACTTCTCACAAAGCATCAGTTATTAATTCTGGCCAGTTTTCAAACACCTCAACAAAAACTGAGGTTTGTAAGCGAAATCATCTTTTATGATATCAAGTTTCTGTTGTTTTTCCTGAACTTTTCCTTCAGTGGACTTTTGAATAAATACTGCTCGACTGTTCTACCTTTCTCCAGAATGTATGGCTTTTTTCTCAGATATTGCCCAGAACTGAAGAGCCTTCTATTCTTGAAAATCCATTTTTTGACTTAACTTACTGACTAGCCTTATGACCAGTAACATTTACTACCGTGCATTCGATTGTCATTTCACCCTCACTGTCAATAGCAACAGTGTCTGCCAATACAGTGTAGTGATACTCTCACTTCTGATCCACGGTCATGGTCATTGGAACGTACCTAAGCTGTATCTTCCATGACATCTGAAATTTTTTGCATCGATGCTGAACTCTGACAGAGGCTATCATCATCATACCTCCGATCAGAAGAATAATGCACTTCACTGCTCCTAAGTGCGACAACCTTTTCCCTTTTGGCATTCATGGATGCAAAAGTTAGCAATGTTTACAACTATGATTTGCTACTCACTGTTTGCTTCTCTATGGGTGCAGATTGCTCTGTGCTACCTATGGGTCATGAAGCTCTTAACAGAGATTGTCAAGGTTTGTGGGCGTTCCCTACTCGCCTAGTGTGGTTATTTTCGCTTTCATTCCAGCTGTTCTGCGTGATAATGGCTAGTATGAAGATTGTCAGCCTGTTGTGAAGGGAAGACTGCACTGAGCTGTCAGCCTCCTGCCTCATAACAGTACATGTCACAACTGTCTTGATACCATGAATTGCATCATGGCTGAATTCCTGAAATCTCCTTTTCTTGATATCAGTTTTTTTAATTGCATCCCACATCACAGTCCTAAGCATTGAACATGCTTTACGTAGATTCCGAAACACTGAAGTAATGAGTAATTTTAAACCACAGCAAAACGTTACCAAATTCACTACCATAGATTCTCTAGTAAGGACTAATGATTAACTGGTATTCTCCAGTTCACATAACATGTTCTTTTTGCTGTTGTTAGTAGTAAAAGTCACATTGCATCCTATCAGAGTTATTGTTCAACTGATTACATTCACAAAATCATTCTTATATAGCTACTTCTCCGTTCAGTTTCGATGCACTCCTTGACTGTCATAGTTGAGCAAAATTATCTCGCAGCCATGCACCGGTGGCTGGAGGTAACAGCACCACACACTGCGCCACACTCGAAGCCCAACCTCAGCTCTTGTCAAACTGCAGTTGGAGCTCATCTGGCCAAGTCACGGTCTTCCAGCCCTCTAGGGGATGCCTGAAATTGTCATCGCACTCTAGATACTGTGGGTCTCTGAATACTGAATTTGTCTAACGATTTCCGAAATGGAATATCCTATGTGTGTAGCTCCAACTATCATTCCATATTCAGAGTCTTTTAATTCCCATATTATGGCCATAATCACGTTGGAAACCTTTTCACATAAATCATTTGAGCGCAAATGACAGCTCCACCAATGCACTGCCCTTTTACACATTGTGTAAACGATACTACCGACATCTGTATACGTGCATATCGCTATACTATGAATTTTCTCACCTCGGTGTATATTCTTCAATATGCTAACAAATGTTGATCAACGCCATGTTTCTCAAATGTTGTAAACAGAGTTTCTCAACCAGTCTGCAAATGCACCTGATTTGGATCCCATGGACACTGTATGAGTAGAGGTTCCGAAGTTCGTGAGGAGTGACGGACTACGAGATTCCCCACAGTCAACAACACCCTCTCCAACTCCACAGTCTGTGTTCAGAGATATTATACTGAATAGGCTCTATGTCGTTAACCTGATGACATGAATGCCAGAATAGTCCACCGCGTGAGGTGGCGCAGTGGTTAGCATACTGGACTCGTATTCAGGAGGACGACGGTTCAATCTCATGTCCTGCTATCGTGATTTAGGTTTTCCGTCATTTCCCTAAATCGCTTCAGGCAAATGCTGAGATGGTTCCTTTGACAGGGCATGGCCGACTTCCTTCCCCATCCTTCCATAATCTGATGAGACCAATGACCTTGCTGCTTGGTCTCTTTCTCCAAATCAGTCCAATCCAGAATAGTCCCCCGTTGTAGTTGGTGATGAACCTACAACTAACTTACAGACTAGAATAACCCTTTTAAGTGCTAATGATCATCATTAAAGTAAATCATACAGCACAGAAATTATTAATATTGCATCCTTTGCGAATTCTGTTTTATCTTGGACCAAGGCATATTTCTGAGACTTACGTTTCTTCTATGAATGCTGGAGATATCATCGGAGGGTATAAAGAGACAGATGGCAGTTTCAAACTTAATCAAATGCAGCAAGATGAACAGTTTATACGTATCCACGCAATGGCCGGGTCTTGACGTCATTAGACCTCCGTCTAGGTGGTGGTCAGCATACGGCGTCATCGGATCACTGCCTATACGGCAGGACAATCGTGGTCTATGACCGTGAAGTTGTATGACTGCACGAACGTAGATCAGAATCACAAAGAAATAGCGCGGTGCAGACGTCTGGCGGCGAAATGGTACTGTTTCAAGCCACTTCCTTGTGAACAAGTGAAGCGTGGCGAAGACGCGTCGCAACGTGGGTTGCATGACGTCCATTTGTAGGCATCAGCGGCGCACTGAAACGACACGAGGGGGAGATACTGAAGTGACGTGCTGCTGTTTTCATTAACCTGAAGTTTCAAAAATCCAAGATCATTTGATAATCTTGGGGTTGAAGCTCTTTTTTCTGCGTTTGATTTAACAATACGTATGTTTTTGGATAGGGTCCGCCTTTAGCAAAACACAATTTTGTTTTTTAACCCAAACTCGTTTCACTGCAGTTGCAACCTCTTCAGTGGGCTTTTATTTTTCATCTGTTAAAGATAAACATTGTTCTATACTGTTTGTTTAAATGTAACTATTAGTCTTTAAATCGTAATTACAGATATTTGAAAAACACATAAACTATGAATTCTTACCTTCTTACCACATGACGTGGTTTCTCTGATGTGTTGGGTTTCCACAGTGACTGTGTTGCTCCACAGTTTGTCATTTGCAACCACTTATACCTTAAAGAAGATAAATTGTTTAAGCCAAAAATTACGATTTGAAAAATTGTTATTTCTATGCCTGAAATTAATTCTAAGTGTGTGTGTTTGTGTGTGTGTGTGTGTGTGTGTGTGTGTGTGTGTGTGTGTGTGTGTGTGTGTCTACTTACCTAATGTTTCACTTACATTTTCTTTTTCTTCATCTTCATCACTCTCAAACACTGTAAATTGAGTTGCCACTGTCACTACCACTGTCACTGTTTCACTGTTTATCAGCTGTAAAAACAAACATGGTGGGCAGTGGAACAGTTGAAGGTGTAAAAACACGATTTCTGACAGTGGAACAGTTGAAGGTGTTCCTGGCGGTTGTTCTGAATCTTTCAGAGGTGTGCGTGTGTGTGTGTGTGAAAAGGGAGAGAGAGCGAGAGAGAGAGAGAATGACAGGAGGTTTTTGGACTTTGTGTTTGTGTGTGTGTGTGTGTGTGTGTGTGTGTGTGTGTGTGTGCCTACACAGACTGTATCTCTCTCTCTCCCTCTCTCTCTCTCCCTCTCTCTCTCTCTCTCTCTCTCTCCCTCTTTCCCTTTTCACACACACACACACAAATCACAGACACCTCTGAAACATTCAGAACAACCGCCAGGAACACCTTCAACTGCTCCACTGTCAGCAATCTTGTTTTTACACCTTCAACTGTTCCACCGCCCGCCATGTTTGTTTTTACAGCTGGTGAACAGTGACACAGTGACAGTGATGGTGACAGTGGCAACTCAATATATAATGTTTGAGAGTGAGGAAGATTAAGAATATGAAAATGTAAGTGAAACATTACGTAAATAGACACACACACATACACACACACACACACACACACACACACACATAGAATTAAATAATTTCAGGCATAGAAATAACAGTTTTTCAAATCGCAATTTTTGGCTTAAATAATTTATATACTTTAAGGTATAAGTGGTTGCAGATGACGAAATGTGGAGCAAAACAGTCACTGTAGAAACCCAAGACATCAGAAGAACCACGCCATGTGGTTAAAAGGTATGAATTCATAATTTATGTGTTTTTGAAATATTTGTACTTACGATTTAAAAACTAATAGTTACATTTATACAAACATTATAGAACAATGTTTATCTTTAACAGATCAAAAATAAAATCCTACTGAAGATGCTGCAACTGCAGTGAAACATGTTTGGGTTATAAAACAAAATTGTGTTTTGCTAAAGGCGGACCTTATCCAAAAACATACTAGATGATTTAGTTAGTTTCTTGATAAAGCTATTATTTTTCGTGCAAAAATTTAAAAACCGTCGTTTGGGATTTGCTTGTGTTCTCCACTATGCAGTCTATCTTATTCGATTTTGAGGTATCTATTGGGTCAAAAAAGTTGATTTGTTCAAGTCCTATAGTCTGAACTGGTTTTATTTTCGTTATTGTCCAAGGTTATTATGATACTTCGCAGACGAATAAAGCACTGCGCGTATTTTGTTTACTTTGCAGTGAAGAACGTATCCATTGCCCAACTTATGTTTGGTGTAGGCCTACTTTAGGCCATAGATTGCTGCACACGAAATACAGCTATCACATAAATGGTTTTTATTGGTGGGAAGAGAGTGATACCTCTTGCAGTTCGACTACACAAGTGATATACATTGATAAGCCGAAACATTATTACCACTGCCCACCGCGAGATTGGATGCTGCTGGTGACGTCGAGGTCACGTCTTCTCAGTGGAAAGTATGTAACCGCAGCAAATGCGGTTGGAGGATCACCCCAGCGAAGATATGGGCTGCAAATGGGGAAATCCTCTGAGATAAGCGACTTTGTCAGCGGGTAGATTACTATTACACAAAGCCTGTGAAAGTGTACCACGAAAACGGCGAAGCTGGTCGAATGTTCACGTGCTATTGTCGTGAGCATCTGCGGAAAGATGCAGAAGGACACTAAACCGACCACTAGGCGTAAATGGTTCGATGGCCTCGGATCTTCACAGAAAGTTGATTTCGGAGGCTTGTCTGCTCTGTAAACTAGGACAGAATGGTGACCTGTGGCATCTCTGCCGAAAGAGCATAATGCCGGTGAACGCACAAGTGTTTCTGAGCACACCGTTCGTCATAGATTGTTGAACATGGAGCTACGCAGCAGACCGCCCCTACGTGTTCACATGTTGACCTGACGACATCGACAGTTATGATGGCAGAGGGTACGGAACCATCGGGATACGACCGTCGATCATTGGAAACCTATCGGCTTTCCGGGTGAAGCACATTTTTGCTACATTGGGTCGCTGGTCACCTCCACAAACGCCGTCATCGAGGCTCGAAACGTGCAGCATTATGCTTTGAGAGACATTCTCTTGCGCTTGCGTGGGACCTATGGTAGTAATCGAAGACACGCTGACAGCTGCGAACCGCCTAACCACCTGCATCTCTTCATGCTTGAAGTCTTCCCATACAGCAATGTCATCTTTCAGCTGTATAGTCGTCCATGTCTCGGAGCCAGAACCGCGCTACAGCGTTTCGAGGAGCATTGTAGTGAACTCACGTTGATGTCTCGTCGACCAAATTCGTCTAATGTAACTCATATGGAATCTGTCTGGATCACTATCGGGCGCGATCACCGCGCACGCAAATCGGCGGCGCGTTATTCACTCGAATTCCATCACCTGTGCGTAGACATCTAATGCCAAATACCTACACAAAACTACCAACAAACTGTCGGATCCCTTATAAGCATAATCAGTGATACAGTTCGTACCGAAGACGGACAAACAAGTAATTAAGCAGATGGTTATAATTTTTTGGATCATCAGTGTAATTTGACGTTTGGGTGCCAAGAGCTACGACACACCATGTTCTACATAATGGCAGCTCATTATGCTGATTTGTGGGTCGTGTTTCTCTTTCGTATGTGGTTTATGAAATCAGTTTCAATATCATTTTAAGTTAACATTGCACAAAGAGATAGTTTAATTTAAAACTAGAGTAGACAGTTGCAGACCCAATGGCACAGTTAGCTGTATACTTTATACATCAGTTGTTCTTGTACACACTAACAGTTTCATTCACGATACTTTCAATAACTGCTTTTGTTCACATATTGTCGGACAAATGACGTGTGTTCCAACGAGCAACGAATGTGAAATGGAATTTTATTATTCATAAAACTATAGTATAATGTGTTTCGGATGTTTCATGCTACGTATTTTATGCTTATCTACATAGGCTTTCTTGATGCAGGCAGTGTATATGGGGTAGACTGGCATTTTTTAGAACAGTTATTAGATAATTACTGGAGTTATCGTAGAATAAATAGCACTATTTCTTTAGTTTGCTGGCAAGACAACTTTGAATCTATGCAGTTCCAATGTTGTGCAGATGAAACTGGTTTTTTGTGTTATTACAGAAATAAAAAGTTTATTTCCAGAAAGTACACAAAAACAGCTGAAAACACATAATGTTTAATGCAATAAAATTTGCAAAAGCAGCAGCAAAAGATAAAATTTACTTTTCGCCTGTTGCAATTATACCAAACACGTACAGTCAACGTTACATTTTCTGTCCTCAACCAATGGGTTTTTCCAGACGGAAGTATAAATTCACTATTCATTATGCACTTGCTCACAGTAATTCCATTTTTTAATTGAGATATACTATCACATGTCAAGTAACGTTTTCTTGTTGACACTTTTTACTGACAAAAGCTTATGATAAAAGATATGGAAAACTGAAATGTTATCTAGCGGCAGATTTCTTTTCCCAGTACCTTACGGGTTCTTTGCAACGCTCTGACAAAACCACGGTTGCTGTATGTTATGACTATTTCTTCCCCTTAATTTAGCAGATTTGTCAGATGAAATATGTAGCCAGACATGCTTATTTATTTTACATGAGCGTCTGTACAATCCTTGGACTAATGTGCTGAGATCCCTGAAATCCTGTGGTTTCATCTTACAGACAAGGAATCGTTGTGCTTGGTTTTGGCAATGAATGGAGTCGAGTCGCTTGAGTGAAAGGATCTTTTGATCATCCCTATAAGGGCAAAATCTCTACCACATGGCAGGAAACTATGTCCTGTAACGAGGCATTTGGGATTTATAGCTATGAAATATGGAAGGATGATCAGATTTTTGAAGAATGTCCTAATATTATGGACACTTCTCAAAAAATCTACAATACTTAGGCTTACACTCAAGTAGCTGCCTTACCAGAAGTAGGAGCTGTGATCGAAACATTTTAGTTTCGTTTCTTTTCTCTCAATGCTACCCATCATTTTGTTTAACAAAATAGAAACGCTTTTTTTAGACATTGTATACAAATTGTAGAAACAGTCGGGATACATGTAAGACTCGAATGAAAGTATCTGCCTGTTTACACCAACGGGAAGAAATAATGTAAGCACCAGTCAAGTCCGTATTTGTCAAAATGGCTCTGAGCATTATGGGACTTAACATCTGAGGTCATCAGTCCCCCAGAACTTAGAACTACTTAAACCTAACTAACCTAAGGACATCACACACAACCATGTCCGAGGCAGGATTCAAACCTGCGACCCTAGCGGTCGCGCGGTTCCAGACTGAAGCGCCTAGAACCGCTCGGCGACAGCGGCCGGCCCGTATTTGTCCACCAATGAAAAGGAATAATGTAAAAACCAGTGAAGAACGCCTAACACCCCTACTCCTATGCTCAACTACTCTATCAAATTACGTAAACAGCTTCCTATGCTACTATATAAGTGTCTCTCATTCAGCAGTCAGCTCAGCACAAATCCTTGAGGAGGGGCATTTGCAACAGTGGTCGAAACGTTGTACCATTTTATATTTTGACAATGCGGTCAACAAACCGGAAGTATTTTATTGAGAGTCGAGATACATGTTCAGTTCTTTCACTGTGTCGAATGTGCCTTATTTTTTCGACCGTATTGGATGCATCCAATATCTTATTCGCTGCTGAACATGTACGAATGGCAATAGATCCAGTACATTACTGTCTTGGTCTGATGAAGACGACATATTCAGCTGCATTCGTAACACAACTGTCCCGCTCTGACGGCGCCACTTCGTGGGTGTTGCTCACGTGCTCCCCCTCCCCCCCCCATCCCGCCACACTGCATCATGTTCCTGCCTTGCAGCTTCGCCGCCGGTGGGTCGGTGTGATGACGTCACGACCTGACTGTTGCATGGATTCGTATAAACAGTTCAGCTTGTTAAATTTGTTTAAATTTGAAACTGCTGTCTGGTCTTTCTATCCGCTGATGATGTGTCCACCATAGGGGTCGCAGGGAGGGGATCACTGGAGTGACATGGCAAATGTGGTGGCACAAGCCTTTTCCTAGATAGCCATTTCAGTTGGAACAAACAAAATGGAGCAGCATCTACAGGACTGTTGCGGCGTAACTGAGTGTGTTTATGTGTAATGCCACATCACTGCCTAATGAACGCGGCGTTGTCCACTTTTGCCGCGAGCCATGTCAGTAGTAGAAACATTTCACGAAAGTTTCTGTTGTGATGGTCTCTGTACTCACCATAACGAGAGATAATCGAGAATTGAATAATCAATTTATTTGTCGGTTGGTGAAATATGCAGTTAGTTACGATCACCGTGGTACCAAAAGGAGCAACCAAAGCGCTTGGGGTAAAGAGTGGAAAAGGATTGCAAGTGAAATATCGTTTTTGGTAAAGCAACAAATTCACTTAACTTTTTTTGGAAAAGAAAGAGGATGTAGAAATAAAGAGAAATATATAATGTAGGTTTTGTATGGAATATATCTGTAAATCTCTTTACTGATATGCTGGAGTTAATGAAATAACAGGTTCTATCGGCATATAAGTTCATCGTACTTCTGCCGAGATAATGCTCTGCTTGGGCTAAGGAAGAAAGAAGCCGATTTCCCCTTGTGGGGTGGCCCGCATTGGCACCGGCGCCGCCCACGCCATTCAGCCTGCGCGCTATTCGTTCTCTTCTTTCATCAGTCGACTCCACTGAATCCAATTATCGAGTAGTTGTACTTTCCCATGTAGCATTATCATTTAAAATTCGACATAGTTTTGCCCTCACAACTACTGAAACCTAACGGTAATGATCTGGCACATAAATTGAATCAGTGCTTAACTGAACTACCGTTCTTTGAAGAAGAATCACTCTTTGTGATTAAAAAAAAAAAGTAACGCGAGAGATTGTTCAATACAAGCAAACGAACATAAACGCCCTTAATGATCGTGATTCTGTTATGCAAGCGTTGTCTGTCTACCCTAGGCCTGACTATCCTACTTTGTACACGCTGGACAAAATATTTGCTCGTCTACCTTCATCTATTGCTACAGTAGAAAACAGTTTTTCAATGTTGCGGCATACAAAGACGTGGCTGAGGTCGACGATGAAGGAGGTTCAACTTACTGGCTTAGCTCTGTTGAACGCTCACCCTGACATTGATTCTCCTATTGACGATGTAATTAACCAATTTGACAGGAATAATAGGCGCATATGTTCATCATTTAAGGAAGAGTTCGACAATTCTAACTTTTTTATATCATAAGAGGGCATTGTCTTGTATATGTGTATAATCAGTTTAAATAAAACTTCTTTAAACTTTGCATGTGACTTGATTATTTTTTTGTTACGGTAAAAATAAGAGTAGCTCGAGATATCTTCAGCCCCCCCTCACTGAGGTTTTTCTGTGTCCGCCGCTATTTCTCAGCTCCATAGATGACAGAATATACACCATAATGAATCCGTATAAAGTTATGTAACATACAGATAGACTGAAGTAACACAACGGTCCCAGCGGAGATTCGCGTCCTCCCTCGGGCATAGGAGTGCGTGCTTGTCCTTAGGATAATTTAGGTTAAGTAGCGTGTAAGCTTAGGGACGGATGACCTTAGCAGTTAAGTCCCATAAGATTTCACACACATTCGAACATGACACAACGATTGTATTCACGCCACGTCACGTACAATACCCCCAGCTTCGACGCTTACGTACCAAAACAGCCGCGATAATTCACCAAGACCGGAGCAGTTTCGCGAGGCAGGTTAGCTTGCTGTTGCTGAAATGCCGGAATGAGGGGTACGGCACAGAGTGGGAATGGCAGATTTCCACACTGGCAGTGACACTGACGTTTTACACTACTGGGCATTAAAATTGCTACGCTATGAAGATGAAGTGCTACAGACGCGAAATTTAACCGACAGGAAGAGGATGCTGTGATATGCAAATGATTAGCATTCACACAAGGTTGACGCCGATTGCGACACCTACAACGTGCTGACACGAGGAAAGTTTCCAACCGATTTCTCATACACAAACAGCAGTTGACCTCCGTTGGCTGGTGAAACGTTGTTATGATGTCTCCTGTAAGGAGGAGAAATGCGTACCATCACGTTTCCGACTTTGACAAAGATCGGATTGTAGCCTATAGCGATTGCGGTTTACATATCACGACATTGCTGCTCGCGTTGGTCGAGATCCAATGACTGTTAGCAGAATATGGAATCGGTGGTTCAGGAGGGTAATACGGAACGCCGTGCTGGATCCCAACGGTCTCGTATCACTAGCAGTCGAGATGACAGGCATCTTATCCGCATGGCTGTAACGGATCGTGCAGCCACGTCTCGATCCCTCAGTCAACAGATGGGGACGTTTGCAAGATAATAACCATCTGCACGAACAGTTCGATGACATTTGCAGCAGCATGGACTATCAGCTCGGAGACCATGGCTGCGGTTACCCTTGACGCTGCATCACAGACAGGAGCGCCTGCGATGGTGTACTTAACGACGAACCTGGGTGCACGAATGGCATAACGTCATTTTTTCGGATGAATCCAGGTTCTGTTTAGAGCATCATGACGGTCGCATCCGTGTTTGGCGACATCGCGGTGAACGCACATTGAAACGTGTATTCGTCATCGCCATACTGTCGTATCTCCCGGCGTGATGGTATGGGGTACCATTGGTTACACGTCTCGGTCACCTGTTGTTCGCAATGACGGCACTTTGAATAGTGGACGTTTCATTTCAGATGTGTTACGATCCGTGGTTCTACCATTCAAAAATGGTTCAAATGGCTCTGAGCACTATGGGACTCAACATCTGTGGTCATAAGTCCCCTAGAACTTAGAACTACATAAACCTAACTAACCTAAGGACACACACATCCATGCCCGAGGCAGGATTCGAACCTGCGACCGTAGCGGTCGCGCGGTTCCGGACTGAGCGCCTAGAACCGCGAGACCACCGCGGCCGGCTTCTACCCTTCATTCGATCCCTGCGAAACCCTACATTTCAACAGGATAATGCACGACCGCATGTTGCAGGTCCTGTACGGGCCTTACTGGATACAGAAAATGTTCGACTGCTGCACTAGCCAGCACATTCTCCAGATCTCTCACCAATTGAAAACGTTTGGTCAATGGTGACCGAGCAACTGGCCCGTCACAATATGCCAGCCACTTCTCTTGATGAACTGTGGTATCGTGTTGAAGCTGCTTGGGCAGCTGTACCTGTACACGCCATCGAAACTGTGTTTGACTCAATGCCCTGGCGTATCAATGCCGTTATAACGGCCAGAGGTGTTTGTTCTGGGTACTGATTTCTCAGGATCTATGCACCCAAATTGCATGAAAATGTAATCACATGTCAATTCTAGTATATTATATTTGTCCAATGAATACCCGTTTACCATCTGCATTTCTTCTTGGTGTAGCAATTTTAATGGCCGGATGTGTAGGATACCTGACTGGCAGTCGCGCATACAGGGTGTTACAACAAGGTACGGCCTAACTTTCAGGAAACATTCCTCACACACAAATAAAGAAAAGGTGTTATGTGGACATGTGTCCGGAAACGCTTAATTTCCATGTTAGAGCTCATTTTAGTTTCGTCAGTATGTACTGTACTTCCCCGATTCACCGCCAGTTGGCCCAATTGAAGTTAATGTTGACTTCGGTGCCTTTACAAATAAGACACAACATGTGGTTCATGCACGACGGAGCTCCTGCACATTTAAGTCGGAGTGTTCGTACGCTTGTCAACAACAGATTCGGTGACCGATGGATTGGTAGAGGCGGACCAATTCCATGGCCTCCACGCTCTCCTGACCTCAACTCTCTTGACTTTCATTTATGGGGGCATTTGAAAGCTCTTGTCTACACAACCCCGGTACCAAATGCAGAGACTCTTCGTGCTCGTATTGTGGACGGCTGTGATATAATACGCCATTATCCAGGGCTGCATCAGCGCATCAGGGATTCCATGCGACGGAGGGTGGATGCATGTATCCTCGATAACGGAGGACATTTTGAACATTTCCTGTAACAAAGCGTTTGAAGTCACGCTGGTAGGTTCTGTTGCTGTGTGTTTCCATTCCATGATTAATGTGATTTGAAGAGAAGTAATAAAATGAGCTCTAACATGGAAAGTAAGCGTTTCCGGACACATGTCCACGTAACATATTTTCTTTCTTTGTGTGTGAGGAATGTTTCCTGAAAGTTTGGCCGTACCTTTTTGTAACACCCTGTATGCACAACAAGCGTTCCGATGCCGTTTATAAGTAATGGAGATCTTGTGACAGAATGATGTGGCAGACTCAAAGCTCTACCAGGACGAAGGGGCTGCGCCAGGCGAGGTGGTAGTCACCAGTTCAAGGCAGGACGGCGGTACGAAATCAAATGGTTCAAATGGCTCTGACCACTATGGGACTTAGCTTCTGAGGTTATCAGTCCCCTAGAACTTACAACTACTTAAACCTAACTAACCTAAAGACATCTCACAAATCCATGCCCGAGGCAGGATTCGAATCTGCGATCGTAGCGGTCGCGCGGTTCCAGAGTGTATGTAGCGCCTAGAACCGCTCGGCCACTCAGGCCGGCACGACGGTACGGTTTCATAGTTTGTTTACAGTGAGTGATTAGAGATGGTGGTGTGAAAAAAATGGAAATTTCACGTCAAGGTTTTAGTTGGATAAATTTTTTTTAGCAATTTCGTGAAGTCCTAGGTCAACAATAATGACTCAGACCGCTTCTTTAATCTTTCAGTAATCAATCAGTTTTAGATAAGACACTGTACAATCGTTTTGGTACTTCCGTTAGGGATGAATTTAGGAAAGCTTGATCAAAATGGGTTTTTGTTTCAAGAAACAGCTTTTCTACGGGCACAGTGGCAGAACAACATCGATATATGACTTGCAGTGAGGTAGAGTGCTCCTTAGGTACATGTATAACTGCAGTACTTTAGATTTTGCAGGATTATTTAGCTTTGAATGAGACCTGTCCCTGTGGATTCCACACAGTTTGAAGGAAGGTAGAGAAAAACATATCTTGTCAGCTGGTGTAAAATATGCTCAAAAAATTCCACTGAGGAAATGTAAAATCCGTACTTAATATCGTAACAGCAGATGAAAATTGTATATAAGCCTACGAACCGGAAACCAAGTACCAGTCAACTACTTGAGTGTTGAAGGTAAAGGGAAATCTTCGAAAGTGCTTCATTCGGAAATCACGTACCGTACAAAAAAATGATAGTTCGTTTCTTTGATTATGCTGGTCATGTCGCACCAGGCAGCGAAGGAAAATTCATGCCGAATGGTATACAACTATTTTTCTGCCGGAAGAGAGTCAGTGACGTCAAGTTAAACAACTGGAAACATCGCATGGTTGTACATCATTCAGTGGTAACTAAATACAAAGACATCAAACGTTTTTTATATGACGGATAAAAACATCGAATAAATGCCTTCATAATGCCTTCATAAGCTACGATTTTGAGTAAGCAATATCAGATTAGAATAAATGTCTACCGAATTGTTTCGCACGGTTGCAGAACTGTATAAATTTCAAAGGCAAATATTTTTGGGACTAATAAAAAGTTTCGTTCAAAATCTTCTTTTATTCCTTTTGTAAAAACTCACAAAGTGACCGTTGTAACAGGTGCCGGATGCAGTGTTAAGCAGAGTCGTAATCAATCATTTCTTGAAATGCGTCAAAGTACGAACGTAAGCGGCATTAGACTGTTTGCCGATGATGCTGTACTCTACAGGAAATTAGTATCACACGAGAGTTGTGAACAAATCAATGAGGATTTGTAGAAAATAAATGCGTGGTGTAATGACTGGCAGTTATCTCTCAATATTAGTAAGTGTAACTTACTGCGTATAACAAAGCGAAAATCCCCATTACTGTAAAAGTACAAAATAAATGATTAGTCTTTGGAAGCGGTAACATCCGTCAAATATCTGGGTGTGACTATTCGAAATTATCTGCAATGGAATGATCAAATTATACAAGTAACGGGTAAGGCAAACTCTAGATTGCGGTTTATTGGTAGAATCGTGAAGCGATGCCGTCCATCAACAAAGGAAATAGCTTGCAATACGCTAGTTCATCCAGTCTTAGAGCACTGTTGGTATCTATGGGACCCTTAACAGTTGGGTCTGATTCAAGAGATTGAGAAGGTCCAAAGAAGAGCGGCAAGATTCGTGACTGGTACATTTAGCCATCACGAGAGCGTTACAAATCTTTGAAGTGGGACACACTTGCAGATAGACGACGCGCTAAGCGGAAGCGGCTGCTCACTAAATTCCGAAATCTGATCTTCGCCGAGGATATAGAAGTCGAAAATCTATACCACAGATGCCCTGATGGAGTAAATGTCCCCTCTTGCTCACAATTGCGGACTCCTACGGTTCCAAATTTTGTAGAAACAGCTCAGATGCTGTACAGAAATGTTTTAACACGTAAATAAACGAGGAGTTTTCAATAAGTGAGTTCTCAAAACAGTTTATTTTTATTCCGGATTACAATGCACCATGTTATTCCCCACTCTTTTGTCTACAAAGCCTATTTTTCAACTTAAGCTCCGTTCAATCCGAAGGTCTTACACCACGTTACTGGGAGGGCCTGTATGTCCACAAGGTACCACTCTACTGGTAGATTTCGGAACCAACGTCTTGCTGCATCAGCAATCTCCCCATCATCCACTTACGGCTTCCACCGAAGTTCATCCTTCATTGCGAGTAACATATGGATGTAGCAAGGAGTTTTGTGAGCTCCTCTCGGGTGTACAGACTTGTGCGAGGTCTTGCATTGTAATGGAAATGGAAAAGTTCGTTTACACTTTTGTGGTGACGAACACGCTGAAGTAGTTTTTCAATTTCCTGTGTTTAGCACAATATACATCACCGGCTGAGAGTGCGACTTTAGACTTCTTCTTCGCTTCCATGGATTACCGTTTTGTTTCCATTTTCAACTGATTACGCCATGTTTCATTGCCCTTTACGATGTTCGGCCAAAAATTATCGGGGTCAGACTTTTAACGCTCAAACGATTCTGCACCGATGGTCCATCTTTTTCTTTTCTTTTTTTTTTCTGTAAGGCGGCTAAGCACCCAACGGGTGTACACCTTTGGGTACCCCAACTGGTGGACGAGTATGTCAGCACTACCAACTTAACTACAGAGACGTCGAGTTGTGCAGCGAGGTCTTTGACTGTGATCCGCTGATCACCTCGAATGAAAGTATCCGCATGTTTCAACATTGCAGGAGTCACAGCTATGTGCTGCCGGTTGGCACGCGAGGTATAGGTCAGGTTTGCGTGACCTTGTTCTGATGATGACAGGCGCATCGCCCAACACTCACCGTTCTGTGGTTCACTGCCAGGTCTCCGTAGACATTCTGCAAGGGCCAATGAATACACTACTGGCCATTAAAACTGCTACACCAAGAAGAATTACAGACGATAAACGGGTATTCATTGGACAAATATATTATACTAGAACTGACATATGATTAGATTTTCACGCAATTTGGGTGCATAATGTGTGTATGAAACCTTATGGGACTTAACTGCTAAGGTCATCAGTCCCTAATCTTACACTCTACTTAACCTAAATTATCCTAAGGACAAACATACACAGCCATGCCCGAGGGAGGACTCGGACCGTCGCCGGGACCAGGCGGACAGTCCATGACTGCAGCACCTTAGACCGCTCGGCTGATTTGAGTGCATAGATCCTGAAAAATCAGTACCCAGAACAAACACCTCTGGCCGTAATAATGGCCTTCATACGCCTGGGCATTGAGTCAAACAGAGCTTGGATGGCGTGTACAGGGACAGCTGCCCATGCAGCTTCAACACGATACCACAGTTCATCAAGAGTAGTGACTGGCGTATTGTGATGAGCCAGTTGCTCAGCCACCATTGACCAGACGTTCTCTATTGGTGAGAGGTCTGGGGAATGTGCTGGCCATGGCAGCAGTCGAGCATTTTCTGTATCCAGAAAGGCCGTACAGGACCTGTAACATACGATCGTGGATTATGCTGTTGAAATGAAGGGTTTCACAAGGATCGAATGAAGGGTAGAGCCATGGGTCATTACACATCTGAAATGTAATGTCCACTGTTCAAAGTGCCGTCAATGGGAACAAGAGGTGACCGAGACGTGTAAGCAATGGCACCCCATACCATCACGCCGGGGTATGATGGCGATGACGAATACACGCTTCCAATGTGCGTTCACTGCGATGTCTCCAAACAAGGATGCGACCATCATGATGCTGTAAACAGAACCTGGATTCATCCGAAAAAATGACGTTTTCCAATTCGTGCACCCAGGTTCGTCGTTGAGTACACCATCGCAGGCGCTCATTTCTGTGATGAAGTGTCAACGGTAACTGCAGCCATGGTCTCCGAGCTGATAGACCATGCTGCTGCAAATGTCGTTGAACTGTTCGTGCAGATGGCTGTTGTCTTCCAAACGTCCCCATCTGTTGACTCAGGGATCGAGACGTGGCTGCACGATCCGTTACAGCCATGCGGATAAGATGCCTGTCATCTCGACTGCTAGTGATACGAGGCCGTTGGGATCCAGCAGGGCGTTCCGTATTACCCTCCTGAACCCACCGATTTCATATTCTGCGAACAGTCACTGGATCTCGACCAACGCGAGCAGCAATGTCGCAATACTATAAACCACAACCGCGATAGGCTACAATCCGACCTCTATCAAAGTCGGAAACGTGATGGTACGCATTTCTCCTCCTTACACGAGGCATCACAACAACGTTTCACCAGGCAACGCCGGTCAACTGCTGTTTGTGTATGAGAAATCGGTTGGAATCTTTCCTCATGTCATCACGTTGTAGATTTCTCCACCGGCGCCAATCTTCTGTGAATGGTCTGAAAAGCTAATCATTTGCATATCACAGCATCTTCTTCCTGTTGGCTAAATTTCGCATCTGTAGCACGTCATATTCGTGGTGTTGCAATTTTAATGGCCAGTAGTGTAGTTGTGATGCTCTGGTTTTCCCCCAAAAGAAACACAATGAAAGCTCTCTGCTTGGAAAGCACCTCCGTTACATACGCCTTTTTGAAGGGTACGTATAGCGCTGCCACCTATCGGAACTTCATGAAACTACAGGGGCGGAAGCGAGAATATTCCATGATGTCCCACACAAATTCTGCATTTCTTCAACGAATTTGGCTGAGAGAAAAAAAATGTGTTGCGTTACGTATTGAACTCCCCTCGAACAACCATCAACACATAGATACCAACATGGCAAGGAGGAGAGGCACAAAACTTGCACTATGAAGCATATTACAATAATAGAAATGGTTTGTAGAAATTTTTGTTGGGTCTCTTCGACGGTAACTGGAAGATTCTACAGTGAGACTTGGAAAAATTGCTTGAAGCCAGATTTTACTGTTATTCTTGGGTGCACTGCTGATCCCCGATAGGCAGACCATTTTTACTGGTGCCTCCTGTAAGGGAGAAAATCATTATTTACTAGATGATATTCATTTGATCCTATCTCTACCGGCGTTAACGAGTGTGTCACCTCTGCCTTCGTGTAAGTACAGAACTAACGCAGCGGTAAGGCTCATCTCCTGCCGGTCCCAACAGCCACTTCGCGAAGGATCTACAAGGGGACCGCATCTATTCGTCGTAACCGATTTCCTTCAAATATATGGTATTTGTAGGACCTTGCCAGATATGAAAGTGACGGAAGTGAGAACTCTAGATGGCCAGGCATTAGGAAAACAGCATTTCTGGCTCGCGTCGGGTGAGGCATGATCCATTTATGTTAGCGTAATTTCGAGACAGCGGTTGACACAACGGAAAGAGTTAGAGTTGTTGTTGTGATCTTCAGTCCTGAGACTGGTTTGATGCAGCTCTCCATGCTACTCTATCCTGTGCAAGACCTCCAAAGCTAAATTTGTGATCCCTTGATGCCTCAGGACGCGTCCTACCAACCGATCCCTTCTTCTAGTCCAGTTGCGCCACAAACTTCTCTTCTCCCCAGTCCTATTCAATACCTCCTCATTATGTGATCTACCCATCTAATCTTCAGCATTCTTCTGTAGCACCACATTTCGAAAGCTTCTATTCTCTTCTTGTCTAAACTATTTATCGTCAATGTTTCACTTCCATACATGGCTACAGTCCATACAAATACTTTCAGAAACGACTTCCTGACACTTAAATCAATACTCGATGTTAACAAATTTCTCTTCTTCAGAAACGCTTTCCTTGCCATTGCCAGTCTACATTTTATATCCTCTCTACTTCGACCATCATCATTTATTTTGCTCCCCAAATAGCAAAACTCCTTTACTATTTTAAGTGTCTCATTTCCTAATCTAATTACCTCAGCATCACCCGACTTAATTCGACTACATTCCATTATCCTCGTTTTGCTTTTGTTGATGTTCATCTTATACCCTCCTTTCAAGAGACTGTCCATTCCGTTCAACTGATCTTCCAAGTCCTTTGCTGTCTCTGACAGAATTACAATGTCATCGGCAAACCTCAACGTTTTTATTTCTTCTCCATGGATTTTAATACCTACTCCGAACTTTTCTTTTGTATGTATGCGAGTATTATGGGGATGAGTTCCTGAACAGAACCTTTATTTTTTTATTTTTAGCTTTATACGCTTCGTACACTGCAAATAAAACGACATAAAGCTCAATATATTGGATTTATTAATGTTTCATAAAAGGCATGGAAATCAAAGGCGATAGAACATTTTACATTGAGTGTTCAAAAACCAGTGTCTGATTTTGCAACAAAATATAGGAATGTCGTCAGAACTTCATCAAAACCTCTGAAATGAACAGCAACCTTGTCGAATTCCCAATTCTGTCACTTTCATTTCTGGCCAAGTGCTGCGTTTACCATAAAAGTGGACGGATTCGGTTATAGCGAGTAGGCACGGTCCCCTTGTTAATATCGTCAGGAAACAGTACTTCAAATAATGACACGTAACTTTGGATTTGGGAGTCTATTAGGATCTTAAGGCCCACGTTTATAAGTAAAACAATATTTGGAATTTACGGTGATCAAAGCATGTTCAATATGCCATTTGAAAAGAAAACATCAAAATAAAGTTGATATAAAATGAAACGAATACAAGAAAATATTTTAACAATGCGACAGATCCTTCTTGATTGACATATGTATTTTACAACCCTTAATGGAACATAAAATATTGTTTGGATAGTCACACTTCTTGATTGTACACAAACTTGTGAATCACTGTCTAGCATGAAATATTTAGTTTCAGAAACTCTACCATCAAATACCTTAGAGCCTGCAACTAATATTCGAAGTGCTCCTCTACACGAAACCACATGGTGAGCGTAGGAAAGGTACATTTAATGTATGACATTTGTAGTGGTTGTTGAGAGTGTCCTGTTGTCGAGTGATGAACAGTTGTCTTCATCTTACTGCCTCGCTTATGAAGTTTTTCTCGGTATTCGTTATTGCTGTGACTGCTCAGAGGTACTTGGCAATTGTGTGACTGTTGGAATAATCATTTGATGTCCCTCAGTTTGAGAAGTTAGAACTGGAGTATATACGAAATAGGGCTGTCGGTTTGACGATGCTATATATACTGGGAGGAACATATGTTTCATGTGAAAATTTGGCTCATGTGGCAAATAGTTTTCTGGTTGAGTTTGAGTGAACCTATCTTGTTTATTCTGAACTTCTGGGGTAGGATGGTGTTCCTGTTCATCTGTTGAGACCAGCGACGTTACAGAGAGGGCAGGTGTACTTTGCCGACTCTGGCTTTGTACTGACTGTAAAGACACGCTTTGAATCACCACTTCAGCGTGCCTTATTTGCTGAAACGGCTCGCTGTGGACTGATGGTAAGTCAGATTGACGATTAATTTCACTTTCGTTTGTAGACGTTGCAGACTTAACCGAGAGCGCAGACTTGAAGCTTTCACTATCACATGACGAATCTAGCCATTGTCCTTTTGAATAGGATAGCAGCGATTCAAACGAACTTCCATGGTTACCGTCCTGTTCGAACAACGGTTTCAATTAGAATTAATTCAGCAACAAAACCAAAATATGCTACAACTTAAATTTGGGCAAGATAACTAATCAAACGTGCGTGTAAAGATTACCTTATCTTGTTTCACGATTTCCGCCCACTGTGACGCAACTAATTCGTCATCTGTCGATTGTGAACCTAATACCTCTCCAGCTATTGGCATTTGAGATGGACGTGGGCACGTCCTTGAGAAAACCTGTAACAGTGATACAAACTGAGAAAAAGGACAAAGTTACCGTACGAAATTACGGACGGCAGTCAAGTGACAAGCGGTACGACTCACGTTTCTACTGTTATAGATGAAATGAGTAAACCACAGAATTCCAGTAGAGGTGATATTTTGTGTTAGAAATCGAAGTGATAACTCTTCCTTACTAATGTGGTGCTAACTAATTGCTAATTAAAACGGTTGTGGCTGGAACTGACCATGTAGTGCAGCATATAGGTATGATGTGTAACTGAAGCGGACTACACGCATTACAGGGTTATTACAAATGATTGAAGCGATTTCACAGCTCTACAATAACTTTATTATTTGAGATATTTTCACAATGCTTTGCACACACATACAAAAACTCAAAAAGTTTTTTTAGGCATTCACAAAATTTCGATATGTGCCCCTTTAGTGATTCGGCAGACATCAAGCCGATAATCAAGTTCCTCCCACACTCGGCGCAGCATGGACATGAGTTCGAAAGCATCGTTGATGCGAGCTCGCAGTTCTGGCACGTTTCTTGGTAGAGGAGGTTTAAACACTGAATCTTTCACATAACCCCACTGAAAGAAATCGCATGCGGTTAAGTCGGGAGAGCGTGGAGGCCATGACATGAATTGCTGATCATGATCTCCACCACGACCGATCCATCGGTTTTCCAATCTCCTGTTTAAGAAATGATGGAAGTGCGGTGGAGCACCATCCTGTTGAAAGATGAAGTCGGCGCTGTCGGTCTCCAGTTGTGGCATGAACCAATTTTCCAGCATGTCCAGATACACGTGTCCTGTAACGTTCTTTTCGCAGAAGAAAAAGGGGCCGTAAACTTTAAACCGTGAGATTGCACAAAACACGTTAACTTTTGGTGCATTGCGAATTTGCTGCACGAATGCGTGAGGATTCTCTACCGCCCAGATTCGCACATTGTGTCTGTTCACTTCACCATTAAGAAAAAATATTGCTTCATTTACTGAAAACAAGTTTCGCACTGAACGCATCCTCTTCCATGAGCTGTTGCAACCGCGCCGAAAATTCAAAGCGTTTGACTTTGTCATCGGGTGTCAGGGCTTGTAGCAATTGTAAACGGTAAGGCTTCTGCTTTAGCCTTTTCCGTAAGATTTTCCAAACCGTCGGCTGTGGTACGTTTAGCTCCCTGCTTGCTTTATTCGCCGACTTCCGCGGGCTACGCGTGAAACTAGCCCGCACGCGTTCAACCGTTTCTTCGCTCACGTGCATTTCAAGCACGACATACGCTTTCTCGGCTCCTGTCGCCATTTTGTTTCACTGCGCTCTCGAGTGCTCTGGCGGCAAAAACCTGAAGTGCGGGTTCAGCCGAACAAAACTTTATGAGTTTTTCTATGTATCTGTAGTGTGTCGTGACCATCTGTCAATGAATGGAGCTACACTGAATTTATGAAATCGATTCAATCATTTGTAATAGCCCTGTATTTGTGAAATATTTGCAGTGGTGTATTTGTACGTAACTGTTGCAGACCTGGAACTATGTCCTTACGCTGAGACAAGTGTCAAGTTATTCGATCAACTCAGTAGCAATGAACAAGCTGTTTTCTAAATCATGTTCTTACGCACTGTCAGAGAACTGACCTGATGGAACTACTGCACACCCAGATGGAAAACGACACAAAAAATACTCCGATCAATGTCGGACGTGGTGGGCCCACTTTTTTTTCAGATGTCTTAACCCTTCCGGACCTGGTGGTCGCAACTGTGTATATAAAGTTCGTTCACTAATATTTCTTTTACAAGAAACGTCATATGTATCCAACCGACTGCGCACATTTGTGTACATTTATCTAAGCTATGTTGAAGAAACTGCTGTACTCTTGTGAGTAGTCTATAAACTACGTAGTGAACTGTACTCTTTGATGCTATGACTCCGTGGGAAGCCATTACTGCTTTATTTTATTGCCGTAATGAATGTTTTGTATGACTTCCTTCTTTTATAAACACTTATATGTTGTTCAGTGCGATTTTCAGTAATTTCATTCAGTTCGTATTTGTGTTATTCATCGGGTAAGTATACTGCACAGGTTTGTGTACAACCGATTTCTAACGGTGCAAAACAGAAATCGTAACCTAAAATGTGAATCAGCTATGTTTGTATGACTATGTTATATGTTGTTTTTTTCATTTAATTTTTAGGATCTGCACCGAGGAGGAGAATAATTAGCCTCTAGGTATGATTTTATTTTTTGCATTGTGCTGTTTGAGTTGTAAATATGGATAAGAAATATCTTTCTCTGGTGAAAGATTGGGACTTGATACTAGCCATAACTGAAAAGGGTGACATTGGTTTGATTGGAGATGAGTAGGGTGCCGTGTACCACTTATCCAAAGACAAGTTCCACAAAAAGTAAAATGAGTAGGAGCAGATAAAGTGCGTAAGACTAATATTTTGCAGACACCATATCTGAAGATGAATATGAAGAAGAAGTGATGAATGCTGAAATGAACATTTTATGCAGTGGAAACAACCAAGAAAGAGACAATCTGTGTGACAACGTGATGATGACACCTAAAGAATCCATAAAATGGAAACGCAAGTCTGTAAGTATCATTGCAGAAATTTACACAGCTCCAAACTTTGAAGAATCTGACTTGTGTTTATAAATACAATACTTGAAATGATATGTGCCTGATGAATTGTTCAGTAGCATGTCAGCTTATACTAATATTTATGCATTACAACAAGGAAAATCCTCATTCAAACCGATAACTCCTGAAGAACTGGAGGTGCTGTTTGGTCAGCATATATTCACCGGCACTTCAAAATTTCCCAGCACACACATGTATTTGGATACTACCTTGAAGGTATACGTACTTTGGGGAAATATACCGCACTGAGAGATTTTTTTTGTTATGAACAAGCTTACACTTGGTGAACCATCTGGATAAACCATCTGAAAATAAGGTCAGATTTTACAAAGTCAGCCAATTTACAAAGCCATTCGAAAATGCTACAGTGAACTGTGTATAGAAGAAAATGTTTGTGTGGACAAAGGAATTACTCATTTCACTGTAAAATTTTCCACAAAGTAGCACATCAGGAGCAAACCAAGTCCATGGGAAATCAAGGTCTCCATGCTGTGTAGAAAGAGTGAAATTGTGCATGATCTTTTGTATAAAGGTGCTACAACTGAACTAAGCGCTGCATGCTATAAACGTTATAGATTAGATCTTGCAGCTTTTTAGAATTTTCTGTTCCACTCTCCAAAGATAAAGGCCATAACGATATTTTGACAACTTCTTGTCTTCTTATCATCTGTTACAACATCTGAAATCTCAAGGTATCCCTGCAAAAGTACCACCTGGCAAAACAGATCAGGAAATATTTTTCCATCTTCAGATGATAAAACAATAATGAAACAAACCAGAGGTTTCTGTCAAGAAATCACTACTTGTGATGCCATTACTATGTATAAGTGATACACAATAGACCAGTTATTAAATTTTGTTGTTTAAGGCTCAGCAAATGAAGTTTAGCTTTGGAATAAAAAAGGCCATAAATATGTGAAAGTTAAAGACCTGAAGTAGTGAAAAGATAAAACCATGCAACTGGTAATGTCAATCTGTTTGATCAGCTTATGAGATATTGTAGAGATTTTATCAGATCTCGTAAATGGTCTTTGCAGGATAATTTTTGATGCTGTTCACTTTGCCATGGTGCATGTTGGTTGTAATATGGATGAGATTCAGAAAACTTGTCTATCCCTAAAAAAGCCACTGAATCTTCTTCCCTTTTATACCAGGGGAGCAGATGAGTTGATGCTGTGCCAGAAAAAAGTTTCTGAAAGAAAGAGGCGGCAACCTTTTGATGAATGATCTGGTCCATACTTGAGAGTCATAGCTAGAAAAAGAGAGCTATGCCCAGTTGAAGAAATACAGTTTGATTCCATTGACCATTTAACTGTGCATGACGTCCGAGTCGCTGCAAATTTCCAAAATGTACAGAGTATTCTAGAATTAAATGCAAAAAAGAAATACTATATTTGTGTCTCCAAAATGACAGAAATTGTTTATTGGAGTTTCATGCTACACCTTAAGTTCAATGCGTTGATCATACTTATTTAATTAATAGCCTTAATTTGTGATGATTTTTATAATTTCTTCTGTTTAAAGTGTTATAAATATTGGTGAACTTGATCCTTATTGCTAACTTCCTTAAGTTATTAATATGATGCTGGAGATCTGATGTACACAATTTTGTGTATTAAATATCCAGGCTAGTAGAGGTCACATGAAAATTTTCCTCAGGCAAACTGCCAGGCTGATGTCCAATATTTATTATGAGTAAAAAAAATTCAGATTTGAAAGGATCAAAGAACAGTGAGTTGCTGGGCTGTTGTTTAGAAACCCGACTGCGTTGTGCCATACGTACAGTAGGCAATGAGAGCAACACAACAGGCTAGAAACGCACCCTATTCCATCATGTCACGTCAAAAAACGTGACGACGTCTCGTTAGAGTTATAAAGCTGCTGGCAAAGTGACAAAAAGTGAGAATTGTATTCAATTTACATCCCCCCAACATATGCACTGGTTTCCTTCTAGGTGACCACCTACGCTGCCGGCTTGGACTGTATTAGGTCCTTGATAATGGCTTGATATCTCATATCACTATGACAGACTTAGACTTTGTTGCAAAGCCACAGGCAGGCAGAGGCTTGTGCAGAGCACCGAATTCTTAATATGTGCAAAACTTGTAAGTAAAGGAATGGACCCACTGTTCCGATATATTTAGTCGCCAACCAATACATACTACATTATCCATATAGTGATTAATTAATTGAATTTGCCAAGAGGCTGCTTCACCATGCTATGGTAACTCATGATTATTTTTAAAGCAGCTACTTACGTAAATGGCGACCCAAATCAAGAATTCTTACATAAATTAGGACCCACGCTTGGGCTGTTATGCGCTATTATGTACCAACACCTCATGAAATGTCCAATCCTCAGTAGTGCAGATACCAACTATCCAGCCTACAGTTCCAATTTCTGCCATTAGTTGGCACTACATCATAGTGCTGCAGTTACAGGATATTCTAAAATCCAAGATTGTGGTTGGTGGGACATTCAAAAATTAGTAGGAAACTTAAAAATCAGAGTTGGTAGAGGGTGGAAAGTTTAAAAAATGTCAAAAATTTTTAAAAGATCAAAGATGGAATTGGTGGAAAATTAAAAAATCCAAGATGATGGAAATATCATAGTTGTGCTAGCGGGAAATTTAAAGCCTTCATCCCCCTCCCCCTTCAAACCAGTCACAGCAAAGCATTAAAATGAGGCATTAAAATGACGCCATTCTGCTCTCTCCTATCTCCAATCAATCATTGTTCCAGGATGGTGGAAATCGTCCCATTGCGTTAGGGAGAACTTTAAAATCCCCTCCTCCCCTTTCTAACCAACCACAGTGAAATATTAAAATGAGGTGTAAAAATGGCTCTAGATGTGAGGTAAAAAATTATGTAACCTCACCTTGAAAGTCAAAGATATACACTATTTACACGAAACTCAAAGATATTAACTTACCTCTGACATAGTATTTATATTTTACCTAAAAGGTGCCACGCTGCATTATTTCTGACGGATATTCGCATACGCATACGTGCCTTTGGTGCAATATTAAAATGATATGCAAAAATAGTCAATTTATATAATTTTTGTTCACGCCGACTCTCTGGTGTAAAAATGGCCGCAAGTTACACTGTTGATATATACGTATTTATATATGACGTAGAAATCGTGTCAAGTTAGATTGTTTCCTAGAGATATGTACCTATGTCGAAGAAATGGCGTGAAGTTACTTTATATCTGAAAGATAACTTCGTACCTCTGTATTTAATCTGTGTTATATAGAAATGAAGGATAAAAATGGCACCGAGTCGCAGTATTTCCGTGTTATTTACGTAAAATTACTCTAACTCACATGTACAGCATAATGCAGCACTTGCCTCCCCACTCCCCCAATCGAAGCCAGGTATTTCAGTTGCCATTAAAATAAAGGGTCCCGCTACAGTAAACACCCATCTTGGGTGCGCTAAAAAGTATGTTATTTATTTGCTAAAAACTTACATTTGCAATATTTCCGCATCTAAAATAGCTAACTCCGCTAGAACTGCGTGAAATGACGCCAAAAATATCGTCAACTACACTGTCCAGTCGCGTTAATGTGATCACCTGTCAAAAGTTTGAATAACCACCTTTTGGAGCACGAGATGTACAGGGTACAGGGAAGTACAGGAAGAGATTGAGGTTCTTGGAAGCACCGACAGGGATGTGGAACCAAAGCAACTCCAGAACTGTGCTAGGTTTTTCTGTTGACGATTCGTGGTGCGAATAGCCCATTCGAAATGGTCCCACAGATTCTCGGCTGGGTTTTAATCGGGAGAGTTTAGTGGCCACCCCAGAAGTACAGTAAACTCACCCTGGTGTTCTTCGAATCATGCTCGTACACTGCTAGCTATGTGGCACATTGCATTGTCCTGCTGGTAGATGCTGACGTGCCAAGGAAATACAAACTGCATGTGTGGGTGGACGTGGTCCCCGACGATGGATACATACCTTTGTTGATACATTGTGCCTTCCAGAACAGCGGTATCACCAAGGAAATGCCATGAAAACATTCACCAGAACATAATACTCCCTCCTCCAGCCTGGACCCTTCCGACCATTATTGCAGGGTGTTTACTTTCAGACTTTTCACGCCGTACACGCCTAAAGCTATCAGTCCGATGGAGCATAAAACTTGATTCATCTGAAAAGTCCGCCCGTTGTCACTCGTCGAGCTGCAGTATGGCGTGCAAATTCCAGCCACCATCACCGGTGAACAACAGTCAGCATGGGTGCATGTACCAGGCGTCTGTTGGTGCGGATCATAAACGCAATGTTCCCTGACCGGTTGTCGAGAAGACACTGTCGGCAGCCCCTTGGTTCTCTAGGCAGTCAGTTGCTGAAGAATTGCACCTCTAATCACCTGTATACACCATCGAAACTATCGTGCACCCCTGTCATCTATAGCCCTTGGTACATCACAGTCGCTTTGGCGCCAGTTTTGGATAGCGCTATTTTTCCATGCACAGTATACTTTAACCATCATGGGGCACATAAACAGTTTACAGACTTAGCCATTTCAGCAGTGCTTCCACCATTGGCCTGAAAGCCAATGATCATGGCATTTTGGATTTCAGATAAATCGCTCCATTTCTTCATTATGACGACGAGTGCGCTCTTTCCTGCATCCGACACGCTTTTTATGCCCTCCACTGCTAGTGTGGCCCCATGCCCACTTTGAGAGGTTATTGCACGATGACGTTGAAAATAGGCAGTGATCACATCAGTGTGACTGGACTGGACCGTGTTTGTTTTTATTACTGGTTACAAAAAATGGTTTAATGGACTGGCTGCCCACTCACATCTGTCAATTTCTTTTGAGGCAATATGCCATTTGCTATGGAATAATAGAATGAGCATAAGACACACTCTCCATAAAGAATTGAAACTGGCGGTTACTTATACAGTGTAATTAATAAATTAGTAACACGTAGTTGTAGAACATGGATTAATTTAAATATTTTGGAAAAACTTCAGAAACGTGGAACTAAATCAAATGTACGTTAGTCTTTCTCCCCCTCCCCTCGCCCAGTTGCCTATCTTCAATAATAGATGCCAGCAGTGGGAGAATGTTCAAGGTTTGATTTCTCTGTGTTGCATAAGATAATAGAGGTTCTAGTTAATTGTTCACAACTTCTATCACGCTTCTCAAAGATCACAGTGAACTGTGTCCTAAGATTCTTCAGCAAGGCCAAAAAGCACAGTGTTTATATCAAGTATCACTATGTTTTTGTGAATTATCATGATGTTATATTAGCTAATATTCATCAAACTGGTGCCTAAAGCATCGCTGTCGACTTCTAAAGTAAGTGCGTCAGTGCTATTTTCATAAAGATAACAGACAGTCTACATTCCAAGTGAGGCCTAAAGATCGAAACTAACCTGACCAGGCTTACAACAGCAGAAAATATATGTTTCTTAAATACTAGGCAAGCACAAAAAATTCAGTGTCTCAACGCTATTAACATGTCTAAATACATGTGACTCACTAGCAGTTTAGGACAAGAACAATGATAATGCTTCAGCAGAAAAATATAATCAACAAAAAATTATTATAAATGATTGGACCTAGGGGAAACAAATTGCTGCAGTCTGATCAATGGTTCTCTAAATGTTTACCAGTTGGAACTAAGTGTCTCTAAAATGTTTACAGACTGTATTTTCTATAATCAAAATCAACATGTAATAAAAATAAAACACACACGCATCATATTAGAAAGGAAGGAAGATGATGTTTTTATCACTTTTACAGCAACATAGAAGGAAGAAAGTCTGCAGAACGGCTGCTCTGTTTATAAGCACGAACAAGATGACCATAGACGGTAAATTATAACACCTCTAAGGACAGTGGAAGAGCTGATATCTCGAAATGAAATGAAAACTATTTATCATATTTTGAGTACGACACACAGAAAAAACGTACACACATGCACATATGCAGGCATAGGCTGCATATCATGTAAGGGCCTTCTATAAGTAATGCAGCACTTTTTTTCTGAAAGCAAGTTGGTTTTATTCAGGGTTCTATTACACCATATTATTTCTCACTCTCGTAACTACGAAAACTGGGAAGCTCTGTATGCCTGCATGATACAACTCAAGTGTGTGTGTGTGTGGTTGTGTGTAAGTATAATCTAACTTCTGCACCATTTCAGTGCAGTAATGTGTTCATTGTAAATAAGTATTACAGTAGTTGTATTACATGTTTATTACCTTATAAATAAATAAAAAACTTTTTTATTTTAAATTCAGTGCATTAGTATTTGTAAAATGACTCTTAGTGTTCATTAAAAAATGACGATCATTCCACTTGGGACCTGTGGAATGGTACATTAGCTTATTTGTTTTAGTTGTAAATATTTGTCATGTATTGTTGTTTTTCTGACATGTTCCACATCCTGGAGGACCTCCTCACTACGGATCAATTGGAATGAAAGTAAATCTAATCTAATCTAATCTAATCCAGTGGTCGACGTCGTAGCCTGCGTCTGCTGCATCGGTAACCTCATAATTATCCACATCTGTTTTCCACAGAGTGCGTCCTTCATTGGGCCAAACAGATGGAAATCGGAAGGTGCGAGTTGCGGGCTGTAGGGTGGATGAAGAAGGACAGTCCAATGTAGGTTTGTGAGCTCCTCTCTGGTGTGCAGACTTGTGTGAGGCCTTGCGTTGTCATGGAGAAGGAGAAGCTGGTTTGCTTTTTAGTGGTGGCGAACACACTGAATAAGTTCCTTCAATTTCCTCAAGATAGCACGATACACTTCAGAGTTTATTGTTGCACTGTAAAGGAGGACATCGAACAGAATAACTGTTCTAGAGTCCCAGTTGACCGTCGCCACGACTTTATCGGCTGGGGGTGCGGCTTTGAACTTTTTGTTCAGGAGAGAGGTGACTTGGCGCCACTCCATCGAAGTGATGAACCGACGTTTCATCGCCTGTGACGATGTTACTTCAAAAATTGTCATGATCAGCCGCATAATATGCAAGCTATTACACGCAGATGGGCGTTCATTGCTCTTTATGGTTTTCTTTTAGGCGGTGAGGAACCCACTAAGCACATACCTTTGACAACCCCAATTGATGGACCAGTGTGACAGCCTTACCAACAGAGGCGTCCAGTTAGGCAGTGAGGGGTTCGGCTGTCATGCGTTGACCATTTCCGAAGAGAGTATACGCATGTTCCGACACTGCAGGAGCTACAGCTGTGTACGGCCAGCCAGTACTCCTTAGACTAGACAGGTCTGCATGCTCTTCTTGCGACAATGACGGACGCCTCTCCCGGCAATTCACCATGTTTTGTTCACTGCCAGATTTCCACAGAAATTCTGCAAGGGCCTGCGAATATCTGTGATGCTCTGGTTATCCGCCAGAACAAATTCAATGACAGTCCTCTGCCTGGAGCGCACCTCTGTTACAGATGCCGTTTTGAAGGCTACAAAAGTGCTGCACCTTCATGAAACTACAGGGGTGGCAACATGAATAGCCTACTGTGTCCCACAACGAATTCCGCATTTTTCCAATCGAAACTGGCCGAAGAAAAATGTGTTGCATTACTTATTGAACGCACCTCGTAACACGTGAGTATAATTACAGACATCTGCGAAAAAACTCGAGCAAAATAAAAGTGTATTATATGTAAGATAACAAACACTTTGCAAGCGCAATGAGGCTTCAAATCAAATGTTCACACATCTGAATTCTACGTATTATTTAGTAAAATGCCATATTGACACTACTAATAAAAAGTGTTCGGTCAAACAGCACTTGTTAATGTCGAAAGTTCAATAGGTGGACCACACTCGCATTATTAAAAAGCATGGTTCACTGAAGTTTTACCAATTCGAAGTAAAGATATAAAAGCTACAATCAACACTATCATGTAGTACAAATAAAACACACACACTCAACATAGCCTAACAGCGGATTAGAAACGAAGGAAGAATGAGTCTTACACTGCACCATGATTTTAGGAGGAAGGTGTGTTATGACGATATATCTCTTTAACTACCAAAGATAGTGACAGAGAGGTAACACCTCCAAGGACAATGGCAGAGTCGATATCTCGAAATGATATTAAATTATTTATCTTATATTGAGTACAACACACACACACACACACACACACACACACACACACACACACACACACACACACACACACACATATATATATATATATATATATATATGTGTGTGTGTGTGTGTGTGTGTGTGTGTGTGTGTGTGTGTGTGTGTGTGTCTGTTGTAAATATATGGTAAATAATTTCATATCCTTTCGAGATATCGACTCTATCAGTGTCCTTAGAGCTGTTACATCTCTACCGCTGTGTTTGATGGTCTTGTGAGTGTGTATAAACCAAGCAGTCATTCTGCATTTTAAGAGATACATCGTAATAATAAACCTTCTTCCTAAAATTGTGTTGCAGTTTAAGTGATATAAACAAATCTTTTTTCTTTCTTTCTAATAAGATGTTAGACTACATTGTCTGTGTGTAATTTTTATTATATTTGTATTGATTAAAGGAAATACATTTTATTATTATCGTAATGGGTGATATATTTTTATAATACATTATAGGAAATACATTTTAGAGATCTGTAGTTTTATGTCAGAGGGCCTTAGGAAAGTACAGAAAGGGCTTGAGCCTTAAATGGCGCACAATATTCAAGACAAAGTTACACCCAAAAACAATTAGTCAGAAAAATCATTACTTTCGTCCAAAGCAACCAAAATCTAATAAACCTGAACTAAAATATCTTGCAGATTTTGAGATTATATTAATGTAACTCATAACACACATAATTGTCCTCATAAAAAATAGAAAAGTTTGCACCTACGACATTGTTTGCTTAAAGAATGTCTGTTAACATCTGCAATTCGTCATCCCCTAAAAAAACATATTTTCCCTATATTCAGTGTTAGTATGATTCAGTCATAGGTTAAACAATGCCAAGGCGAAGTCAAAGAATTAGCAGTGATACATGAAACACATAGAAAGCACTGGTTTCTTAGTACTACATTAACAAAAGTTGATATAGGCTGTTCGAACACAGAAAAATATGGAGCACCCTTCACCATTGTATATATTGGCTATTGCTGCATGAAGTAACTCCATAGTTATGATACAACAACAGTTTTTTGGAAACTATGTTCCGTAACTCCCGCTAAGGACACATGTGGGTTATTTATACACGTAAAACTTGGGAGCTTTCTTAGCCAATTATGTAACACATCTCAATTATATGAAAAACAGACATTAGTTATTCTTGCAAAAGCCATATATTTCTGAATGCAATTATTATTATCAATTTGTTACTGGTTTTTCACAACAAATTCCATAAATGCGTTAATTTCTTACACCGCTGATATTAGTAAGTCTAGGTTTACTTTTTTTTTTCAAGATATCTGCAACAGATTTGAGAATGGTATTATACTTAAACCAAATGTTTATGCTATGAATGCTTTGTATCTCTGTGTAGTATTGCCTTCTGAAATCATTGGCATAAAATTAATGAGTTCGATGTGTTAAATAAGCCAATATTCCACTGTTCCATGAGAAAAATCAATATTCGATTTAGACATAATGGTGTTAAACTGAAGCTTTTGATGTAATATGTCTAAAATGATTTACAAATTAAGCTCTGATCAAAATAAAAAGATAAAATTTTTTAAAATTCAGTTTAATGTATTTAATTTGCCCCATTCTCTATTATAACTGATCATGATGTATAATTTCTTGTACAGAAGTAAATTAAATGTATTATTATGAAGTTAAATGATAGGCAATTTGCTGTGAACCAGTCTAATTTTTTTGTGTTTCATTTTTAATTCCTTCTGTTGTTGCACCTATAGTGGGTATAAGTACTGTGCTTGCATCCTGAGCCAAGAATGCAATGTGTGTTTCATCAGTGTAAGAGTTAAGGTCTTTCAAATATAGGAAGAACAAAGGAATTCCCAATAGCGAATCCTGTGGAACAACAGTAGTAATTTTTCCCCACTGAGAAAAATATTTACTATGAAATTGCATATATTTATCATGATCCCACGTTACCTGTCAGTTAGGTATTAGATGAACCAGTTACTTATTATTCCCTCAGATGGAACCTATGAAATCCAATTAATTATATTGCAAGAGTCAAAAGTTATGGTTGGCAGAAATGAGGCCGTTTTGGATATGGTCCTACATTATACAATGTGAACACTAAGGTGATTTTGACCAACTCCTGTCATGTGTGGAGGAATGGGAAACAAACTGCAAAATCGCAAATGGCTGTATCACCAATGCATCACTACAAATGTGCTGACAGGCTCGGATATATGGGGAGTGGTGGAAGATCATGGCATCATCACCCTCCCAAAAACCTTTTACTAACGTAATTTTCAATTTTTAAAAGTAACAATTTCATAGTGTGTTTTTATTTTTGGAAAAAGTACTATGAAAACTCTCTAAAACTGGCAATGAAATCTAGAAAACTACAATCTATGTTTAACATAGGATACCTTTCAGCTGCTTGCCTCAGGACTTTCTCACATACATACACCTGTATCTTGACCACCTGGAGAGAACATTTCAGTCGGGAAAAGGCAACTACTTGTAGGTTATACGAAGCTGTTCCAGCAACACAGCACACTTAAGACCTGGCAAACCACAGAAAGTTGAGTAGTGAAAGACAGAAAGGGAAAGTCCTCCCACCAAGAAATAAATATGAGAGAGACTGACTTTCCTGAAAGAAGCAGAATTATTCTAATTTTTAGACTGACATAGCGATGTTACAGACCTGTGTTCACAGTCGTGGAACCAAATGTAATACTGATAATGGTGTGTGCATGCTTTGAGTGTATACTATGTAAATCAAGACATCATCAGAGTTGTGAGAGTTCGTGTCTGACGTGGTTCCCAAGTCACTTTCATACCACATTAAATTCTCAAATATTCAGGCTAATGGTTTTAAGATGATGTATTTTTCTGAATTGCAATTTCTTGCACATTATGCTAATGTGATGTACTAAGCCCTAGTGTAGACAAATTCCTACTTCCTTCATCTTCATATTGACCTACTAAGTTTATGTGACAACTTTGCTTGTTCTTATTTCTTTCTTATTTTCTATTTTTCTAGTATTCCTTCAGTTTCTCCCCCTGCTGTCTGTTTCTTTCTTCTTCCGAATGTTGTTTCTTATTTCTTAATTACTCTACCTTAAAAGCCTTAAAGATATAGTATTTTACTGTCAAAAGGATTCTTTCTGTTATTTACAATACTTTAAAGTTGTTTTGTTCTAGTTCTTTACTTCCATCTGTAATCTATGTTATTACAAACTAATATTTCCAGAAATATCAGAGTATTCGTCTCAATAGCCTGTTCTCATTCTTTTGTAATAGGATTTGCTGTTCATTCTGATATTCTGTGTAGTTTGATAGATCTCTTTGTTATTTCTTTTTTTTTTTAAATCTCTATTTTCTATTGCATCCATTACTTTTGTAATAATATGTGTTCCAATTGTCTCTGTTGCTTCCAGCTCGGTGTTCATTGTAAGATTCACACGTATTTAATCATCCTGACCTTATCGCTGAGGTATACGCTTTAGTTTCATTTTTCTAGATATGCATTTCTTCTCGCTGATATTTGTAGCCTCACCATATGTTTTTTTTTCATTTTATTAATGCTTAGATGTATTGGAAATTTCCTTGCCTAATCTGCTATGTGTTCTTTCCAAGCCATTTTAATTTACTATCTTACTCTACTTGACCTATTTGTGTTTACGTTATTTTAGAGCACCCATATATTTGAGATGATTTTTTCATTTCAGCTGGAATTCTGATTCCAGTTATACTGGCTGTTCTTTCCAGGTGTTTTATTTGAGAGGCTGTCAGATATTATTAAGGCCTTGCACATGCCAGGCTGTTTACTTGATACCACTTGATTTCCTTCCCAGAATTATTGGTTCAATTTTGTGATTTTTTAGATTCAAGTTCCAGATCTTTACACTTTCTTCTAAAACATAGCTGAACAGCAGAGGTGATAAGCTGCTCCAATTGTCTTGCACCTTCTTTCATTTCAAATTGCCAACTTAACATCGAAAACAATAGTTCTGAAATGTATGTTTGTAACCAACTGAACTGCATAAACGAAACATTGATATGCAGTTGCAGGGATTTTGAATCATTATCGCTACAAGAAGATGCCGCACTAAGTTCACAATATGTGATGGTAAATTACTAAGTGGATGTTTTTAAGGAAATATACATCTAGTAGGCATCATCTGAGATGAAAAAGTACATTATGCTCGCTTATTGACTAAAGAACAACATTTAGTTACTTACAGGTCGATGAAGATTCAGATCCATTTCTGGACTAAACTTGGTCTTGGGTAACACATTTTTCCTACGTTCGGAGACGTCAGTGGAATGTAGTTCCTGAAACATTGCATGAGAGTGTCAACATCATCTTACTGGTTTCTTATGTTTCGTGCTAAAGTTGATGAATATCAACCGAACACGAGTTTAAATGGTTTCGAATACGTTACATCAGTTTTTGAGAAACATATTTTGCTTATTTTCTCCCTGTTTAAGGAAGTTTATACTTTTATTGTATCAGTGACCAAGATTTCAAAATTAAATATCTCGAAAACTATGATTGATAGACGAGTGCTACAAACGGTATGTTTGTTGTGAAAACAGTAGGAAAGTGATACAGAAGTTTCCAATTAGTTCTAAGAGCTGCCAACAGAAAGCGCTGTAATCGCAGTACGTAGGGGCAATAAACAGCACGCCGCAGCTCAGATGGATCAGGTGAAAAGGTGTTAGCGAACCGAAGGAAGAGATTGGAATGATATATTCCATTGAAAAATCCATTTTTAGGTACTAGAATACCACAGGTTAGAACACATTCATACAGCAACAAGAGACAATTTTCAAACTCAAGGTAGTGTTTCGAAAGGACACGATGCGTAAACCATCTGCAAGTTCTTCGCCAAATTCGGACAGATAGGCCGCATGGAATCTTGTGGGGGCTGTTGGCCCAAGGCGAACTGCAGTTACTCCGGGAAATGATTCCATGGTTTGTGGAACTATTCCGCAAATTCCAAGAATATCCGTCCAAGGAATTGCAACAGAGACTGGTCTGAAGCGTTATAGCACTCAGAAAATACAGAGTCAGAGCCTAGACAAGTTTCTGTTCAACATCCAAAGCCACTAGGCCATACATTTACGAGCTCAGCGTCCTAGGGCTGCATTTGTGGACCATATTCTCACAATGACTGATAATAAAGGATTTGATGTTGATTGCATCTGGTTCACACACGAAGCAACATTTCCACCTTTATGGAGTCGTGAATAATCAGAACTGGTGATTTTGGGGTACCGAAAATACCCATTGTGTGGAGATAAACCGCTGTATTCTTCCAAAGTTTCTTTTTGGGGTACAGTATGCCGCAGAGGCTCTGCTGACCCTCTTTTCATGAGAGAAACGATCACTAGTGAACGTTACGTTGCAATTTTGGAACAATTTGTCGTCACTCAAATGGAGTTGGAGGATCGACAGGGTGGTTCAAGCAAGATGGAGCCAGATCACATCTCAATGAAAAGGTGTGTCGCTTTCTTCAACAGTCGTTTGGGAACAGATTCACTCCGTAGGGTTATTGGAAAAATTACTGGTGTTACAGGAATGGATTGTCTTCCATATTCGGCCCATCGGACTCCTCTTGACTACTGTTTGCAGTCAACAATAAAGCACACTAATTTTTCGTGATACTTAATGTCGAAATCAGGAATTGTTTCACTGGACGTCCTCAAGTCAAAGAATTTCCAGCGTATTATTTACCAAGAGAAATGCTATTGCCAACCTTAATGTCGAATATTCTTTCATATTATGTTGTGTGCATTGTCTATAATTGTGAACATCCCGGATTTTGATTTGTAATCGTGACATTTGCGTTGATTCACCAATACGTTTTGCCTGTTATTTTGAAGTCAAAGAAATCTTATTTGGTGATACGGTACATCAATATACTTCAGTATGAGCTGTATGTCATTTCTGAGTGTCTGCCTAATTTCAGCCACCAGATACATCTGTAGTTGTGTTGATCCAAATGTGCAGAACGCATTCAACAGTAGTAAGTTTGAGATATGTGCTGATAGAAGCTATCGGATAGCAGCTTTTAATGCAGAATTCAATGCTTGGTTTACTCTCCTTCATTCTAATAAAGGGGCAATTCCATTTGTGGGAATCAGAAAAAGGAAGCGAATGACGTTTGTATACCTATGGTCACTCATGTATATTTGCACACTATTGTATTTTTTAAAGAGGGTAAGTTTACATTTTTGTTTAGAAATGATTATAGTTTGTATATGATCGTCACACCATACTAAATGGTTTTCTTTCAGTTATTTATTATAAAGATAGAAACCTTTCACTGACTCGACTACGACACAATAGTCATTTAGAAGTAAATATCTTCAATTTATTTTCAAGAATGGTGTGAATGCTATAAAGATGAAATAACACTCTGGCATTCACAGTCAACGGATTTGAGTACCATGAAGCCATTATTATCTGTAATGGAGAAAAGAAAGACGGTCTAGAATCTGTTACTCTGATCTACTGCCTCTCAGAGTGCTAGAATTGTTTCTTGGTTAGTTGGTTAGTCACTTCACTTTTACGATATCGTGAATATGACAACACTCCACGATGTGAAATATGTAATTACGTTTACAAACAGCACACACGTTGACTCTTTGAATAAAACGATTTTTATTTAAGCTAAAGCAGGGATAAAATTTCATAAACGTGACAAAATACATGCAGAGATTATATACTCAGAAATTAAGATATGCAACAGAAGGAGCTATAAAGCACAAATAGCATCAAAATCTTCTTGAAAGATTCATTATTGGTCAAAATCTTTAATTCAAAAGGGAAGAGGTTGTACATTTTTCTCTCTTTCGAGTAAGAGTAAAGTTGTAAGTGGTAAAAGCTTGTATTATACAGATTGTTTCAAGACTTCATCGACAAATTTTGAGGTACAAAAGACGATCATTTCTTTTTAACGAACATCCGTTTGGGTCCACCGTTTATGAGTTAATTACATAGTCATACAGTCCACCATCATCTAGTGACCCCCTGTGCAGCTTCTAATGAATTCGTTATTCTGTGGAGTCGTAGCAGTCTTGTCATTCAACTTGTGAAGCTGTAATACTGTATACACAGAGGCGTACATCTTACCGTGTTGTATTATTCAGCTGGTGTTGTGTAGTGCTTCTGACTAGTCCCGAATTAAGGTTTTGTTACAGTAAGTACTCAATGAAACATGGAGTATGGATCTGATGAGATCTACCTCTACATCTACATCATACTCCGCAAGCCACCTCATGGTGTGTGGCGTAGGGTGTTTTCGGTATCACTATCTGATCCCTCCAACCCTGTTCCACTCGCGAATAGAGCGTGGGAAGAATGAGTGTCGGTAAGCCTCTGTATTGGCTCTAATTTCTCGAATTTTCTCCTCGTGGTCAATACGCGAGATGTATGTGGGGAGAAGTCGATTGTCCGACTCCTCCTGAAAAGTGCTGTCCCGAAATTTCAGTAGTACAACTCTCCGGGATGCACATCGCCTCTTTTGTAACGTCCGCCAGTGGAGTTTGTTTAGCATCTCCGTAACACTCTCTCGCCAGCTAAACGATCTCGTGACGAAATGTGCCGCTCTTCGCTGGACCTTCTCTATCTCCTCTATCAGTCCTACCTAATGGGGATCCCAGATAGATGAACAATACCCAAGAATCGGGCGAACAATCACCTTATAGGCCTCTTCTTTCGCTTATGAGTTACATTTGCTTAATATTCTTCCGATGAATCTGAGTCTGGTATCTGCTTTACCTGCTATCTGTTTTCTGTGGTTATTCCACTTAAGGTCGCTCTGTATAGTTACGCCTAGATATTTTAAGGCAGACGTTGTCTCCTGTCTTCTGGCGTTGCTACTTTGATACAAACAACTGCATCATTTGTGAATAGCCTTAAAGAGTATCCGTCGCTTTCTACGAGATCATTTATACACTCCTGGAAATTGAAATAAGAACACCGTGAATTCATTGTCCCAGGAAGGGGAAACTTTATTGACACATTCCTGGGGTCAGATACATCACATGATCACACTGACAGAACCACAGGCACATAGACACAGGCAACAGAGCATGCACAATGTCGGCACTAGTACAGTGTATATCCACCTTTCGCAGCAATGCAGGCTGCTATTCTCCCATGGAGACGATCCTAGAGATGCTGGATGTAGTCCTGTGGAACGGCTTGCCATGCCATTTCCACCTGGCGCCTCAGTTGGACCAGCGTTCGTGCTGGACGTGCAGACCGCGTGAGACGACGCTTCATCCAGTCCCAAACATGCTCAATGGTTGACAGATCCGGAGATCTTGTTGGCCAGGGTAGTTGACTTACACCTTCTAGAGCACTTTGGGTGGCACGGGATACATGCGGACGTGCATTGTCCTGTTGGAACAGCAAGTTCCCTTGCCGGTCTAGGAATGGTAGAACGATGGGTTCGATGACGGTTTGGATGTACCGTGTACTATTCAGTGTCCCCTCGACGATCACCAGTGGTGTACGGCCAGTGTAGGAGATCGCTCCCCACACCATGATGCCGGGTGTTGGCCCTGTGTGCCTCGGTCGTATGCAGTCCTGATTGTGGCGCTCACCTGCACGGCGCCAAACACGCATACGACCATCATTGGCACCAAGGCAGAAGCGACTCTCATCGCTGAAGACGACACGTCTCCATTCGTCCCTCCATTCACGCCTGTCGCGACACCACTGGAGGCGGGCTGCACGATGTTGGGGCGTGAGCGGAAGACGGCCTAACGGTGTGCGGGACCGTAGCCCAGCTTCATGGAGACGGTTGCGAATGGTCCTCGCCGATACCCCAGGAGCAACAGTGTCCCTAATTTGCTGGGAAGTGGCGGTGCGGTCCCCTACGGCACTGCGTAGGATCCTACGGTCTTGGCGTGCATCCGTGCGTCGCTGCGGTCCGGTCCCAGGTCGACGGGCACGTGCACCTTCCGCCGACCACTGGCGACAACATCGATGTACTGTGGAGACCTCACGCCCCACGTGTTGAGCAATTCGGTGGTACGTCCACCCGGCCTCCCGCATGCCCACTATACGCCCTCGCTCCCTCGCTCAAAGTCCGTCAACTGCACATACGGTTCACGTCCACGCTGTCGCGGCATGCTACCAGTGTTAAATACTGCGATGGAGCTCCGTATGCCACGGCAAACTGGCTGACACTGACGGCGGCGGTGCACAAATGCTGCGCAGCTAGCGCCATTCGACGGCCAACACCGCGGTTCCTGGTGTGTCCGCTGTGCCGTGCGTGTGATCATTGCTTGTACAGCCCTCTCGCAGTGTCCGGAGCAAGTATGGTGGGTCTGACACACCGGTGTCAATGTGTTCTTTTTTCCATTTCCAGGAGTGTATATATTGTAAACAGTAATGGTTCTATGTAAGTCTGCAGGCATTCGTGGTTGTTGTCATTGAAGTTAAAATCTTCTGGACTGTTAGGCCGGATCATGTTTCCTCTAAAACAATCGATGTTTAGACCCCTCTGCTGGCATCTTCTTCAGGATCATCCGGTGTCCACTATTGCCATTGTTATAGCAATAGTGGACACCAGAAGATCCTAAAAAAGATCCCAGCAGAGGGGTTGAAACGTCGATTATTTTAGGGGAAGTATGACGGTGCCTAACAACTCAGAAGATTTTAACTTTAGCAACGATCCTATCACAATTCCCTGTGGTACTCCGGTTATCACCTTTACATCTGTTGGTTTAGTTCCGTTAAGAGCGACGTGTTGAGTTCTATCTGCAAGAAAATCTTGAATCAAATCGCCAATCTGCTCCAACACTCAGTACGCTCGTATTTTTTTCATTATACGGCAATGCGTGTCGATGTCAAATGCTTTACTGACATAAAGGAACACGGGATCAACCTAGCGCCGTTGTCCACTGCTCTGTGGATCTCATGGAGGAACAGAGCGAGCTGAGTTTCGCAGGATCTGTGTTTGCGAAATCCATGTTCATTTTTATTGAGGAGTTGTTCATTTTCCAAAAACGTCATAATTCTTGAGCATGAAACATGTTACATAACTCTACAATAGATTGACGTCAACGATATAGGTCTATAACTGTGTGGATCTGTCTTACGGCCTTTCTTAAAAAACGGGGATGACCTGCTCTATTTTCCAGTCGTTGGGTACCTTACGTTATACAAGAGATCTACGATAAATTGCTGCTACAAGGGGAGCGAGTTCTTTCGCATAATATTCAGAGAATCTTATAGGTATCTGATCTGGTGGCCTTTCCGCTACTAAGTGAATGAAGCTGCATTTCAGTTCCAAGATCGGTTATCTCAATATCTGCCATTTCGACGTTCGTTCGACGATGGAAAAGAGGGACAGTGTTACGATCTTCCACGGTGAAACAACTTCGTAAGAGCGAATTCAGTATTTTGGCCTTCTCTCTGTTACCTTCCGTCTCGGTGCGATTACTGACATAGTTATGAGTTATGTTGAAGCGACGGGAAGTGGAAAATCAGCACTTGATTTTGTAGCGTATCTTTCCTTATTGGCAGATGAAAGTGAGAGAAATAATTAATTTATCATATGCTTTGGATCAATATCAGTCTGCCTCAGGAAAGACACATGACGAATGCTGACTACATGGAAAGAACAGGTTAAGCCCAAATTTGATGGAAACGAGTTATTGGTGTTATTATATAGTTCGTCACACTTACTTTCAGTTGTGTCAACTTAGCTACGAGTAATAGGTTTAGTCCTGGAGTTAGGTAAAAGCATCGCGTACAGTGAGAAAACAGGTGAAGACAAAACACTGACGGAAAGACAAAAGTCCTGTAAGGTGGCTATTTCTGAGCTGTATTGATTTTTTTGTATGATTTTATGAGAGTTTCATCGCTAACGTTGTTAAATGCAATGTCACTGTTGATTTTTTTTGTATTGTGCAAGTCTGTGATTTCCGCTAACACAGAGAAAACTTGAGACTATGCTCTGTTCGCCATAAGAATAAACCTGATATAAACATAAACATTACGCGTTTGCTTGAATCTCATTGGGTTTCGTTTCACATGGAGCGGAAGCCAAGTTGTGACCAGTACAGTCAAGTACGATCATAAATATATGTCCTATGCTGTGTTACACGCACATTAGATTGAGCGATAACGTGCGGGACAACAGCTTTACGGGCGCATTAAACTTGGACAGCACTGGCCAGCCAGCGGTCCATCTAAACTGCAATGTTGTGAGCAGTTGCAATTCAGACGTAAAAAGAGACGAGCAAAGAAACAATATAGCTTCGAATGTCATTTAATTTTTAAGCAGAACGAAGTAGTATTCGGAGAAACTCCAGCACTACCGTGAGCTTCTTAGGTGATCAGACGGAAAGCATAAAATGCACTCGTTCTCACCTGACATAGTATTCTAATTATAAACAAGAGTGATAAAAATTTCTAATTTAGACATAGCGTAATTTTTCTGAGCGAGCCGTGTGTAATGCAAAAGCATACTGCAGGGATTTCACCGTACTGTTGAATACTGAAGCCACTGAAGCTATTAATTAGTCAGTCGTCTGTTAACCTCTTAGTACCTTCCTTATCCGAATCCGAGAAACACATTTCAGTTCTGGAAGTGTCACCTCCTACGTTGATAACGAGCCTGTCAACAACAGAATCCACGAAGCCAACGAGGCGCTGCATTTTCTTTTATTCTTTTATGACGAGCCGTTCTATATCCCGCCAGCGTTCGGTAGTGACATGTGAAAAAGTTGCGTGTCTTAGTTTCAGTACCTCTGGCAGCTTAACAGTCTTGTTATTTCTCGGCCAAATCCTGCAACTTGGCACCAGATCAGTTCTGTTGGGTTCATATTGTAATGGTATAGTAGCAAATGTAAAAATGCAGCATTTGTATGATGTCCTCGATGCTGTGAAAATTATTGTTTTTCATGTTTTTACGATACTTATCGACCTCTGTAGTACAAAATGATGTACATAGTTCAAATAAAGAGGATTTGGTTTTTCATTTTTGCCTTAAAAATAAATTTTTATGTTTTCTTAATTTAAGCAACTTTTATGAACAGTCTTTCATAAAACATCGATAATTAAGAATTTGTATTTGAAATGAAAACGGTTACTTCGCGTTTAATATGTAATTAGAAACAAGATGTGTGCTATTCGTAAAAAATGATGATGGGTTTTATAATTACGAGATGTAAGTATTTCAGATTGAACGAGAAAAAGAAAAAAATTCTGGGGAGATGTGAACTAATGGATCATGAACTGTGTAGGTTCTCATTTAATTACGCTACCAACTGTGCTACACGTACGGTCTCCGTTAATGTATCAACTGTAGTAGGCCTACATACAGTGACTGGGAAAACTTCAAAGCCGATTATCTCTGCAAATTTATGAAATACATTAAGAACAGTCTATTTCTCGGCACTTTTTAACTCCACACGCGTGTTTCACTACGGAACAGAAAGCAGCCTGAGCCATTTTCATAGCGCGCATTAACAGCGCGACAATCAGAGCACAACGCTGCAGACGCTGTGATTGTATACGATTTTTGAAATAAAAGCTACGTTGCTAAAGCGTGATTAAGAAAAGCTTTGATGGCTGTTAACAAATTTGAATGTCTTTAAAGTTTCATATAACGTACTTATTAATAATATGTCTAATACATAAGTAGGACCTACTTCGAAGAGCGTGCTACGGATCCTGACCAATCATCGTGTCTGTGTTTGTTTACATCAGGTTTATTCTTCTGGTGAGCGGATAATAGCGTCTTTGCTTTGTACTGTGGCCGAATTGAATTTCGTGTAGTAGCCAAATGGGGTCTGTGTTTTAACTGATAATATAATATCCAGAATCAAGCATCAGGGGTAAGCCTAGAGAAAGACATTATGGAGTATCTAAAAGACCAAGAACTGTATCACACGAAGTAATAGAGCATTGAAATTGAAAGGAGATTTGTACTGGTATGTTAAGTGATGCAAACAAGTTTAAAGTCATATTTAATTTCAATCTACTAATGGACTGAAATGAGCGAAGTTGTCATCTGACAGGACCGTTCTGTACTGATAATATTCAACGCTGAACCTCTTGCAGAGATCAGGTAGTAGATATTTTGCATGACTATATACTACATTACAAGGTAAGGATAATGAAAGATAATGCTATGAGACAACTGACTTTTCGTCACAAAGCCTCTATATCACTGGATGGGATTTCAGAGAAAAGATTAGAAACTATTAGTAATTCCTTAAAAAATGAAGGCATGTCTCGAGTTGATAAATGAGGGAAACACAGAAACCATGCTCACAAACTTTCAGCAGAAACGGTGCAAAACGCGTATTGCCATTTAAAGGCAGTTCCAGTCATTACATAGTAAATAAAACACAGAACCAGAATTTGCCTGAAGAACTATCGAGAAAAAGTTTAAAAATATTTCGGGAGATACATCCTAAGAAACAAACGGTAAAACATTTCATACAAAATTGAGTATCCCATTAGGTTTCTCTCGAAGTGATACATGCAGTACTCGTGATAAGTTTTCTGTAACTTTAAAAGCACTAAAAACACAACTCACACATGCAACAGCTGGAAAGATCAGATCAGACGTTCAAAGTAATATTAAAAGAGAGGAGACTGAATATGAGATACACGTCGAAAAGCTGATACGTTCTATCAGCGTAAAAGACAATCTCGACAGAGAAGCAGAAAGTTAACAAGCACTGAATCAATATGTGTGGATTTCCAACGGAATCCTCCATGTCCGAACATTAGAATCTATATTATGTATTATCAGCACCACCTTTCTCTATACCTATTTAACACACAGTGGACTTCGCAAAAACAGCTCTGCAGATGCGACTTGTGCAGAGTAAAATACCTAAAAGACACGACGCTATGAGCAAACGGCCTCTTTGCTTTCAAACAATGTGAGCACAACTTCCCAATACAGTACCTCAAAAATGCAAATTCATTTAAACAAATTCAATGTGGTGATATTCGTTACAATGACACCAATGTTTACGAACGATAGTATTATCATTTTATAAACGTACACACTGAGGGGTTTACGTCACATTAGTCTACCTCTTACTACTGCGAAGCACCTACAGAAGCAAAACATTAGAGGAGAACGTCTCCGCCCTTTCAAAAATCATCTGTTTATTTTAGAAAAAAGAATGTAATTTTCTTACCGAGGTCTCTTTTTACGTTTCATATTTACTGCCTCTGGATTTTAATGAACATTTGTTAATTAATCATTTACATTGCTCACTATAGTAGTATAATAATCATTAATACATTAAAATTTCTTCGCATAATAAGAATATTTTTATCAGATATTCTAGTATCTATGAAAATCGGTTTCCTAACGGAAGACACTCACACAACAGTACTTTAGCTGCTAATGAAGGGCGCTTATGAAAAACAGGGAGTTTGCGTCCTGAGCACGCTTTTACGGTAGGCGTGAAGTGGGTGTGATGTAATAAAATAAAATTGATGTTGTTATTCAATGGAAAAGTGGGAATTTGAGATTTCGTTTACTTTTTTTTATCAATCACATTCGGCGTAAGAATCATGGATTGACCATTGTCATAAGATATTGCATTATGAAATGTGAATAGTCTTTACTTGCAGCTTCGCAAGGATTGAGGCATTGATTGAGACATTGCATTATCGTCATACCCGGTTGTGAAGTTATTGTTAAGACAAAACAATTTCCTAAGCGACAAGAAAGTTCTTAAGGGTGCAAAAACAACTGTAACATCACACAGAAAGGGAATTCAAAATTAAAGTTGATGCAAGAGCACGATAAAACAGTTTTTTTTTGTAACACGCGCATTGGACTGCTGATCTTGGTGTCTGTAACCTTAGCAAAATGCATTATTAAAATGAAAATAATACTGGCAGAAGTACAGCTGTGAGGAGCCGCGGGAAGTCGTGCTTCGGTAGCTCAGTGGTGCCGGCACGGTAGCTCAGCGTGTTCGGTTAGAGGGTTAGCTGCCCTCTGTAATAAAAAAAAAAAAAAACCTGAGTTAATCGATCAACAACGAACTCAAACGGATGTCTTACGACGTCCGCCCCGAGCAGATGCAACGAACAAAAGCGAACAAAATAAGATTTAACAAAAAAAAAGTGGTAGAGCACTTGCCCGCGAAAGGCAAAGGTCACTAGTTCGAGTCTCGGTCAGTGCACACAGTTTCAATCTGCCAGGAAGTTTCAATACTAAGGAGATGATAGGAATGAGCACTGCTAAATTATTCAATATTTACAGAACAGATATTTACTATAACTAAAACATATATCGTATCTTATGCTTCGTACAACATGACGATAGATTTTTATGTCCGATTCATGTCCATTGAGCGCTCTTTCATATAGCCACTGTCCTCTTGAGTCGCCCGTGCGTCGTCACGATAAGTTATAACAGTTCTACTTTTTACGCTTCACTCAAACTTAGACGGAACACGTTTTTATACATTTAGTAAAAATTAGATGAGGCCGCCACAAATCTGCGTCTGTCTTACTTAAGAAAAACAATACAAGTGTTAAGCGCTCAAGGCTTCATTTGTTCTCCAGCGAACAAAATGGTGAAGAATCGCATAGTGATCCGTATTCTTATGTTTATATTGCCACCCAAAGACGACGAATTGCATTATTTGTTAAATCCCACCGTCGCTATGCGACGCCGTATTATACATTAATCATTATCAAGTATTCGCCTTCTGGCTGAAAGTGTTAACTATTTGCTGTTTTAATGAAGCCAAAAATAGCGAATATCACATGGGACCATCAGATTTTGATAGTGAAGTGATCAGCAGAGTTAGCAGTGAACCACCAGGTTACAGGCCTACTATTGCTTGTGTAATGGGAATAAGCCACTTACCTGCTTGGAGAGTACTGGAGGAGTATAACCTACATGCATCGAATTAAAAGGGTGGGGGCTCTTGCAACAGCTGATTAACCACATCGTATGCTGTTTGTGCAGTGGTTCATACACCGCAGAGTGAATGATGATGCCTTCCGCAAACATGTTTTATTTACAGATGAGGCCTTCCTTTCACTTGAGGTATTTTAAAAGCACCATCAGCCACATCGGGGACTATGAAAAGCCGCTTGTGGTTGGTGTTAACCCGCAACAACGAGGTTTCTCTGTAAACATGAGAGCATTTGAGCGGGGATTATCGATAATCGTCTTCCAGGAAGACTTTTGATGGGCGAGCACAGCTAACTGTCGATTTTGGGTAACGCTGGATAGGATGATGGGGGCCCATTGCATTGCCAGCGCATTCACTTAACTTGACACCCCTTGATTACTTTCTTTGGGAACATGTCAAGACTATGATTTACTTTACTACAATTGTCACTAGAGCTAAGATGATCATTTGAGTTACTGATGAATTCCACCAAATCCGACAGAATTCTGACGTGCTCTCCAGAGTTGAAGGTACCGATACGAATGTGAGCAGCATGTATTGAGTCACAGGGCGGATTTTTGAGCCATTCATGTATACTGCCAAAACATGTCTAATAATATTAATAAAACGAAATTATTTCGCAGTTGTAGTCATTCGTTATGATAACCTCAAGGACGCGTTTGAGACTATACACTGATCAGCTAAAATATTATGACCACTCCCACTGCGACGTTGGATGCCGCCTGGTGGTGATGCGGGCACGTGATGCGGTAACAAAAGTATATAAGTGGAGCAGACACGGACGGGAGATTAACCTAGCGAAGATATGGGCTGCAAATGGGGAAATACTCTGAGAATAGCGACGTTGACAAAGGGCAGATTATTATTACACAGGCCGGCCGGAGTGGCCATGCGGTTCTAGGCGCTACAGTCTGGAGCCGAGCGACCGTTACGGTTGCAGGTTTGAATCCTACCTCGGGCATGGATGTGTGTGTTGTCCTTAGGTTAGTTAGGTTTAACTAGTTCTAAGTTCTAGGCGACTGATGACCTCAGAAATTAAGTCGCATAGTGCTCAGAGCCATTTTTTTATTATTACACAGAGCCTGTGAACAAACATCAAGATCATGGCGAAGCTGATCGAATGTTGACCTGTTACTGTCGTGAGCATCTATGGAAATAAATAAAAGGACAATGAACCTACCACTGGGCACTAAATGGTTGGACATCCACGACTCTTCACAGAATGTGGGGTTTGGAGGCTTGTATGCTCTTTTAAGTAGTATAGATGGTGATCTGCAGCATCTCCGCTAAGAGAGTAGAATGCTGGTTTAAGAGCCTCTGAACAAGCATCACGCTCATGGCGAAGCTGATCGAATGTTCACGTGTTACTGTCGTGAGCATTTATGGAAATAAATAAAAGGACAGTGTACCTACCACTAGGCAGTAAATGGTTGGACATCCACGACTCTTCACAGAATGTGGGGTTTGGAGGCTTGTATGCTCTGTAAAGTAGTATAGATGGTGATCTACAGCATCTCTGCCAAGAGAGTACAATTCTGGTTTAACCACAAGTGTTTTGGAGCACACTGTTCATCGTACTTTATTGAACATGGAGCTCAACAGCAGATCACCCCTACATGCTAACATGTTGACCCAACGACATAGTTGGGCAAAGGGGGCATTATCCCACTCTGCATCGTTGCCAAATTTGTTGAAGATGGTGCATCCAAGATGGCAACCATAGATGTGGCAACATTGCATTAATGTCATAGTGGGAATTTCAAATTTTGGTGGGAAAATAGGTCATTTGGGCTGTCTCCACTAACCTAATTCCACCCTTCCCCTCTCCCCTCTTCACCACTAATCCATCAAGAAATTGATGGGAAAAGGACTCAGTTTGTACAGGGCGGCTGGGTTGGACAGGCGTAAGTCTTTATTTTGTATGCATTGTGGTATATTGTTTATTTAAACACTTTGAGTTGTCATAGACAGTAGCTCCACCAAGTGAGTTCACCTTGAGGTGTGAGGTCCAACTGACCTAGTTCTCAACACCATCACCAGAGGGCGCTTTTTGGCCTTCCCCCACTTCTCCTGTGAGGTAATCCGAAATGGCGGTCTGGGAAAAAATGCCAGGAAATTCTCTGTCTGTGCCTAACTGCTGGACTTGGAGGACAGACATTAATGTTTACTGTGTACTACGTGTTCAATGGATGAGCTGTCTGTGCTGGAGGAGGAGTTGAATGGGTATATTAGTTATAATCATGCAGCTGAGGACAGTGTCCTGCAAGGTGCTTGGAAAACTATGATACTTGGTGAATGTATGAAAAAGACGAATACGGTCCATAAAATGATGAAGATGCAACAGAATGGGACTAAGTTGTACTTATGATATTGCTTCTGAATGAAGTGATCTTCCACATAAATACTGTGACAATGAATACATACTGTGAACATTGAGGTGTGTATCAACAGACAGAAGCGCAAGTGTAGTGTAAACTCGTAATAAAAATCACCGAATTTGGAAAGTGATTTGGCCAAGGAACGTGATATTAAGCCGATGTTTGCAACTCCCTCATGCTGCCACTAGATATTTCCCACGCTAAAAACCAGTATTTGTATCGTATTGTGTCTTGATACCACGTCAGAGGTTATGCAATATATCCGCATTTTTATAATGAGGGAGGATGGTGGTTGATTGAGAATGATCACATACAGTAGGTGGTGTGCTGCATAACGAATCACTTTAAAAAAAATTCATTGCTAGATTGAGGTCATAAGAAATGTACAAAATCCTATTAGCAACACACTGACTTTTCAGATCTGTAGTGTTATGCTTTCTAGTACAAATGCTGTCTTCAAGTTAGAATTAAGCCCTTCCATTGAACTGCATACCTGTGTTGGTTCCTATGGAAATATCTCGTAATGATTACAGCCGCCACTTATATAAATTCGTGACACTCTGTCATATCTTGAAACGAGGCATGTTTTTCGAACTTATCTGCTAAGGATCCCATACAGAAAAATTTCAGTGTTGTTTTAGACAGTTCTTCTGCATCTTGTAACTGATCTACAGTCTATGCCTCGCCATCGCTGCAGCTTTGTCCATGTGATTGATCCAATTTAACTCGGAACTGGGCAGCAGTTGGAAACCTAAAAGCTCTAATTTCCCTTGTCTTTGAATGGTGACAAATGCGTGATTTGAAAGTTGGTGGTAATAATATATGCTCTACATCCTCGGTGAAGATCGGATTTCGGAATTTAGTGAGCAGCCTCTTCCGCTTAGCGCGTCGTCTATCTGCAAGTGTGTCCCACTTCAAAGATTTGTAACGCTCTCGTGATGGCTAAATGTACTAGTCACGAATCTTGCCGCTCTTCTTTGGACCTTCTCAATCTCTTGAATCAGACCCAACTGTTAAGGGTCCCATAGAGACCAACAGTGCTCTAAGACTGGATGAACTAGCGTATTGCAAGCTATTTCCTTTGTTGAAGGACGGCATCGCTTCAGGATTCTACCAATAAACCGCAATCTAGAGTTTGCCTTACCCGTTAGTTGTGTAATCTGATCATTCCATTTGAGATAATTTCGAATAGTCACACCCAGATACTTGACGGATGTTAGCGCTTCCAAAGACTGGGCATTTATTTTGTACTTGTACATTAATGGGGATTTCGCCTTGTTGTACGCAGTAGGTTACATATACTAATACTGAGACATAATTGCCAGTCATAACACCATGCATTTATTTTCTGCAAATCCTCATTGATTTGTTCACAACTTTCGTGTGATACTACTTTCCTGTAGACTACAACATCATCGGCAAACAGTCTAATGCCGCTGTCAATATCATCAACCAGATCGCTTATGTAAATCGTAAAAAGCAGCGGACCTATTACGCTGACCTGGGGCACACCTGAAGTAATACCTGTTTCTGTTGAAGTCACCCCGTTCAGGACGATATACTGCTCCCTGTCTGTTAGAAAACTTTCTATCCAACCACATATGTCATCGGATAGACGGTAAGCGTGCATTTTTTGGAGCAATTGGCAGTGCGGAACTGAGTCAAAGCCTTTCGAAAGTCGAGAAGTATGGCATCAACCTGGGAGCCGGTAGTTAGAGCCTGTTGTATATCATGCACAAAGAGGGACAGCTGTGTCTCGCATGACCGCTGTTTCTGAAACCGTGCTGCTTTCTGCAGATGAGCTTCTCAGAGTCTAGAAAGGTCATTATGTCTTAACACCAAATATGATCCATGATTCTACAACAAATCGATGTTAGTGAAATTGGCCGGAAATTATGTGCATCCCATTTTCTACTCTTTTTATAGATTGTTATGACCTGGGCGTTCCTCCAGTCCCGTGGAACTTTCCGCTGTTCCCATGATCTGTGATAGATGATGGATAAGAACGGTGCTATATTTGTAGCATAGTCAACATATGATCTTACGGGGATACCGTCTGAGGCAGATGCCTTCTTGGCGTGTAAGGATCTTAACTGTTTTACAATCCCATATACACTAAACACTATGTCAGCCATCCTTGCTTTTGTTCGAAAATTGAATGGGGGAATGTTGCTGCAGTCCTCTACCGTAAACGAGTTTTTCAAAGCTATGTTTATAATTTCGGCCTTCTGTTTATCATCATTAGTTACATTACCCATATTGTCAGGTCAGATAGAGAAGGTATTGAATTATTTGTACCGTTCATAGATTTTATGTACGACCAAAATTTTTTGGGTTTATTTTTAGAATCTGCAGATAAAATATTGCTTTCAAATTCGTTAAAAGAATCCCTCGTTGTCCTTCTGACAACTGCTTTCATTTCGAATAATTTCTGTTTGTCAGTGGGCAGTGACTACGCTTAAAACGACTGTGCAAAATTCTCTACTTTCTCTGCAACTTCCTAATATGTTTGTTGTACCGAGGTGGATCCTTTCCCACCCCTATATTTTTGCTAAACACATATTTCTCTAGCACATGGTGGACAATACCTTCAAATTCCGACCAAAGATGCTCAATATCTTTGTGTCCCGCGGTGAATGCTTGGAGATGACTATGAAGATATTCATTAATGACATTTTTATTTGCTTTCTCAAACAAGAAAACTTTATGCTGTTTCTTTGGTTTCTCTTGTAATGTCCACTGACAAAGAAGCCACAACGACATTATGGTCGTTAACACTTTCTTCTAGATTAACTAAAAAAGACCAGGTCAGTTTGTTGCCAAGATATCTAATATAAAAAGAGGTAGCAGAAAAGGTAGTGCGAGCAGTTATTGGAAATGGAAGAAGGATGATGATTTTGCTGCAGCATTGTGGTATGTCACCAAACTACATACACACACTGCGGTCTGGAGGAGATCTTCATCCCTCAGGGTGGACTCACGTCTGTCACCCAAACATTCTCTCTGTCATCATTATATTGTGCCATCCAACACAGAAAAAATACAAACTACAAGAAAACTTGGTAAAGAACTCTCGTCGTCGTCTGATACTCGTATCCGAGTTTTCATTTCTCTCCTGAGATTTCCTTTGTCACGGTTCAGGCGTGGAAGTGTCGTTGATGGGTTAGCAATCCAATCCTAGCGTGGAACAGGCGGCCACAGACATTACAGCTGATGGAAGGTGGAGGACGTGGCTGAGCCTGGAGGAGTTTACGTCTCCAGCGTTTGTCATCCTCCATTCTTCGACGTTCCAGCTCAAAGTTTTGAAGAGCATTTGAGGTAACTGAGCGCCAGCGACTTCGGTCTTCTGCTATTGTGGACCAGTTACTCGGATCGATGTTCAAGATGACTAGTGATTAAAGTCGCTTGCACAGGCCAGTGTAAAGTGACATCGCCTGTACTGTAGGAGGACCACATCCTATGGACTATCAATCGCAAGAGAGGGTTCTTGTGTTGATGTTTGATACATTGTTTCTCCTGCTGGAACACATCGAAGCAGTGTATGACTGCAGCTTTGTACACTATCATTTTTTTTCCACCATGACTTCAAGGTCTGTGTCATGTTCTAAACTGACATTGACATGTTTTGTTTCATTGGCTCTGACAGAAAACCACTCATCGCACAGTGTAAATTATGCCACTGCTGCTTCCATAACATACACAGGATGACTGAAATAAAAGACAGAGGCAATGGTTTGTATTGAAAATAATACAGAAGACGTATAGAAACTGGAAGAGTGTTTTGGCATTGTGAAGTGTTTCCTAACAGCTGCCCAAATGTGATTCATGGCCTTTACATTTAAACTCATCTTTCACAGTAATGGGACAACAGATAGCTCAGTGTACAGAGAATCACATTGTAAACACTTTTTGTTAGTATTTAAAACACCTATCAGTCTCATATAGGCTCAAACATGTGATCCATTCTGTAGTATATTGCAGTCCCTCAAATGGTAATGCAACACTTCTTAGCTATGAACACATAGCGTATGCCACTACCCTTGCTGCACCATGTGTCTTTTATCGGGCCGCAGCACACCAGCCATGGTCCATGCTCTGGACTGCGCTAATCCCTCTCTGACAAAAGTACACTTCATTTCGCACAGGAAATACCTCAGCCATCTTTCCTTTTGATCACATGAAGCCGGCAATACCTCTGAAGCCATACTGCCGTCCTCTCTGAGCCCTTCACGACACATGCATAGACGCACAGACTTCCAGAAAACAAACCAAACGCGCTGCATCTGTAGAATATGTGGTTGTGTGTGTTCATGTACAGTGCAGTGCTATAGTGTCCAAACAGAAAAATGGAGCATTTGCGCTCAGTGTTGACAGCTATACTACTACGTTTACAAGCAATTTTAGAATATGTAGCTAGAAGTGATGTCATGATCGTTTGGCCAGAGATAACAAAAATTACTAACATACTGATGAATTCAGCTTTCTGGTGCTGTGAGCCCAGCGCAAAGACTCTGGGCAGGAAGCACACATGCTGGAGAGGGTGAACGCCTTGCCTCTAGCGATTCTGAAGACTGACTGGACCTTCATCGAATGACAACACTTGTATTTGTCAGCATGAGTGGGAAAGTGTAATTTAGCCCCATACTGCTGGATCTTCATTAGTTGATGAAGTGTATTCATGTTTCGCAAACATTCACCAAATATCATTGCTTTACGAGTATCATACGGGATGTAGTCCCCAGCTGCATGATTGTGGCTAATATACTAATTGAACTCCTCCTCCAGCACAGACATCTCATCCATTGTACACACAGTACACAATAAACAATTACATCCATCCTCCCAGTCCAGCAGCTAGACACAGACTGAGCGAATTTCCCGCCAGTTTTACCCCGGACCCACATCTTAGATTATGTCACAGGAGTGGAGGGGGCAGGGCAAAAAGCGCCCTGTGGTGGTGATGTTGTGAACTAGGACAGTTGGACTCCAGACCTGAAGGTGAACACACTGCATGGAGTTACTGTCTAAACAACATACTGCAATGGATACAAAATAAAGACTTATATCGATCCTCTCTAGTACCCAAGCACAGACTGAGTCCTTTTCCCACCAGTTTCCAGAGGAGGGAGGGGAGGGGAAGGGGGGGAGATGTTGAGTCGGGTTAGTGGAGGTAGCCCAAATGACCTATTTTCTCGCCAAAGTTTGAACTTCACGCCATGATGACAGTATGATGTTTCCATATCCATGGCCACCTTCTTGGATATTCCACGGTGAATAAATCTGAGAACAATTCCGAGTGGGATGATGCCACCTTTGCCTACTGCCACATCGTCAATTACGATTGCAGTAGGTATTCGACCACTGATCAATGGGAATGTGTTGGCTCCTCAGATTAATAACATTTTTGCTATGCTGGGCCGATGGTCGTCTCCACAAACGCCGTCATTGACCTGAACAGCAGCTCGAAACATGCAGTTCACTACGGACACAGGCTGGTGGGAGCAGTATAATGCTATGACAGTCATATCCTATTTTACACGGGCTCTTAGTAGTAACTGAAGACATGCTGACAGCTGTGAAACGCACTTCAATTGTTGCTTGATGTGTTCCCCGAGAGCAATTTCATCTTTCAGCAATGTAGTTGTCCTTGTCTTATAGGCAGAATTGTGCTAAAGATATTTTAGGAGCATTATAGTGATCTCACACTGATGTCTTGGCAGCTAAATTCGCCTGATGCAAATCTTATCACATGCGTCTGTCGGGCACCATCACCAAATACGCACATTAGTGCCCTATTATTAACGCGAATGAGATGATCTGCATGTGGACATCTAATGTTGCATAACTCCAGAAACCTACCAAAGTCCTGTTGGATGCCTGAAAAGTAGAATCAGTGATGTGTTTCGTTCTGAAGACTAACAAACAAGCTATTAGGCAGGTGGTCATAATGCTTCAGCTAATCTGTGTATGGTCTTTAACAAAAAGTCTACCTTCTTTGTGTGATCAATCATATACCCAATATGTCACGGAAGTACTGAAACACCCTTTATTTAAGAATGAAACTAATATTTTCAGTTTGGTTCTGATTTTTCACAACATTCTTTATAAGTGAGTAGATTTATTGTAAAGCTGATGTTAGTACACATATTTCATTCTTAAACGATTCCTGCAAGAAATTCAACGATAGACACCCACTATTGTTCTGAAAGCAAGTGTTCTCTTCTTTCTGTGGTACTGCCCCAGTAGCTATTCAGCATAAAATTAATGAATCCATGTGTGCTAAGTAGAGCAACATTCTGATTCTTTCATGAGAAAAACCAGCAGTTAGATACAGACCTAATGTTACCGAAATGAAGCTTTCGATACAATGTGAATTAAATGAATGCACATTAAGCTCTGATGAATATGAAACCTCTAAATTTTGAGTATTTAGCGTGATACATTCCATTTGACCCACACAATTTTAGTGTTGATGATGACTGCTAATTAAATGTACAAAATAGAATGAACTCTACTTTTTCTAATTAAGCCATAGGCCATTATCTGGGAACAAATCAATAGTTTATTAGCACATTTTATTTGTTATTCCTTCTGCAGTTACATCTTTATCGGAGTTGTCTATAGTTCTTGCACTGACAGCGGGGAACACTATTCCTGTTCTTGAGTGTAAGGTGCAAGGTCAGAAAAAATGGGAGATGTCCCAGTACTGAATCCTGTGGAACAGCAGAAGTAACTTTTATCCTGTTTAGATGAATATTTATGATGAAGAGTGCATGCGCCAGCTACCTTAACACTACATGACCTGTTAGCTAAACATGAAATGAACCACATAATTATTGTTCCATATAAGAAAAGCTACAAAATCCTGTTAATTACCTTACACACTTTATGGGCTTTACTCACTAGGAGGACAACAGTTACTGATGCTTAAACTGCTACTACGTCAACAGTACAATGCAGATGTTAAAAAGATTTTGTTCAAAAGGTAGGAATGTGAAGCAAAGTGCTAAATCAGAAATGGCCATGTCACTAATGCACCACAGGTAATCTGCTGCAGGTAACTTACAGTTATCCTAATCCCTTGGATGTCGAGATCTTAATATCTGAGATAAAAACTTGTGAACTGTATCTTTGTAACCAGTTGAATTGGATAAACTATAGCCTATTTATAGCTTTTTCAAATTTTTATCACTACAAAGTGATCTTGTTGTCACGATATGTCACAGTAATTTACTAAATACGTGTTTAAGGAAATGTAGATACAACATGGAACATGCATCATAAAAAAACGTCACACTGGCTTTCCACATCCGTTGCCGAACAATGCTTCCTCACTTATAGGTCGGTGAAAAACCAGATCCTTTTCTTACTTGAACATGTCTTGGGACAACACACATTTCCGAAAGTAGGTTAGGTGAGTCAGCTGTAGTTTTGAAAGAATTGTTAAGAGCATGAACAACATCTTACTGTATTCTAACACTTTTTCCTCAGCTTCATGAATGTCGATGGGTAAGTGTCTATATTGTTATCAATGTGTTACACCTGGTTTTGAGAACCACAATCATTTTTTTCCTTACTTAAGTATTAAAATAATGTTCTTTTGTGTTATTAATGAAGCACTAAAATTGTGTGTGCAATCTCTTGCTGTTCTTTTTCTCCATTACGAAAATTAGTATGAAGCTGACCATTTACAATGAGAAAACATATGGGCGTATAAAATTAAAGAAAGAGTGAACACTGGTTTGTTTTTACGATGCCTAAGTACTGAAGTGATGTTGAAACAATAGAATAAGTAGTTTCTGTACACAGTTTGTAGTCTACTAAGGTAACGCTACTGTTTTGCATCAACTGATTAAAAAATAGTTTGTTGAAATACAGGTGATGAGGATGGAACTTTATTTGTTTCTTAGTTAGATAGGATCCTACATATGAAAACATGTTACAACTTGAAACAAGTCACTAGGTTCACAAATAAAATGCATTTTGGCCATTTAAACAAGTTGTTGTTTATTTCAACTTTGACATAAAAAAGTTAATAAACGTAATTAACCACATACAGAAGTTACTGATAAATTTGTCTACACAATAGAATGAGTAGGTAACAGAAAATATTTCAGTTGTTTTAAAACATTCATTTGCTGCCAAGTTATTTAATTCAAAAGGCAGGTGATCAAATATTTTTATGGTTGAAGACTTTTCTCCTGCCTGCACAAGAATGAATCTGTGAATCATGAAAGCTATAATTTTTCTAGTACTATATGTGTGAATGTAATCAATATTTTTAGTTTGATACCGATTTTTCACAACTAACTTCATAAAGAAGTGAAATTACCATATAGCTGATGTTAGCATTTCTATACTATTTAAAAAATATGCTTGCAAGATGGTCAAGGATTGACACCAGTTATTGTCTCTAAAGCACCTTTCTGTGCATTGTAAACTTTACATCAATGTGGGTATTGCCACAGACAGTTACTTTATACAAAATCAATGCATGGAAGAATTCTAAATAAGCCAAGAGTATGATACTTCCATCAGAAAAATCATGAATTAGATATGTAGCTATAGTTGCTGAACTGAAAAATTTGATTTGACACTTACTATATGATTTACAAACTGAACTTCCTGGCAGATTAAATTCTGTGTCAGACTGGGATTTGAACACAGGACCTTTTCCTTTTGCAGGCAAGTGCTCTAACAAGTCATATATTCTGGATTTACAAATTAACTTCGAATCGTTTAAAAATCTACAAATCTAGAACATTCTACCTTAAAAATATCATTTGTCGCATAAGCTATGATTTTTTATGATAATATATAATGCCCTCTACAGAACTGCATGGAAAGTACTTTTTCTAGTGTAACACAGAGACCATTTGCTGAGAAACGATGAAATTTTTTTATGTGTTTCATTTATTGTACCTTTGTTGTTCTTGCAATATCAGACAAGAACGCTATTTCCACCTTATCCATTTAAGATGGAAGAGCATTAATAAATAAGAAAAAAACAGCAGCAGTCCCAACACTGTGAATGCCAGTCATAAATTTTTCCACTTAGATCAATAATTGTAATGAAACAGCATGAGATATTCATTACATTCCTATTGTATATATTAATTATGCATAAAATGAACCTCTTACCTATTGATATTTACAAGAAAAGCTATAAGATTCCATTTATTAGTTTACAGAAGTAATGGGAGTCAGTCACCAGAAGGATTATGGCAGTTTTGTATGCCAAAATTGGCCCAATATTATGTAATCTAAATTGAATACGATATTTTTTTGGCAGAGGAGAATAGACATCATGGCAAATCGCAAATTACTAATCAAAAATACATCACTGGAAGCGTTATGAAGATAATTACCACATTTCCAAAGCCATTGAAAGTTGACAAAATATAAAATCATTGTCATTAAAAAGAGAGACAGCTGTAAGTTCCGAATAAGTAATGGTAAATCACTAATGGGTGACTTAAGCAACTGTGTACATTTTAATATGACTTTAAAAAAATAGAAAGCAGCATGTTGCTCTTACATGCACATTCAGAACGATGCTTGATTACTTACAGGTCGCTTAAAATTCAGCCTCTTTCTTGAATGAATCTTGACTTTGGATAACAAGTTTGTCCAAGAATCAGGGAGGTTATTGGAATGTTCTTCCTGAAACAATACATAAAAGTATCAATAAGATCATACTGAAATCTAATACTTTAAATTAAACTTGATGAACTTTTACTAGGGTCTACACTGTTTATAATGCATTACACCTGGTTTTTAAAAACGTAATAATTTTTAATAGTTACTTAATCCTGTCTCTGTGCTTCAATTCCCTGAGTGAATTATTGAGTCTGTCTGTAGATGTACTGTCTGTTGCTACTCTGTTTTGCTCATAATGAAGGAGGATACGAAACCAATGATTTACAATGGTAAAAGTGTACAGATCCGCTAAACTAAAGGTTGAGTAAATTTTGTTCAGTTTTCAGAATGTTTAAGGACTTATTAAAACATCATAACAATTTAAAATATCCTCTACTCAACAATTCGTAATTTCATAAGGTAAAGGACACTGTTGTTGGGAAATAAATGTTAGAAAGGCACTTATTTAAAACTCAAAAACGGGCTATAAGAATATCGAATGTGGTGACAGTCTTTCTCTTTCTAAATTTGTTTATGCAAATGTGTACACTTCCTGGTATTAGAAAGGAATTTTCCAGCATTCAACAGCCAAGTTCATAGAAGCTATGCTTTGTGGTCTCACGCTGCATGGGAAATACATCAATATTTTAAAAAAATCGTCTTCGTATGTTGTGGGAAGCAACTGTACCCCTTAAGTTTGTAGCTTGAAACGAAATAAGTTGGAGGACAAATCATTCAAAAACAAAAGGTAAAAACAAGGTGTAGGCTATGTAATATGTTGTTGTTGTGGTCTTCAGTCCTGAGACTGGTTTGATGCAGCTCTCCATGCTACTCTATCCTGTGCAAGCTTCTTCATCTCCCAGTATCTACTGCAACCTACATCCTTCTGAATCTGCTTAGTGTATTCGTCTCTTGGTCTCCCTCTACGATTTTTACCCTCCACACTGCCCTCCAATGCTAAATTTGTGATCCCTTGATGCCTCAAAACATGTCCTACCAACCGATCCCTTCTTCTAGTCAAGTTGTGCCACAAACTTCTCTTCTCCCCAATCCTATTCAATACCTCCTCATTAGTTACGTGATCTACCCACCTTATCTTCAGCATTCTTCTGTAGCATCACATTTCGAAAGCTTCTATTCTCTTCTTGTCCAAACTAGTTATCGTCCATGTTTCACTTCCATACAGGGCTACACTCCATACAAATACTTTCAGAAACGGCTTCCTGACACTTAAATCTATACTCGATGTTAACAAATTCCTCTTCTTGAGAAACGCTTTCCTTGCCATTGCCAGTCTACATTTTATATCCTCTCTACTTCGACCATCATCGGTTATTTTACTCCCTAAATAGCAAAACTCCTTTACTACTTTAAGTGTCTCATTTCCTAATCTAATTCCCTCAGCATCACCCGACTTAATTTGACTACATTGCATTATCCTCGTTTTGCTTTTGTTGATGTTCATCTTATATCCTCCTTTCAAGACACTGTCCATTCCGTTCAACTGCTCTTCCAAGTCCTTTGCTGTCTCTGACAGAATTACAATGTCATCGGCGAACCTCAAAGTTTTTACTTCTTCTCCATGAATTTTAATACCTACTCCGAATTTTTCTTTTGTTTCCTTTACTGCTTGCTCAATAAACAGATTGAATAACATTGGGGAGAGGCTACAACCCTGTCTTACTCCTTTCCCAACCACTGCTTCCCTTTCATGCCCCTTGACTCTTATAACTGCCATCTGGTTTCTGTACAAACTGTAAATAGCCTTTCGCTCCCTGTATTTTACCCCTGCCACCTTTAGAATTTGAAAGAGAGTATTCCAGTTAACATTGTCAAAAGCTTTCTCTAAGTCTACAAATGCTAGAAACGTAGGTTTGCCTTTTCTTAATCTTTCTTCTAAGATAAGTCGTAAGGTCAGTATTGCCTCACGTGTTCCAACATTTCTACAGAATCCAAACTGATCTTCCCCGAGGTCGGTTTCTACCAGTTTTTCCATTCGTCTGTAAAGAATTCGCGTTAGTATTTTGCAGCTGTGACTTATGAAACTGATAGTTCGGTAATTTTCACATCTGTCAACACCTGCTTTCTTTGGGATTGGAATTATTATATTCTTCTTGAAGTCTGAGGGTATTTCGCCTGTCTCATACATCGTGCTCACCAGATGGTAGAGTTTTGTCATGACTGGCTCTCCCGAGGCCATCAGTAGTTCAAATGGAATGTTGTCTACTCCCGGGGCCTTGTTTCGACTCAGGTCTTTCAGTGCTCTGTCAAACTCTTCACGCAGTATCTTATCTCCCATTTCGTCTTCATCTACATCCTCTTCCATTTCCATAATATTGTCCTCAAGTACATCGCCCTTGTATAAACCCTCTATATACTCCTTCCACCTTTCTGCCTTCCCTTCTTTGCTTAGAACTGGGTTGCCATCTGAGCTCTTGATATTCATACAAGTGGTTCTCTTCTCTCCAAAGGTCTCTTTAATTTTCCTGTAGGCAGTATCTATCTTACCCCTAGTGAGACAAGCCTCTACATCCTTACATTTGTCCTCTAGCCATCCCTGCTTAGCCATTTTGCACTTCCTGTCGATCTCATTTTTGAGACGTTTGTATTCCTTTTTCCTTGCTTCATTTACTGCATTTTTATATTTTCTCCTTTCATCAATTAAATTCAATATTTCTTCTGTTACTCAAGGATTTCTATTCGCCCTCGTCTTTTTACCTACTTGATCCTCTGCTGCCTTCACTACTTCATCCCTCAGAGCTACCCATTCTTCTTCTACTGTATTTCTTTCCCCCATTCCTGTCAATTGTTCCCTTATGCTCTTCCTGAAACTCTCTACAACCTCTGGTTCTTTCAGTTTATCCAGGTCCCATCTCCTATGTAATATATAAGTCAAAAAATATCAACAATATTTATATCATGTCTATGAAAAAATCTTTTCATTGTGAATATTCAGTGACATACAGGAAATTGATCATGTGAATGTTGTTTGTTCCTGGTAGAATAGTGTTAGCTGACTGGCAGGAGAACTTGAGAAACGGCGTCTGAGGTCTTAGCTGCAGCACTGATGCAGGTCAGAGGCACACCACAGAAGAGAACAATAGGTGTAGTTCTTATTGTATGTGATGTGTAATTTCTACTAAGAAATATAGTGCATCCAAATAAAAAGACTGAAGAAAAAGAAAAAGGTCAATATTTAGAAGAATTTAAGGAAAATTGCTGGACCACCTTCGACGCGTTTATGTTTTGCTACTTACAACCTTAGGTCAGCCATATCAGCATCATGCAAACGCTGATGAATAATGTATTTAGTGTAAGTTTACTTAAGTTAGGGTAGGAAGTGCTGCCGCATAAGATAATATAGGGACTTGTCATTTCGATTTTTCTGCTGTAATACGTAGACTTTATTTTTTTGTATTATTTAGTTTCTGAGGGCGCAGATGGGGTTTGATGCGACTTGCACACCATGCACTGCGTTTATGGAGTAGCAAGTGGGGGTAATTCTGAGCGTACAAGCTGTGGCAGGAGATTAGAGCGTCAGTTTCCCGCCGCAGAGCACGTGGCTGGCGGTTGCTACGGGGCCGTGACGAGCGGACAGCGTTACGCGGTGTTGGAAAAACCCGAGGGGACGTTTGGCAGGGGCGCGTATGGTCCTGTTTCCGTGCTTGTAGAAATTTATATAGCGCAGAAAAATTGATAAAAACAAAACCAAGAGTGACGCGGAGGCGCGAGTTGGCACCCATTGAGAGAAATATATGTAAAAATTATCTAGACGTGCCACAAAAATATATAATAGTTTAATAGTTATTATTCTCTTAAAAACTGTAAATTTATGAAAGTTCAAAAGCTAGTATCTCGGCAATGCTTTGGCCGATTAACATAAACAAAATGTCTAGTGGTGCGGCTAGTATAGCTGCAATGAGCAATCATATGCGATGTAGCATAGTGTGTACCAAAGGTAATAAATAAATTTAAAGAGACGAAACTAGTAACAGCATTATAAAGTTTAGAGAGGTAGATGAGTAATTAAGTATTTTCTTATTTGTTTATTTATGTTTAGTATAAAAAATCCGGGAAAAGCAAAATCACGCCACAAGAACATTATTTGTGCGAAAACGGTGGCAGATACAAAAAATCGGACTTTAGATTGTTACTGCCCGGAAAATTTCCATATTTTTCAATGTATCATATGTGCTTTTGTGTTTAGTTTATAATATTCGTAATTTTTGTCAGACATTGTTTTGAGTTAGACAGTCGTTCCGAGGGTGCATAGGGCTGCTATGTTTGAGGACAGGGGAGTTGGTTTTGAGCGACGCTAAGAGCCGGACGTGACGCGCATCTGGGGATAGTAGGTGAGTTGGTAGCCACGTTTGGGGACAAGTATGTATGTAGGACGGTCGAAAACGATCAAGTGGACCGCAATATGGCGGTTCAGGACAGCAGACAAGAGTGTATTTTGTGAACTGTGAACAGGCTGACGAATGCCATGATCGCGACATGTAAATTTAATAGTGAACTGATGTAGCATCAGTTATTAATGGCCGCCCTTACATAAGAGCCCCTCAGACTGTATTTTAAGTGTTTAGTGAATATATTGAAGAAACTACTTGTTCAAATTATAAATCAACGTGAGTGATTCAGTATTTTAAATTTCACCGCAATACCTGCCTGCAATGTTTTGTTATATTTTATGTCAGCTTAAAAACTGAGTTTACAACAGGTGTGAGCTGGCACCCTATGACTCCATCGCCTAGGCCGAAAGAAAGTGCCTTTTCATTGATCCCTGGCTTGTGAATCGGCTTTCCAAACATTAAAGCAGAGGTTGCACTCTGCGGTGTGTTTCATGCCATATAATACCTCTCTTCCCCTCCTCTTGGCTACGGACACCTCAGACTGTGGTATGTGGTATTGGGGCTGTCCTTTCGCACTGTCTATGGGATAGATCGGAACACCCGGTGGCGTACATATCTAAATCCCTTACAGAGAACAATGCAAATATTCTCAAATTAAGAAGCAGGCCCTAGCCATCGTGTTTGCCTGTACCAAATTCCTCCTGTACCTTTACAGTAGACCTTTTCACTTAATCACTGACCATAAGCCCCTTGTGGCCTTATTTTCCCTGTCAGCCCAGTTACCCGTGAAGACTTTCCACTGCCTGCAGTGATGCGCCCTATTCCTTTCACGTGGATGTCAGTGTGTGCCACAACAGGTCCAACAGAGCACCGTCAAATTTCCCTGCAATCAATTCTAATGAGTCTTTCAGTGGTACCCTAGTGAACAGAGATACCACATCAAAAGCAACCATGATGTGATGAGTAGTTGTTTGAGGCGTTGCAGGAAGTCTTCTGAGTTTCAGATGTTGTGAACACATTTACCCATGTACAGAGACAGCAGATTTTTCTAATACTTGGCTGTTGGGTACGTAGGCGTCCCAATATTACTGACAATTGAACGGAGGGGCACGCACTCCTTGTGTATTTTAGGCAGACCATATAGTCTAGGTGGCACTGGCAGATCTGTCCATAGTTGTCTGATGATCTTATCAGGCATCCTGTTTTCTTCAGGAGAGCCCTAGTCTTCTTGCCCACCTTGTCAGGCGGGTCACACTCCACACTTCTGTATGCAGGGTCCTTCAGAAGTTCTCGCAGTTTCTCATCATAATCAACCCACTGTAAAATGACTGAAGAGGTCCGTTTGTCTGCTAGCAGTACTGCAATACTGTTGGGCTCCCGGAGCTTCTTGAGTGCAAGCCTCTCATCACTTGTGATGTTCGATTTTGGAGGCCTGGCGTTGGCGACAGCGCTGCAAGTCTCTCGGCGGATTTCCTCTGCCACATTAGGCTTGATGAAGGTTACGAGCTTCGTTACCGAAATATCGCGCAAGTACGACGCTGATATCTTGCAGAACAACCGACAATCCAAGATGTCATTACTCGTCGGGAATGTCTGAAGAGTTAAATCGTCTTAATTATTTAGCAACAATCTATGTGGCATGCACATAGTCCGGATCATAAAGAAAGGTGGTAATAATATCGTTATTTGCCCAAATAAATACAATGAAAATAGTCCAGTGAGTTGTAGGGCGAATCTTTTGAGTACAATGGTAGCTTTCGAGAAGGCTAAAATTAAGATCTCTGGTACATCTGCGGTCATGTGCCACGGTTATGCAGACGATGGTTAAGTATCCTATTTCCTATGAAGCAGCCAGTGACGTAGAAAAATACCTTTTATAAAACAGTACAAGAATTTTGACCATACATCTTGCACATAAACGGTAAGAACATGTGCCACAACTAGTTGCAAAATACCAGTTTTATAATAGCTGTTAAATAAGAAACTCAAAGTGACTGTATGCAGTTTGTCGTCATTTAAAAAAAAATTGGATTCACGAAAATTTGTGTGGGTTCGGTCACATGTGAAAAGATATGTTTGCTTTAGCATGTCCCCTGACCTCAACAAATGAAGGCAGTAATTTTTCCAAAAGGAGTGATTCAATAGGTGAGTTTATTTCACGTTTAATCTGAATTATGGTGTGTGAATATCTAATGTCTTCAAGTTACTTCTTTGAAGGTTTATTATTAAACAATGCCTCCAAAATTTATTTGCAGGGTGGCACTCAAAGCATTCGTCACACCACAGTTCATCAAGAACAACTGAAATCGTTATCTCTATAAATCAAAGCCACTGTATATTCAGAGTTACTAAATGAATGTCTTACAGGAAATGTATTACAGGGACTGTACATCTAATGAGAATCAATAGACTTAAAGAAAGTCAAAACATTGGTCTTGCACACAATGCTAAATTACTTACAGGTCGGTGGTCATCCAAATTCTCAACTGGATTTGTCCGGACATTACGTAACATATCTGGGTGGGACTCTGAGAGTTTCGTGGCATCTAGTTCCTGAAACAATGCATCAGAGTGTCAATAACATCTTACTGAAATCTAATAATCTGTACTAAACTTGTTGAATATTACTGGAACACAGGTCTATGTCGTTTTTGATGTATCACATTCAATTTTGAGAAACATAATGTTTATATCTTTGTTTAAATTGCGTGTTGTTAATAAAAATTAACAACAATTAAGGAAATTTGTTTTCCGTTTAATTTTTATGGTGAGAATAAATACATTCTTCCCCACCCCGCTTGGTAGTCCACACTGTCAAACATGCATTGGTATTGCTAAGGTTAATACTATGTGGTAAGAGCACAAGACGATAAGTAATACTCTAGAATAAATTGAATGAGTGTTTTGTGAGCAACTTATTTGGTGCACAAAATAGTTAGAATAATTTCACTGAATCTCAGTGACACATATGCTTTTCCAATAATTAGTTTGATGCAGCCGTTCCACTTTAAGACGTGCCACACTGATGATCATTGATATTTAACGTTTGTTGTTGTAGCAAATATTTACTAATAAAATTTAACCAAACTAAAATTTATCTGTCCACGTAGGTAAGCCCAAACACTATTTTTATTTTTATGGACGGTTATCTGCCAATCCCTGCACCTTGCGTCGATTCGATTTTCCATGAATATATTCGCAGAGCTTTATACGTTAGGCAAGACTACTGGTCTTTCCAATGCAATGCAGCTTAGTTCGACACATACATGTCTATAGCATACTGTACAGTATTTGTAAATAGAATCTGTCGATATTACCCATTCCATCCTCAGACATGACTATTTGATGTAAGGTACTCAGCAGATAACCTACACTAATCTTGTTTCACACTTCCTAATATAGGATGCATTAGTTCAAAGACCTTAAAAATGCTTTATACATTAGCGTACCCTGTGCGAATATCTTCATCGCTGCAAAACTACGGCAACCTACGTTCATTTGCACCTGCTTACTATATTCATCCACTGGCTGATTATTTTTAGTCCCACACGTCTCCAAATTAGAAAATCGGCGGGAAGAGACTGAAAACTCCATGTAATAGGTTGCGTGGGGTGCAGAACAATGACAGGACATCATTAGGGACAGCACTGCTCTATTGTAGCATTGGAACACGAAGGTTTCAGCAGCATATGCAAGTTTTGCCATATGTCGATGAGCGGCGCTGTGCAAACTTAGGACTTAACTTCCTAGATAAGCATCAGGTAAACGTTGACCTTTTGCGTCATACAATATTGCACAGAGGGACATCGTTTCCACTCAGCATGATTTCTGTAAGCGCTAAATCGCCCCAAGATTCGCCAGTAATGAAGGTGGTGCCAAATAAACAACTGACATGTGCACAAAGATCAATCTACATGATGAAGTACCGAGAGGTACATGGTAAATCGTCGTGTGGGAACTGACTTGCCAAGCGGAATATTATGTGTTGTAGAGCCATTGGAATGGAATGACAAGCTACATAAGTCACATTGTTTTGTATTTTGAAGTATCGTAAGCATACAGGAAATAGAAAGTGAGTTTATACTTATAGAGAGGAGAAATAATTTTGACAGGGGATGAGGTATGTCTACCAAATGGTTTACTGGTTGCTACCTTGTATAGAGGACGATCAGGATAGGTCAGGTTCACAGTAGTATACGGTAGGAAGGTGCTGGCACCTTTGACTTAGCAAAAGCTAAATTGTGAAAAATTGGATTCGGTTAAGTCATTGTGAAGATGCTGCATAATGTTTGGCAGAAACTGCCAAAAGTAAATATGAAAATACTCGAGTGACAAGAACAGGTGAAACGACAGGTCAATAAATTACATAAATGTGGGGTTTTACTGGTAAATCCATACACACCTAAGGACAAGACAAAGAAATTCCTGAACTGGTATCAAGGACCATAACAGTTCATAGGGATGACATCTCCTGCCAATTTCAAGCTGCAACTACTAACGAAAACCTTTATTGTGCATGTCGGACATACCAAGACATTTAAAAAAGCTTAAATGTTCTACCACAATTACCAATGCCATCATCGGTGCAGGATGTTAAGTTCTAGATGAAAGGAAAGAGACTGAAAGTCATTGACCACGGAACGCAAAACATGCTGTATGTGCTTAGATCACATCAAGAACAGCTGAATAACATGGGTCTGCGATATGTTTTGTTGATAATATGTGAAGTAATTTATTTTGGGTGACACTGTTGTGATATATTCAGGTTACTCCATTTTTTTATCATTATGAAATGTTATGGGTTGGGAACTTTTCTTTTTTTTCTTTCTTAATTGTGTTATAAGTTATAACGATAAATTGTAGAATTTTGTCAAGCTGTATGACTGTAATATTACTATAATGGGCACACTTGCAAATACCTGCCACTCTGGTGGCTCGTTTGGATTACACAATCAATGCTTTACGGATTATTCTGATCCAGCGAAGTGAAAAGCTATGGGAAAATGGCCGCAGGTAAAGACACAAGAAATACTGTTGGTGTCAGAACAAAAATAAACTTATATGATAAACTCAGTGGATGAATGACAGGGTTCCTAAAGAGAGAGTCTTATGGTGTATCTGACTGGAATGTTTCAGACTGAAGTGCAGGCATTTGAAGTAAAACTGTTTCAAAGTAAGACAGAAGCAGCCAAGTTTCAGTGGTAAGTGTCGTCACCATACTCGACTTCACAGTGTGGCTATGCATTTGGTTTGTTTGGTATTTACTCCAGAATTGGTGACCATAAACTGTTACAAACAAGGGAAGCTAGAGGTATGACAACGATGAAATTACAAGTTAACAGACTGCTAATCAATGGCATGATATATGGCACAGCGAGTACAACAATCCGTCTTCCAACTATTGTCAATGGAACGACTTTCTACAAATCTGACAAAACCTATGTTGTATTGGCTGAAGCAGCTGCTAAATGTGTTGTCAGCCCAGAACCTAATCTTTCTATACGAGTTCTTAAAACTAGACCGCCTACATTCCATAGAAGGCTTCATATCACCGTTTAATGGACGGATCACTTCAGAGCAGATGATTCTACAATAAAACAGTATCTCGAGAAGCACAGCTTCTAGCGCTGCGCTGGTTCTGGTGATGCTTTGTGTTGTCTACATATGTCACAAGTGAAAAACTGTATCCCCCTCCTGAAACACCTTTGTGTCAAATATCAATACAATGATTCATTAGTAGAAGTAACGATGGTTGAGACACTACTGGACTGATGAATTAACAGTTAAAAAAGGAAGAGCATATGAGATTGTGAATTATATTGTGGTTACAGGTGAAAAATGATTATATTAATGTATAGATAGTAATTTGGCAGAATTGTGTCCTTGTAATGATACGTGCTTCCAGCAATTAGTTTAAGAAAATAACATTTTAGAATTAAAAGCTAAATTGATGAACCATGTACTTCGAACTAGGCGTAAATAATGAAGAACCAGGAACATTGTGTAAAATGTATTCTGCGCTTGTATGTCAAGACTAATACTTTTATCCGTTACGAATGAGGATCACTGCGACTGTGATGAATGAAGGTTTCTTGATGTAACTGCAACCAGTAGCCTTTTGTTTTGTTTTTCAATTTTTATTATCCCCTTACCGGTTACGAACCATATAACGATTCATCCTGGGAGGATACGTATTTGTTGGTTCTTTGCCGCAGTGTGGCAAAACGTGTAAACGAAACATGTAAACATTGAGTATGGTGGAAATTATTCACATTATGAGATCAATTTTGTTCCATTTAAAATCGATATCATAATGTGAATAATTTTCACCACACTCAGTGCTTAGATGCATCGTTTAAACATCTTGTCACAGTTACATGACTTCCACACTGCTGCAAACAATCAATAAATATGTCCCACCTGATCATGAAAAGCTAGGTTGTTCGAAAGCGGTAATGGGATAATATAATTCACAGTCTCATATCTCTTCCCTTTTTAACAGTTAATTCATTACTCCAGTTGTGTCTCAACCATCGTTACTTCTGTTAATGAACCATTGTAGTTGGAAATTTCTCGGGTATTCAGCCAGGTAGTGCCGTCCAAAAGGAGCGATATTTCGGCAAGCCAACTTCTTGCCATCTAAGGTGTTTTTGGAGTCTGAGTGATCTCTGATGGATGCCAACTTTATATAATCCCCACCCCTCTCCCGCAGCCTTCGTCTGGGCCTTTCCAAGCGGTCCGCGGCCGGTGGTGGAGGAAGGGCGGTGTTTCGCCCTCCATCCAAAACTAAAAAATTATTAGGATCAATTAAGGACGACTTAGGACTTCGGAAAACGGGAGTTTACAGCATCCCTCGCCAGTGCGGGAAAATGTACATAGGCCAGACCATCCGGACGGTACAAGAGAGATGTAATGAACATAAACGCCACACAGACAACGCACAGCCGACCAAGTCCGCCGTGGTAGAGCACTGCATCTGACATGGACATGACATGAACTATGATGGCACAAAAGTGTTACAGCAATCTAACACCTTCTGGGATTGTCTCCTCAAACAGGCAGTGGAGATCCGGCTGCATGACGACCTAATAAATAAAGACAGCGGTTTCCAGTTAAGCAAAGCCTAGGACCCAGCTTTAACCGTGATTAAAACACAACGACAGTCTACTCGAAAATCCGCTCCTGTCAGAACACTTGAAGAAGAAGAAGCATTGTCACCACGACGGCAGAGTTCCGCAAGCGGCCGTAGCTGCGGAAGGACTGCGGCCCATAATCTGTCGCGGGGCGCCGCGCTTCCCCCACCACCCAGCGTCGCCCTTCCCCCACCACCGGCCGCGGACCGCTCGGAAGCGCCGAGACGGAGGCTGCGGGAGAGGGGTGGGGATTATATAAAATCGGCATCCACCAGAGATCAATCAGACACCAAAAACACCTGAAGATGGCAAGAAGTTGGCTTGCCGAAATATCGCGCCTTTTGGACGATGCTACCTGGCTGAATACCCGAGAAATTATCAAGATTTCTGAACGCCGGGAAAACCTCAGATCACAAACCATTATACTGATATTTGGCGCAAAGGTGGTTCAGGAGGGTATACAGTTTTTCGCTTGTGACTTATATAGACAACACAAAGCATAACGAGAACCAGTTCAGGATACTGTTTTATATATATAACACGGAAACAAATTTACGTACAAATAACCAACCAACTTATTAGCATTAACGTCCTGAGTATGGGGTGCATGATTTCCAAGCGTCGCAACGCTACCGTCCATTTTCAACTATTCCAACTATGGTCATAAAGTGCCGTTATCTGTCATCGTGATTCATAGTCTCACATACCTGACCAGTCACAGTGCACTTGTTGACGTGTCACCATGAGCTTGAACAAAAGGAGCAGGGCATTATCAGCGAAGCTCTATTATCTAAACAAAAGTAATGCTCCAGCTGCACTTGGACAACATCGCCGGCTAAAGAATTGCGGAAGGGTCCTCTTTCTCCACCTGCTGTGCCAAGCTTGACGAAGAAGTTATAAATAACTGGAGAACAGGGCGTCGCTTCGGGAAGTGGTCGAGGACCGATTGCGCCACAGGTGGTTCATGAAATCGCTGTTGCTGTGGCAGACAGCGCTGCGCGCAATTCCCGATCGTGAGGCAGTGCGCGTGCTGTGTCACGACAGTTGAACAATGCGTGGTCTGCTGTACAGAAGGTGCTTCGAATCATTCTCAAATGGTATCCATACAAGACTCATATCGTACAGCAGCTTACGCCACAGGACGCACAAGGACGTGTTGACTTCGCCCTCCACTTTCTCGCAAGGACTGAAGTTAACGAGAGCTGGCCTTGGACCATCCTATGGACAGACAAAGTTCATTTTTCTCTGATGGGTGAGGTGAACACACAGAACTGGCGAGTGTGGGGATGTTCACCTCCAGTCAGTGTACATGAAGTTCCTCTGTATGGTGAATATGTGGCTCCACAGCTACGTTCATCACTGGCCCATCCTTTTTTTGGACAGTTTGGCGCTCAATGACCAAAGACCTCCAGTGTGACAGACCAGCGTTAACAGCGACACGCTTCGTCAGCACGTCATACCCGCCGTACGGGACAGAGACACATTGAACTCAACAGTTTTCATGCAAGATGGGGCTCCACAGCACATCACGCGTGAAGTTCACCTGCTTCTCCTAAACACATTTGGAAACTACTGAATTATCAGCAGATCGTTCCGAAATGCTTGGCTGGCACGATCACCTGATCTCACTCCCTACAATTTCTGGTTGTGGGGCACACGAAGGATACGGTTTACCAGGGGAACATTCACACATTTGCTGATCTAAAGCGCAGCATATCAAGATAAACGCTTCGTTCTGCTGTGCAGAATGTAAACCTACGCTTTCAGACACTGATGGACGCCACACTGAGCCCATTTTGTAGCAGTAATGGTACCGTTATGTAAAGGTATGATGTACTGTAGCAGCACATTAAAAGCGTTTCACTCGAACTGATTCTGCATTATTTCTCCTCCCATGTCCTTGACATTAATGCTACCAAGTTTGGTCCTCATATGGCGATTATTTTCCGTATTATAACGTGTTAAATATGGAAAAGTCTAATTATAACCACCTCGTATAAAATATAGATGAACGTTAATGAAACTGACAAACTGCAGGGGCGGATTCCTGACTGAAAATGCTGGAAATAGAGGGAAAAAAGTCCTATGAACATGTGTCCAGAAACGCAAAATCGTCACGGTAGATGGTTCTGACGAATAAAAGTTACTAAGACCACGTGCCGAGTATTCCTTGTGCGTTATAGGCTGTGTGACTGACGCAATGTATTTAAATAGCAGAATGGTCTGTTATCCATGTTGGGAACAAGCCGAGATGGTTTTTGTGTATGGCCAGAAGATGTAAACTGTTGATATGCAGCTCGGCTTTACCAAAACAATTATCTCCACAGACACCAACCACAATACACAATATTTCAAGCCCTTCTTGTGCGTTTGTGCAATCACGGGTCCTCTTAGACAGATGAACTTGCAGGGAGGCTGTAGACTACGCGTACACCAGATTTGGAGGACCTGGTTCTGCAGGATATTGAGATGAACCCTAGTACAACGGTGTAAGCCAAAGTTCTAATCTGTGTATCCTGAATGACAGTGAGTGCAAGGATTACACTAGTTGGCATTTTAAAATATTTTGTCAGATGATTTGTTGAAAGTACATGTTCTTGGATAAATTTTTTATGCTGTTTCCAGAAATAACTTCCGTTTTTGTCTATCACGTCAGGTTTTTATGCAAAATTGAAGCAATATCTTGACGATTTTAACTTCTGAACCCACAATATATATTCAAACACCATTTCACTCATGGTGAGTTTGTAATCAAAACACATTTTAAAAATAATATATATTTAATAAAATACTCTACGAGGCTCCCCTAATTTATTTCGTGTCTTTCTTGTGTAACAGCAAGGAGTCATCATTGTAGCATTAATTTATAAATTTAGTCTTCTCCAACTTCCTTGCAGATCTTTGTATATGATGACTGTCCCTCTTCAAAATATAATAGTACGTTGCTCCTCTCCACATCCATAGTATCTTGACGAAAACGTTCACCCTGTTCTTCACTGTACTGTCCAAAATCTTCAGAAAAGTGGTCGATATTTGAATGTAGAGAGTGGACTTTCACACTCATGTTACAGCCCATTTTCTTGAAATTTTGCAGCGGTTTTTCAACCATGGGCTTGAAATTAGGTTCTTTGTTATTCCCTTGAAAGTTCTCAGTAACTGACCGCAAAAGGTCCTTGCGCCATTTTCTGTCTTTTTCGTAGTCTTATCAGAATCTTCATTCTTCATCAGTCTGTTTATTTGAGGACCAACAAAAATTCCAGCTTTCAGTTTGTCTTGTGTCATAAAAGGAAATTTCTTGGGAAGGCACTTGAAGCAGGGTAGACCGTGTTGTAGAGCCTTTACAGATTGCTTCATAGAGCGCAGTTTTATGTGTAGTGGTGGAAGCAAGATTTCTAGTTCTACAAGCGGTTCGTGCTGAAAAATGCCTCAGCTCTGGCCAAACCTTTACATTCCAATGTCTTTGCTTTGCCCGACTGTCCCATTCGCATAGAAGACAAGCATTTTCGTGAACTCATCTTGTTGTCCTAATAGTATTCCGATAACCCTGAAGTTACTGCAGATAAGCCATTTGTGTTTCTCATATTGAATACTTGTTAAGAGTATCTTCATTTTCTCATAAGCCTCTTTCATTCGAACTGAATGGGGCACGGGAACGAATCCATAGACTTTCCCATAATGCAGTAACACGTCTTTCGGGTTCCTCGTTGATGAATCTAGATAAGGTCTCTATTGAATTGGATTATGTTCAATGTCATAGAAGTGCGTTAAATTATTTTTGCTATTGCAGTAAGCCAAGAATTCTTTCGTGAATAATGTGTTCTTAGACTCAGAAGATTCTTACTTCTTAACCGGATGCCAAGAAGTTCCGCCGATTCCTTAGGCAAATTCAAATCTCGTACGAGATCACTAATTTCACTCTAAGAGAACAGTTGTGGAGTTAAGTCGTATTCGGGCTTTTACACATCACCATAGTCTTCGGTAACTACATCAGCTCCATTTTCATCATCGCCTTCTTCCATACTCTCTAAATCAACTGAAGGAAGAAGAGCAACCAAGTGGTTGAATCAATACGTGGATACACAATTTGTTTTTTATTTTTCGAATTGCACCCCTGAACATTAACTAAGCACAGGACAGTCTTTAGGGGGTTTTTAGGCTCCTCCACACCATCGCAAACGGCATGGATGTTTTCTTTCCTTTTGTCCTCAATCTTAACCTTCCAACATAACAGCGGCAAACTATCTTTGGCACTCCTCCCTTGTCCTGGTAACCAACTTTGATTTTAAAACAAGCATAGTAAGCTTTTTTACAGTCTGCTATTTCTGCTTAAGCACTGTATAATTTCTACAAATACAACAGAAAACATTTGAGCTGTTCACACGCTTGCCTGAATACGTTGTAACTACAAAAATTAGGTGAACCATTTTATTAACTTCGTCTTAAATATATGGTATTATAACAATATAGCACTGGTAATGCAAGTCTGTGTGATAAACAACACTTTACAGGTCACACAATAACAACTAGTATCAGTAAGTGTAACAGCCTAAATGTATACAGAGCCGTGTCGAGAAATTTATCTCCAACAATACGCATAACCTACAGGCACTGCAACATATAATTGAAGTGAAACTGCGGCAAAGCAGCATGTGACAGGAAAAAACTGGAAACAGATTTGTGATCAGCATAAAAATTTGAGGTAGTATCGCATATTAATTTTCAGTGGTCTAATACCATGCAGGCTAGTGTAATCAGCAGCGGATTTCCCTCTACGGGAAGGATTTTGTCGTTGGTTTTTGCACTAGACCATCACAATTAAGGGATTTCTGTCATCAGTCCTCTTTACCAGAGCTGGCATCATCAGTCTGCATATTCGGCATCCGTGGGCTACAGACAAGGCACATGGTCAGAGGAACTTGCATTCGTCAGGGCCATCTATCGTGGCAACGATGCATTTCCGGACACACGTTCATAGGACCTTTTCTTCCTCCACTTCCAGTTAGGAGTTCGTCCCTGCCGTTTGTCGGTTTCATTAATGTTCACCCTATAGCTATAATTAAGTTTACATTATCTAGAAAATATCTGTCTGTATGTTTTATTTAAACCATTGATTAGATTTAGTTTGTAGCTATGATCTGAGAAATCCAGAGCTCTGTCATAACCAAACCTATGCTTTCATTGTCTCACTCCATTCACCCTCTGTATGTCAATCCCTTCCATACACACACACACACACACACACACACACACACACACACACACACACACACAGATGTTAAAAATCTAATGTAGTTTATTAACAGAAAACAAAACGTTGTTTATTTATGAATTTTGCCTTTGTTGACAAAGTAATTATTACACTTAACGTTTCTCACACGTCTTGCTGTTTGCGTAAATGTGCATGAAGCGTTGAGTTATGTATGCTTGACAGAAATGAGTCTGTAACCACTGGAGATATTTCATCCATACAGCCAAAAACTTCTACATGGCTTTGAGGATTGTTCCAAAGCAGGGTTTTGTTTTGCTACTCGTTCTTTGTACTTAGTGGGCTATATTCGCCATCTTTGCTTCCTTTAGCATTCAGAAAGTGTGATGGCGAATGTGTTGCATACTCGGTTCTCTAGACAAACAATCAAACAACTCGTATTAACGAGTTTTATTACAAGAAGGCATGTACAAATACTTAACTTTGAACTGAGAATTCTTGTAGTCCTTTATACATGACCATATACAACAGCAATGACACAGATGTGTCGCAAGCAAAGGGCAACATACAATACAATCAATCTTCTTCAGAATAGGCAAACACAAGTAACACCTCTGGTCCTAACCGCCGCGAATAACAAAAGTCTGTCAACCGAACTGCTGTGACTGCTAATCTCTGACTGTGCTGTGTGGAGATTGCTAATGACGAGACTACGATGCGCCGGCTAACGAAGTGGCTGATGCTGAAGCTGCTCCCAAAGTGCTCGCACTAGTCGGGCGTGGCGCATATGTCGTCTTCACCTAGCGGCCGCTGCTGTTGCGTTGTCGTCCTGGAGGGAGGTCGGTCATTGTGTGAACGGCTCACCTCTTCTCACAGCCTACTCTTCCCTGTAGTTCCCGACTGGCGTACCGGAGCTAATTTTATGCCGTAACAGAATGCGATGTAACATGGCAGGATTAGCAGCTTTTATTTCTCTCTTTCTTTTTACTTTCTTATTATATTGTCGTTCATCCTTCTAGTCAAAGACCTCTACAAAACTGTGATCCATATTGTGGTATAGTCCAAGGAGTAATGTGCCATGCTGAAGTTAATACCTCACAACAAAACCACAAACTGATGACATTCTTGCCAGACACAACCATGAACGAGAGGTGTCGACCAAGACACGCACTCAACAAGTTCTATAAGCCCCCACTGAGGAAGTCTGTTAACGGCAGAGCGCAGCAGCAACCATCCCACTTTGAAGCCAACTCTGATAAGCGACGCTGGTATCAGCCTCATTATATTTCAGATCCAGAAGCTAACTTGTGTCGTTAGTTACAACAGTATACCAAAGTTCATATTAAAATGTAAAGTGATATTTGACTGTTATTCAGTACAAGAACTAAAAACAGTTGCGACATTACAGTACTAATTTTCAGAGTAGTAAGCCGTTAATGCCGGGGTCTGCTACTGATCAATTATATATTACCCTATATAGGGACATAGATGTCATCCAAAGTTAATATTCTGTATTAAAGCGTTTCACTGAAAATGAACTAATGGTTCATTACATGTTGTAGCGTCTATTCGACTGCCTCCAGAAGTTAAACCTATTGATCTGTTGTGTAGGCCTGCCACAACATATAAAATGGTTAGGTGTCTGATTCTCACGTGTGTTCAAGTGCGTTTTTTCGTCTGCCATACATAAATATGGCGAAAAGTAAATTTATACTTGGTTTCCACCATTTCCTGCCTGTTTCATCCTGCTTGGTGTACCGCTAGTCGCAGTGGCCATAATTTTTCTGTCTTACGTATCTAGTTTAGAGCGTTTAATCATGTCGGACGCCCCTTGTGACCTGTCATTAAAGGGAATTAATCAGTGTCAGTCGCAGCAGACTGAATGACTGCTGCTCAGCGTTCAACAGACGACAAACTCACTATCACAACAAGCAACAACCACAGCCGGCTGCTGCACCCAAGTTTGGCCAATTTAATTACAAAGGAAAGAACTGGTTGGAATATCGCAATCAAGTGGAAGTAGCGGAGATCAGGGCACGTTGGCCATGATTCAGTCGAGTTAATTCAAATAATAGATGCCGGATCGTGCTAGGAATCAATCAGCAGGCTGGTAGCACTGTCGCCCTCCCTTTACATGACCACTATGGCCGGCGGAGCAGTTTCGGACAAGTTATAGTGGTTAATTGCTTTTGTACGTGTTTCAGTAAAATTCGTCGGTTAAATGTGTACTATTTAAATTTTTCTTACTTTAACCGCAACAGATGAGTAGTATGATTAAAGTTAGTAGTATAAGTATTATTTCTATACGTCGTATAATCTAAATTGCTTCAGTGGGTTTTGTAACGAACAGAATTTATGGTAAACATGGTGATGGGGCAGGCTGGCCCAGAGACGACGGGGCACGATAGCCATCCAGGCCTACATATATTTTAAATTCGATGAAATGTTTGTTATTTTCAAAGATAGTAATATTTATAATTCGTCTGGTTTATTAGATTATTGACATAATTTTCGAAGTTAAACATATTTTGATGCACTTCAGAGGTGAAAAGATCGTCATACTCACGAGGTGAAAAGCGTTTTAAAAGAAAACAACAGCCTATAAATTTTGTCATAATCTTAAAACGCGATGTGAGTAGTCGGAATCTGGTTCATTTCCTTGTTTTTAGATCATATCAGTCACGGCCTTGTTTTAAGCATTTCTTTTATTTGTAGGAACATAAAAATTGTCCGAAATTATAAAACAAAAAGTGAAAGAAGAATGATTTCTGAAGATACGATGCTAAAAGCAGTTTTAGAAGTAAAAGAAAAGGAAAGATCTGTGAGGGCTGTTAGCGAGGAATTTGGGCTTCCAACAAAAACTTCGGGAAGCTACTGTGCTAAGTAGAAAAAGGTCTCATGTCAGCCTATGCAGTGAATTGAAACTCAGGAAACTGAACCTCAACTCATTCCATTGGGCCAAAACCCTCACCCTGGAGGAGCCCTACAAAAACTTAATGCCGAAAAGAAGCCTTGGGATAAATTTGCCTACGATAAAAGATTTCATGTATGAAATACTTGATAAACCTTGCTAAGCCTGCAGGACAGGACAGGTAGTTTCAGTTGTGGAAGGGGGCCAAAAAAAAGCGGCTGTCGGTTACACTCGAACATACAATCTTTTATTTGATCAAACATTACAAGGGCCAAGAAAAATAAAAAAAAACACACACACACTGCTTTAGTTTTGGAATTTAATTTGTGGCTGAATAAGCCGTACAATCTCATGCCTTAAGGGCAAGACCACTTTAATTTAAAAACGGATGAAAGCCAATAATTTAAAGCTCAACCAAAATCAGAAATTTAAAAGGTAATGATGTTAAAACAGTTACTCAATTAGGCTGAAGGCCCAAAGAATCTGACGCTTTAAGAGCAAACAACTTAAATTCAAAATCGTCCGAAGGCCGAACACTTAAGACCCGATAACATTAATTTTAAAAATGCCAAAGGCTTTATGTAAAACAATTCTTAAATTATGCTGAAGGCCCAAACCATCTGATGCCTTAAGGGCAAAACAACCTTAATCTAAAAATCAACTAGAAGCCATACAAGTACAAACAACAAGAACAAACAAGAAAACTCAGTACACCCAAGGGCGCTCAGAAGTTCCGAGGGTCGGCCTGGAATTCATACACTAACGCTCGCTTGGGTGAGACAGGCAGTCGGCCCAACCATTGTCGATCCCACGACAACCCAATCGACACACAATCAACGGCCCTACCGACAAGGTAACCTCCGCTTCACCCGACCAGCACACAACAGGGAGTTCAATGGAACAACGTGGAAGGTATTGGCTCCCACAACCAATTATACATTGAGCTGTCAAACTACACACCCTGATGGACAGCGACAACATGATAGGAAAATACACTGCCTGAATTTACATCAACGGCCAGGGCAGGTAATCGGAACACTAACGGCCATAAGGAAGAAGATTCCGCTGGTGCACTTCAATTCAAATAACCAAGTACAGTTAAACTCCACTGGGGGGATGGCTAAAATTTGCCAACTTGAAATCACACGTTGTTGCTCTAAACTTTAAGAAACTGTGTTCTCGGTGGGTAACCAGACTCCTCACAGAGGACCACAAAGGGAAGAGGTTGGCCACTTCATTGGACTTTTTGATTCGTTACGAGGAAGAAGGGGATGGCATGTTGAGTCAAATTGTCACTGGAGATGAAACATGGGCATCCCATATCACTCCCGAAAGCAAGCGACAATCGATGGAATGGCGACACACAACCTCACCCGTCAAGGTCAAAGCCAAACAGACGCTGTCAAAGCGCAAGATTATGGCAACTGTGTTCCGGGACCGGCGCGGTGTTTTGCTAGTGGACTTCATGCCACGAGGAACGACAATCAACTCAGATGCCTACTGTGCAACTCTAAAGAAGCTCCGCAGAGCAATTCAAAACAAAAGGCGCGGCATGCTGACAAAAGGAGTTTTGCTCCTGCACGATAACGCTAGGCCTCACACCTCTCAAAAGACTCGGGATTTGATTGATTCTTTTCGCTGGGAAGTTTTGGACCATGCACCATACAGCCCCGACCTTGTTCCTAGCGATTTTCACCTTTTCCGTTACCTGAAACACCATCTTGGCGGGCAGCGCTTCAATGACGACGATGAAGTGAAAGCGGCCGTGAACTCTTGGCTGTCGGAGCAGGCGGCCGAATTCTTTGAAGAGGGAATTAAAAACTTAGTTGTACGGTATGACAAGTGGTTAAATAAACAAGGCAACTATGTAGAAAAATAGGTAAAAGTGTGTAGAATCAGAAAATAAGTTTTTTTTTACAAAAGTATTTGTATTTTTTTAAAATAAAAACGACCCTTACTTAAAAAACAACCCTCGTATCAATCGCTCCTGAGATAGTAATACAGTGCACTTATCGATACGCGCTGCTGCTGCCGCTCACGGGCAAGTAAGGCGTGACGCCAGTAAATGGAATAAGAAAACGAGGTGGCAGTACCATAATGGAAGATGACAAACAAAACTGGGATAAACGCGAGCCGTGCACGGCTCAGTATTGTTAAATAAAATTATTTTTATTTGCAAAGCTATTTTTCAATTTCTAATGTTGTTTTTCTATCCCTGCTATTGTCATTGTGTCTATCTCTATGTCATATTGTGCACTGTACTGATTTGTCCCTTTCTTTTTCTCTCTCCCCCTCCCTCTCTTTCTCTCCCTCTCTCTCTCTGACGGAAATAGCGGGAATCGATTTGTCCACGGGATTCTTGAAGAGGCATCCTCAACTCTCCATTCGGACTCCTCAAGCAACTAGTTTGGCACGGTGTACCAGCTTCAACAAGCATTATGTAAAACTGCTTTTTAATAATATCGACATCGTTTTAAAAAGGTTACAAGTGACCCCTGCGGACATCTGGAGCGTTGACCAAACTGGAGTAACTACCGTCCAGCTTCCTGACCGAGTAATCGCCAAATAGGGCGAGTGACATCGGCTGAGAGAGGGTAACTTGTTACAATCGCTTTTGTAGTTAGTGCGTTGGGTAATAGTGTGCCTCCATTCTTCATCTACCCGAGGATCAACTTCAAGCCTCATTTTATCCGTGACGGCCCGATTGGGTGTGATGGAGCAGCTTATCTTTCAGGATGGATGACAGAGAGAAACATTGCTAAATATATCAAACATTTTGCCCTACACGGTTGCTGCTCAAAAGAACGCCATTGTTTGGTTTTGATTGATAACCACAGTTCGCCTCTGTACTCGGAAGTTCTTGATTATTGTAAAGACAATGAGATCACGTTTCTCCTTTTTCCGGCGCATTGTAGCTATGAGCTACAGCCTTTAGAGATAGCTGTTGACAGAACTTTTAACAAGTTCGTGAACTCAGCATGTGACGTATGGGCTAACAATATAAACGGCCTATGACTATTTACGACATCCCGTCTATAGTGCGAATATCACTTCCAAATGCTGCAACTCCTGATAACAAAACCAGTGGACTCAAGGTCACTAGGATCAACCCCTTTAACAAAAATATTTTTACTGACAGTGATTTTATGTCTTATAACACTTCTGACAGGCCAGACCGAAACACTAAAAGCAGTCCATCAACTCGAGTTGAAATAAACGCTATGCCCACCACCTCACAGCATGTTCTGGCTTTTCCTTCAACGTCCAAAGAAGTGTTACCATCAGAGTAAATTTCACTGACACCGGAAAATGAAAGATCATTTACAACTACAAAAGAGGCCAGATCTTTTGAGAAAGCAGAGCCCAGAAAAAGAGAAAAGGAGAAGAGTTTTGCCGGAGTGACAGACACTCCAATAAAAAACTCTTTGAGGAAGAACCAAAAGGTGCAAAAGAAAAGAAAGCGAAAGTATTGGAAGGAAAAATTAAATCACAGGCTAAAAAACACTTTTTCAAAAACAAAGTACGAGCAATGGTAGAATGAAATCAACTAAATCAACTGCAGCAGACCGACAACGCAAGAGGGAACCAAGGCAAGATGACGCTGATGACGACGAAGACGATGAGAATGATGAAGACTCACTGTGCCTAAAGTGGCGCACGTCTTTTTCAAACAGTCAACCTGGAGCACAATGGATTCAGTGCACAAACTGCCAGTGTTGGACTCATCAATCATGCGTGAAAAATGAAATACGAGGACTATTTTATGAAAGTTATAACTGTGCTGATCCTTTGGATTCAATATTCAACTTGATTTTATGTGCATTACAGTGTGTTTCTTGATAACTATCAGCTTTATTTCATTTCCTAAAGTTATACTAGTTTATCTTATCCAAAGATCACATGAGTCAACGTGACCCAGCCTCTGGGCCTACTTACCCGATGTAAGGGCAGACTGAACCACTTGACATATGTCCAGTAATTAATTTAGTTTTTAATTTTTTAACTCATGTTGTCAAGTTTAATAATTGCCATTCAGATTCAGTAAGACAGCTCTAAAATTTAACAATAGTTTCATAAATTTAAATATGTAAAAATTAATATAAAAAATAAAAATATGGCCAACGTGTACCGTTCCACTGACATTTCCCAGCCTACAGCATTAAAGGCATAGCCCACGTTGCATTTTTTTGGGTCCACTTGAGGCATAGTGCCTTGTATTGCAGCTCTGTAAGTCGGACAGTAGCGGTCTGATACATACAGATATTGATTAATTGTGCCAGCAACAGAGATCTGATCCCACAGTAGTTTCAAGGAGTTACGACTGTGGCCGAAAGGTGTCAGCATCTTACAGAGTATGAAATCCAATAATCAAAACCATGCATTTTGGAAATAATACATTATCTTTTATGGATTTTATGTCTTCTGTTAATCACTAATGATTTAATATGTTTAGTTATTAGTGTGAATGAATATATGAATGCAAAATAATATAATAAGTGATTATTACCATGTCTAGTAACTGTGTCTATGTTAGTGCAAGAACTGTGCTTGTACAGAGAGAGTGAATCATACTCCCACAGGGAATTTGTAAAGTGCAGCTAGCAAGTTTATGGTCCCGGTAACACAAGAAACATTTTACGATAGTTAAGTTACTTAAAGAGGAAGTTATTTTGATATTTGTAGACTATCTAAACTTGTTCATATAATAAAGTGCTTATAAAGGCTGCTAGGTTGTCATTGGTCAGATCTAAAAGACTTGGAATCGTGCAGTTCAGTACTAACATCGGATTGGCTATGATGTGTATCAGCCAATTAGAGGACAGTATGTTTATGCATACGTTGTGAACTAAGAGAACTGATTTCCAGTGTCTAGGTAAAGTTCGGATCTCAGCCTTGATCATGTTCGGACGCGGTTATAAAGAGCTCTGAATAAATGTAATGATTTTGTGGAATAATGAGTTAAAATTGACTGTGAAGTGCTACAAAATGAATGCAAGCGAATTTGAAATACGAAAAACGGAAATTACGTTTTTTATACGTAAACTGTGACTTTTCAATCAACCAAAATCCGCCTAGTATACCGCGCAAGCCGGGACCGAGAACTGAATGTTCAGAGGGATCGAGTTGTGGAGTATTTACACAAGAATTATGTCACAAACAATACGTTTTGACATCGTTTTGGTTACAGTTTCGGTTATTAACCGTAAGCTTGCTATTAGCAATGACTGTGATTGCGTGTGAGTGTTGACACTATAACTAAAGGTTAGCACAGGCTTCGCACTGTTTGCATCAAACGAATGAGAATATATTGAAGTTTTTACTCACAAACTACCTTTCAACTAATCGTTCAGTTAACCTGATACTAAGAAAACATTTGATACAACTTATAGAGATGTGTAGTGCAGCAAGTTTCCGCAACAGCTTTCTCTAGCCAACGAGCATTACTCGTTTTCTAATAGTTTTTCTAACTAGCAGTGTGTCAGTCCTACATGAAAGTACATTGTGTTTTGAGATTCTTTTTTCAGAACATAGCAAAATTATGTGCTGCATTCCTTATGGAAGCTGTGCTTGGTATACTTACGAATTGTGAATTTATATCAGCCATACGATCGTTGTGTCACAGCAGGAGATATTGCGGGAATTCTTGCCAAATTTCACCATGGTGTAGTTTTATCTGTTCTACAGTAGGACATGGAAAGAACGTTTGGGCAAACATAGGCACAACTTGTAGTTACTTGGTTGTGCCACCATTGCCACAGTTGCCTGGTCTCATTATTTCTTGCAATTTTTGTAAGATGTGTGGTCTTAATTCCCATTCTATTCTCCAACTTATGTTTTTACTTTTGAAAATGGCGACATAGTTCGTTGAAACCGGTAATGTAATCCTTTTTTCTAAGGGATATATATATATATATATATATATATATATATATATATATATATATATATATATATATATATATATGTGTGTGTGTGTGTGTGTGTGTGTGTGTGTACTGCGACCAAGGTTTCACTATTGTAGTGTCAAATAAATTTTCGAATTTAAACCTTCGTATCTCGATGACGGACAAACCTTATTGGATAAAAAAGTTTCGTTCTGACTTTGTCCATTTATGTACCTTAGTTCAAAATTCGAACCGATTCGTACACTTTTGTACTGTAGAAGTGACGAGCTTCAAAAACCTCCAAGATAAACGTATTTTTCGCAAGTAACTGCGCGTAAAATCGGAACGTGCACATACAAAAGGCGCCATTGAACTAAACTCCTCCCGAACAGACCATGAAAGTCCAACGGTACCCACCAGCCGCCATCTCATCCTCAGCCCATAGGCGTCACTGGATGCGGATATGAAGGGGCATGTGGTCTGCACACCGCTCTCCCAACCGTATGTCGGTTTACGAAACCGAAGCCTCTACGTCTCAATCAAGTAGCTCCCCAGTTTGCCTCACAAGGGCTGAGTGCACCCCGCTTGCCAACAGCGCTCGGCAGACCGGATGGTCACCCGTCCAAGTGCGAGCCCAGCCCGACAGCGCTTAATTTCGGTGATCTGACGGGAAGCGGTGTTACCTCTGCGACAAGGCCGTTGGCAAAGGCACCATTAGCTGAGCATTAATTTTAGGACAATTAACATTTTTTTGCAAAATGAATTAATCGATTTGCACAATTTGTCTCGGCTCCATTTCGTCGTTCAGTTCTTGCTCAGTATACTGTAACACACATACAAGAAGTCAGGTGTTCGCAAATGGCCGACGGTCCAGTCCAAACTAAAAACTTTTGCTCAGTGTTCCTAGCTCAAATAGAATCGAGCACTAGCAAGACTCCCTCCCTCCCTCCCTCCCCCTAATTCCCCCGTCCCAAAAACCACTATTCCTCACGGGGCCTTCTCAAACATAAACTGACGGAAAAATAGTCGCAATACCAAAAAGTTACTAATGTAGAGTAATGAAATTTCTGGAATATATTTGTCTAGGAAATGTATTTAAGCGATCAACACTGCAAGATCATAGGATAATGTAACCGCGAGATAAGCCGTTGGAAAAGTGAAAAATTGTTACACTAATAACTTTTGCGACCGCCAGAATGCTGAATGCAAGCGTGCAAATGTGCATGCATTGTGCTGTACAAGGCCGGATATCGGTTCGTGGGAGGAGGTCCATGACTGTTGCACTTGGTCGGTCAATACAGGGACAGTTAATGATGTACGTGGATTACTCTGGAGTTGCCGTCCGATGATGTTCCATATGTGCTCGATTGGAGACAGATCTTGTGACTTAACAGGCCAAGGCAACATTTTGCCACTGTAAAGCACGTTGAGTTACGAAATCGTTATGTGGGCCAGCGTTATCCTGCTGGAAATCACGCCATGGAATGACGTTCGTGAATAGCAGCACAACACATCGAATCGCCAGACTGACGTACAGATTTTCAGTCTGGGTGCGTGAGATAACGACGAGAGTGCTCCTGCTGTCATACGAGACTCATACGAGACCATAGCTCCAGGTTTAGGTTCAGTGTATCTAACTAGCAGACAGATTCGCTACAGGCTCTCAACTGGCCTCCTACTAACCAACACAAGGCCATCACTGGCACCGACGCAGAACCAGCCTTCATTAGAGACCACAGATCTCCATACTGGCCTTCAACGAGCTCTCGCTTGACACCAGTGAAGCAGAAAATGGAGGTGGTTTGGGGTCACTAGAATGCACGGTGCAGGTAGTATGGCTCGGAGCTGTCCTTGAAGTAGCCGATTTGTTACAGTTCGTTGTGTCACTGTGGTGCCAACAGCTGCTGAAATTGCTGCTGACGTAGTACGAGTCATATGCCGAACACAATGTTCTTGCCTCTCGATAACGCTACGTGGCCGTCCGGAGACCGGTCTTCTTGTGACAGCACATTCTCGCGATCACAGCTGCCAGCAGTTATGTTTCTACATCCCCGCCAAGTCTTTCTCAAAAATCGAGCAAAGAACAGCCAGCTTCTCGCAGACATTGTCAACATCTTCCTGAGCTCACCAAGTCCAATCTCAAACATAATTAACGCTCATTACCGTTAAAACTTGCGCTTAAAGCAAACTTGTTTTGCGTCCTCTTAGCGGTGCTACTAGCGCCATTCTTATGCGCCTTGTGCGAAATCTGAATAGACTCCATATCTGAGATGTAGAAACATTTCTGGCAATTTTAGTTTATCTCGCACAACCCTTCTTGGCGCTGAAATTTTTTTCGTCAGTGTATCTGTTACAGCCCTTCCGCGTTGTAACGATTACGTGAAGATTTCAGCTTAACAGCTGTTGACTGGGAGACTCAAGCGATTAAGGCAATTAGCAGGTTCTGGGAATCGTAGTAAATGGTTCTAAATACCTCGCCAGAAAATTAATTTAAACCACTAATTAGGTTCCGGCTCGAGAAACCAACTTATTAGATGTCTTGGTTACCAAAAGACCCTAACTTTCGACTCAGACGTAGAACAGCAATTAAGTGATCATAAAGATGTTACAGCATCACTGAATACTGCTGTACATAGAAATACAAACAAATGTAGGAAGATATGTCTACATAGCACGTGCGACAAGCAAGAGATTTTACATGGCCTCAGTGGTCAACATGAAAATTTCAGTCTCCAGAACAGGCAGTGTTGAGCACCAATCGAAGAAGTTCAAGAGTGTTGTACAATACGCTTAACACAGGTATGTGCCAAGGAGGGTTGCGAGAGTTGAAAACACCACTTTCGCTCGACAGCCATGTCGAAAAGCTGTTAGAAAAGTAAAAAGAGCTTCACTGCTAATTTAAGAGGAGGACATACATCCTATACCTAATATGTTAAATTTGCAATATTGATGACTCATTATCTCAGAACCTTTGAGAGACAGAGGTCTGAAATTTCTAGGAAGTATAGTTTCACTCCTCTTCTGATTACTGAACCAGGATCAGAATATACAGACTTAAAATTAGTTAGTTACGATTTTTCAAATATTATGTTCAATTCTTTTTAAAAATGTCCCCTGTTCCTTCTCTATTTAAAAATCGTTACGAGTAGAGATGTTTTGGTGGTTCAGCAGGTGTAGTATACTAAGAGGTAACATAGTGTAAAATAAGACATATGTATCTGTTATTGTTCATCAGATAATGGGTCAAATATTTTAAAAATGCCATTTCCGGGAAATCAAGTTTAAACATTTTAAATGATATTAACTCACATGTGGAGCCATGCCACCTCCTAGAAAGAGCCAGGCCCATAATTTGCGTTATGTGGATCGAGTACTTGATCATCCTACAAATCTAGAAGCTTCCTTCTTTTCCTGAATTTTGTTTCTTTAGTCATTTCCTCTGCTGCACACTGAGCTTTTATGATCCTGTGTCGATCCATTCGCTGGAAGGCTTGCAGTGTGTTGGCTCCTGCAGTGATACCAAGTTACTCTAGTACCCCCATTCTTCCCTTATTCCCATCATTAAACGTTGCCACAGCATCAAAAACACCCAAGCATTGAATTTAATGCCTAGAAAGACATTTTCTGGTATGCAAGCCCAAATGATATTATTGAAAGACTCATTCGGGGTTTGCGTTCGACTATAGAGACGTTTGGAGAGAAGATCACGATTAGCTAACTCTCTACATATTGGCTTAATTACCTCTGTCACTGCAGATGGTATGCTGTTTTTGTGCCTAAATTGTTCCTCTGTACCCGCTTCCTCAGCTTTGCAGTACTTGCACGATGAATCAGCACCAGGTGGTAAAAGACCATGTATAGGTGTATCATCAGTGGATGATTTGTGGAAGAATGTAGCCCACACTACTCTTTTTATTCCTTGTAGGTCATTTGTGTTATTCCTTATTGCCATTCCATAATATTGCTGTAGCTCATCATGTCTTTGTTTGTAAGTCTTCCCTTACCATTTAGAGTCTTTCCATCCGATAACTTCTATTTTCCTTTTGTCTGCTTCAATTTTCGGAGGCGTGTTCCCATCCGTTTTTGAACGTGGCCCACACATTCAACTAATTTGAAGGCCTTTGAATCACCCCCCCCCCCCCCCAAGTACTCAATGTAGCACAGACCTCTTTCCTGCTGTGAGCGTCTCGACATAGAAAAAAACTGCATCAGCCTCCATACCCCCACTAGTTCCCTCATAATTCTTGGCACAATTTGTTTTATGACTTTCACTTGTTTCATTGTCAACTGATTTACACTGATGGCAGTCTTCAGTTAGCACTTCGATGTCTAAAATTTTACTTGTGTTTACACTACTGACAGTTGCAACTGCACTTTTAGATGTGTGGCCTCTCTTCTGCCACGCACCATCAACTGGCATAGCTAAGTCTGTCATATTATTTAATTCTACTGCTTCTTTAGCAGTAGCAGTAGCAACAGCAACAGATTTGACACATTCACCAATTACTTCCTTGTACTTACTTGATCTGATTGGTGGGTTTCACAAGTTCAGCACCGCACGTAATACTTGAGCTGCAGTGAATGCTTTACCGATGCACCTCATTCCATACAAGAATCTAACATTGCTCTCAAACAAGTCATTCTTGCAAATTTGAGAAGTCCAAAATGACATAGAGAGCCTGCAAACTTTGCGCCAAACAACAAGTTTGTTAGATAGTCAAGTTCTTGCAGATGTTTCAAATGTTCAAATGTGTGTGAAATCTTATGGGACTTAAATGCTAAGGTTATCAGTCCCTAAGCTTACACACTACTTAACCTAAATTATCCTGAGGGCAAACACACACACACCCATGCCCGAGGAAGGACTCGAACCTCCGCCAGCAGTTGTTTCCTCAAAGATGCAAATTTGCCCACCACAAACCTTACATTATACAGCATCTTGTATAACTTGTCCCATCACACTCAAACGTAATAAAACATAACCTAAACTATTTACATGATTTCCTTTGTCAATAAAAGGTTTCCACGTTTCGTCCTCGAAGCATTAGTAGGCGTGTCCTTTTCGTGTGTTTGTGAAACATCTATTTCAGGATCAGCACTGGATTCAGATTCAGTCGTATGCTGATTTCCGTGGAAATGTCGCTTCTTAAAAGAACTCTGACGTTCCGTCATGCTGAAAACAGGTATAATAACGTGTAATAGTACACCATACCATCATGTTTACAGTTCAACACTTATAAAACACTACACCCACAAAGTAAATCCACAAGATGCGTGTGCAATGGTGCCATTTTTGTTTACACAGCGCATCTAACCTCTTAACATGAATTCAATGAAAACCACAGCCTTGTAGATTGAATAGTTCCAGATATAGCAAGTTAATATAGATTGACCGGATTTTTTACACTTGTACTATTAACTATGAAATGATAAAATGTACACTTCCAATTGGAATTAATCGACAAATGATGCAGCAAATTATTCAGGAGAGATAATATATTATTAAGAGATAACAATCAGAAAATGTCACTTTTTGACCAATTTCACTATATGTACTCGCCTTAACCGTAGCCGTAGCCTCACAGACAAACAAACATCTACTGAAGCAATTATTAGTACAGGGAAAGCCATGCGTGAAGGATTCAGGGAATGCGAAAGCAAAGTTCTATCTTCCGACTTGACAAAAAATCCTAAGAAGTTTCGGTCGGATATTAAGTGAGCAAGCAGATCGATGCAAACTGTGCAGGCACTCTCTGACCATAATGCCATCGAAACAGAGAAGGAGACACAGAAGACTGAATTACTAAGCACCTTTCTCCAAAACAGTTTCACTGAGGAATGTCACACTGTAGTTCTTCTCTTAAATCATCGCACGAACGTCAAGATGACCCATATCGAAATAGGTGATATCGGATAGAGAAGCAAATCAGATGGTTCAGCAGATGAAGACCACTGGACCTGTGGGGATACAGACAGTATCCTACAGAGAATATGCAAAAGAACTTGCTCCTCTTATAGCAGGAGTGTGCCTTGGGTCGCTGGAGGACCCAAGCGTTCCTAATGATTGGAGAAAGTATACATCTTATTTATGATGTCGGTCTGTTAAAACATTATGGATTACATTTTATGCTCCGTATTATAGAATTTATGGTGACCAGAAATTTCCTCTGTAGGAATTAACCTGGATTCCGAAAACAACAACAGTGTGAAACCCAGTTCGCTCTATTCGTCTACGAGACCCAGAACGCAGTAGATACTGGCGGCCAGGTTGATGCCTTGTTGTTTGACTTCCGCAGTGCCTTAGGTACAGTTCCGCAATGCTACCTAAAAAATACTAGCTCATAAATGTCAGACCAACTTTGTGACTGATCTGAAGAGTTTCTTGGAAACATTACACAGCACATAATTCTGAAAGGATACAAATCATCAGACTTCGGTCGTACCCAAAGAAAGTGGTATGGGACTATATAAATTAATAGTAAAATCCACTTTATGTGGCCTGATGGACAATGTCGGAAGTTGTACAAGGCTTTTTGCAAATGATCCTGTTGTTTACAGAGAGGTTGCAATGAAATAAAGTGGTAGCGACGTGCAGGAAGACCTGCAGATCAAAGCGTGGTCCAGGTGGTAACAATTGATCCTCAGCATAAACAAACGTAATGCACATAAGTAGGCAGAAACACGTTTTATAAAGTGATATCACGATTGCAGAACAATCATCTGAAAAGTCATATCCATAAGATATCTAGAGGTGTGCGTACATACTGATTTAAAGCGGAGCGACCACATAAAACTAATTGCAGGTAAAGCAGGTGGGGGATTGATATTCACTGGAAGAATCCTCAGGAAATGTGGCCCACTCTCAAAGGAAGTAGCTTACAAAACCCTCGTTCGACCAGTACCTGAATATTGCTGTACGAGGCAGGACTGGTAGAGGAAGAAGAGTAGTGCGTTTCCTCACAGCTTCATATAGTGAACGGGAAAGCGTCACGGAGACGCTCAGCCAAATTCCGTCTCAGACGTTGCAAGAGAGGCGTGCTCTATCACGGTACTGTTCACTGTTAAAGTTGGTTGGTTGATTCGCGGGAAGGGGACCAAACAGCGAGGTCATCGATCCCATCGGATTAGGGAAGGCAGGGGAAAGATGTCAGCAGTGCCCTTTCGAAGAATCCATCACGGCATTTGCCTGAAGCAGTTTAGGAACATAAACCTGAATCAGGATGGCCGGATGAAGATTTGAACCGTCCTTCTTCCGATTGCGAGTCCAGTGCGCTAACCACTGCGCCATCTCCTTCTGTCCGTTAAAGTTCCGAGAGCTTCCTCCTACATATATCTCACGAAACGACAGTGAAGGTAAAGAAAGAGAGACTCGAGCTCACATAGAGACTTACCAGCAATCGTACTTCCTGCGAACCAATCGCGAATGGAACGCCAAAAGAGGGAAGTGACAGTGAAAACGAATTATAGCACGCCACGCACCCTAAGATGGTTTGTGGAGTATACGTGTAAACGTAATGTAGATTTTACCTGATGTGTTAAGATGAGGGCAAATCACGTGCCATCGCCAAAATTCTGCCGTTAATGTGGCACAATGTAATGGTGTTGCAATGGCTGTGCAGTAAAACTATCCACAATATCGGAAGTAAATCTTCAATGTGCTAGCGCTTTGCTTCACTGTAACAGTAGTTTAATTCGCTTGATCACGATTAATATTGTCTCCACCAAACTGACCAGTTTCACAGTTTTCTTGTGAGAAGTAATTTCATGTGGTTTAGAGACAATGGCTTCAGTTGCACACATACAAATTTTGATAAATATCAACAATTTTGAATTACTTTCATAGAAAATTTCATGTAATTTAACAAAGTTAGTACTGAGTTTTTTAAACGTGTAACATACGACTTGAGTTGTTAAACAGTGTCTCATGTTTAAGACGTCAGATAAAATAGGATGATCTGTGTTAATTTCTTTCCTATTTTTCCGATGGAATATGAAATAATTTATAAATTGTGCTAGGAGTATCACCATCTGGTGAGCAAGATGTATGAGACAGGTGAAATACCCTCAGACTTCAAGAAGAATATAATAATTCCAATCCCAAAGAAAGCAGGTGTTGACAGATGTGAAAATTACCGAACTATCAGTTTCATAAGTCACAGCTGCAAAATACTAACGCGAATTCTTTATAGACGATTGGAAAAACTGGTAGAAGCCGACCTCGGGGAAGATCAGTTTGGATTCCATAGAATTACTGGAACACGTGAGGCAATACTGACCCTACGACTTATCTTAGAAGAAAGATTAAGGAAAGGCAAACCTACGTTTCTAGCATTTGTAGACTTAGAGAAAGCTTTTGACAATATTGACTGGAATACTCTCTTTCAAATTCTGAAGGTGGCAGGGGTAAAATGCAGGGAGCGAAAGGCTATTTACAATTTGTACAGAAACCAGATGGCAGTTATAAGAGTCGAGGGGCATGAAAGGGAAGCAGTGGTTGGGAAGGGAGTAAGACAGGCTTGTAGCCTCTCCCCGATGCTATTCAATCTGTATATTGAGCAAGCAGTAAAGGAGACAAAAGAAAAGTTCGGAGTAGGTATGAAAATCCATGGAGAAGAAATAATAACTTCGAGGTTCGCCGATGACATTGTAATTCTGTCAGAGACAGCAAAGGACTTGGAAGAGCAGTTGAACGGAATGGATAGTGTCTTGAAAGTAGGGTATAAGATGAACATCAACAAAAGCAAAACAAGGATAATGGAATGTAGTCGAATTAAGTCGGGTGATGCTGAGGGAATTAGATTAGGAAATGAGAAACTTAAAGTAGTAAACGAGTTTTGCTATTTGGGGAACAAAATAACTGATGATGGTCGAAGCAGAGAGGATATAAAATGTAGACTGGCAGTGGCAAGGAAAGCGTTTCTGAAGAAGAGAAATTTGTTAACATCGAGTATAGATTTAAGTGTCAGGAAGTCGTTTCTGAAAGTATTTGTAAGGGGTGTAGTCATGTATGGAAGTGAAACATGGACAATACATAGTTTGGACAAGAAGGGAATAGAAGCTTTCGAAATGTGGTGCTACAGAAGAATGCTGAAGATTAGATGGGTAGATCACATAACTAATGAGGAGGTATTGAATAGAATTGGGGAGAAGAGGAGTTTGTGGCACAACTTGACCAGAAGAAGGGATCGACTGGTAGGACATATTCTGAGGCATCAAGGGATCACCAATTTAGTACTGGAGGGCAGCGTGGAGGATAAAAATCGTAGAGGGAGGCCAAGAGATGAATACACTAAGCAGAGTGAGAAGGATGTAGGCTGCAGTAGGTACTGGGAGATGAAGAAGCTTGCACAATAGAGTAGCGTGGAGAGCTGCATCAAACCAGTCTCAGGACTGAAGACCACAACAACAACATGGTTAAATTAATTGCATCTGCTTTCACTAAAAGTTTTTGAAGATTTTAGTAATTACTTTAAATGAAAATGAACTGCTCCTGCTATTTAGCCCTTGAATAAGATTCAAGGGAATTTATTTCTGTTACAGAGGAGTTCCTATGTAGGACTTATTTGACAACTAATTACATCTATCACTACCAAATACTTGATTTTGCTTTATTTTGAACGGCCTGACGAGAACTCAAGGACAAGCGACTAACTAGTATCTTTGGGAGCGTGGTGATCGGGGGGGGGGGGGGGGGGGCACCAAATGATTTGGAGAAATGTTCTCGAACCGACCTTAGTAACGGAGAAGGTGCATGCTATGCGCATTTTGCAGTGTCAACAAGAAGGGGTTGCAGAGCTCCAGCCCCCAATCTAAATTTAGCTTCAAGGGCTTTTCGCAAGATATACATGGGAGGAAGGAATATATAGGTGAATCAATAAAAACTTGCCTTGTAAATATTGCGGAAATGGAAAGTGCTGTAGATGTGAGGTTTTCACAGAATGGATTGGCAGTCAGAGGCTCGTATTGTTAGCCAATCCATAGATTATAATTATTAGCACCCACTGGCGGAAATTTAGATCGTCAATTTTACTGGAGGACCAAGAATTTAAAGGACTATATAATGTTTCGGATCAACTCAGATTGCGATGAATGATGAATAATGAATTATTTCGAGCAGTTAGTTCATGAGCCCACATGAATAGTAAACGGTTGTAAAAACACACTTGTCCCCTTAGTAACAAATAATCCTGAGCTAATAACGAGTACCAAAACGGATACATGGATTAGTGAACACAGGGTTGACGTAGCGAGATTGAATATTGTAACCCCCAAATCCTCGAAAATTAAACGAAATTATACCTATTCAAAAAAGTAGATAAAAATTCACTCGACACCTTACTGAGAGTCACTCTCCACTCCTTCCAAATTAACAATGTAATTGCATACAAGATATGGCTGGAATTGAAAGAAATATTATCGACAGCAATTGAGAGTTATACGAAATCAATTTACAAACGACGGAGCTAATCTCCTACGGTACACAAAACGCGTCAGAACACTGTTGCAGAAACAACGAAAGAAAGTGTGCCAAATACAAACGAACACAATGCCCTAAGATTAGAGGTCGTTAACAGAAGCTCGAAAATTAGTGCGGACTTCAATGCGGGATGCATATAATAGTTTCCACAACGAAACTTTATTTCGAAAATACGAAGAGATTCTGGTCGTATGGAAAGTATGCTAGCGGCAACACATAATCAACGCCTTCTGTTCATGATAGCAATGGAAATACTATCGATGACAGTGCTGTGAAAGCAGACTTACTAAACACAGCCTACCGAAATTTCTTCTCCAGAGAAGGCGAAGTAAATATTCCAGAATTAGAATCAAGAACAGCTGCCAAATGAGTAAATTAGAAGTAGATATCCTTGGAGTAGTGAAGCAGCTTAAATCACTTAACAAGAGCAAGTCTTCTGGTCCAGAGAATATCCGAAGTGGGATACTTTTAAATTATGCTGATGCTATAGTTTCACACTTAACAATCGCATACATCCTCTCGCTCGATGAAACGTTCGTGCCCAAAGACAGGAAAATTGCGCAAGTCACACCGATAGTGTTGAGAAGCAACGCCTATATGCAGCAGGATTTTGAAACATATATTCTACGGACATTATGAAATATCTCGAAGAGAACGGTCTATTGACTCACAGTCAACAACTATTTTATTGTGAAACACAACCAGGTCTTTACTCAGACGAGGTATTGAGTGCTATTGGCATCGGATTTCCAATTGATTCCGTATTTCTAGATTTCCAGAAAGCTTTTGACATTGTACTACACAAGCGACTTGTAGTGAAATTGCGTGCTTATGGAATATCGTGTCAGTTTTTCGAATGGATTCGTGATTTCCTGTCAAGGAGGTTACAGTTCGTAGTAACTGCCGGACCGTCATCGAGTAGAAAAGAAGTGTTTTCTGGCGTTACGCAAGAGGCTGTTAGAGGCCCTTTGCTATTCGTTACCTATATAAACGATTCAGGTGAAAATCTGAGCAGTTGTCTTAGGTTGTTTGTAGGTGATGCTGTCGTTTATCGTCTAGAAAAGTCATTAGAAATACAAAAGAAATTGAAAAACCATTTAGAAAAGATATTTGTATGGTGCGAAAATTGGCAATTGACCATAAATAATGAAACGTGTGTACTAAAAGAAATCCGTTAATCTCCGGTTACACATAAATCAGTCAAACCTAAAGGCCTTGCATTCAACAAAATACCTAGGAATTACCATTACGAACGACTTAAATTGGAAAGAATACATAGAAAACGTCGTGGAGCAGGCGAACCAACGACCGCGTTTCATTGCAGAATACTTGGAAGATGCAACAGATCTACTAAAGAGACTGCCTGTATTACACTTGTCCGTCCTCTTTTGGAGTACTGCTGCGCGGTGTGGGATCATTAGCACATAGGATTAACGGAGTGCATCGAGAAAGTTTAAAGAAGAACAGCACATTTCGTATTATTGAGAAATTGGGGAGAGAATGTCACGGACATGGTATAGGATTTGGGGTGGAAATCACTAAAACGAAGGCGTTTTTCGCTGCTGGGGATCTTCTCGCGAAATTTTAATCTCTAACTTTCTCCTCCGATAGCGAAAATATTTGGCTAAGGCCGACCTAGACAGGAAGAAATGATCATGGTAATAAAATAAGGGAAATCAGATGTCAGACGGAAAGATACAGTTGTTCGTTTTTTCCGCGCGCTGTGTGGAATAATACAGAATTAGTGTGAAGGTGATTCGAAGAACCCTCTGCCACGCGCGTTAGTGTGATTGCAGAGCAGCCTTGTAGATGCAGATGTAGGTTCTGGACTTAAACTTTCTTCATTGAGTTTGTACTATAATTCTGGGTGTCAAATGGGACTTTGATGTTTGCATAGTGTGTTTTAAGAAATTTACACTCAGTGACAATCTAACTGGCTATCAGCCGACAGAAGTATTATTGTTGTATTTCTAGAAGTGACTTATTTTATATTTTGTTTCAATCCACGTCGTAGCAGAGGTGCCATTCATCTTTTATAAATGAACTTGTTCCATCATTTCTACCTGGATATTCTTTGTTGCGTCAGCGGCGGACGTGCCAGTATTGCCAGCAATGATTCCACTCTGCTGTCATCCTGACATGCCCGTCCATCAAGGGGGTCCAGCAGCAGCCTGATGGGCTGAGGGTCAATTTAAGTACTCACACCTAACGAATAACTGGGACATTTTCCAGGAGTAATCACCATCAGCCAAGTGCCAGTCTGGCGTTCGCTCTCCGAACGTCTGCGTTCTTCGCTTGCCAAAGCCAGGCAAGACTTGGCGTCCAGTCCAGGACTCAGCAGTGACAGCCTACTGCATCGGCAACTGACATAAGTTGGCCTGCTCAGACTATCTACAGCACAAGGCCACACCACGCCCAAGCAGCACAGAGCACAACAGCGGCTGGTGTTCTACGAGAACACTTGAACGTCGTGGGATCTGAAGGTCGAGACCCACTTTCCATCCAGAGCCAAATGAATGTTTGAGTCTGTTATAAATTAATAAAGGGATCCTCCTACAATGATCGACTTCTGTTCACCCTGATCCACCTTCTTCCACCAGGGTCTACCCACACCTCTACAGTGGACTCTTAATGTTGCAGTCGATTAGAGTATGTACTCAATTCCTGTATAGCAATTATTAGGAATAACTGTATGTATTCCCATACACATATCTACACCTAGACTCAAACTTGTAAGCATACTGTACAGTTCATCATAGAGGCGAATTATTACTCACATTAGCCCGTTTCCAGTTTGAAAAGCAAATGTTCGAGGGGAAAGCGACTAGGTACTTTCGTATGTATATGTAATACACACATCGTCCGTTCATAGGAGATTGAAGCCTTTTACGCTACTGCTAGCAAAGTAGTATTCTAAATTGGTCCATAATGATCAAAGAATGATTTTTAAGAAAGGAATGAACAAAAATCCTAATATTGTTTAAAAAATATATATCAAAATACTTTTCCCTGAAAAAATAAAAACGAAATTAAAGCACTGACTCTAAAAGCAGAACGTCAGCTTATAAACGTCTGTAAGGAGAACAATTTTCGTAATTACTTTATATTTAGATCCGGTATTAGGTGCCAGAATGGATGCCGACCGTCCACTCTTGGTTCGAATGATTGTCTTTGAAGACGATGTTAACATTTCGCAGGACAACTGTCAACCAGCACTAGCCAAGTGGCATAAGCTTTGGGTACATCTCCTGCTTACGTGTAGAAAGTGGTCTGTGAACAAGATCTAGATCCATGCCGTCTCCAAGAAGTCCACGCTACAATAACGAAGGACTACCAACGACAAGTGCAGTTAGTAAAACGGTGTTTATAGCGCTGCGCGCTCTAGCCACAATTTCTGACACTGGCGCTATTAATCAATGAATGAACGTTTCCTTGAGATGACCTTGAGAACATGAACAACACTCAAATTTTCGCAAGTAGTCAGAAAAAACGATCACAGTTTCAGTGTGAACGGGGATAATTTGTCATCAGATCACCGGATTGTATCTAATAGCAAGTAGATTGACAGGTATACGTACCTCAAATGACTCAAATGGCTCTGAGCACTATGGGACTCAACATCTGAGTTCATCAGTACCCTAGAACTTAGAACTAATTAAACCTATCTAACCTAAGGACATCACACACACCCATGCCCGAGGCAAGATTCGAACCTGCGACCGTAGCGGTCGCGCGGTTCCGGGCTAAAGCGCCTAGAACCGCTCGGCCGCGCCGGCCGGCTATACGTACCTCATTTACCTCAAAATGCGTTTTTGTACCTTATTAAATGAGACAGCCCTACGTGTTTATTAAATATGTGGTGGCAAGATAATAGAACTCAAACTGTGTTTGACGCAAGTGCGTGACACCAACTGAACGATGGACTGAACAGAATCTTGGACTGGTGGAAATGGGTCAGGTCGATTGCCACCACGGTCAGCACAGCAGACCTTTCACCTCCTGACTATCTTGACTAGTTTCATTGGGTTTGTATGAAGACTATGGTGTGTGCTAAATCTGTAATGTCAGAGGAGGACCGTATTGCATGAAGCCAGCTGCGATGAAATACTGAATGCACAGCACTTTTTTTCATGATGTGCATGATTGTCGACACATTGGATACGCACAGAACACACAAAATAGAACCCATATACAGTTTCACGCAGTTGTAGACATACAACATACACACATTGGAGTACACATATACACACACAAGTTTTTAGATTTTTGTATGTTTTAATTTATTTGTTTGTTTTTGTGATAAGTTTCTGTGGGACCCAACCAGTCAGCGATCCCTAGACGCACACACTACTTAATCTAACTTAAACTGACTTACGCTAAAGACAACATACATACCCATGCACGAGGGAGGACTCGAACCTCTGACGGGGGCAGCCCCACGAACCGTGGCAAGGTGCATTAGACCGCACAGTGGCAAGGTGCCTCAGACCGCACGGCTGTCGCGAGCGGCGATTTTTGTGTGGGACAATGACATCATGAGGCACAAAAAAAAGTTGAAATAAGTCCCAGTCACCCGTTTCCGATCATAGTTTTAGGGAGGTTTTGCCTTGGTTGTAAGGAAAATGCGGGAATTGGCGATATCCACACTCTCTGGCGTATCCAGAGGTGGAGGGGTGTGTCCGCCGAGCTGTAGCCACGTGCACCTCCCTACTACCCCCCGCCGCTTTATCAGGCCCCGAGAAACGTGTTTCTCCTCGCGTAAAAAAGAAGAAGAAAGGGATAGAGACAGAAAGAGAAAGACAGAGAGAGAGAGAGAGAGAGAGAGGATAAAGTGCCGACATAGCTTTCAGACTCGACAAGTTCTTAACAGAACGCTGATCATCTTTCGAGGGTGTATTTGTTTGTATGAGGCCTAAATAAAGATAAGACAATATATTCCGCCCTCGGACGCCTCTAATATAGGCCGTCGTGGTCTGCCTAATCTACTTGTTGCTCAACCCCTTGAAGTACTGGAAATCATTATAAAGGCAAATACACACTATTCGTGACAGGGGATGTTGTATCATTAACCACGATCGTGACAATGACACGCGGAAAACAGTTGTCATGACATGAAAAAACAAAATCGGTGCGTAGTTTCGTTAGGCTGGACGCACGTTATGCACAACAGGTAAAACGTGGGCTAAGCAGAAAATTATTTGAGACATGGAAATTTCCTTTTGTGCAAAGCAAGGGCCACAAACCGCTGATTTACAGTTGTTAGTAACTGCCAGACACGTAAGACAGATTTTGTCACATGACAGATATCTTGCATTCAAGAAACGAGTACAGAAGCTTGCTCTAACAACTAAACATAAAAAGGCTAGATTGGAGTTTGCTAAAACAACATTTGTGATGGACTTCAGAATGGGATCAAATGACCTTGAGTGATTAGAAGAAGTTTAATTTAGATGAGCCAGATGATTTCAGTATTACTGGAATGATCTGAGAACAGAGCAGCAGGTAAGAATGAGAAAAAACTCTGGTGACGGAAGAGTTACAATTTGAGCAGCCTTCTGCACTAAAGGTAAATCAAGCATTACTTGACTGAACACTACAATAAACTCTAATATGTACACTGAGATGATACAGAAAGAATTGATTAGAATGTATGAGTACGAAGGGAACGAAAGTCTAATGTTGCAACAAGACAATGCATATGTGCATGTTTCTGCTACAACCAAAAAGTAGTCTGAAAATAAAGAAATCATCGGTGTCTACACCTAAATTTGAAATGAACCCCATGGAAAACATCTGGGGACTACTTACAAGTTGTGTTAACTGTAATGGAAGGCAATTTGTGGCCATTTGTAGTCTGGAAAGTGGGGTATGAGAAGAGTGGTTTACAATTTCATTGCAACTACAAACCCTAACAAAATCAATGTCGAAGGGAATTTCTGAGGTTAGACAAAGCACTAACAACGCAATAACACAACAGGACAGTTATACCAATCTCTACCCTGGAACTGCAAGCGCCTTATTCTGTTACTCGTGTTATGAAAGAAACTATGAAATTTCAGCATAATCGTATATGTCTTATACATTTCAACTACTTACATAATACATTCGATATAGTTTGATACATACATTGTACTACTACTTTCGTAGGAACCCTGTCTTTATACTGATTTCCACTACTGTAGTTCACCTCGATAGATATTGGTAAAAGTTGACAGTTTTTGTGATGTGGAATGCTCCCAACCGCAGCAGTCTAACGTTTATTGCGTTCACCAGCCTTAATTTAATTTGATGCATTGTGCCAATTTACGACTGCTTCTAATCACAGTGTTAAGTGCTTCAACCATTATTTTTTTTATTTCGAATACCACTGTACATTTTCATTTACAACTCCATAGTTTTCTGGTCAGCTGCAGCTACTTCTAATGTCAGCAACCAAACGAGTTATCAGTATCACAGCAGGCTCAACTTAACTCCATTGCTGTAAATAAACATCACATTTGAAAACGAACGTCTTTATATTGTGCTTAATTCCTATAATGGAAGCTAAATGATAAGTGGTGCCTGGGCTGGTAGCGATGCACGAGTGACAAACTAACACTAAACCTCGACGCGGCGGCCATATCAGAACGCTTAAATTGTGCCTTTATTCTTCTGCTCATCGAATGTGCTTCGTTATCCTTTGTGATTCTTACCGGAAGGCGAATAAAGTGTGTACAATTATGCTATCTTACAAGTTTTGTTAGTTGGCCGTTCTTTCTTTCAGTAGTTTTTCTCTGAAACTTCGATTCCTTAATGTAGAGCACTTGTGCAAACTGCTTATAAAAGTGACGGTTTTGACCGTGTGCATTTCGCTTTTATTATGAGAATATTCTGAGTTGTCACACTGAATAATATACTACAGTACTGTATAATTTGTATTACATTTGTGCACATAATAAATATTTCGTGAAATTCTATTTAACGTCCAGAAGTAGCGTGCAGGTGGTAGATCCTTTGTGTCCATACAATTCAGGCATTGATACATTCGTGAAAATTATATTTACGACCTGAAATGTTGTTTGTTAACGTTTGATTAAGCTGAAGTGCCTTATAAAGAAAAAATATCACAATATGGGCATCAGTTGGCAATGAACGGATTGGAAACATACAGAAAATGATAGAACCAATGGAAGCACTGCTTTAAAATAGTAGCTCCTCTTACGAAATATGCGCTAACTAATAGCAATGGCTGGCCTGCTATGCAATAGTTTGAATTTTAAAAACGCTAATTTCTTACAGAATATCCAGACCCCTTCATAACCTCTATTAGAATGTATACAGATCAGTATTTTAAATGTTCAGAAATTCTGAGCGGCCGCCGCTTGCTCCTCGCGCTGGGAAAAGAACAGGTTGTGGGCGTCTAGTGTCCATAAGTTTCATATGTTCAAAAAATTAATGGTTGTTGGGTTGGGGTTGTTGTGGGGGAGGAGACCAGACAGCGAGGTCATCGGTCTCATCGGCTTAGGGAGGGATGGGGAAGGAAGTCGGCCGTGCTCTTTCAAAGGAACCATCCCGGCATTTGCCTGGAGCGATTTAAGGAAATCACGGAAAACCTGAGTCCGGATGGCTTGGCGTGGGACTGAACAGTCCTCCTCCCGAATGCAAGTCCAGTGTGCTAACCACTGCGCCACCTCGCTCGGTAATGGTTGTGACTGAATATCGAGAACGAGACTCTCTTCGAAAACTATAGGTGGGAATTACAGTTCAAAACACTTGTTTTTGTGCTATTATTTTCTTTACGCTAGTGTTTACACTGTGTTTATCTTACCCATTTATCGTGATCGATTTTTTTTTTAAAAGTGAGTCCAACGAAGCCCAAGTAGAGGACGTATACGATAACATATACCACCTATTGGAAAATATTAGTAACAGAATATTTCAGTGAAAATAGCAGTAGTTCAGGAAGTTACAACGATGTTCTTGCTGACATTTATGTAATACAGAAGTCTGTAATGTTCTTTCAAGATATTATATTTATTACTCTCTAAAAATGAAAAATAATTACAATTTTGGATGTTAGTTTACTCACAAATCTATGTACATTTTACAGAAATTTGTAATCCTTCTTGAAATTAAGTGTAGTGCAGGAATAAGTAATAAATCAAATTCATATTTTTTAGGATAAATTTTTTATCTGTTGTAAGATAAACAGTTTAATGTGAATAATTACAAGGGCCGTTGTTTACCATAATGGACTACATACTTTTGTGGATGAGCTGTATTTTTTCAGTGTTGTAATCTGAATACAGCGTGATACACAGCAGTCTAAGGAGATAGCTGCATACCAGTATAAAAATATATGAATTTCAGCAGTCACCACTATAAAGTGACAGACAGCAAGAGAGTTAAGAAAACACCTTTGTTGAATCAAATGTGTCTCTATGACAGAATATTTTTAAACTACAGCTTCCCCCTCTCCCTCCCTTCCCCCCCCCCCCCCCCCACCAAACCAGAAGTATGGATTCAGACCTTCCCACCATTAATTACAAACTGAAACGCTTATGCTGCCGTTCCAACTCGTCTGATAAATAACTGAGAAAAAAAAAAAAAAACGCACGTCTATAATGTGTCAGATCGCAAACACCCATCTGTACTAGAATATGGTTCAAATGGCTCTGAGCACTATGGGACTTAACATCTGAGGTCATTAGTCCCCTAGAACTTAGAACTACTTAAACCTAACTAACGTAAGGGCATCACACCCAGGATTTGAACCTGCGACCTAGCGGTCGGGCGGTTCCAGACTGAAGCGCCTAGAACCGCTCAGCCACACCGACCGGCGCACTAGGATAAAAAATACATGTACATAGATTGTTTATGTGTATGGATAACGTATTTTATGTATTTTTCGATTCCAGACAGCACTATTGAACATGTAACAGGTGTACACTTTTCTCCACGTACTCGTTCCAAATATAGAAACATTGCAGGTGAAAAGTACTGTAGTTGCAACTTATTGGTCTCTTTTACTCTTCTGCCTATTGCGCCGCATATCGAATGGTGAGTAGTATTTTATCGGTAGGAAACCACTGCGCATAATCGTTCTGCAGTCCTGCTGTTGCAATCAGCTTTGCGATACCGAAGAAGCCTAACGGTCATTTCGTTACTTTTGCCTTGCTACGTGTCATAAATGCGCTTAATAACTTTATTGCACTGGTACACAACACAGCCATACATTTATGATGAGAACAAAGGATTGAGTGAAGGTGCAGCTCGTGGGGAATAGGGCAGTTAGGTTTAGTCGGTGTATGCATTTTACACAGACCGCTAACATGTTACATAATCATTATGAATACGAAATCTGGGAATCTTTGACGCCACAACATTCTAATTTTGATGCCCGGCAGCGTCATAACTACGCACTTCTGGACAGGTTTTCCTCTTGAAAAATGGCCTTCTTGTCGTTCTACGAAATATACTAAGCGTTCTTGGTGCATTATAGGCACACCTTTTATATATTAAAATGTGGCAGAACTATGGGGCTGGACTGTTCGGGCATTCGGTCGGAGAGATTTGACACGGAGGTTCACTGTCAGCGATATTTTTGTGAGTAGGAAATGCCAGAGAAAACACAGTCAATTAACGCTTGTTGGAAATGACCTCTGAAATGTTAGAATCGATCAAAAGGCATGATTTTCAAATACTGTAGAGGATTTCCGTTGTAGTTCAGTTATCGAAAGTGACAGAATGACTCATCGAGGGTACAGACATCAACGCTGATGATACCCCGAGATCACTGATCACAAATGTATGATGCCACAGAGAAAAAAAGAGTGGGTGAGGATACAAAAAATTACTCTGAAAAATATTTTTATGAGAGGATACAAAAAATTACTCTGAAAAATATTTTTATGAATAGTAAGATTAAACAGCGAAACAGATCAAGAGCTAAAAGTTGCCATGTACCGTACTTACCATCTCCCCAGCAGTCAACAGTGCCTCTTTAGACGGTTTACTCTCTTCCGCTCTGTTATTAGTTTTGGGCAATTGCTCGTCACTGATGTCACTACTCGAAATGGATGGTGGGGCTCCTGGCTGCAGCGTCTCGGGTTTCCTTGAGTCCTATAAATGAAAAGAGAGTCAGTTGAGTCCATCACGATATGTTTTATCACAAGGCTACTCAAAATAGAAGGTTTTACGGGGTGAGCTCTCAAAGTACCGATGAAAGACCCGAAATGGATTGGACGAAAGGTTTTGCCTCAGTACTGGCATCTTTTTTATAGAGATAGTTTGATAGTCTGTATGGTTGCTGTAGTTTCAGAGTGAAACATTGATTTTGGCAAATAATGAAACAAACACAGATGTTTATCAAAAAACTTTGCACAATAGTATACTACCCTCCTTAGTGCAACAGTTTCCATTAGAATTAGTTGCATGTTTTCTGAAAGCAAGGACTACTGTACCACAGTTTGAATAAGAAAAGTTGATTTTACTATACCAGACTGCCGCATTTTTCTTCCTATAACTCCACAGAATACACTCTTTTACTCACCAAATTTTATTGAAATGAAATGAGCTAAGCTTTGTTCATTCGGTGTCACTGAATTCGAAACTAACATTGAAATACTCGTGAGTATTGGGAAAAAACTATTTCTGGCCCAAAGTACCGTTATCCAAGATGGCGGCGATGATGTCATCCAAGATGGCGGCCGTGATGTCATCTGATGATTCTTCCAAGATGGCGGATTTTGTCGGGAAGTTTGAATTTTGGCGGGAAGATAGGTCAACTAACCCCCTCCCAGAGAAAATGGCGGGAAGTTCAGATTCCATCAGGACAATTCAACGCACCTCTACTAACCTAAGAAAATGACGGGAAAGAAAGGGCAGTTGGGCTACCTCCACTAACCCAAGTCATCCGACTGCCACCTCTCACTAGGGATTTGCGCGAAGTTTGAATTTTGGTGGTAAAGAAAGTTCACTTGGGCTATCTCTACTAACCTAAGAAATGGTGAGAAAGAAAGGGCACTTAGGCTACCTCCTCTAACCTAAGTTATCCGACTGCCACCTCTTCATAGGGATTGGTGAGAAAAGGACCCAGCCTGCACTGGGCTGATGGAGAGAGGAAGGAGCTCGTAACAGGAAACTCAAGGATATACTGTTTATTTATAAAAAAATCAGTTTGTTTGGTTGGATTTCTCTTGCTCATCGTTCTCTGCTGTTTGGAAGCATGTGGGTCTTGTAAGAAGCAATTATATGGACCGAACATGTTGCATAACCTAATGTTCAGCACTGTACTCTGGGTGTCTTAACCTAATGTTTGGGCCTTTGTCAGCACTTAACCTATTGTTCTGTTAAATGGTTTTCCATGCCACCCCCATTTCCTTAAACTACTGTACCGCCTTTGATACCAAATTAAGTAATTAGTTACGTCCTCCCACCATTTTCTGGTACACTTCATGAACTGTACATGCTTTCGAACGCCATTTCTGTCGCATTCTTCTTTGTCAACCACTACCTTAAATTATTTTACTATGGTTTACATAAAAATTATGCAAATTAAGCCAGTATTCTGCGCATAACTTGCTGTTCTGTTCCATGTCACCCACTCACGCACACCGCCCACCCCTTAATTAATGTACCACTTACACCACACTGATGTAAAAAAAATTATGCAAATTAGTTAAATCGATATTTTCCACATCTATGGGGGTAATTTTTTTTAATTCACAACATCCTATTGGTCGGTGAAGCGATGGAATACAGTTTAAACAAAAGATCACTGGTAAAAAACACATCCCACCACTCAACATCCAACGCCGTCGCCGCCCCCTCCGCCGCCCCAATCGCAGTCGCCGCCGCCATTGCTGCCCCCGGCCCCAACCCTATCCTGGCCGCAGTCGCTACAGCATCGCTTTGACGTCCATGGGACACCCTCCACCATGCTAGTGGGTTAGGGCTGCAGCAACCAGGCTACTATCAGTGGCCCGATTCTGCAGTGTCCCCTCCCCTGCCATCACGTTCTCGCCAATCACGTGAGGTACAGCACACACCCCTGCCCACCTCGCCACAGAACTCCAAGGTGTACTCACACTGATCCCATATGTGAAACACCTCTGGGGAGCACACCTGTGTTTACCGTTGCTGATTCTACGCCTGTGGATGCTGACGTCACAGATCACGCTATAGAAATCTGTTCCAGAAATGAACAGGCTGCTTACTCCCTAGCAATCCTAATCGGACTATGAGCTGTGTCCAGCCATGCTTACCTGCCCCAGCATGACTGACACCAAGCCGCAAAACGTCCATGTGACAACTCCCCATCTAAAAAGTTCTCAATGTTATACTGACTTCACATGGCTATGTAAAATAAGACCCAAGTCGACCCCTTCGAAATTGTATAGTGTCCCAGATATAGTTAACAGTCACTTTTGTAGGAGCCTTTATGATGTCGCAGCTTGTCTGCATGTAAATTCTTGTCCTAACAGAACGTGTTTACGAAAATAGCCCGGAATAACGCCGAATGCATCCTCCTGATGATCCTAACATGGCACCCCACCTATCATGTCTTACCCTTCCTGCACTCAACATACACAAACGTTCTTACCACTATGTAGAGACTCCTATATCCCTGCACAAAGACTGTCTTGTGAATGAATGGGGGATTATGATTTGCTGTTATCAAATTTGCCCACCAAATTACTGATGGCGCTGGTGTGAAAGCACCATCCACTTTCTTTTTTCTTTTTACAGATGAGAATTTCAGCCAGAGAAAACTACTTTATATAGATAGCCATACTGCACCCATAATTAAACCTTGAAAAGTACTCTATACATCGTCAAATACGGAAAGACTATCACTCAATTACACTGCTATCTGACTGAGGACAAGAACTTGAATATCAGAGCATGAAACCGATCTCCAAGCCAGCAATATATCACTGCGTACCCTACATATTGTCAAATATGGGAAGACTCCTACTCTAATACACTGCTCTCCCCCTGAGGACAGGAGCTTGAATATTAGAACGTGAAACCGATCTCCGACCCATCAATATATAGCACTGCGTACCGTGTCGATCTAGTAAACATACAATTCGTATCCTGCACCATACAAAATCAGTCCTTTTACATCATTCATACATATACCGCAAAGACAGACAGCACTGTAGGTATACTCGTGGCAACAGATATTTTCCTGTGAGGTCAGTGGTCATCCACGTCAAGCAGGTGACCAGAATGCTCACAGTGGACCGAACTCACTCTCAGAACTGTTCTACAAATCCGGACTCGTCCCCCCACGGCACAAATGCGTTACTGTTTCTGGTCTTGACCTGCTTGCTTGCATCCTCTTTTACACTCATCTCCAGACTCTAGGATTAGAAGAACACATCTATTTTCGCGTGGTTTGTCATAATGTTATACAATTTTCGCGGTACTTCTCGATATCAAACACACAGCAGTATCCTACCAATCGCTCGTGCAGCATAATTCAGAAGATATAGACTTGAAATCATTTCTCTACAAGCGCAAAATTTAAGCTAGGTGGGGCGAGCTGTAAACCACTGACTAAGTAGAAACTTGTCATGTCTATGAACACATTTACGTGGAAACTCGAAAAAAAAAATAGAGACAACTCACGAATACCAATGTTGATGATGTAGCAGAATCATCCATACAATTTACAAGTCAACTAAGGTGTTCCTCATGTCTAGAGAATCAGCAAACCTGTCTTCCACATACTAGATGCACACACCAAAATCGATCTCCTCTCTACTAAATAAAGGTATGAAATGTACAGAAGCAATCAACCGAACAATTTACATGGGAAGGAATAACAGTCCAGCCCAAATACAACTCCATATTCAATCTTCTCAAATTTCCACGTGCTCATGAAAGCTATCCAACACATAGTAAGTATTAGTTCGCTATTCGGCTGTCTCCATTGGGATGGTCTCTGTTGTTAGCTGGAAACGTTAATCATTTTCCCCACAGGCCATGCATAGATGAAATCATCCTATGAAATCGGTCACATATATATTTGATTGCTATACTTACAATTAAATGTTACGATTCCGATTTCAGTTGAATGACATTTGACAATTAGCAAAGTATCGGAAATACATCCTGCTGATGGCTGTGGCTCTGGAAAAATATCTGTACCATTCTCATGACTTGACATACTCTTCCCTCTGCTATCACAGTATCCCACAGTCATCTCCTTTGCACATGTCAGAACACAACCACATACTTTATAAGCTTGATGCTCAAGGTGAACCTATCATGCAGCCCCTATAACTACTACTAAGTACAATGCTTCGTCAATAATTGATTGAATACGATATAAAATAATACTGAGAGAAAATCAGCGATGGATGGACATGTCTAATATTTTTTTTGCGAGTGATACCAATGTGACTTAGAAAGATAGGCGGTGGCCAAATTTCAACTGTGTGTTTCGTAGTTGGTCAAGATAAAAGGGAGACCAAATTATATACTCCATGATAGTGGAGAAAATGGTGTATCTCACACTTAACAGACCAAAACCTGTCTACACTTAAGGAACAAGTTTTTTACATATGTCCTAGGAATTATACAAATTGCGTACATTTACAGCAGGATGTCGTTCCGCAGTGGAAAAGAGAGGCTGTCATTAGTGTTCATAAGGGCTGAAAGTGATAATATTTTTTATCGAATGAAATGGCTAACGAAAACCATATGACATTATCATACATAAATGGATGTTAAAAACTTTGTAAGTGTAGAAAGTATACCGAGAAAAGTTTCGCTGAAGCAATGACTGCTATATCAGTTTTCTACCACACAGCTGTAAATAACTGTTAATATACTGTAAATGTACTGTAATAGATATCAGTAGCATACTAACAACTACAAATGTGATAGCAATCCCTGGTAAACAATTGTACGAAACAGGGAACCGCCTATCTTTCATGCCAAGCTACCTCGCCATGTCAAACTATCGACTGTTCGCATGTTTCCACAAAAGCTGTCCACTTAAACAAGACCACATCCACACATCTGAAATGCTTTTAGTAAGCTCCTTCTGATACGCTAGGAGCTACCGTATCGTTCCATTCACATGTTGCATACAGGGTGTTTCAAAAAGGTACGGCCAAACTTTCAGGAAACATTCCTCACACACAAAGAAAGAAAATATGTTATGTGGACATGTGTCCGGAAACGCTTAGTTTCCATGTTTGAGCTCATTTTATTACTTCTCTTCAAATCACATTAATCGAGCTTTCAAATGCCCCCATAAATGAAAGTCAAGAGGGTTGAGGTCAGGAGAGCGTGGAGGCCATGGAATTGGTCCGCCTCTACCAATCCATCGGTCACCGAATCTGTTGTTGAGAAGCGTACGAACACTTCGACTGAAATGTGCAGGAGCTCCATCGTGCATGAACCACATGTTGTGTCGTACTTGTAAAGGCACATGTTCTAGCAGCACAGGTAGAGTATCCCGTATGAAATCATGATAACGTGTTCCATTGAGCGTAGGTGGAAGAACATGCGGCCCAACCAAGACATCACCAACAATGCCTGCCCAAACGTTCACAGAAAATCTGTGTTGATGACGTTATTGTACAATTACGTGCGGATTCTCGTCAGCCCACACATGTTGATTGTGAAAATTTACAATTTGTCACGTTGGAATGAAGCCTCATCCGTAAAGAGAACATTTGAACTGAAATGAGGATTGACATTTTGTTGGCTGAACCATTCGCAGAAGTGTACCCGTGGAGGCCAATCAGCTGCTGATAGTGCCTGCACACGCTGTACATGGTACGGAAACAACTGGTTCTCCCGTAACACTCTCCATACAGTGGCGTGGTCAACGTTACCTTGTACAGCAGCATCTTTTCTGACGCTGACATTAGGGTTATCGTCAACTGCACGAACAATTGCCTCGTCCGTTGCAGGTGTCCTCATCGTTCTAGGTCTTCCCCAGTCGCGAGTCATAGGCCGGAATGTTCCGTGCTCCCTAAGACGCCGATCAATTGCTTCGAACGTCTTCCTGTCGGGACATCTTCGTTCTGGAAATCTGTCTCGATACAAACGTACCGCGCCACGGCTATTGCCCCGTGCTAATCCATACATCAAATGGGCATCTGCCGACTCCGCATTTGTAAACATTGCACTGACTGGAAAACCACGTTCGTGATGAACACTAACCTGTTGATGCTACGTAGTGATGTTCTTGACGCTAGTACTGTAGAGTAATGAGTCAACACAAGCACCGAAGTCAACATTACCTTCCTTCAATTGGGCCAACTGGCGGTGAAACGAGGAAGTACAGTGCATACTGACGAAACTAAAATGAGCTCTAACATGGAAATCAATCGTTTCCGGTCACATGTCCACATAACATCTTTTCTTTATTTGTGTGTGAGGAATGTTTCCTGAAAGTGTGGCCGTACCTTTTTGTAACACCCTGTATAGTACGGTCAAGAGTAAACATGTTTTACCTTACAAGAGAAGTGTGCGAACTTCCTCTCACTGATTTGATTGGTATTGATTGGGTGTGTAGGGCGGACCAACACTTCGTCACATGTAAAAAGGAAGAGGCGGAAATTTCATGAAACAGCAGTCAACCGATTAGACGATTACCTTCATAAACCGTAGACTGCCTACTGTTTTTCTTTCCCCTCTCATATTTCTAATAACAGATATACGTGTTGCGACAAAAATTATGTGAAGGCTAAGAACTGTCTGCGAATGTAAATCAAGTTTACTATGAAATATATCCATTGAGGAAACTATGCACATACAAAAATCCGGCTTATATCACAATTACTTTGTGTCACAATTATAGCTGTTCTCCACGTTTCTATGATCAGTGTAATCATGATTTGTACAAAGGTTACACATTATACAAAGGTTACACATTATACTTCTCACAAATGAAGATACAATAATTTAAGCAAAATAATCTATCGACTTGAGTGATAGTTCTCGTGTATCATTTTTCATTTCTGATGTCCATGCGTTAAAAGCTTTTTCCTTTTTTTCAGTATAAACGTTATGTAAATAATAAATGAATCATTAAATACTGATAATTTGCACAGTCATAATAAATCTGTTGTCATTATTACGTGGAAATAAGAAAAAAAATGAAGTGTTGGCAGCCAGATTCAATCCAACAACCTTGCGCGTTTGACATTGAGCGTTTACTCGCAGGTCTGTGGCCTCGTTGTACGCAAGTAAATGTGAAATGTATAGAAGTATGTATAAAATTTTCAAGCTAGGTTCTGCTCGGGAACGGTTGAGACTTGCGTCGTCTTGTTCACATATGTTGGACTCCTAGTCGTGCTCTACGCATCATTTCAATATGAATGAATTTGATGAGGGAAGTTCGTACGATCCTCTTGTTAGTGGCTTAGGCCTATCTTCTTGCTTCAAATAAATGACGGAGCTTGAAATGAGAGACCCGTTTGGCGTTGTTTGCACATCAGTAATCAATTCTGGTCGTCCTGGCTTTTAATTTTGTCATCTTTGTTGGATACTTACTTCAAAAGTAACGCTTTACAACGCAGTAATGAAGCCATAAAGTCTCTTCGCAAGAGGTCGCATTGAACTATAAGTTACTTAAAGTAAAAATACTACAGACAAGAAGCACGAGAAAACGTTTAGGTCCAGTAAGAAGAAACAGAAGCCTGAAAATTAAGAAGTCCTGATGAAATACATCACAATATAGAAAGAAAACAACAGAAATAATATAAAAAACGAGACTGATAATCTTGAACACTTATACAGAATGAAATGACTGTAGGCTTGCAAAAATTATCTTCAGTAAAAAAATTAACTATAAACCAGACACAAGAAATTAAGAAGATTTGGAAATACACAAGGCAAAAGCAGAAGAAACAGCAAAATGAGATATTTTGAGAAGTAAACGTTAAAATTAGAAGAATTCCAAGGCAAAATTAGTAAGCTAACAGGTAAGAAGTGGCCAGAAGAAAAAAACGACACATAATTAAAAGACGATATGATATGATAGAGACAAAAAGAGCAAATGGGAAGAAACTGAAATTGTTACGTGGTCACTAGCAAGGCAAAAAAAGGAGAAAATTTTACAATTCCCAAATACTGAACCAATTTACAAAAGTTATAGTCAGAGAACAAATAACATTTAACATTGTTAAAAAAATACCAATAGATGGTAGCATTAATGGGCATAAACATTTATGGATTAATATTAAAAAAAATAAAAGGATGATACCTGTAAAGCAGTTGCAAACAATTCCAACCATTACCTTTGCAAATCGCGATATTTAAATGTAACACAAAACAGAAGATTATAAAGCTATGTACTTACAAACTCATCAGCAGCCAGTCGTTTATCATTGGACCATTTATTCTTTTGTTCTTTGTTATTAGTTTCTGACGACTGTTCCTTATTAGTGTCACATCTCGCATAGTACAAAGGGATTTCAATAAGCAGCGTCTGCTGATTCTGAGGGACCTGTAGTGGGCTTAATAATGAGGTTTAACATATCATGATACAATTGCTAGGATAAAGGTATAAGTTGTCCTAAGCTAAAACAAGTACAACCAATTTCAAACGTTATCTCTACAAATAGATAATAGCAACAAAAATAAAAATATGACAATGACAGCGTACTTAAAACTTATTAGGACTTAACTGAATTTCATTGGCCCATTTACTCTCATCTTCCACGTAACTACTTTCTGACAGTTGTTCCACACTTTTGCCAGATATCTCGCCGAAGGAAGACATGTCAGACAGCGACATCTGTGAATTCTGAGAGACCTGAAGGATCCAGAAGAGAAGCTTTCAGTACATCATGTTTTAATTTAAGTATTATAAATGACCTAGGCATGAGGTTTTAACTGAATATGTCTACGAAACACCAAAAAGTGTTGGAGAAACCAAATGTGAGATATCATTCTGAACTATTTTTGTTCACGTTGGCTGTAATTGGGTGTTTCCATTAGCTGAACAGTCACTGAATTATAGTTTTGGGAACTCAACTTAGAGAGATGACATTATTCTAAAAGTGATGTCAGCCCTTCAATGCCTGAGCCGACCCCTTTAAAAAGCATTATATTTTTACACCTATTTCACAATATGTTTATTCAGTAACGTCTTTTGTTGCTATAATGTTTCCTCTTTCCCCAAAAAATAGTATAATACGGAGTCATCAAACTAAAAGTAATCTCTGTCAGTATATCGAAGATTTAAAATTAGTGCTGTAGTAAAGAAACATGGAAATAGAATGGAATGGCCCCACACTAGGCGCCAAAAATGTAGTTAATTCTCTATGCAAATAGAATAACCCTACAACCAAAAGCTGTTAAAACGGATAAAGGGTGTAAAAATAGATACATTTATCATTTACCTTCAATGCCCAGATTATACATCAAAATTCCTCAGGGGCCATCTGATGGGCATTGACATGACTCCGTAGGTGATTAACCATTTTATTTTACCACATGGTGAAATCAGCAGTGCAAGAAAGTATAGGTTGCTGGAGTGGTGTTGGCTCATTATGTTGATCTGCAGGCAGAATAATGTGGTGCAAATTGGTCGCTGACTGACAACAATAGGCTTTTATCTACGAATCTCCTTGTATGTTAATTACGTTCGTTATTGGCTTTTAATTGTCTCAGGGACAGTTTGATTGGGCATGAATCCACTCAGTAACTGGACAAGTAACGGAGAAGGGAGGGTTAACTATTTTACCTTACAACATGATGGAATCGGTGACGTATGTAGGAATAGGTTGTTGGTGTTCCGTTGGCACGACATTTCTAGCTGCAGGTATGCAGGTAGGCTGGTGAATCTCCATTAACCCATGGCTTTAAAGATGAAGCTCAGAATAGCTTAACCATGTCCTGACCAATGCTTCCTCGCCGGCCGGGGTTTCTGAGTGATTCTAGGCGCTACAGTCTGGAACCACGCGACCGCTACGGTCGCAGGTTCAAATCCTGCCCCGGGCATGGGTGTGTGTGATGTCCTTAGGTTAGTTAGGTTTAAGTAGTTCTACGTTCTAGGGGACTGATGACCTCAGAAGTTAAGTCCCATAGTGCTCAGAGCCATTTGAACCAATGCTTCCTCCATAATCTCTCTCCAGGTAAAATAGTTACTTTGCGATTGTAAGAGAACTATTGACCTATTCGGTCAATGTGGTGTCTTTTGTCGTCACTAATTAGAATGCTCCAAGCTGCATTTAAATGTGTAAGGGAAACAGCAGAGACACAGGCTAATAATCACGGATCCGAGTAACGGACTCAAACTAAAACCGTAACGGACTCAAAAAAAAAAGACAGAATGGGAACTGAGTGTGCCATAAAATGACAGTAGACATAATGATAAATACAGGAATGCCGAGTAAAAAACAGATTGAGAGGTCTCCAGAAATAAAAATCAGAGTACTCTATGCAAAACACTGTGTGAATCATTTAGCGTGACCTCAAATGAGTGTCTACGAAGAGAGTCTCAGAATGACGGTGCATGGTCATGAGTTGTTACAGTACTGCAAGGACTAAGGTAAAGAGGTGCACATGTTTCATCAGCAGAGCAGAGAGTTCTAATATCATGTCAAAAAATATTATAAAACTAATTTCCAATATAAAAGGCCAAGTTCATAATTATGACGGTCGAAACAGGAATAATTCCACAAACAAGTCAATATAAGGCCCCTATATAAAAGGGGTGAGCTATGTCTCTATATTTCTGGTAATAAAAGATGTGTTGTTGTTGTCTTCAGTCCGAAGACTGGTTTGATGCAGCTCTCCATGCTACTCTAACCTGTGCAAGCCTCTTCGTCTCCGAGCAACGACTGCAGCCTACAAAGTTCTGAACCTGCTTACTGGATTCATCTCTTGGTCTCACTCTACTATTTTTACCCACCATGCTTCCCTTCAGTACCAAATTGGTGATCCCTTGATGCCACAGAACGTGTCCTACCAACCGATCTCTTCTTCTGGCCAAGTTGTGCCACAAATTCCTCGGTCCCCAATTCTATTCAGTACCTCTCATTAGTTACGCAATCTACCCGTCTAATCTTTAGTATTCTTTTGTAGCACCACATTTCGAAAGCTTCTATTCTCTTTTTGTCTAAACTGTTTATAGTTCATGTTTCACTTCCACACATGACTACACTCCACACAAATACTTTCAGAAAAGACTTCCTGACACTTAAATCTTTACTCGATGTTAACAAATTTTTCTTCTTCAGAAACGCTTTCCTTACCATCGCCAGTCTACGTTTTATATTCTCTCTACTTCGACCATCATCAGTTACTTTGCTTCCGAAATAGCAAAACTCATCTACTACTTTAAGTGTCTCATTTCCTAATCTATCCATCAGAATCGCATGCTTTAATTTGACTGCACTTCTTTAACAGCGTTTTGCTTTTGTTGATGTTCATCTTATATCCTCTTTTAACACACTGTCCATTCCGTTCAATTGCTCTTTTAAGTCCTTTGCTGTCCTTGACGTAATTACGAAGTCATCGGCAAACCTCAATGCTTTTATTTCTTCTCCCTGGATTTTAATTCCTACTCTAAATTTTCCTGTTGTTTCGTTTACTGCTTGCTCAGTATACAGATTGAATAATATCGAGGCTAGGCTACAAACCTGTCTTACTCCCCTCTCCGCCCCTACTTCCCTTTCGTGCTCCTCGACTCTTATAACTGCTATCTGGTTTCTGTACAAATTGTAAATAACCTTTCACTCCCTATAATTTACCTCGTCCACCTTCATAATTTCAAAGAGAGTGCTACAGCCAACATTGTCAAAAGCTTTCTCTAAGTCTACAAATGCTATAAAGGTAGGTTTGCCTTTCCTTAACCTATCTCCTAAAAAAAGTTGTAGAATCAGTATTACATCGCGTGTTCCTACATTTATATGGAATCCAAACTGATCTTCTCCGAGGTCGGCTTCTACCAGTTTTTCCATTCGTCTGTAAAAGTTTTATTATTTTGCAGCCATGCAACTATTAAACTGATTGTTCGATGGTTTTCACAGCTGTCAGCACCTGCTTCCTTTGGGATTGGAATTATTATATTCTTCTTGAAGTCTGAGGGTATTTCGGCTGTCTCACGCATCTTGCTCGCCAGAGAGAATAGTTTTGTCGTGGCTGCTCTCCCAAGGCAGTCAGTAGTTCTAACGGAATGTTGTCTACTCCCGGGGCCTTGTTACGACTTAGGTCTTTCAGTGCTTTGCCAAATCCTTAACGCAGTATCACATCTTCCATTTCATCTTCATCTACGCCCTCTTCCATTTCCGTAATATTGCCTTCAAGTTCATCGCCCTTGTATAGATCCTCTATATACTCCTTCCACCTTTCTGCTTTCCCTTCTTTGCTTAGGACTGGTTTTCCATCTGAGCTCTTAATATTCATAGAGGTGGTCCTGTTTTCTTCAAAGGTCCTTTTAATTTTCCTGCAGGCGGTGTCTGTCTTACCTCTAGTGATATACGGTTCTACAGCGTCACTTTTGTCAGTACTATCACCGTAAGAGGGTGGTACGGGACTACAAGTCCCACCGCCACACCTCCAAAGTGAATTGCAGTGACAAAGTCACTGCACAGTGGAAATTTACTGGCCCACCAACACAGTTAGACCGCAACAGACCGGTGATGCTGTATTGTAACCTATCACCTCGGACTACAAGTCCATTAAAAAAAAAAAAAAAAAACAAAAAAAAAGTCACTTTTGTCCTCTAGCTATTTCTGCTTAGCCATTTTGCACTTCCTATCGATCGCATTTTTGAGATGTTTCTATTCCTTTCCACCTGCTCCATTTGCGGCATTTTGTAAGACATATACAAAAATTAATTGTGATAAATCAAGGACTTAATAAATGTTAACACCTTATATTTACAATCCCACTGACCGTGAGCAGTAGATTTGCTATTCATTTTACTTAGGTACATATTTTACATAATTTTTAAGTATTAATGGTACTGCTCCTTTCGCTATTTCTTAGTATACAAAACTGTGTGTGCTTCCATTCTTGTGTTTCTTTATAATGTAATGTGTTCCATCACACTGTATATAATGATTCGATCACAAGTGAATATGACAATGATAATAATGGTAACAACGTTGACAATGTGTGGACAAAACACACAACAACATATCCTGACAACCAAGAACAACTGTGGGTTATAAGCAAACACCTCTTAAAATAACACTCAAAACAAGTTTGCACTGATAATGTTAAAACTTGATAAACATTTATAGACAAAGATAGAAATAGATGTGCTTCATTTTGAACATTATTTCTAGTACTGGGGTTCTTAAAGGGCAATACAAATCATAACAGAGTAATGACCATATACTTACAGTCTCACCATTAATATTCCATTCATTCTTCTCATTTTCGAAAGCAAAATTTGGCCGGTAATTCCCACTTGTGCCAGCTCTTGTAGAGAACGAATACAATCCTGGCGGGTTTTTCTGTGGCTTTTCAGACGCCTGAAAGTAGTAGCAATGTCTGGATTAGTGCCTAATCATTCATTTGCAGAGTGGAATTTTGAATTTGCTAAAACGGGCATAGGATTATTTAAATTTTTTGGGCAAGGTAGCGATAAACAAAAAACAGTCATCACTTTTAAGTTGTATAACAAATTTTAACAATTCGCAGCCTTTACTGCAATCAATACTGTGTGTGGACAAAACACACAACAACATATCGTGACAACCAAGAACAACTGTGGGCTATAAGCAAACAGCTCTTAAAGTAACACTCAAAACAAGCTCGCACTGATAATGTTAAAACTGGATAAACATTTATAGACAAAGATAGAAATAGATGTGCTTTATTTTGAACATTATTTCTAGTACTGGGGTTCTTAAAGGGCAATACAAATCATGACAGAGTAATGACCATATACTTACAGTCTCACCATTAATATTCCATTCATTCTTCTCATTTTCGAAAGCAAAATTTGGCCGGTGATACCCACTTGTGCCAGCTCTTGTAGAGAACGAATACAATTCTGGCGGGTTTTTCTGTGGCTTCTCAGACGCCTGAAAGTGGTAGCAATGTCTGGATTAGTGCCAAATCATTCATTTGCAGTGCGGAATCTTTGAATTTGCTAAAACGGGCATAGGTTTCCTTAAAATTTTTGGGCAACTTAGCGATAAACAGAAAACAGTAATTACTTTTAAGTTGTATAACATTGTAGGAGAAATCTGAATGAAAATGTATTGCAGTTGCTGGAATACAACAAATACAGTACGTGACGAAATGTCACCGGATGTAGCACTGACAAACGAGTGCGTTAAGTGGCTGATGTCAGGGTATTAAACCGAGTGGTCATTCGACGTGTGCAGTGATTCAACACAGTAAGACTTTCTCTGTTAAAATTCCCAAACGCAGAAAATCTGTGAGGTTGTGCAGCACATCAGAGATTTCTTACAGTAGACGCAAGTGGCCAGATTCAATACTTCGTTATGTGTAGAAGAAATTAATTAACTGAGCTGAAATTTACCTAACGTTCCACATGATGGTCAGCTATTGCAGAGAACTTCAGGTACAGCTCAGGCAGAAAAATTATTAACAGAAATACGATTGGACGTGTCCTTCACGATTGTGCTATTACCCGCAGTTCCCTAATTATAAGAGCACAGAACGTTGTTGTAGTTGAACATATAAACAGTGAGCAGTGGAAGTACACTGTTGAGCAGCTCCGTGGTATATGATGTGACGCTAATAGCGGGATGGCAGCAGAAATGTATTTTCTAGAATGTGCTGTAGAAACAGTGCAAGCCAGTCGAAATGATGTCATTGTATGGGTTTGTTTTCACTGGTATAATTCAGTTATAATAGCTTTCGTATTGACGTTTGAATAAGTCAAGTGGGTAGGGTTGGGATCAGTCAATCGCAGGAATTTCTCAGACTTCACGTGCTAGCTGTGTTGCCTTTACAGCAACTACTTGCAGAACCATGCCTGACAAAGGGTGAGAGGGGTGGCACGCGAGTCTTCCCACACGCGCTTGGAGGGACGTGGAACGTGTAGTAGAGACAAATACGCAGCAGCTATGGCCACCATCACTACTCTTTCCACCACCGACGACGACTTTGACAACAGACGGTACTTGCTTTTTTTTTTCTTTTGGTGTGCACACATCTGTGAAATGCATGAGCATGTGGCATGTTGTTTACAAGTCGGAAATTCCGATACTCAGCACTGCCATATCTCACTTACAAAATTATTTTTATCGAAAAATAGTTTTGTATATTTCCTTCTACTTCCTCCTGTAGTTCTTTTCATCTTATGTGTTGACTTTTTCCCTAGACGTTCGCTTTTTTCGTGCTTCTGTTGTTTGTGATTAGTTACTTTTAGATCTCTTTACCTCTTTCTTGTTCTATCTATCGATGAAAAGTTGATTCATATGTGTTTCGAAAGTTTTAAACAGTTCCATGTTCCTTGCATATAATTTGATATTTTCTTGTATATGCATGTCACAGCTCAAGTATGAAAAACAGGGGCTCTATGGTTCAAATGGCTCTGAGCACTATGGGACTTAACATCTGAGGTCATCAGTCCCCTACAACTTATAACTACTTAAACCTAACTAACCTAAGTACATCACACACATCCACGCCCGAGCCAGGATTCGAACCTGCGACAGTAGCGGTCGCGTGGTTCCGGACTGAAGCGCCTAGAACCGCTCGGCCACCAGGCTGCTGGTTTTCTTGGACACGTTCAAAGCTATGACCTGTCTACCAGCTAAACTCTTTCGAATAAATCAGTGTCCCTCATATTTGTTCTGATACCTGGAATGCCTATTCTCTATTCATCGGACGAATGGAAACAAATTTCACTATTAGAGCACCAGAACACAATGGCAAAATTCCTTTGAAAGTTGAACAAATTAGAGTATCGCTTAACACAACCAAAACAGAGTGAACAATGGGCTGTATTGTGAAGAATGGAATGGGCCAATATGTTGTCAAAGTTGCTACCCGATCTCTCTCCATGCGATTTCCATATATTTTTGGAGACCCGAAGAGTGACATTCGTGGCCGTCGATTTGCTTCAGATGAAGAGGCTCGTACCTGGGTGCAATCACAACTCCAGAGGCATTTTTTCATCAAGATTTTGATAGTTCTTTCTCACAGTGGTATAAATGTATTAATAGTTACGGCGATTAATTTTGACATAATAAACAGTTTACTTGAGTTTTTTGCATTTGCGTCATTTTTCACTCATGGAAGCGAGCGTGGAAACGCATATGGTTCAGAAAGATTCTTATTTCTGTGTACCACACACAAATCTTCCCTTGGGAAGATTCGTCTAGATGCTTTCAACAGGCATCTCGGTGGAGTGCTGATAACTGATGCAGTGAGTGGAGAAAAAATAGTGTCGTAATCAATAGATTACAAGGAACCATGCCCTCAAGGGGTTGAAAGCAGAAAAAAGGCCACTCACTGAAAGAATTCGACAAGAAGTTATTCGAAACCTTTTGGTCTGCCTGCACACACAAAGTTCGCCAGGAATATTAACAAGGGTTTGAAAGACTTCTTTCATAAGGGGTTCCTGTATGGTTCAAAAATAATGAAATGTTCAATTTTTACTTTTTTACATTTTAAAAATCTACAGACTTTCACCTTTCAATTAATACATAATTTATTCAGTTCAGAAGACAGCAGCTTTTCTTAAAATATTATAATATAATATAATAATTACATTATAATATAATATAATTATAATATTATGTTCTGCTGGGGCTTGACCCACTGTGGCCCTGAAAAACTGTTGTCAAATGATGTACTCATGAATCTACATGCTCTTATATACATTCAGTAACGTGAAAGGAAATAAGTGTTACAAAAGAAGTGGTGTGGCTGACCTATGATAGCTCGATATATATCGCTCGCTCGATTGTCATGTGTTTCATGTTTATTTACTCTTTTGTAATTCTGAAAATATTTGTAGTGAATTCTGTTCACTGAAGACTCTGTTTTATTGAAGGACAACCATAGGTAAACGTAAAGCGACTAGAAATCTTCTGAAGGTTTTTAAGAAAAGGAGATACGTTGGAAAGCGGAAGGTAGGTATTATTACCGTAAACAATAAAGACGACAACCAGGTGTGTGGACCGAACCTTGCTGGTACACCCACCCATTGCAATGAAAATGAAAAACAAAGTACTTCGCAGAGGAAGCTTGGTTCAGCTAAAGGAAAGTGTGAATGTTTTATGGGCGAATCGGATGTGAATGGAATATTTGATATGTCAGTTCTCAACGGAATTATTGCGAATTGTGTAAGGTGTATTCAGTGTAGTTAACTCTGGAATTCTCTAAAATAAACCACGTAGTAGGGTCTACTTGCCAGTGAAATGGAACTGAAGTGAGGTAAGTGTTCATACACAACCACCTTTTGGAACAGTGTTGCAGTAACTCCAAATGCGGAAAATGGTAGCAAAATCTGTGAACACAACATTAGGTTTGTTTATGTCTTGCGTACAGTTGGTAAGGTTGCTACTGCAGCTGCACTTTTCTGTGGCATCATGAATCTTACAAATCCACACCCCTCCCCCTCACCAATCAAGTTTACGCACTATAATAGATTCATAGGGTCTAAAGTAGATGACGTCTGTATAGAATTTATGAAGAAAGCTGTGGAAGAGGCATTCGATGGTACCTGGCATAAGCGGGGACACACATCTCTTCATGGTGTAGTATCTGCCACCAGTATGTAAACAGACAAAGTTTTGGATGTAGCAGTAATATCTAAATATTGTAGATGTCCTCAAAAAAGTAATGGTACACATGAAAATAATTGCACAGCTAACCATGGTGCCAGTAGTGGAGGAACGGAAGTGGCTGTGTTGCTAGTATATTTCAGCGTTCTGTTGCGTGTGATGAAGTGCGATATGTGAAATACCTTGGTGAAGGTGATACAGCTTTAAACATATTCAAGAACTGAAGCCCTATGGTGATGATGGTGTAGTGCATAAATAGAATGTATTGGACACATACAGAAAAACTCAGTGATGGGACGGATTGGATAGGAGGGGAAGATTAACTGACAATTTAATTGACAAAATACAGAACTATTATGAAATGACTATTAGGCAAAACACACACTGGGTAGTTGAAATGAATAAGACTGTTTGGGCTTTTTTTTTTTTTTTGTACGTTTCCAGCCAGTGAAGGTCCCCATCATTACTTGTGACCCAAAGGAGAAAACAGTTGGCGTAAGTACAACAAGGGATTGGTAGTGGTGAAGTGTACACTCATAAACATAGTGTGCCTGATGCGGTAATGGAGGTGACAAAACCTATTTTCAGAGAGTTTGTAGCACCTGAATTGTTGAGAAGGTGTGTTCATGGAAAAACTCAAAACCTTAATGAAACTATAAATAGTGTTATATGGTCAAGAATCCAGAAGAGTCGATTTGTTGGAACAGAAACACTTCACTTTAATGTGTATAATGCTGCTACTGCTTTTAGTGATAGTAGCGTTGTAAGGTGCAAAGTATTTCGAAATATGGGAATAAAGATAGGTTCAACATGGTATGAACGATGCTTGCTTTACACAAGGAATATCCTCAGGCTGCTCACAGGGCTTAAATAGCCTAGAAAAACAGGCCAGAGTAAACAGGAGGAGGACAAAGAGGATTGGAGGAGGAGTTTGCAGATAATGAAGATAATCCATCCTATGGACCTGGAGTACACTAAATAGGTAATTCAAACATTGTCGCTCGATTCCCAAAAGTTTTATTTTTTCATACAACTAGCATGTTTCCTCATGGCCTACCAAACCATTCTGCTTCAAATTTTCAGGAATGTTACACAGTCCCTTCTGCGTAACTTAACACAGTTTTTTTTCCAAAAGACTGTATATTGTTGGATTTATAAGCAAAAAATGGCACAAAAAATAATGAATTTTCACAATAAAGTTTTTAAAATTTTAAATATCCCTGTGTTAAGATATAGCCAATACTCCAATAAATAATCTATGAGAATTTCAACTGCCTAGCTCAAATGCTTTCAGAGAAAACACGTAATTTATAAGCGCTGTTTCAACTTTGGAAAGATACGGCTTTCTGGAGCCCCTTAAATATTTGGAAATGAATCAGTGTCTCAACGAACTGTTTAAAGCTGAAGATCTAGCTAGAAACCGGAGGAGGTTAGGGAAGGGCTTATAACTACACCAAAAGCAGGTAAAAAATTACCTATCAGTGGGTACAGTAACAGGCAATGGAGGGAAAAGAGCCATCCGAGGTGCAAGATTGGTTCAAATGGTTCAAATGGCTCTAAGCACTATAGGACTTCACATCTGAGGTCATCAGTCCCCTAAACTTAGAACTACTTAAACCTAACTAACATAAGGACATCACATATATCCATGCCCGAGGCAGGATTCGAACCTGCGCGGTTCCAAACTGAAGCGCCTAGAACCGCTCGGCCACAGTGGCCGGCTACAAGAGTGGCAGGAGCAAGGTTCAATATATGGCGAATTGATTAAGTGGTAAAGTCTCCGTACGTGGAGGACAAACGTGAGGCAGCCGGCCTGGGTGGCCGAGCGGTTCTAGGCGCTTCAGTCTGGAACCGCGCGACCACTACGGTCGCAGGTTCGAATCCTGCCTCGGGCATGGATGTGTGTGATGTCCTTAGGTTAGTTAGGTTTAAGTAGTTCTAAGTTCTAGGGGACTGATGCCCTCAGAAGTTAAGTCCCATAGTGCTCAGAAGTATTTGAACCATTATGAACAAACGTGAGACAGGAAAGCAGGAAGGGGAATGTGTAAACGATGACCGAGGTACAAGTGTGCATTTGCAGCTGTACGTGTGGTAAGGCAATGAGGCTGCTCTGAAGAAGTCTGATCAGAGAGGCATGAGGTTAAAGGACTTCGTCGTGTGAGGCTAAAGTGATATGTTGAGATCCGCAAATTCGAAGGAAAATGTTCCGGAACAAGCGATCTTCTATTAATCGGTCGTTGATGTAGAAATTCGTTGAGAAAGGTTTGTTGGAATTTTTGAGTAAGGCAGTCAGTCATCGGTAATTGCGGAAAGAACGACAGGAGAGCAATGCAAAGAAAGCCAAATACTACAATTAGCGCTACAAGATGTTAGTATTCTGCATAACACAGAAAAATTTGTGAGCCTGTCATGTCGCAAGCTTGGTTTGGATTCAATAGGGAAACACGTGTTTGAGCAATGCATGCTGCTAATACTTCATTTACATACGTTAATCGTGATAGGATAGCCGGCCGATGTGGCCGAGCGGTTCTAGGCGCTTCAGTCTGGAACCGCGCAGGTTCGAATCCTGCCTCGGGCATGGTTGTGTGTGATTTCTTTACGTTAGTTAGGTTTAAGTAGTTCTAAGTTCTAGGGGACTGATGACCTCAGTCCCATAGTGCTCAGAGCCATTTGAACCATTTTTTTCATGATAGGATAGTACTGTATGATCTGCAACCAAGCCCTGTTAGACTTAATAAAGGACCTGATTCTACTAAGCTGGCTGTACCCTTACAAGATTCAGCAGGGCATGACGGAGATCACGAACCCTGGTGTCTCATTTTCAAGCACCGTGCAATTTCGAAGGGCAAGAATGCGTAACATTCGGTGTTAACTAAGAGATTAAAATTCAACTGTCTGAGTAACTGAATGATGGTAATATGAGCAAAGCAATAGAAGCTAAGATCACTGAGACAGCCGAAATTCCTGAACATGACCGGCATGAATAATTCCTCTCACTAAGCACGAAGCTATGTTTTAATTTCACCCTGGGAGGTAAAGGGATATATCTTTGAGTGCCAGGTAAGGGTCCAGAACCAGCAGTTAGTCCCTATAATGGCTCTATACTGGCTGTACCTAAGAAAGATGAATAAGTACGTCTAGTACTGCATGCTAGAAAATTAAATACAATTCTAGTAGTGGACAGGGATCAGCCAAACTAATGGATGAGTTGCAACGAAGTTTGATGAGTTGCCATATATGATGATTGTGGGCCCTATAATTTAATACTAGCAGATCAAGCTAGTACCAAACTGCCGATAATCTACAACGTTTCGGTATAATGGAAAGATGTAATAGTTTATCTGACTCTCATTTGACTTACGCGTATCAAAGACAGTCTTTGTGAGAGCCCTGAGTCAAGTGCTGGGACGTGACTTATCAAAATAGGTGACTTTCTACACTGAAAATTTGCTAATAGCTGTGAAGTGCTGGATCACTCTCAGACATAAGTGAGAGTACTGAAGATCTTTTACAAAAGTGGAGTTTCCATAAGACTGAGAAAGTCTGTGCCTGGACATGGGCACGTTCAATTTTTACTCTCATATCTGGATATTCAGATAGTGAAGGAAGACGAAAATTTAATAGTCATGGGTGACTGGAATTCGAGTGTAGGAAAAGGGAGAGAAGGAAACGTACTAGGTGAATATGGATTGGGGCTAAGAAATGAAAGAGGAATCCGCCTGGTAGAATTTTGCACAGAGCACAACTTAATCATAGCTAACACTTGGTTCAAGAATCATGAAAGAAGGTTGTATACATGGAAGAAGCCTGGAGATACTGACAGGTTTCAGATAGATTATATAATGGTAAGACAGAGATTTAGGAACCAGGTTTTAAATTGTAAGACATTTCCAGGGGCAGATGTGGACTCGGACCTGTAGATTAAAACTGAAGAAACTGCAAAAAGGTGGGAATTTAAGGAGATAGGACCTGGATAAACTGAAAGAACCAGAGGTTGTACAGAGTTTCAGGGAAAGCATAAGGGAACAATTGACAGGAATGGGGGAAAGAAATACAGTAGAAGAAGAATGGGTAGCTTTGAGGGATGAAGTAGTGAAGGCAGCAGATGATCAAGTAGGTAAAAAGACGAGGGCTAATAGAAATCCTTGGGTAACAGAAGAAATATTCAATTTAATTGATGAAAGGAGACAATATAAAAATGCAGTAAATGAAGCAGGCAAAAAGGAATACAAACGTCTCAAAAATGAGATCGACAGGAAGTGCAAAATGGCTAAGCATGGATGGCTAGAGGACAAATGTAAGGATGTAGAGGCTTATCTCACTAGGGGTAAGAAATAGATACTGCCTACAGGAAAATTAAAGAGACCTTTGGAGATAAGAGAACCACTTGTATGAACATCAAGAGCTCAGATGGAAACCCAGTTCTAAGCAAAGAAGGGAAAGCAGAAAGGTGGAAGGAGTATATAGAGGGTCTATACAAGGGCGATGTACTTGAGCACAAAATTATGGAAATGGAAGAGGATGTAGATGAAGATGAAATGGGAGATACGATACTGCGTGAAGAGTTTGACAGAGCACTGAAAGACCTGAGCCGAAACAAGGCCCCCGGAGTAGACAACATTCCATTGGAACTACTGAAGACCCTGAGAGAGCCAGTCCTGACAAAACTCTACCATCTGGTGAGCAAGATGTATGAAACAGGCGAAATACCCTCAGACTTCAAGAAGAATATAATAATTCCAATCCCAAAGAAAGCAGGTGTTGACAGATGTGAAAATTACCGAACAATCAGTTTAATAAGCCACAGTTGCAAAATACTAACACGAATTCTTTACAGACGAATGGAAAAACTAGTAGAAGCCGACCTCGGGGAAGATCAGTTTGGATTCCGTAGAAATACTGGAACACGTGAGGCAATACTGACCTTACGACTTATCTTAGACGAAAGATTAAAGAAAGGCAAACCTACGTTTCTAGCATTTGTAGACTTAGAGAAAGCTTTTGACAATGTTGACTGGAATACTCTCTTTCAAATTCTGAAGGTGGCAGGGGTAAAATACAGGGAGCGAAAGGCTATTTACAATTTGTACAGAAACCAGATGGCAGTTATAAGAGTCGAGGGGCATGAAAGGGAAGCAGTGGTTGGGAAGGGAGTGAGACAGGCTTGTAGCCTCTCCCCGATGCTATTCAATCTGTATATTGAGCAAGCAGTAAAGGAGAGAAAAGAAAAGTTCGGAGTAGGTATGAAAATCCATGGAGAAGAAATAAAAACTTTGAGGTTCGCCGATGACATTGTAATTCTGTCAGAGACAGCAAAGGACTTGGAAGAGCAGTTGAACGGAATGGATGGTGTCTTGAAGGAAGGATATAAGATGAACATCAACAAAAGCAAAACGAGGATAATGGAATGTAGTCGAATTAAGTCGGGTGATGTTGAGGGTATTAGATTAGGAAATGAGACACTTAAAGTAGTAAAGGAGTTTTGCTATTTGGGGAGCAAAATAACTGATGATGGTCGAAGTAGAGGATATAAAATGTAGACTGGCAATGGCAAGGAAAGCGTTTCTAAAGAAGAGAAATTTGTTAACATCGAGTATAGATTTAAGTGTCAGGAAGTCATCTCTGAAAGTATTTGTATGGAGTGTAGCCATATATGGAAGTGAAACATGGACGGTAAATAGTTTAGAAAAGAAGAGAATAGAAGCTTTTAAAATGTGGTGCTACAGAAGAATGCTGAAGATTAGATGGGTAGATCACATAACTAATGAGGAAGTATTGAATAGGATTGGGGAGAAGAGAAGTATGTGACACAACTTGACCAGAAGAAGGGATCGGCTGGTAGGACATGTTCTGAGGCATCAAGGGATCACCAATTTAGTATTGGAGGGCAGCGTGGAGGGTAAAAATCGTAGGTGGAGACCAAGAGATGAATACACTAAGCAGATTCAGAAGGATGTAGGTTGCAGTAGTTGCTGGGAGATGAAGAAGCTTGCACAGGATAGAGTAGCATGGAGAGCTGCATCAAACCAGTCTCAGGACTGAAGACCACAACAACACAACAACACAACATCTGGATATTGCCTTACCCAGAAAAACTCGGGAGTATTCGGGAACTGCCAAAACCAAAGCACATGACAATGGGAATGGCCTGTTTCTATGATAAACAATTTTTTTAATGTTGTTATCTTCATTTATCATTGTATTGAGCAGTAAATTTGTTATTCATTTTGACACAGATGTACAAGGTTTTAAAAAAAACGTGTGGTAATCTTTATATTATTTCTTATTTTGACAGATATTTGTGCTTTGATTCTTGTACTTCTGTTATGCTGCGATATTTCTCAACCTAATGAATATAATGATTTCGTCTTAAATTAATATTATTATTAAAATAATAATAATACACTGACGAAAAACAATTCGCAACAGCAAGAGGATGTTGTACAATTTATGCGAAGTTGCTAGGCGTGTTTCTACATCTGAAAGATGATGTGTATTCAAATTGTTTCGCGTCGGTCGCATAACCTTACATTACGAGGATGCAAAACAGGTTTACTTGAAATACACGATATAATGGTCGTGAGCGTCAGTTACCTTTGAGACTGTACGTGGTGAGCTGATGTTAGTAAAGAATGCATTTAAAGCGAGAAGGACGCCGTTATCAGCACCTCGTTGTGTTTGAACGAGTTCGTGTAATAGGGCTACGGGAACCTGGATGTTCCTTCTGCGAAACTGCAAAGAGACTTGGCACGAATGTAGCTACTGTAGGTGATTAAAGCAGCGATGGTCACGAGAATGTATGCTCGCAAGAAGACTGGGCTGTGGATAGCCATGTGGCACGAAGACCATCGTGTTCGGCGTACGGCTGTGGCGCATCGTAAGGCCTCTGCAGCAGCAATCTGAGCGGCATTTAGCATTACACTGACACAACGAACTGTTATAAATCGGTTAATTCAAGGACAGCTCCGAAACAAACCCCCTGTAGCGCGCGTTTCTCTGACCCCAAACATCTGCCATTTGTGACTTTATTGGTTTTAAGCAAGAGTTCATCGGAGATCTGTTGTGTCTTCTGATAAAACCTGGTTCTGCCTCGGTGTCAGTTATCGCCCGTGCTGGTTAGAAGGAGACCAGTTGAGAGTATGCAACCAACGTGTCTGCGAGCTAGACACATTGGAACTACGTCTGTAGTTACGGTTTGAGGTGCAGTTTCATATGACGGCAGGAAAACTCTCGTAGTTCTCCCACTCATCCTGACAACATATTTGTACGTAAATCTGGTGATTCGACTTGTTGCGTTGCCATTCATGAACAGCATTCCAAAAGGATAACGCTCGCCCACATACCGCAGTTGTAATTCATATGCGCTGCACATTGTCAACATGTTGCCTTGGAACGCTAGTTCATCAGATCTGTCTCCAACCGAGCACATTTGGGATATCAATGTACGACATCTCCAGCGTCATCCACAAACACCATTAACTGTCTCCTTATTGACTGACCAAGTGGTACAAGTTTGAAACTCCATCCAACAAACAGATATTCGGCACCTGTACAACACAAATATGCACGTCTACATGCTTGCATTCAACATTCTGGTGGTTCCACCGGTTACTAATGTACCAACATTTCACATTTGTAATGTTTTATCTCGCACTTACATTAACCAGTGATCTTGCAATCACTTAAATTTGTTATCTAGACAAATGTTTTCTCGAAATTTCATTACTCTACATTAATCATTTTTTGGAGTTGCGATTTTGTTTCTGTCATTGTAGTTGAGGCTGTATGTCTGCCTTCATATCAGCGTGGTCAATACAGGACTGATATGTGGTGCACTCAGCCTTATGAGGCTAGCTGCGGATCTACTTGAGCTATTACTAGCAGGTTCATGAGCAGGAAACCTGAAAAAGGCAGGGAGAACAGTAGTAGTAGGGCAAACTATGTACAGCTCCATGTTGAATTGTTGCCAAATTTACTCAAGATAACAGATCAAAGATGGTGGCGATAGATTTGGCAATGATGCAATGACGACATGGCGGGAAGTTCAAATATTGGCGGGCTAACTCCACTAACCTAACCCCCTCCCCTCTACCCTTACCACCCCCTCCCCTCCACCAGAAAATGGGAAGTTCTAATTTTGGCAGAAATAAGGTCACTTGAGCTACCTCCATTAACCTAAGTCATCTGACCGCCACCTCTTCCTAGGAATTGGCAGGAAAAAGACTCAGCCTGTGCTGGGCTGCTGGATAGGTGGATGTAAGTCTTTATTTTGCAGGCAGTCTTTATTTAAGCTATTTGAGGCAGTAGCTCCATCCAGTGTGTCCACCATGAGGTCCGGAGTCCATCTGACCTAATACACAGTACTGCCACCAGAGGGCACTGTCATCCCTCCTGTGACATAATCCAGGATAATAGTCTGGGGCGAAAAACGGCGTGAAAAGGACTCAACCTATGCTGGGGTGCTGGAGAGAGGAAGGAGTATACTTTATTTATTTTTGAACAATTTATATAGGAATGGATTTCACGTAGTTCATTTATTACACTGATACAAAACACCAGCCCTGACATACTTGGGGGTCATGCTACATAGCCTACAGGCATGCACACTAGTCGTAAATTATTGAAATAATGCAGTACACTGATGTACAGACATGCAGACAACTAGCAAATTACCGAAATAATGCATTGCACACTCTACAGCGCTGCAAACTACTCGTGGATCACCGAAATAATGTACTTACAGCCTCTATAGACACATTCTCTGTCAAAATAATACACTGCACAGTAAAAAGACACAAAAACAACTCGGAAAATGTCAAGAGAATGCATGTAAAACGCTCTGCAGACATGCTTGCTAATTATAAAGTGTCGAAATAGTGCAGTACATAGCTACAGACCTGCAAACTACTCGCAAATGACTGAAATAATGCAGTACATTGATGTAAAGACATGTGAATGACTCATAAATTGTCAAAAAATGATGCATGTAAAATTCTTTGCAAACATGCTCACAACGCTTAAACAGCCGAAAATAATGCAATGCGCGAAGACTCATTTCGTGTAAAAAAGACTTTTGAAGTAACTTCAGCCACAATGTAACAAAGGCTCAAACACATGGAGGTGCCAACGCCACCGTGAGCCCCTGCTGGACAGACGAATGCAGGGGCATGAGCAGTTGCTCTCAGGGCACTACTGCATACGGCCAGAAGGTGAAAGTCGTGTTTATTTTCAGGTATATAGTTAGAATTCTTCTAATGTTATACTCATGACACTTGTAAATGCAAATAAGAGCCAAGACACCCTCTGGATGCGCACCTGTTTACCGTTGCTGACGTGATCCCTCTCTACCTGCAGCCCAGAAAAAACCTAAAAAACCTAATTGCTGAGCGACTGCCCCTTGCAGATGAAGCTAAAAGTTTCTCAATACTATACTGACGACACAGGTCGCGCTACAGATATCTGTAGCAATGATTCCCAGAATAACACAGGGTACATTATTCCTAGCAAATCCTAAAGGGACATGTGAGACATCTCTGGCCATGCCCATGTTTACTGTAAATGATGTCTACCTACAAGTCCAGCGTCAAGTGAGATATGTCTGCATAGCACCCATGTAGGTGCAGCGAAAGGTTCTCAGTGTTATACTGGCATCACCTGTCTATGTAAATAAAAGCAAAGTCTACCTCTCAGAAATAGTAAAGTGTTGTAGAAATAGTTAATGGTCTCTTTTGTAAGAGCTTTTGTGATGTCTCAGCTTGTCTGTATGGGAGTTCATGTCCTAACAGGAGCTGTTTACTAAAATAGCCCAGAATGACACCGATTCGTTCTTCCTGATGGTCCTAACAAGGCACCCTGTCCATCACATATTACCCTTCCTGGAAATTGTGACGATCTGTTTTCAACATACATCTCAGAAGCGATAAACGTTCTCACCACTATGCAGAGACTCCTACGTCCAAGAAGAAAGGATGTCTTGGAATGAATGGAGCATTCTGATTGGCTCTTATTGAATTTACCCACTAAATTACTGATGCTGCCAGTGTGGAAGCACTGTCCACCTTTTTCTTTCTTTCTGCAGGCAAGACTTTCAGTGGCAAAAATCTTTTGCGCAGATCGCCAAAGACAGAAAGACACTTGCTCAATTACGCTACTCTGCCACTGAGAACGGAAGATGAATATTAGAGTGTGAAACCGATCTCCACCCCAGAAATATATCACTGCATACTGTGTCGATGTAGTATCCTGCACCATACAAAATCGCCCCTTTGCATCATGCATATAACTATCGACCGCCAGGCATTCGTTTATACACTTCGTAGATAGACAGCATAAGCACATACACAATAGGTATATTCCTCACTGCACTAGATATTTTCCATGAGGTCAGGCAGTCATCCATTTCAACAGACAGTCACAAGTCATCTGCTCCAGACGTGTGACCTGAGCGCCCTCAATGGACTGAAGCCACTCTCAGAACTATTGTACAAAGTCGGGGTCACTTCCCTTCGGCACAAAGGCGTTACTATTTCTGACCCTGACCTTCTTGCTTGCTTGCTTTCTACACCCATCTCCAGACTCTAGGATTACAAGAACACATGTAATTTCACACGGTTTGCCAGAATATCACGCCATTTTCGCGATACACTCCTACATATACCCAGAGACTGTTGTACAAAGGCTGGATCGGTTTCCCTCGGCACGAAGGCTTCACCGTTTCTGGTCCTGACCTGCTTGCTTGCTTGTTTTCTACACTGATCTCCAAACTCTGCGATTACAAGAACACATGTATTTTCACATGTTCTACCTGAATATTATACCATTTACGCGATACTTCTCGTTATCAAGCACATAGCAATATCGCTTGCATAGCTGTATCCCTCGTGCAACATATTTCCGAACATATAGACTGGAAATCATTTCTCTAGAAACCCAAAACTTTAGCGAGGTGGAGCATGCTATAAACCACTGAGTAACTAGAAACTGCAAAGAACCTTTACGTGAAAACTCAAAAAATGGAGGGAATTGATATTTTCACTTGCGAATACCGATGTCGGTGATGTAACAGCTTCCAAATCATTCTTATAGTTTACAAAGTCAACTAAGGTGTTTCTCATGTCTAGAGAATCAGCAAATCTGTCTTCCACCGTCTTTCACCTGCTAGATGCACACACCACAATCGATGTCCCCTCAACCAAATAAAAGCGCGAAATGTGTAGAAACTGGCTCTGAGCACTATGGGACTTAACATCCATGGTCATCAGTCCCCTAGAACTTAGAACTACTTAAACCTAACTAACCTAAGGACAGCACACAACACCCAGCCATCACGAGGCAGAGAAAATCCCTGACCCCGCCGGGAATCGAACCCGGGAACCGGGGCGTGGGAAGCGAGAACGCTACCGCACGACCACGAGATGCGGGCTGTGTAGAAACAGTCAACCAGACAATTTACATGGGAGGGTATAATGGTCCAGCGAAAACTCACGTCCATATTGAATCTTCTCAAATATCCACGCGGTCACGAAAGCTATCGAACACATACTTAGTATTAGTTCGCTATTCGGCCGTCTAGAGTACGCCATGGTTAAGTCAGCTGCATTCTTGCATCCCAACAGGCCTCTCCATTTGGAAATCTCCTACCGTTAGCCGGAAACGTGAATCATTCCCGCCATGCCGCAGACAGAATCATGCGAGAAACCGGCCACATATATATTTTATCACTGTATTTAAGCTTAATTATTACGATAGCGGTCTCAACTGGACGATATTAAAGAATGAGCAGAGTATCGGAAGTACACGCTGCTGACGGCTGTGGCTCTGGAAATAGAAATATCTGTGTCATTCTTACGACTTGACATACTTTCCCCTTTGCTGTAACAGTATTTCACATCAAATCCCTACCTTCCTTACGACTAACGTAGTCAGTCCCTTTGCTCGTGTCAGAACATACACATATACTTTAAAAGCCTGATGCTCAAGGCAAACCTATCCCGCATCACGTACTACTAAGTACAATACTCCGCCAATAACTGATGGCTGGCGATACGAAATAGTACTGACCGAAAATCAACAACGGGCGGACAAGGCTCATAAGCTTTTCTTACGAGTGAAACAATACTGAGAGGATATATGTGATGGGTGGACTTGTCTCATAAGTTTTTCCTGCGAGTGCTGCTGCTGTGTCTTAGAAAGAGAGGCGTAATCGTCTTACAAACCGCTATAAGTTGAAAAGACATGATTGCAACGACCACATTAGCGTCACAAGCAGTCTTGGTTCTACAGGTGCAGACAAGTATCCGTGTTAAAAGCTATATCGGCTTTATAAATCGAGGTATGGCATTACCTCAGAATGAAGTGGTTTTTGCAGACAAATACCGCGGCACTGAATATAGACGGCGGTCGCCGGAGTGTATATTATCAGACCAACAGTGCAGTTACGCATCGCCGACGGTGCAGCCTCATAATAAAATTACCGAATTTAGAATGTGATTCAGCTATGGAATGTGGTATGAAACTGGTATATGCAACTCCATCATGCCGCTGCTAGATATTTCTCCAGTATTTGTAATGCGTTCTGTATCGATGTCATGTCAGAGGTTCTGCGATATATCCACTGCGTTGTAGGTGAAGGTTGATTGAGAAGGATCACAAACAGTAGATGGTGTGCTGATTGAGGTCGTAAGAAATTTACACAGGCTTTTCAGATCTCTAGTGTTACGCTATCCGCTGGAAATGCTACCTGGGATTTGAAATCAAGTGTTTCCATTCAACCACATATCTGTGTTGGAGCCTATGCAGAAGTCCTTTAATGATTACAGCCACTAGTGTATCATATTTCTGGCACTTCCATATCTCGAAACGAGTCACCTTCCTCGAACCTATCTGCTACACTATCTGCTTGGAAGAGGGGAACACCTTCTGGGAAGGCTAGCACCAAAACAGTGATCGCGTACATGACTGCAATATGAGGAATCAGTCGAAACTGTATGCAAAACCATCAGCCATTCCATCACTGTGACAGAAGAGTTTAAATGTAGATGTCATTAATCACCTTCAGACTACTGTTTGGAAACGCTCCACAACGCCGCCAAACTCTTCCAGTTTCCTTATGTTGTAACTGTCTTTTATTTAAAATCATCCAGTGTGTGTGGTGTGTTACGGTAGCAGCAGTAACAACATGATTTACACTGTGCGACGTCTAGTTTTCTGCGAGAGGCAATGGATCAGAACGTGTTAATGTCAGTTTAGAATCTGACACAAACCTCAAAGGCGTGGCAGGTAAAACAAAATGTATGGCAGCGTACAAAGCGTGTTACAGTAGAAAAAAATCAATGTTTCAAACAATGACACAGGGTCACAGGGAGCATCTCTTGCGATTTACGGTATAGTCTGTCGGCTTAGGTCATCCTCCTACAGTACAGATGGTGAAACTTTAAACTGTGCAGTGGATCAAAACCTGTATATTTAATAGGACCGCCACATGTGCTTGGTGCCGGCATGCATACGGTATGTGTTTCTGATATACGTGAGGAGAGAGATGCGGTAAAAATCTTATCGAGTTCTCTATTGGATGAAGTTAGTGGAGCTTTCACAGTTCGTAATTTTCTCTGTTGGATGGTACAGAATAACGATAATAGCTTTTTGGAGTGATAGACGTGAATGTGCCCGGTGGGACGCGAATCTGTAGAACCTGTATGTAGTTCAGAGAAGCACCACAATGCAGCAGCAGAACCTTCGTCCTTCTCCCAGTTCCTGTGCTATAACTATTCTACCTTGTGTTGCAGGAGCTGGCTTCGTTTGGTGCTGACCTAACACATCGTGCATAGTTGGCGGAGCTATGACAACATGTTCCCATTTTCGTCGGATGCTCAAAACACAGTTCTGTCGCGCTAACTCAGCTTAGCCTGTTTCTGCATGGGTTGCAGAAAGTGATAAATATTGCTTTCTCTGACTTCTACTCAGATCCGACTTAAATTGGTACAATAAAATGCGAAAAGCTGCAGGGATGGTAGCGCAGGTTCTGAGGGGCAGTTGCAAGATGCATAGGGTCAGTAGGAGCTGTCCGAATGGAGAGGCCTATTGGAATGCAGGAATGTAGCTGACTTAACCATGGCGTCCTCTAGACGGCCGAATAGCGGACTAACAGTATGTGTTCGATAGCTTTCGTGATAGCGTGGAAATTTGAGAAGATTCAATATGAACGTGTGTTTATTCTGGGCCATTATTCCCTCCCATGTTAATTGTCGGGTTAACTGCTTCTGCACATTTCGCGCCGTTATTTAGTTGAGGGGCCGTCGATTTTGGTGTGTGTATCTAGCAGGTGAAAGATGGGTGGAAACACTGTCGCAGGATAAGCTGAGTAGCACAGTCACTGTAGTGTAGCAGATACTAGGCTGTTGCATGGATGGTCGTGAGTTTAAAACTCACCAGAACTGTAAAATAGATTCTAGAAGTGTCCACAAATATCAAGAATCATTGTACTGGAATGTTCTGTAACTGTATATGTACCATATGTGTTCTGGCCGGAGGCAGTTCGCTCCGCGCTCTTGTATGTGCAAGTGCAGAATAAACCCTCGTTAAGTGAAGTTAGTGATCGTCATTCATCTAATTACACCTTCTTCTACGTGACATTGCGGAAGGGCAGTGTAAAATGTTCACTAACACTGAGTGAAGCAAACTGCAAATTAATCTACACCTACCTCAGTACAGCGGTCGTTCACCATCCATTGATCTGAATTCGTAGCTTCTATGTAGACGATGTTAAAAGTAGCGTTGAAGAAAACCCTCGTCCATACTTACGACTGAATAGTCGGCGTAACTCAGGTAACAAAATAAATCTGTAAATCTCTAGTAATAACGGGCAAAAGTGGATGCTTTCTTCCTTCAATGAAAATGTCTGCTTTCCGGTACTAATGTTTTTCTCTGTCTTTTAACAATGGTGTCAACAAGCCCACATATACGTCGATAGCACATCTACTACTAGTTCATGCAGCTTATTTCAAACGCCAGAAATGTACTAAGGCCGAACCGAAATATTAAGAGATTAATTCAGTCAATACTCTGCTACGAAATGAGTTTCAAACTCGGTCCTTTTCAGTGGATTCTTCAAAGGAAGATGCTCACTAAAAAAGGTTCTGTAATTGCATACTGAACTCGCCACGCAGAATTCTTCCCAAATGCCGATAGTTTCACATGCGGTTTTCTCTACAGCAAACACTCCAAAATCTCCCAAACTTCACAGAACTGTCCGTAAATGCATCTTCTTGCATGGCGATATAAACTGAACGCGAAATAACAGTCACTTCATCATTTTACAAATAACTTTTTCGGACACATCTAACATGACCTTCTCGTCCAGCAGCTAGTCCACAACTGCCTGAATACCATTGCTTTCAGGGCATATAACTCATTCCATTGCGCGGGAAAAACTGTACTCTGATTGTTTGATCAAAACGAACAGCCAATCAGATCAGTCTTTCAAGATCATATTCGGGCTTAAACTGTTTTACTCTAATCAACATTCGCAGATGAATTTATGTCATTTCATGCTGCAAATATTAACAAAATGTTCCACCAAACCAAACCAAACGAGAAAACTATGCTTGAAATATACTTTAGAACTGATTATCCTCTTATTACCTTTCTGGCTGCCTTATTACAAAAGCAAATACTCGTAGACATACGTCATCCGCCAGTTAGGGGGTTTACAGTTTTCATGATAACCTGGTGGTGTTACACTTGCTAGTTACGTAAGGTGTAATACAATATAGAATTGAAATTTGACGTATGTCCCACGTACACACTCACATTCACTCTTATTTACCCTCACCCTAACACAAAGTATAAATATTACCTTTAAAACTATTATTTTCCTTATGAAAGAAAAATTATCGAAAGTTTAGAACTGAAAATCTTTATTAAATAAATCAGCATAATGAGAGTGCTATAACTGTTTTCAAATTAAAAAAAAGAATTAAGTTTTATTGTTCCTATCAGAATTTACTTTCTTAAGTACTTTTTAATGGGTTTTTTATGTCTCCAAAAATATTATAGGTAGCAGTATCAAATTTTTACACAAAGTTCGTCTGAATAACAAAAGGTCATGTACCAAATTTGGAATAAAACAAATAATATTAAACATAGTTATATAGTTTCTTAGGTGAGGTCAATAAGCGATTTCAGTACGCGCCGCAGTGAACATTCTCACGGTCCGCTTTAGCGACAGGTGTGTATATGACGCGTACGGCAGGCCACAAATCGGCCGCCGCCAAATGCTACTATACTGTAGGCTTCCAAAACAGCTTGCCATAACGTAACAAAACTTTCAGCAAAAATCCGCAGTCGCGTAATAGCTGTGATGCTACAACATTATTCCGGTGGAGGCGCTGGGTATTCGAACTTGGGATAGCGCACCTTACCGACGACACAGTGGCTCCCATCAGGCCATGACAGAACCGCCGTTTATGCGGCGAGAAACCCGAGGTCAACCTATATTCAGTAGATCGCAATCTACCGGAGACAGAAGAAGAAGAGGATGTTATGATGACAGCAACAGTGTGCCACCACGTGAGACATATTTAAGGCTTCTTTGGTGACGATGGTCAAGATCCAAACAAGTGGCTGAAGGTATATGAGCGTATAGCTAAATTTAACAAATGGGATGACACCTTGTGTTTGGCTAACATATTTTTCTACTTGGAGGGCACTGCCAAGCAATGGTATGAGAACAACGAGGAGAAGTTCACAAGATGGGAAGTATTTCAGGCGGAACGTGCAAGTATTTCGGCGACATACAACGACATAAACGCAAGGATGAAGATAAATGAAAGTGCAGGGCACAGCATCCAGGAGGAACTACAACATCCTACATTCGAGATGGCGTGGAGCTCTGCAAAGTAGTGGATCGTAGAATGAAGGAGGAAAATAATGTTGCGGATCTCATGAAGAGTGTTGCTGAGGTCATGTATCAAGCCCTACTCCTTTTCGACAGCAGACGACTTCATAAAATGGTGCCAGTATATAGAGACAATGCACCAAAAAAGAATTACATGCAAGACGTTTGAACGGCTTCCAAACGTCGTATCAATGTCTGTGATGGAGGAAGAAACTAATTTCACACGTGTTCTTCGTCAGATAGTGAGAGAGGAAGTTCAGAAGGCACTTCGATTGCACGGCGACCAAAAAACCGAGACGGTTCAAGAGGTCATAAGGGAGGAAGTGAACCCAATCTCTCGCCCTTAATTCCCCTTTAAAACGGTAACAAAGTCGAGACCCAGGAGAAGCTACGTTCTTACAATGCCGCAATGCAATGTTTGGGCACCAAGGAAGAGTGACATCTGGAGGACGCAGGATAACCAACCAGTATGTTTCCACTGCGGACGACTGGGACATGTGGTGCGCCATCGTCGAGAAAGACGGCGGATATTTGATGACGCCCGCGCCAGAAGACAGCAGACGGATCTTAGCCGACGACAGCTATGGGACGTCGAAGATGAACAAGAAGATGTGGGTGCAGGACGACGGGGGTCGCTAATGCCGCAAGCTAGCCACTGGAGAGGATTCTCCCCAACACGTCGATCGAGGTCTCCATCGCCATTCAGAAGCTCCAGCCCATCAACCAGCCACCGCAACCTGGAAAAGTAAAGGGTGCGACCTTCCTTGAAGGTGAGGCCGCTAAAGAGAAAAATCCTCCACCGTCGATCACTACAAAAATGGTAGAAAACTACGTCGATATGCCATGCATCAATACATGGATCCTGTAGTGGAATGTAAGAGAAGCATACCATTGAAGAATAACTTGGTCATCCCAGCCTCTGTAGTCTCGTTTAAGAACGGTTTCGGTGAATTGTGGATAGTTAACTGTCGCTAATAACCGCATATCCTTCCAAAACGCATGTGCATAGCAATCGGTGAGCCGTTATTTGTAGAACAGCTCAGCATCACAGAAACCTCCCATGCTGAGTCTGTGGGTGAAATTAGCGCTACCACTACGAGACAATATTTTCTAGATCGACTACCACCAGATCTCACTAAGGAATAACAGAAGAAGCTGCTTGCCATTCTTCAAGAGTTCTCTGAATGCTTCAATCCACAGGTGAAGAGCAAATTAGACAAATCGATGGTGAAGCACCGGATTAGTGCTGGAGACCATCAACCAATAAGCCAGAGAGCATACCGCGTGTCAGCAACGGAACGTCGAATAATTCGCGACGAGGTAGAGAAAATGATAAAGAATGACGTAATTCAGCCTTTACAGAGCCCATGGTCGTCACCAGTGGTTCTCGTGAGGAAGAAGGATGGCAGTTGGCGCTTTTGTGTTGATTGCAGGAAGCTAAATAAGATAACTAAAAAGGACGTTTACCCTCTTCCATTAATTGACGATACACTAGATTGTCTGAAGGGGGCTAAGTTTTTATCAAGCATGGACATGTACTCAGGATTCTGTCAAATCGAAGTAGATGAGGCTGATCTTGAGAAAACTGCATTTGTTACCCCTGAGGGCCTATATGAGTTTAAGGTAATGCCGTTTGGTTTGTGTAATGCACCAGCAACTTTTGAACAGATGATGGATAATCTTCTAAGTCACCTGAAGTGGGCGATGTGACTTTGTTATTTAGATGACATTACAATGTTCTCAGAGACATTTTATGAACATATAAAAAGACTGGGGCCATTCTTAAGTGTCTCCAACAAGGCAGACTGAAATCTAATTCAAGAAAGGGTCTCTTTGGAGCCAAAGAAATCAAAATACTTCGACACCTTGTGCCAAACGAAGGTGTGCGGCTAGACCCATAAAAGATGAAATCTATAACGGAATTTTCTATTCCTAAAAGTATTAGAGATGTGAGAAGTTTCCTCGGATTATGTTTTATCAATGACGTTTGTATCAAAGTCCCAAGAGTTGTTAAAAACTGATGCTAAATTTATCTGGGGTGGTGCTCAAGAAGATTTTTTCGATGTGCTTTGAAAAGCTCTGACGGCTGACACTGTACTTGGTCTGTATGATGAGAGAGCACCTACAGAACTTCACACAGATGCCCGTGGGTAAGGGATCGGTGCTCTTCTTGTGCAAATTTCGGATGGAAAAGAGAATGTTATAGCCTGTGCTTCTATGACACTTACAAAAGCTGAGAGAAACTACTCAACTACAGAAAGTGAACGTCTTACTGTGATCTGGGCCATGTGCAAAGTTTCTCTATGGAAGGCCATACACAGTTGTTACAGACCATCATTCACTTTGTTAGCTGACACGTCTTAAGGATCCAACAGGATGACTTGCCAGGTGGGCACTACGTCTTCATGAGTATGACATTACCATGGTGTATAAAAATGGAAGAGAACACCAAGATGCCGACTGTCTCTCAAGAAACCCTGTGCAAGACCATCAAGGCTTTGATGAAGATAGTGACTGTCTCGCTGCACTCCAGGATCTCTCTTCTGAGCAGAAGAAGGATGCCAAGATATCTCAAATTATGCTTGCCTTAAATCGGTCAGAGGATGTGAAAGGACAATTTATGATAGTTACTGGATTACTTTGAAAGAAAAACTTTGATCCATTTGGAAAGAGGTGGCTACCAGTGATTCCTAAATACATGCACTTAGATGTTCTAACAGGGCAATGGCCTTGCCGCAGTGGATTCACCGGTTCCCGTGAGATCACCAAAGTTAAGCGCTGTCGGCCGTGGTCGGCACTTGGATGGGTGACCATCCAGGCAGCCATGCGCTGTTGACATTTTTCGGGGTGCACTCAGCATCGTGATGCCAATTGAGGAGCTACTCGACCGAATGGTAGCGTCTTCGGTCAAGAATACCATCGTAACGACCAAGAGAGTGGTGTGCTGACCCCTCGCCCCTCCTATCCGCATCCTCCTCTGAGGATGACATGGCGGTTGGATGGTCCCGGTAGGCCACTCGTGGCCTGAAGACGGAGTGCTTTCTTTTCTTCTTTTTTTCCTTTTTAAAAAGATGTTCTAACAGAAATTCCATGACATACCTGAGGCCGGACACTTAGGATTTATTAAGACCTACGACAGAATCCGCAAGAGATTTATCTGGCCAGGTTTATTTAGGAGTGTCTGTCACTATGTGTCGCACTATCAAGAGTGCCAGAGGAGAAAGGCAGTTCCTCAGAAACCACTTGGCTGACTCAAACCAATTCCACCAGCCGAAACGCCTTTCCAGCGTGTTGGGATTGACCTCCTCAGACAATTTCCAATGTCTGCTAGTGGCAATAGACGGATTATTGTTTGCACTGATTATCTGACATGCTATGCCATTACAAAAGCCGTGAAAACAGCATAGGCATCCAAGGTAGCCAAATTCATCGTGGAAGACATTGTATTAAAACATGGTGCCCCAAGGTCGTTAATTACGGATTGAGAGAAAGTTTTTCAATCGCATCTAGTGACAGTGATAAACCGTCGGTGCAACATTACTCATCACATGATGACTGCCTACCAAACTAATGGGGTTATTTAACGCCTTAATAAGACCTTGGCCGACATGCTATCAATGTTCGTCAATGTTGAGCAGGGGAACTAGGATGAGGTGCTAACTTTCGTGACGTTTGCCTACAACACCACCAAACAAGACACCACAGGATTTACGCCCTCTTTCCTGGTGCATGGGCGTGGGGCGAGGACGACGATGGACACTGTGTTTCCGTTACATCCTGATGACGTAGATGACGACTACATCGGCCAGGTGTTAACCAGTGCTGAAAAAACACGGCAGTTAGCTCGACTCCACATGCTGCAGGCTCAAGAAAACGATCGCCAAAGATATGACGCGAGCCACCGCCCTGTTGTCTACCAGCCTGTTGACCTCGTCTGGAACTTCACTCCTGTTCGGAAAGCTGGTCTCTCTGAGAAGCTCCTCAGGCGCTACTTTGGACCTTATAAGGTTGTAAGACAGTTGTTTGACGTTACTTATGAAGTGGAAGATTTCGACCCCGACACAAGACAACGAAAGATCAGAGACAAGGTTCACGTCCTTTGAATGAAGCCCTACAAGGATCCTGCAACCCAGGGTAAATTCGAAGCTCCAGCGACAGCCAACAAGCGGAAACGTGATGAAGAGCGTAACGGCAAGGGAAGTTCTAAGATCACCGCCAGGGCAAACATCATTCATCAGCAGTCAGAGTATGCAGGACAGATGACTCGTTCCCGAACTGGGAGGACGCAACACCAAGACGCTGTTCTCTTAAGGAGAGAGCAATGTCGCAGAAGAAGCTGAGTAGCACAGTCACTGTAGAGTAATATTTATGATCCTAGGCTGTTGCATGGAGGCTTGTGAGTTCAAAAATCACCTGCACTGTAAGATTTTAACTTCTGTATTTAGTTCGAGTACATTCTAGAAGTATCCACAAATGTCAAGAATCATTGTGCTGGAACGTTCTGTATCTGTATACAGGGTGTTACAAAAAGGTACGGCCAAACTTTCAGGAAACATTCCTCACACACAAAGAAAGAAAAGATGTTATGTGGACATGTGTCCGGAAACGCTTACTTTCCATGTTAAATGTCCTCCGTTAGCCAGGATACATGCATCCACCCTCCGTCGCATGGAATCCCTGATGCACTGATGCAGCCCTGGAGAATGGCGTATTGTATCACAGCCGTCCACAATACGAGCACGAAGAGTCTCTACATTTGGTTCCGGGGTTGGGTAGACAAGAGCTTTCAAGTGCCCCCATAAATGAAAGTCAAGAGGGTTGAGATCAGGAGAGCGTGGAGGTCTTGGAATTGGTCCGCCTCTACCAATCCACCGGTCACCGAATTTGTTGTTGAGAAGCGTATGAACACTTCGTCTGAAATGTGCAGGAGCTCCATCGTGCATGAACCACATGTTGTGTCGTACTTGTAAAGGCACATGTTCTAGCAGCACAGGTAGAGTATCCCGTATGAAATCATGATAACGTGCTCCATTGAGCGTATGTGGAAGAACATGGGGCCCAATCAAGACATCACCAACAATGCCTGCCCAAAGGTTCACAGAAAATCTGTGTTGGTGACGTGATTGCACAATTGCGTGCGGATTCTCGTCAGCCCACACATGTTGATTGTGAAAATTTACAATTTGATCACGTTGGAATGAAGCCTCATCCGTAAAGAGAACATTTGCACTTAAATGAGGATTGACACATTGTTGGATGAACCATTCGCAGAAGTGTACCCGTGGAGGCCAATCAGCTGCTGATAGTGCCTGCACACGCTGTACATGGTACGGAAACAACTGGTTCTCCCGTAGCACTCTCCATACAGTGACATGGTCAACGTTACCTTGTACAGCAGCAACTTCTCTGACACTGACATTAGGGTTATCGTCAACTGCACGAAGAATTGCCTCGTCCATTGCAGGTGTCCTCGTCGTTCTAGGTCTTCGCCAGTCGCGAGTCATAGGCTGGAATATTCCGTGCTCCCTAAGACGCCGATCAATTGCTTCGAACGTCTTCCTGTCGGGACACCTTCGTTCTGGAAATCTGTCTCGATACAAACGTACCGCGCCACGGCTATTGCCCCGTGATAATCCATACATCAAATGGGTATCTTCCTACCCGCATTTGTAAAACATTGCGCTGACTGCAAAACCACGTTCGTGATGAACACTAACCTGTTGATGCTACGTACTGATGTGCTTGATGCTATTACTGTAGAGCAATGAGTCGCATATCAACACAACCACCGAAGTCAACATTACCTTCCTCCAATTGGACCAACTGGCGGTGAGTCGAGGAAGTACAGTACATACTGACGAAACTATAATGAGCTCTAACATGGAAATTAAGCGTTTCCGGACACATTTACACATAACATCTTTTCTTTATTTGTGTGTGAGGTATGTTTTCTGAAAGTGTGGCCGTACCTTTTTGTAACACCCTGTATATACTGTATATACTGGTTGGAGGCTGTTCGCTCCATGCTCTTGTATGTGCAAGTGCTGAATAAACCTTCGTTAAGTGAAGTTAGTGTTCGTCATTCATCTAATTACACCTTCTTCTACGTGACAATATCAGTTACCTTTATTTTTTTCGAGTTTTCACGTAAAGGTCTTCGCAGACGAGATAAATTTCTAGTTACTCAGTGGTTTACAGCATGCTCCACCTCATTAAGGTTTTGGGTTTCTAGAGAAATAATTTCCAGTCTATGTCTTCGGAATTGTGTTCCACGAACGATACTGCTAAGCAAGCGGCGGACAGTGCTACCACACTGGCAGCATCAGTAATTTGGCAGGTAAACTCAGTAAGAGATGATCAGAATGCTCCATTCACTCGCTGCAGGTTGAGAGTCATCACGCCAGCAACGGTAAACACGTGCGCATCCAGAGGGTGTCTTGGCTCTTATTTCCATTAACATGTGTTGTCAGTAAAACATTCGAAGAATTCTAACTGAATACCCAAAAATAGATGAGACTTTCACTTACAGGCTGTATGTGGTAGTGGACTAAGAGCAATGGCTTGAGCCCCTGCATTCGTCTGTCCAGTGGTGGCTCATGGCGGCATGGGCGCGTGCTCGCGTTGGACCCTCGGATACATTGCAGCTGACGGTACTTCGAAAGTGCTTTTTACGTGCCATAAGTGTTTGTTCACTGCATAATTTTCGGCTGTTTAAGCATTGTGAGAGTGCTTGCAGAGCCTTTTACATGCATTATTCTTTGGCAATTTACGAGTTGTTTGCGTGTCTGTACATCAGTGTACTGCATTATTTCGGTGATTTACGAGTAGTCTGTAGGTCTGTAGGCTATGTACTGCATTATTGCGACACTTTACAATTAGCAAGTATGTATGCAGAGCGTTTTACATGCATTCTTTTGACAATTTTCGAGTTGTTTTCGTGTCTTTATAGTGTGCAATGTATTATTTCGACAGTGAGCGTGTCTGTAGAGTGTTTTACGTACATTATTTCGGTGATCTACGAGTAGTTTGCAGCTCTGTAGGGTGTGCAATGCATAATTTACGAGTAGTGTGCATGCCTGTAGGCTATGTAGCATGACCCCCAATATGTCAGGGCTAGTGTTTTGTATCAGTGTAATAAATGAACTATGTGAAATCCATCCCTAAAGAAATTGTTCCAAAATAAATAAAGTATACTCCTTCCTCTCTTGAGCAGCCCAGCGTAGGCTGAGTCCTTCCCCCCCCCCCCCCTTTTTCGACCCAGACTACCGTCCTGGATTATGTCATGAGAGGGATGACAGTGCCCTCTGGTGGCAGTACTGTGTATTAGGTCGTATGGACTCCGGACCTTATGGTGGACACACTGGATGGAGCTACTGCCTCAAATTGCTTAAATAAAGACTGCCTGCGGAATAAAGACTTACGTCTACCCAAGCAGGAGCTCAGCACAGGCTGAGTATTTTTTCCGCCAATTCCTAGGAGAAGGTGGCAGTCGGATGACTTAGGTTAGTGGAGATAGCCCAAGTGACCTTTTTTCCTCCATTTTCTTAGGTTAGTGGAGGTAGCCCAAGTGACCTCTTTTCCGCCAAAATTCTAACTTCCCACCATATTGTGGTCGAATGGAGGGGTGTGGGAAGGGGGGAGGGGACCTATTTTCCCGCAAAAAGAAAAATGGTCCAAATGGCTCTGAGAACTATGGGACTTAACATCTGTGGTCATCAGTCCCCTACACTTAGACCTACTTAAAGCTAACTAACCTAAGGGGATCACACACATCCATGCCCAAGGCAGGATTCGAAACTGTGACCATAATGGTCGCGCAGTTCCTACCAAAATTTGTGCTTCCTGCCATGACATCATTGTGACAATACGATATCGATCGCTGTCATCTTGGATCCGCCATCTTTAAAGAATTTGGGAACAATGCAATGTGGGGCCACATATAGTTTGCCCTACTACAGATGGTATGCTGACCACATGCCCCTCCATACGACATCCGATGAAAGTGACACAGCAGTTGGTTTTGCCTCATTGAATCCTTGAGAGCCAGAATGTAGAACTTTACTTTTTTAATTCCAGGAATAAGATGCTAACTCTAGACGAAATGCATGATGACAAAGTCATCAACAACTGAAAGTAGTTGTGGGACCTAAGCAAATAACATCGCAAACAAGTTACATTTTGAGGGTGACAAGGCAGAAGGGATTATTGAAACAACTGCAGCGCTTTTTTTCCCGATCACACAAGTAGCAGCATCACGAAATCTACGTCTATACAACTCACCACATGTAATTATACTGTTAAAAGTCTTTCGACAGGCTCTTTGCACTGACTGCAGAGCAGATGTGCTGTCCAGGACATTGTGGGCCCACATGCCGGTGGGCTTCGCCAGGCTGCACAGCGGGCTGGTATGTGAGAGGCCACCCTACACCTTCTCTGGCTCTGCAACCGGGTTTGGCTGCCACATTGCTAGCTGTCTCACGGTATTAGCATGCTGTGGGACCGCTCTATTTATCCGAAATCAAAGCATCAGGTAGTGGCATCCCTTCGATATTTTACACTACACTCAATTCTTGCCTCTAATTCTCCCCCTCTCTCTCCCATCCTCCCTCTGTCCCAAGTCGTTGCTTGCTGTTTGTGTGAACCGATGTATATGAACACACACAGACCAAGATGTCCTCCCCACTCTGCCTCCTTGTTCCATCGCCACTCTTGCAGACCTGGCATTGGTACTCAGTACATCCCTTTGTTTTCACACTTCCACTGCTCTGAGATCTGTAGCGGATGGAACAAAGAAATTCGAGAAGAAGAAGGTAGCGACTGTCATGTGCCACAGTATCCCCATCTTTGTATTCAACAAAGTAGTAGATACCTAGTAAACCCTCAATTGTGGATGTTTTGGAAATATTCCCTCACTCTATCAGATTGATTAACTAGTTAATTAAATCAACACCCTCTGTGTGTGACCCATTTCCCCTTTCATCCCATTGGTGGTTACTACAAGGAATGGTATATTTGGCGGAATTCGATACTGCCACTGCCCAGTTCCTGAAGCCCACTCTTCTCCCCTCCAGATACTTTTTCCCCTTGCCTCCTGTTCGTGGATACTCGCACAGTTCGGACATTTGGTAGGAGCACAGTACATTGGAGGTAGCTGAACATTACAGATTTCAGCTCAGTTGCATGCTGTGTCCTTAAGCAATTTGCGGGAATGGCTGGACCTGTCATGTGCCACAGTATCCCCATCTTTGTATTCAACAAAGTAGTAGATACCTAGTAAACCCTCAATTGTGGATGTTTTGGAAATATTCCCTCACTCTATCAGATTGATTAACTAGTTAATTAAATCAACACCCTCTGTGTGTGACCCATTTCCCCTTTCATCCCATTGGTGGTTACTACAAGGAATGGTATATTTGGCGGAATTCGATACTGCCACTGCCCAGTTCCTGAAGCCCACTCTTCTCCCCTCCAGATACTTTTTCCCCTTGCCTCCTGTTCGTGGATACTCGCACAGTTCGGACATTTGGTAGGAGCACAGTACATTGGAGGTAGCTGAACATTACAGATTTCAGCTCAGTTGCATGCTGTGTCCTTAAGCAATTTGCGGGAATGGCTGGACAGATACAAGCATGCAATACCACTGTCGAAAACAATAACCTGAATATGACATTGTGATTAGGCCTTTAAAACACTATAGAATTCCTAAATTGGTTCCCTTCACTACATTCGGAAGGAGGAGGAAGGGCCTACTTTGTGACAGGATACAGACAACAACAATTACCACTTAAAGACAGAGGCCACTGCAATGTACTGAGAAACACTAGACACAAGACACTTAAACCACGATCCAGTCCATAGTAAGAGACGTCATCGCTAGATGGTGGAGACTGTTCACACATCCCACATGCTTGTGTCCCGATGTTCACATGCAGAGCCCTGAGCCAGATGTCGCACACTGCTAGTTGCTGCCTTGGACGTATGTCTCAGCGATTATACCTGGTCTGTAGACGGACACCGCCAACTGAAGAGGACTTCTCAGTCATGGAGCGTATCCAGGATGACTGGAGCGGATGGAATTCCAGCGCCAACACTTGCTATATTGAATCTTCTCAAGTTACCACATGAAAATTGGAGAACAGTCGCAACACTAGCGATCACAAAGACTTGCCAGCACATACTGAGTACTAATTCAATATCCACCAACCAGAAAGCGACACAGACAAGTGAACTGCATCCCCATTCTCTGGCTAACCAGGTATGAGGTCCTAATTTCAGCCAGTATGTCAATTCGTTCCTCCGTCATGTGTACCATACACAACCAGCTATATATTTATTACTATAATTACAATTAAATGTTACGATTCCAGAACCAATCTGCTGACATTTGGCAATGAGCGAAATGTCGTAAATACCTCCTCATGATTGCTGTGACTCTGAAAACATCAATGTCTATATCCTCCTTCTTACATCAAACCTTACATCTCTCTTACAGCTGACAGTACGCTGAAATTGCAGTTTTTCACATCAAATCCATACCTTCCTTATGACTGGACATAGTCACTTTCTTTGCAAATGTTGATACACTGACCACAGTAACTTTACGTCCCAAGACATACTTTATAAGCCTGAGGTTCACAGCGACTATGTCACATTAACCCTACTATGAATAATACTTCGCTAGTAACTGAATGCAGATGACACCAAATAATATTGAGCGAAAATCCTGGATTGATGGACATGCTCCATTTTATTTTCTGCCAAGTGGTACCATTGTGTCTTAGGAATGGGGAAGTAATAGTCTTATAAACAACCAACTATTAAAAACACGATGACACGCTCGTGTTACTGTCAGACTGCACAAAAAGCGGTCTTGGTTCCACAGGCAGATACAAGTGTTGCTTAGGGATATCCATGTTAAAAACTGTAAATGATTTCAAAATCGAGGTATGCTATAGCTTCCAAATGATGTGGTTCTCCACACAAATACCGTGACAATGAATGCAGACAGTGATCGCACGGTGTAAATTAACAGACCGAAAGTGAGGGTGCACGTCGCCAGCAGTGTAAGCTCGTAATAAAATCATCATTCTCACCGAATTTAGAAAGTGATTTGTCTAGGAAATGTGGTATTAAGCCGATGTTTGCAACTACCTCATACTGCTGCTAGATATTTCCCACGCTAACAAACATTTGTATTGCATTCTAGTTCGGTACCCTGTAGATGTTGTAACAGAAGTTCTGCGATATATCCATGGGTACATAGCCAGGGGAGGATGAAGGTTGATTGAGAATGATCACATACAGTAGATGGTGTGCTTAGCCATGAGAGGAACCACTTAAAAGATTCGGTGATAAATTGAAGTCACAGGAAATGTACAAAATCCTATGATCAGTATACTGGCTTTCCAGATCTACAGTGTTACGTTTTCTGGTAGAAATTCCATATGAAATTTGGTATCATGACTCTCCAATTAGCCACACACTTGCGCTGGATGATGGTGATGGTGATGGTGTTTAACTACAGCCACTAATGAGTCATATTCAACACACTCTGATATCTCGAAATCAGTCACTTTTTCCGAACCTATCTGCTAAAGACAACATACTGCAAAACTGCAGCATGGTTTTAGACAGTCCCTCTGTATCCTGTAACTGTTCCTCAGTCTTAGCCTCGCCCTCCATGCAGTTTTGTCCATGTGCTCGTTCCAATTTAAGTTGGAACTGAGGCGAAGTCTGAGGGCATTATATTTGCCACTTTCAGTATCCTGTCAAAAAACTGGGTGGGCTGAATTAATGCAACAGAATCTTGTTTTGACTACTTGGTGGAAATGGAACACGTTGTCATAGCTCCTCAAACCGTGTACAGTGTATAAGGCCAGCGCCAAACGTAGCTTTCTCTTGCAACATGAGGTACAGAAAACGTATTACAAGCCGTTAGTATGGTTTTTCTTATTGGGAATATTAGGACAACATCACTTCATACAGGAACTGGAAGAATGATGAGGATTTGGGTACTGCATTGTGATGCATTTCCAAACTACATATGGCACTGCTGTCTGAGGGAGATCTGCATCTCTCAGGGTGTAATCATGTCAGTCACCCAAACATTCTCTTCTCCTTGTTATTTTGTACCATCCAAGAGAAAAAGCTATGAAGTATAAAAGATTCACTAACATCACCTGATAGAGAACTTGATAAATTATTACTACATTCCTCTCTTCAGAAATATCTAAAACAAATACTGTCTGCATGCTGACATCGGGCATATTGGCGATCTTATTAAATATATAGGTATTGATCCATTGGAGCAGGTGGCCAGTGATGGAAAGCTATTTCCACAGACCAGTGAAAAGCTTCGTAACAAGTACTGAAGGAGGACCATATCCAACAGTCTATCAATTGCAAGAGAGAGTCCCTGTTTTTTCTTTCATAAGCAATTAGATACATTGTTATTCTGCTGTAACACATCCAAGCAGTGTATGACTACAGCTTGGTACACCACCATACATTTTGTTTTCCCAACATGACTTCGACATCTGGGTCTGTGTGATATGGTAACCAACATTAACACGTTTTGATCCATCACAGAAACCTGGACATCACATGCTGTGCGCTATGCTGCTCCTATAACACACAGAATGGCTGATATAAGAGACAGAGGGGGTGTCTCTTATCGGAAAAAAGTGGAGGACATCACAACATATAGAAAATGAAAGACTTTGTGCCATTTTGGAGCCTTTCCAAACACCTGTTTGAAGGTGATGACCTCTATATTTAATCTTACCCTCCACAGTGATGGCACAGCAGATGTCTATGTGTCTCATTTTGAAGAGATATAGAACACTGATTTTTCGAATTGCAAGCAAGACTCCCCATTTCAAACAAGTGATGTCAGTCAGTCAATCAAGAGTGTATCAGTGGACACATGGGATGGAAAGGACACCAGTGATATGGTGTGATGTACTGTAATGAGTACCACCGTTAATAGTGTGATCAATTGTAGCAATTTTACCAGTTTTCCATAAGTTTAACACTGACCAATGACACGGCAGCATGTTTCCCAGTTTCTGCATCGTCGCTACACCAGTCTTCTACCAGTTTGCAAGACCTATATACTAGATTGTGAATGTAGAAATGTAGAGAATTTCCACCAGAAAGCATAACACTATAGATCTGAAAAGCTGAAATATTTTTCGTAGGATTTTGTACATTTCTTATGACTTCAAGCTATCATTGCATTTTTAAGTAGTTCCTAACATAACAAACCATCTACTGTATGTGATTATTCTGTCAACCATCATCTTCCCTCGCCTATAACCCTGTGGATATAATGCAGAGCCTCAGTTACATCATCTATGCAGTATCGAGATAGAACGCTTTACAAATACTATTTGTTAATGTGGGAAATAGCTAGCAGAGGCATGAGGTAGTTGCAAATATTGGTTTAATATCACGTTCCTTAAACGAGTCACCTTCTAAATTCGTTGAGAAGGATGATTTTATTACGAGCACACATTGTTGGCTATGTGCACACACACTTTTCATGTGTTAATACACACTCCGGAATCACTGTCCATATTCAGTGCCACAGTATTTGTGCAGAAGACTACATTATTAGGAAGCAATACCATACCTCGATTCATAAAGCTTGTATAATTTTTAACATGGATATCGTTATGGAGACTTTGTGTGCCTGTAGAGCCAAGACCGCTTTGTGTGGAAGGCAATACTGACATGGTCGTTTCGATTGTGTTTTTAATATCTGGTTGCTTATAATTCGGTTAAGTCTCTCTTCCTAAGACACACTGGTACCACTCAGAAGGAAAACAAATAGAGCATGTCCTACGATCACGGATTTTCGCTCAGTATTTTTTGGTGTCACCAGCATTCTGTTATTGTCAAAGTATTATATTCAGTAGGGGATGTGTGAAAGATTCGCTGTGATTATAAGGCTCATAATGTATGTAATGTGACTTTTGTCAGTGTTCCGGCATCTACAAGGAAAATGACTGTGTCCTATTATGGACTTGATGTGGGAAATTCCGATTTCAGCGCATCGATAGCCATAAGGTGGACGAAAGATTTTGCCTGAAAAATTATCTACAGTCATAAGGAGGATATAGATACTGATATTTCCAGAGCCACAGCCATCAGGAGGAGGTATTTCAAATAGTTCGTTCATTCTCAAAAATCACCAGATTGGGTCTGGAATCGTAAAATTTAACTGTAATTACAGTGATAAATAGGTGGCTGGTCTCCTAGGACAGCATTCTTTGGAGTGCAGGGCACACGGCAGAGGTAGGCAGTGGCTGGAATGAATTGACGATTCTGGCTTATAGCAGGTGCCATTACTAAGACTCAGAAATTGTCAGGCAGGGAATGGGGATGCAGTTGACCTGACCATGTCACCCTCTGGTTGGTGAATGGTGAACTAATACTCAGTGTATGTTGGGCAGACTTAATGATCACTTGTGTTACGAATATTCTCCGAATTTTATCTGAAAATTTGAGAAGGTTAAGTATGGTGAGTGTTGGCACTAGATTTCTTAATAAAATTCGAATTCGAACCACTCTCGTCATCCTGGACACCCTCTGTGACTGGCCATCCTCTCTGCCAGGTCGAGTCTGGCTGCAGACCATGCACAGTCGCTGAGATGTGCATCCATGTTGACAAGTAGCGGTCTGTGACATCTGGCATGTGGACATTGGGACATGTCATGCAAGATGTGTGAGTTTTTCAGCAATCTTTAACATCTAGCCATGACATGTACTACAGACTGGATGATGGTTCAAGTTTATCACGTTTAGTGCTCTCAATACATTGCAGTGGACTCTGTCTTTCAGTAGTATTTATTGTTGTCTGTACCATCACACAGTAGGCCCTTCCTCCTGTTTCTGAATGTAGTGGAGAGAGCCAAATTAGGAATTGTATAGTGCTTTAAAAAGATAGCTGCTACATCAAATTCACAATTGATCAATTTACTGTTTCTGATAGTGATATTATTAGTGTGTATCTGTCCAGCCCCTCCCACAAATTCTTTAAGCAACTGAGCTCAAATCTGAAATTTTCAGCTACCTCCAACGTAGTTCACTTCCTACAAAATGACCTAAATGTGCCAATATCCACTGATAGTAGGCAAGGAAATAATAATCTGGAAAGGAGAGGAGTGGAAACCAGGCAATTGCAGTATCGAATCCTACCAAATATACCACTCCTAGTACCCACGAATATAATACAAGGAAAAAGTGGCTGCACTCAAAGGGTACCAATTTAATTAAATAGTCCATCAACCTGACAGAGTGGGGGAATATTTCCAAGACATATACAGGTGGGTGGTAACCATATATACACTTCTTTGTTCAGGACAAAGATAGCGTAGGTGCGTCACATGATAGATGCTACCTACTTCTTCTCAAATGTCTTTGTTCCATCCGCTACAGGTCACCATAGCAGTGAAAGTGTGGGAACACAGGGGTGTATTTACTACCAGCGTCAGGTCGACATGAGTGGTGAGGGGTGCAGGGGAGGATGATGGAAGGGAGGAATGTTGGATGGACATCTTGGTCTGTGTGTGTTTGAATACGTTGGTACACGCAAACAATAAGCAACCACTTGAGGCAGAGAGAGGTAAGGAGAGAGAGAGAGAGAGAGGGCGAGAACGAGGCAGGAAGAGAGTTTGGTTTCAAATTTTAAAGGGATGCCACTACATGATGCTTTGTTTGCAGAGGATTAGCGCCGTCCTGCAATATGCTAACACCGTGAGATGGCTGACAGTGAAGTGGGTTACAGGATTCACAGTGCCTGAGTGGGCATAGAATGGCCTCTTGAACACCAGCCTGGGGAAGCTTTTGTCACATGGACGTGTCTCTTCCTAGCTGGAACATCTGCCCTGCAGTTATTGCAGAGACAGTATCGAAAGATTACTTGTGGTGAACAATGTTGATGTTGATTTCATGATGGTATTCCTTGCACAATCAGAAAACAAGTGCCACAACTGTTTAAATATTACAAACAGCCTTGTCACCTACATGTAGTTTAAATAAACAGTATTCCTTTCACTGCAGTTAATTTCGCTTCAAACAGCCAATCAATTGAGCTTTTTCACGCCATTTTCCTCGTGGGGTTGGGGATGGGACTGGGCAATTGATCTGAGGAGGACGGATTAATCAATTTATCGTTGTTGTTGTTGTGGTCTTCAGTCCTGAGACTGGTTTGATGCAGCTCTCCATGCTACTCTATCCTGTGCAAGCCTCTTCATCTCCCAGTACCTACTGCAACCTACATCCTTCTGAATCTGCTTAGTGTATTCATGTCTTGGTCTCCCTCAACAATTTTTACCCGCCACGCTGCCCTCCAATACTAAATTGGTGATCCCTCGATGTCTCAGAACATATCCTACCAACTGATCCCTTCTTCTAGTCACGTTGTGCCACAAGCTCCTCTTCTGCCCAATTCTATTCATTACCTCCTGATTAGTTATGTGATCTACCCATCTAATCTTCAACATTCTTCTGTAGCACCACATTTCGAAAGTTTTTATTCTCCTCGTGTCTTAACTATTTATCGTCCACGTTTCACTTCCATACATGGTTACACTCCATACAAATACTTTCAGAAACGACTTCGTGACATTTAAATCTATACTCGATGTTAACAAATTTTTCTTCTTCTGAAAAGCTTTCCTTGCCATTGCCAGCCTACATTTTATATCCTCTCTACTTCGACCGTCATCAGTTATTTTGCTCCCCAAATAGCAAAACTCCTTTACTACTTTCAGTGTCTCATTTCCTAATCTAATTCCCTCAGCATCACCCGACTTAATTCGTCTACATTCCATTATCCTCGTTTTGCTTTTGTTGATGTTCATCTTATACCCTCCTTTCAAGACACTGTCCATTCCATTCAACTGCTCTTGCAAGTCCTTTTCTGTCTCTGACAGAATTACAATGTCATCGGCGAACCTCGAAGTGTTTATTTCTTCTCCATGGAGATTAGATTAGATTAGATTAGTTTTTCCTTCCGTAGATCCGTGTTGAGGAGATCCTCGTGGATGTGGAACATGTCACTTTTTTTTAAAAGCTGAAATAACAATACTAATAGTATGAATTTATACATCATTTGTTTCTATTTAAAAATTCGTCAATGGAGTAGAAGGAGTTGGCCACTAGTAAGTCTTTCAGGCTCCTTTTAAACTGATCTTTATTTGTAACTAATTTTTTATGTTTGCTGGCAAAATATTGAAGATTAGTGTTCCTGAGAAATGGACCCCTTTTTGAACTAAAGTAAGTGCTTTTAAGTCCTTGTGCAGATCATTTTTATTCCTGGTATTGTATGTATGAACTGAGCTGTTTGTTGGAAATAGAGATATATTATTTAGGACAAATTTCATTAAGGAGTAAATATACTAAGAAGCAGTAGTTAGTATACCCAGTTCTTTGAAGAGGTTTCTACAAGACGTCTGTGAATTTGCTCCACAAATAATACATATTACACGCTTTTGGACTCTAAAAACTTTTGTTTGACTAGAAGAGTTACCCTAAAATATTATACCATATGACATTATGGAATGAAAGTAGGCAAAGTATGCAAGCTTTTTCACTTTTATGTCGCCTATGTCTGCTAACATTCGAATTGCAAATACAGATTTGTTAAGGCTTTTCTGCAGTTCTGTGGTGTGCTCCTCCCAACTGAATTTATTATCAAGTTGTAATCCCAGGAATTTAAGACTGTCAACCTCTTCTATCTGCTCTTCTTTGTACTTTATGCATATGCTGGGTGGAAACCTCTTACAGGTTCTGAATTGCATATAGTGAGTCTTCTCGAAGTTTAATGTCAGTGAGTTTGCTTTAAACCATTTATTAATATCCATGAAAATATCATTAGCAGAACTTTCTAGAACTACACTCGACATACTATTTATTGCAGTACTTGTGTCATCTGCAAACAAAACGAACTCTGCTTCTGGCAGTGTAACTGATGAGAGATCATTAATGTACACAAGAAAAAGCAATGGCTCTAAGATGGATCCTTGTGGGACACCACATGTAATCTCTTCCCATTCTGATAATGACTGATGATTTAATTCACTAGTCCCTTGCACTGACACCCTTTGTTTCCTATTAGCGAGGTATGACTTGAACCATTTTGCAGCACTGCCTGTGACACCATAGAATTCTAATTTATTTAAAAGGATGTTGTGATTTACACAATCGAGTGCCTTTGACAAATCACAGAAAATACCTGCTGCTTGTAACTTGTTATTTAATGAATTAAGTACATTCTCACTGTAGATGTAAGTAGCCTTTTTCGATATCAGAACCCTTCAGAAATCCAAACTGTGTTCTTGATAATATGTTATTTGTGGTCAGATGGTTGAGAAGCTGCCTGTACATTACTTTTTCTAAAATTTTTCAGAATGCTGGCAAAAGTGAAATCGGTCTGTAGTTTGATGGTATCTCTTTATCCCCTTTCTTGAATAGAGGCTTATAATCTGCATATTTCAGCCAGTCAGGAAATGTCCCAGTTATAATTGACTGGTTACACAAGTAACTTAGAATTGTACTAAACTCATAAGAACATGCCTTAATTAACTTAGTTGATATTTCATCGTAACCACTAGAATGCTTTGTTTTTAAAGATTTTATTATGGAAGTTATTTCTTTTGGTGAAGTGAGTGATATATTCATGTACCTGAAGCTATTTGTAAAGGCTAATTTCAGATATTCAAGGGCATTATTTACTGATCCTGACAATCCCATTCTATCAGTAATGGATATAAAGTACTTGTTAAATAGATTTGCCACACTATGCTCATCGGTTACTAATGTGTCATCTACCCTTAGTGCTATTTGCTTCTGTTCCTTTCTGGTTCTACCAGTCTCCTCTTTCATTATATCCCATATTGTTTTTATTTTGTTCCTTGACATTGCTATCTTCTTCTCATAGTGCATTTGTTTAGAGATCTGAATTACTTTTTTAAATATTTTACAGTATTCCTTGTATTTAGCTAAATCATCAGCATTGGAGCTATTCTTGGTCGACAGATACATTTTCCTTTTTGTCTTACAGGAAATCTTTATTCCTTGTGTGATCCATGGTTTTATTATAGACTTCTGTTTAATTTGAGTAACTTTTAGAGGAAAACAGTTTTCAAACATGGTACCGACATTGTTCATGAATGTGTTATATTTTTCATTCATGTCATGAGCACTATAAACATCTTTCCAGTTCATATCTTTGAGCAGTTTTCTAACACACTCAATTTTTGGTTGATTGAATACTCTCCTGTACTCAGATTTAGCAGTCTTGATAATCTGCTTAGAATTTACATCTAAAACAAGGAGCTGCATATCATGATCTGATAGTCCATTTATTACAGGTTTTATGATATGATTTTGTTCCTTTGATTTGTCTATAAAAATGTTATCAATGGCTGTCCTTGAGGATTTAGTGATCCTAGTTGGAAAGTTTACAGTGTGAGTTAGATTGAAAGACAACAGTACTAACTGCAGTAAATGTTTACTGGAAGATTGCATTAGAAAATCTGTATTAAAAGTCACCAGCAATCAAAATTTTTTTGTTTCTTCCTGTTAAATAACCCAAAAGGGCTTCTAGATGATTTATGAATAGATTATAATTACCTGCAGGTGCTCGGTAAATAGTTACTATTATATAGGATCTGTTACGGAACTCTACTTCTGTTGCACATGCTTCTACAGTAGATGCTGCTCTAAACAGAATTTGTTAATGTCAATGTTCCTGAATTTATGGCAGTTTTTAATAAATGTGGCAACTCCTCCTCCATCCATATCTACTCTGCAGAAGTAGGAAGCTATCTTAAAACCTGAAATGTCTAACATATTTATACCAGTTGTCACTTGATGTTCAGAGAGGCAGATTACGTCAATTTGGTTAGATGAATTCATTTCATCGATACAAATGAGTAGTTCATCAACTTTATTTCTGAGTCCCTGAATGTTCTGGTGTAATAAAGATAACTGATACTGCATACTAATGGGATTATAACTGCTTTGATGAAGATGAACTGGCAGTTTCTGATTACTTTCTGTTAAACATTGTTTAAATGGAGGCTGTATGCTAAAATCTGACTCCTATTCATCTGTTTTCTCAAATTGAGTGTGTCTGCCAATCTCTCTTAAAACTCGTTTTCTATCCCCGTTCCCTATCCTAAAAAAGTCCCTCTGACACCTGTGACCACTGGTATTTTACCACTTGTGACAGTGTCCCCCATTACGTTTTCTGCAATCAACCCAGACAGTTTTCCCTTCCCTTTCCTATTGAGGTGAAGGCCATGCCTAGTGTAGTCACACCTATCGATAGCATCCACAGGAATCAAACCAATATGGGACCCTACATCCGTCCTAAGCAGACACTCCAACTCCAAGTTCACCCTCCCTACAGAAGAGTTCAAATGAGGCCGATCATGGCGTCTCAACACAGACACAAATCCCACACTCGTATGCTTCGTTGCTGATGCTATCTTCACCAGGTCACTCTCTATGGAATATTCAGAGTCTCTGTCAATGCTATTTCCCAGACCACCCACAATAACCACGGCATCCTCCTTTGTGAAATCCTTGCATAAAGAACCTATATCCTCTGTTACCTGACCCAGATCTGCACTAGGCTTGAAAAAGTTTGTGACCTGGTACTCTGGACCTAGATTTTAATACCTACTCCGAACTTTTCTTTTGTTTCCTTTATTGCTTGCTCAATATACAGATTGAATAACATTGGAGATAGGCTACGACCCTGTCTCACTCCCTTCCCAACCACTGCTTCCCTTTCATACCCCTCGACTCTTATAACTACCATCTGTCGTTAGGTCAGTATTGCCTCAAGTGTTGCAACATTTCTATGGAATCCAAACTAATCTTCCCTGAGGTCAGCTTCTAGCAGTTTTTCCATTTGTCTGTAAAGAATTCGCGTTAGTATTTTGCAGCTGTGACTTATTAAACTGATAGTCCGGTAATTTTCACATCTGTCAACAACTGCTACCTTTGGGATTGGAATTATTATATTCTTCTTGAAGTCTGAGGGTACTTCGCCTGTCTCATACATCTTGCTCACCAGATGGTAGAGTTTTGTCAGGACTGGCTCTCCCAAGGCTGCCAGTAGTTATGATGGAATGTCCTCTACTTCAGGCGTCTTGTTTCGACTCAGGTCTTTCAGTGCACTGTCAAACTCTTCACGCAGTATCGTATCTCCCACTTCATCTTCATCTACATCCTCTTCCATTTTCACATATTGTCCTCAAGTACATCGCCCTTGTATAGACCCTCTATATACTCCTTCCACCTTTCTGCTTTCCCATCTTTGCTTAGAATTGGGTTTCCATCTGAGCTCTTGATTTTCATGCAAGTGGTTCTCCTTTCTCCCAGGGTCTCTTTAATCTTCATGTAGGCAGTATCTATCTTACCCCTAGTGAGATATGCCTCTACATCCTTACATTTGTCCTCTAGCCATCCCCGCTTAGCCATTTTGCACTTCCTGTCGATCTCATTTTTGAGACGTTTGTATTCTTTTTTGCCTGCTTCATTGGCTGCATTTTTATATTTTCTCCTTTCATCAATTAAATTCAATATTTCTTCTGTTACCCAAGGGTTTCTACTAGCCCTCGTCTTTTTATCTATTTGATCCTCTGCTGCCTTCACTATTTCATCCCTCAAAGCTACCCATTCTTCTTCTACGGTATTTCTTTCCCCCATTCCTGTCAATTGTTCCCTTATGCTCTCCGTGAAACTCTCTACAAGTCCTGGTTCTTTCAGTTTATCCAGGTCCCATCTCCTTAAATTCCCACCTTTTTGCAGTTTCTTCAGTTTTAATCTACAGGTCATAACCAATAGATTGTGGTCAGAGTCCACATCTGCCCCTGGAAATGTCTTACAATTTAAAACCTGGTTCCTAAATCTCTGTTTTACCATTATATAATCTATCTGATACCTTTTAGTATCTCCAGGGTTCTTCCATGTATACAACCTTCTATCATGATTCTTAAACCAAGTGTTAGCTATGATTAAGTTATGCTCTGTCCAAAATTCTACCAGGCGTCTTCCTCTTTCATTTCTTAGCCCCAATCCATATTCACCTACTATGTTTCCTTCTCCTCCTTTTCCTACACTCGAATTCCAGTCACCCATGACTATTAAATTTTCGTCTCCCTTCACTACCTGAATAATTTCTTTTACCTCATCATACATTTCATCAATTTCTTCGTTATCTGCAGAACTAGTTGGTATATAAACTTGTACTACTGTAGTAGGCATGAGCTTCATGTCTATCTTGGCCACAATAATGCTTTCACTATGCTGTTGTAGTAGCTCCTATTTTTTTATTCATTATTAAACCTACTCCTGCATTACCCCTATTTGATTTTGTATTTATAACCCTGTATTTACCTGACCAGAAGTCTTGTTCCTTCTGCCACCGAACTTCACTAATTCCCACTATATCTAACTTTAACCTATCCATTTCCCTTTTTAAATTTTCTAACCTACCTGCCTGATTAAGTGATATGACATTCCACGCTCTGATCTGTAGAATGCCAGTTTTCTTTCTCCTGATAACAACATCCTCTTGAGTAGTCCCTGCCCGGAGACCCAAATGGGGGACTATTTTACCTCCAGAATATTTTACCCAAGAGGACGACATCATCATTTAATCATACAGTTAAGTTGCATGCCCTCGGGAAAAATAACGGCTGTAGTTTCCCCTTGCTTTCAGCCGTTCACAGTACCAGAACAGCAAGGCCATTTTGGTTAGTGTTACAAGGCCATATCAGTCAATAATCCAGACTGTTGCCCCTGCAACTACTGAAAAGGCTGCTGCCCCTCTTCAGGAACCACACGTTTGTCTGGCCTCTCAACAGATACCCCTCCGTTGTGGTTGCACCTACAGTATGGCTATCTATATCATTGAGGCATGCAAGCCTCCCCACCAACGGCAAGCTCCATGGTTCATTAACTTATTGATTTAATTAAATAGTGTATCAAATTGACAGTGTGGGAGGGGGCTATTCGAATAACTGATAGCTCCAAATGTGCTTGTATCAGCAAGGGGGAGGATGTGGTATGTGAAGGGGATGGGGTGGAGGTTTCTCATATGGACAGATTATCCCCATGGGGTCATAAATCAACCCTGGGAGGTCATAAACCATTTATCAGAACAATAGTTTAGGGTCATAAATCAATCAAGTATGCTCCTGAATGGTTGCTTGCCCCTGATGTAGGCAACCCTCACTAACATTATGCTCCAGAACCGTCTGCACCCTACTATTATCTTATACTTACATTCTGTTCAAGGGGCCGAAGTATATTAATATTACAGTTCCATTTGCTGTCTTTCCTAACAGCACCGTTTGGGCAATATTTACAACTGGTCCCAGCTCTTGCAGAAGATGAAGGCATCTCAGACTGGTCTGTTGGTGGCTTTTCAGGCACCTGGAAAGGGTAGGAATGATTGGGTCAGTGTTACATCATTCGTTTACAGAGTTGGGATGTGGACTGTGTTGGAAAAAATTTTCTTAAATTTCTTGTGGCAAAATAGTGATAAAGAATAAAACAGTAAATTATTATTCAGTTGCATACCAAACTGCAATCAAGTCTGCCAATAAATAGTCTAGACACAGATGCGACTTGCACTGGATGTTAAAGTTGCCATAATACAATTACATTAAATATAAGTATTTTAGTTATCATGTGATTTAATTGCATGTTGCAGTAACAGTGTACAGAAAATATGGATGAAAATGTATCACAGTCGCTGAAATACAATGACCATACTACGTGGTCGAAAGTCGGAAGCTGTAGCACAGAAAAGCGAGTGTATTATCCAACTCATGTCACGGTATTCATCTGAGGGTACATAAGAGCAGGTACAACGATTTATAACAATAGGCTTGCTCTGTTGATATTTGCAAACAAAGGAAACTGAGTGTGTTCTAACGTAATAAATTTGCAGGAGTGTACACGGTTGTGTATGATGTCACAGTTAACCGACAATAGTCACAAGTGTCCAAATCGAGTGTTTTGCTGTGCTGCTGTGAAATGAATGAATCTGACAGGAAAATGCCAAACCTAATACCCCCTTAAATATCTCGAAAAGAATTTAACTGATTGTGTTCAAATGAACTGCTTGTCCTGCATGAGTGTCAGGCAATGGAGACGACTCTAGGTACAGGTCAGGTACAATAATTATTAATAGAAAGGCGACTGGATGAGTTGTTCACGATCAGAGTGCACTGATCTTAATTGCGAATGCGGTATATTGTTGTAGTTGAACAAACGACAGTGTGTGGAGCAGTGCACATATGTTTCTAAGCCACTGCACAGAATGTGATGTGACATTAAAAGTGATGTAAGATATTTTCTGTATGTGCTACTGATATAGTGCAAAGCAAGTCGAAATGGTGCCATCACTGGGCCTTGTTATCACAGGTATACTGCTTACTGCTGCGGAGGAAGGGGCACCAGGCGAATCCATCTACATGGGCAGTGTGACCGTGGGGGGGAGGGGGGGAGGGGGGGGGGAGCAAAATACGCAGTTGCTGTGGCCACCATCACTGCCTTCCACCACTGATGAAGACGGCTACAATAGTAAAAAACTACCTGTCCTTTTTCTGTATCCATGCACCAGTCAGCTGTACGAGCTAATGTAATGGACATTGGACGTTTGGAGAAATTTGTACAGTAGGGAGCAAGGCTATAAAATTTTAAGTTTTTATAGCTTGTGATTCGGTGGGTTTGAAAATATGTCATGTCCCATCAACTAAATTTGACTAGAAATACACAAATCTTTTTGTATCTCAAACTGTTAGTATCATTTTAGAATTTTTAAGGTAGATTACTCTGATATAAAAAATAGCCATTACCAACACTACATACGAAGTACATCTTTTTACAAGATTAATATGGATGTGATGCACCCTTGTTTCCTTGCTGATGTATGTTGTGTTGAGTCACAATATGTACACAGTAACAGAGAATTTTTACTATTTTCTTTGGGTTCCATGGGACGATAGGATCCAGCTGCTTGGTCGGCATGTGTCAGTACAGCTCATAGGACCAAATGAAAACTGAAGAAAGTCTTCTAAAAAGAAAAAAAATCACAAGAAAGCACAAAAACTTCTACAATATCAGTACACATTCACGGTTAACAAATCTGCCCCTGAACAGATACCAAACAATAGTGGGAAAATGTAAATTTACTGCAAAATGTTTTATATAGATTTTAGAAGTAAACCATATTCACTGCTTCCATTAGTATCTACGCTACCAATGATAATTTAATGCCTAAACAAGAAGTAGTTAGGCAACTCGTTAGTGTTTGGGTGCCCATACACAGGAATTTAAATTTTAAGGGTAACATATCCTGGAGCTCTTTAACAACACATCAAGTCATTCTTACACTTGATGCTGCTGAATGATTAGAAGAGGGATCTAAAATAGTAAGATAACATGCTTTGTTTATTTTTAGTCAGCAGTGTAGAAATACTGTAGATATGTGCCATCTATTTTGATGCTATGTAAATTTATCAAAATAAGATGACATATTCAACTTTTTCTGTATTCATTTTATTAGTTCACAACTAGTTCCAGTTCTCTAGGTCACCCTTAAGTGGTTTTTGTGGTTCTGCACAAAATAAAATATTTTACCTTCACGAATTAACTTTTAGATTGAGGCACTGTTCGTTAAATCAGATGCTTTCAATAGTCTTCAACAGTTTTTTGTGTGTTGATGCCGCTGGATTTGGCTCAAGCTAAAAATTAATTTGTGAAGTAATATAACATGTTCTGTTCCATACAGAACCACAGAATCACTTGAGAATGGCCTAGAAGCCTAAAGTAGTTATGAAAACATAAAAGTAATATAGTAAAATTGGAAAATGCCACCTTCCTTTATCAATTTCGTTGCTGTGGTACCGGCTATGAAGAAAATGTTTAAATTAATTCTGTAAGCAGCCGAGTTTATATTGTTTTTGATCTATTTACTGGTGTGGAAGTGTGGGAGAAGCTAAGTATTTTCCCATTCACGTACTTAAAAGTCCCTAAAAGCCATACTCTGTTAGCAGAATTTACCAGCCATATAGTCATTAGCTTCATATACCAGTTATAAGTGATCTGATTCATCTCCTGGCCTTCACTCTTGTGTACAGGTATACTCACAACTGAAATAGTAGTATTAGTCTTAAGGGGATTCAATATGGGGCATGAGACACAGAGATGAAATCTGAATGAGCAAAGTTAGAGAACTTGACCGACCGCATAATTATTGATAAAACTATTTAAAATTAGGAGGTTAGGATTGGGATTGAAATCACACTTCCCCTGAATTCGTGCCCAGTTCTTAGCCACAACACCTCCTCACTCGACTTTTACAGTCATTATTTAGAATCTCAAGTTACTACACAGGTGTTCTACTCAGTCATCCCTCACCTGAGAATAACGCACAGAACGCTCATATGAGAAACTATCAGAAAATTCCTTCTTCGGGATTTTGTAACTGGTGTGTCACATTCACACCTTCGTCGGTTTTCTGCACTTTCTTGTTTTGCAATAGGTTTGTACCGATAAAGCCAAGTCTCGTCAACCGTGATGTTTTTCCAGAAAAGAACTGTCCACGTTTTTCACTTTGTTCAAGCTACAGCAGACGTCCACCTGTCATTCTTTTTGTTCGGGAATCAAGCCGTGTAGGGCAAACTATGCACACACATTTCTCTTCTTCGGAACAGTCTGCAAAGTGTCTTGATTACTTGATTTGGAGATGTTCGCCTCGTTGTTCGATTGTGATTTGTGACACAACAATGTTGATACACTACAGCTGCATGTGCACAGCTTAACACTGCCTTCTCACATCTCAGTAGTCAAGCGCACATCTGTTCTTTACAGTTCTTAGTTCAAGTTCTGCCAAAGCAACTACGCTGACTTCGCTTAAATTTCAGGAGTAAATCAGTCTCTTAACTTTTGGATGGACTGTCTATGATTTGCAGAGTGCATCACAAGTGACATGTTATAGACGAAAACAAATAAAACAGTCTACCACAACAAAATTTGCCTGAGTCGTATGTGGTGCAAAAATCTCAGAAGTGTGAAACTTTTTGAAATAGAGTGGAACATTAGATAATCAAGATCAAAAATTGTTAACAAATATCACTTATAATGATGATCTCTTCTGTTGAGTGGAATACACGTCGCACTACTACCCACACGATAAACATTCGACACCAGTCACTGCCAAATATTTTTCCTTGGTGACTGGACTGGTGTGGATCCAATCAGTCTTACGATATCAACTGATCAGAAACTGACAATATGTAACGTTTAAGCAACTAAATGCTGGCACTGATATTTGGGATGTTGTTGTCTTGATCATGTATCACTGCAGTACTGCTGTTCAGTGGCACATAATGCAAAAAAAAGAAGGAAGAATCTACCAGCAGGCCTCATCAGTACTTTCATACATATAAGTCTATCACAAACGATGAAGCAGCAGTACCTGGCACTCCTTTGCACCGCTGCATTCAATAGCATGTAATGCTTACAAGAAAGCGACAAGCCACTGAAGTGTTGCCACACAACAGTACCTCGTGTTAACAGAGAAGCGGTAGAGGACTGGCAGAAAACTTGATTACTGATGTCCAATGCCATCTGCTACTGACGAAGAAGCAACAATCAGCTGCTATGTAATTTCAGCACTTCTGTCCAATGACAGTTATTACCAACAAATGTATCGGCAGTTCATCTGCAGGCCACTGCAGTGTTGCCCTCAGTGGCATAAATGCTAACGATCAAACAGCAGCTTTTTAGTGGGTCACTGCAGCACTGTTGTCTAATTGCGTTTAAAACCAACTCTGAAACGGCTGGCTGTTGACAGGCCGCTGCGGTACATCAGCCAATGGCATTTAATGCAATTAATGGAGTAGGAATCGATTGGCACCCATATGGTTCTGTCGTCTAATAACCTTTAAACCTACAATGAAATAACAACCTGTCGGCAGACCATGTGAGGTGTCAGTTAAGCTATTTAGTGTATGTCTAAAATGCTACAGATAGGATCCCTGATGACTTACAGTGATGGGAAACTCCCCATAACATCATGCAGATTTAAAAGAAACGAAGGCACACAATGTATAACATCTTATTAAGTGTAAATTACCAGGCGTGGCCCAGTGAAGTATACACCCCTGGAAATGGAAAAAAGAACACATTGACACCGGTGTGTCAGACCCACCATACTTGCTCCGGACACTGCGAGAGGGCTGTACAAGCAATGATCACACGCACGGCACAGCGGACACACCAGGAACCGCGGTGTTGGCCGTCGAATGGCGCTAGCTGCGCAGCATTTGTGCACCGCCGCCGTCAGTGTCAGCCAGTTTGCCGTGGCATACGGAGCTCCATCGCAGTCTTTAACACCGGTAGCATGCCGCGACAGCGTGGACGTGAACCGTATGTGCAGTTGACGGACTTTGAGCGAGGGCGTATAGTGGGCATGCGGGAGGCCGGGTGGACGTACCGCCGAATTGCTCAACACGTGGGGCGTGAGGTCTCCACAGTACATCGATATTGTCGCCAGTGGTCGGCGGAAGGTGCATGTGCCCGTCGACCTGGGACCGGACCGCAGCGACGCACGGATGCACGCCAAGACCGTAGGATCCTACGCAGTGCCGTAGGGGACCGCACCGCCACTTCCCAGCAAATTAGGGACACTGTTGCTCCTGGGGTATCGGCGAGGACCATTGGCAACCGTCTCCATGAAGCTGGGCTACGGTCCCGCACACCGTTAGGTCGTCTTCCGCTCACGCCCCAACATCGTGCAGCCCGCCTCCAGTGGTGTCGCGACAGGCGTGAATGGAGGGACGAATGGAGACGTGTCGTCTTCAGCGATGAGAGTCGCTTCTGCCTTGGTGCCAATGATGGTCGTATGCGTGTTTGGCGCCGTGCAGGTGAGCGCCACAATCAGGACTGCATACGGCCGAGGCACACAGGGCCAACACCCGGCATCATGGTGTGGGGAGCGATCTCCTACACTGGGCGTACACCACTGGTGATCGTCGAGGGGACACTGAATAGTGCATGGTACATCCAAACCGTCATCGAACCCATCGTTTTACCATTCCTAGACCAGCAAGGGAACTTGCTGTTCCAACAGGACAATGCACGTCCGCATGTATCCCGTGCCACCCAACGTGCTCTAGAAGGTGTAAGTCAACTACCCTGGCCAGCAAGATCTCCGGATCTGTCCCCCATTGAGCATGTTTGGGACTGGATGAAGCGTCGTCTCACGCGGTCTGCACGTCCAGCACGAACGCTGGTCCAACTGAGGCGCCAGGTGGAAATGGCATGGCAAGCCGTTCCACAGGACTACATCCAGCATCTCTACGGTCGTCTCCATGGGCGAATAGCAGCCTGCATTGCTGCGAAAGGTGGATATACACTGTACTAGTGCCGACATTGTGCATGCTCTGTTGCCTGTGTCTATGTGCCTGTGGTTCTGTCAGTGTGATCATGTGATGTATCTGATCCCAGGAATATGTCAATAAAGTTTCCCCTTCCTGGGACAATGAATTCACGGTGTTCTTATTTCAATTTCCAGGAGTGTAGATGTACGGGTACGACATCTCACAAAGACATACTGATGCAAGAATCCAAATGGCTCTGAGCACTATGGGACTTAACATCTGAGGTCATCAGTCCCCTAGAACTTATAACTACTTAAACCTAACCAACCTAAGGACATCACACACATCCATGCCCGAGGCAGGATTCGAAACTGCGGTCGCGCGGTTCCAGACTGAAGCGCCTATAACCGCTCGGCCACACCGGACGGCCTGCAGGGATCCACCAAACTATGAAATAACACAGCGGTCTCTATACGAGTAATAATCTGCTTTATTGCCAAAAGGCATCAAAAACATGATTTACTCACTGACTCACGGTTCAAACGATTAATAAGTAGGCAAGGGATTGCAGCTATGAACTATGGCCCTGGCACCAGTTTGTGCACACACAATACTCCTGCCTAACTACTTTATGGGTTCAACTAACTGGCTGTTAAAATTACACCTGCAAAATATTACACTGAAGCACATTAATAACTTTGTGCTCCCCTCGTCTTGGTCACGGCAACAATGGCATATGCTTACCACTCTGAAGTTGTATGAGTGTCAAAGATATCTGCAGTAGGGGCTAAAATTCTAAATTTTGGTCTGCCTCTTTACTTTGCTGTAAGGCGCAGATATCTCATTCTGCAGTTCTCAGACCCAGCATGAAGCCCCGGAACAAGGGTTATCTGTCCTAATCTCGAAGTAAGTGCGTCCTCGGAGGCATCGGAAGGCGAAATATCCTCTTCCAAAAGAAGGAAAAAAAAAAAGAAACAAGTGTGGTCTTGACAGTGTCCTGAGGCACAGTGTTCTCTAACCTTCCTCTTCAAAACTTAGCTAGCTCTGCCAGCATTAAAAAAGTTGTCAGCCAACTACACCAGACCTTGAAAAATTCCAACCAATAACAATAATGTAATAAAGGAGTTTAAAAATTTCCTGTTCTTGAGGATTTTGCCATGGTTCACCAATAAGGTGTGACATGGGGAGCAAGGCAGAAAATCTGTCCCACTACACGACAAATTTCCAGTTATGGCCAACCAAAAGCCTTGCGTGCACGCATATGCAGGAACTCAATCCTTCTACTGATACAATTATTATTAATCAACCAGGGTACACCTTAGTAGAATTCGAACAAACATTCCAGTAGGTGCTCCCACGTTACGGGGACTTGCGGTAACTTCCCATCACCTCCTAAATCATTGGACCAATTCCAGCCAAACTCGATATACATATCATTTACTGCCTGGAAAGAATCATTGATAGGGCAAGAAGCTTCCACCTATCAAACGGATGGAGGTGGGGATGAAAAAGCACTGTAGCACTTGAAGCTAGAATACCAATAATTTAGTTATACAGTATTTGAGAATTAGAGTGCTTAAAGGCTTGCAACAAACTTTGCACATAATTTCAAATCTTTACAAAACCTTTTCTCTCTTGCAACCTCCAAAAAATGAAGAAAAGAAAAAAGCTTGTTACTTACTAGATTTACACTGTTCATGCAGTAAAACTGTCACATAAAGTTATGTAAACTGAAGTTGGAGGTGGGAGAAAGGGATGGAAAGGAAAAGAACGTACTCATATCAGCTACACTGGAATTTAGTGAGGAATCAGCGGCTATGAGTGCCACCCGGACATAGTGTGTATCGCTGTTGTATGGACTACCTCTGCACACCTACCAACCAACGCACATTCCCACCTAGTGCCACCTAGCCGCAGTCCCCATTCATGCCCTCTATGATCGCTATTTCGAGATACCTGCAGGAGTTTGAACATAATTGTGAATCTGTACAAAAGATAGTGGAGTCAACTGCCCAGTGGGGTGAATCAATTATGTGAATGAGTATGTTCACTCAGAATGAGAGGGGAAGGAAGAGATGGACTAATAGAAGAGTAGAATGAATAACTACCCTGACAACACCGGGTTTATTAGCTAATTTACCCTTTCGTAGGTGATGGGAATTATACATCCCAGCTTTATAAATAACGAAAAGACTTCTATGGTCTGCGGATTTCCCATGATCGTGAGGTGCCGCCGTCTGTGGGACTCCCTTGTGGACTTATTTCCGCCTGCCGTTTTCTTTTTCTAGCTAATGCTTTTGATTGTTGCGGCGTTTTGTAATGTAGAATGTGTTACGGTGACTGTCTGCAGCGCTGTTTTGTCAGAGGAGTCAGTTTTTTTTATTTTATTTTGTATTAAAAGTAAGCTTTAACAATACACTCATTATGTAAACATTTAAATATATTTATTTGACGTTTATAACTGCATACTGGGTAACTGTGACGCAATTCCAAAAATATTTTATGGTAGGTAGCATACTTCCCACTGATTTTTCATTATCTTGTCTGTCTAATTTTTTCTTGCACTAATTGTGATCTAATATTTTCATGAGTTAAATTCAAGATTAAATTCACACTGCAGAGTATGTTTTCGGTGAGGTATTACTTACAGATAAATGTAGTGACTATTTTCAAATTCTGATGATATATTTCGATATTGCAGTTACGTACTATTTGAACATATTGTTATCTACAGATATATGAGAAACTAGATTTGAGTAGCCCAAAGCATGTGTAGGGGGTGCTAAATATTCTCTTTGCCAGAGAATGACAGTGATTCTGAAATCGAATTCGATTTTGAGCCAGTGGCGATTTGAATAGCTTGGATGAATCGCTTCATGCCACGTTAGTACATTCGTGCATACCATATGATTATGTGCGAGGGGAATGTGCAAAGAACCTGGTTGAAGGAGCTACTTTTCAGGCAGCGGTAGCTTATACAAGGACTCAAGACGACTCAGATCAACATAGTGGTGAAGACTGGGGCGATGACTGCCCACATCTTATCAGTGAAGGGAACAGGTGTCATTCAGTAAAAAGTGCTATTTCGAAACATGTTTTCAGTAACAGTGATAGTAAACAATGCTACTTTTCAAAACTTTTTAATGACAATGTTTTCGGCATAGTTGTAAATGAAACAAATAGGTATGCTACTCAAAATAGGACTTTCCATGGGGGTAATGTTAGTACAACAAAAGGTTACAGTCCTAAAAACATTAGGGAGATGCAGGAACTTATTGGATACCATACTGGATGGGCATTCATGAGCTTCCTCCATTGTCAAATTTTTGTAGTTCAGATCAAAATCTAAAAGTTCACGCTGTAGCGGAAGTAATAAGCAGTAAGAGATTCAAAAAATTGTTGAGAACATCTATTGCAACAACAACAAGGATCAGAAACCTCAAAGCCACCCTGAGTACTACAAGCTTCACAAACTGCGACCTCCCCCAGTAAAACTTTTAAACAATTGCAAAGCAAATTATGACCAGTCCTCTTTCCTGTCTGTCGACGATAACATGATTACTTTCAAACGTCGCTCTAGTATGAAGCAGCACATGCCAATGAAACCTGTCAAGAGAGGATATAAGGATATAAAGTGTGGTGTTTATGCGACGCAGAGACAGGATACGTGCTACGTACGCAGGAAAAAAAAATGATTGTTATTCACTAGGGGGAAAAGCAGTCCTAAAACTAACAGAATGTGTGCATCAGAGGGCTGCACTTGTGGCGATTGACTGCTTTTTTACATGACCAAGACTGATGACATATTGTTGGAGAAAGGCATTTACTCTTGCGGAACTGTCAGAATGATTCGCAAAGGTCTTCCTACTATGATGAAAGAAAATAGAAGGTTACCAAGAGGAGAATTTCCGTTTCAAATAAAAGGTGCCATCTCAGCTGTGAAGTGGTTGGACAACCGTGCTGTCACGTTGGTGTCTACATTTCATGATGCACGAGCGCCTACAATAGTCACTCGCAAGAATAAATATGGAACACAGTCACATGAATTCTGCCTCTTAGTTGTGCTGATTATAACAAGAACATGCGTAGTGTTGACAGACTGGATCAACTGTGAGAATAATACGCTCTACGTAGACGTTCTGTCAAATGGTGGCATAGAACTATTTAATTCTTGATTGATTTCTCTCTGGTGAACAGCTTGTCTTGTGAAAGATACACAAGCGCTCTACAACAAACCAGGATCAGTTAATATTTCGTCTCAGATTAACACGACAGCTCACTGCTGTATATTCTAGTAGGAAACATCGACGCAAAATACCTTCATACCTTCCAAAAAAGGGAGTAATACCAGAGACATCAGGCTACCACAACTTGGAAACCACCATCCTATTTTAGGAACCAGTTATCGGAGATACAGACTTTGTAGCAGTAAGCAGACTGAAAAGCGAACTCGGTGTATGTGGCATCTTGTAATGTCCCACGGTGTGTGGATCCATGTTTTTAGGAGTTTTATGGGAAATAATTTGTTTTGACTCAACAGTGTATTATTTACAACTATGTCATTTTATGAGAATACATCAATAAATAATTTAAAAAATGGGTACTGTCATTAAATTTCCTCATGATAAAAAGTCCCACTGGGAAAAATGCTTTCCACTGGCTGATATGAGTCGACTGTATATTGGAAACTAAAACGAGTTGCAAAATTGTAATTATTTATTAACTGCAGTGTTATTTGATACCCGACACAATTCAGTTTCCTTCCCCATCCACACTGCCCACGAAAAGGTTAAGCTACAAGAAAGGTCAGGGGACAGTTCGGAAATAAACTGACATGTAATAACCTCTACAATAATTGTGTTTAGTTGCCCCTAATAGTCTTTTGATATAGCTCTCCAATACTCTCACCCAATGGATTCTAATTCCAAAGAGGAACCAACATTCAACAGGCACTGTAATACTGTTGTCTCAAGAGACCTGATGTAAATAACGACGCTGGGATTACTCAACACGCCAATGCAGTATCGGCTTGCAGTGACACTTAATGCAAACTCTGAAGGACTAGTCAATCAGCGGTCATTGTTTTAGTTCTTTGTAATAACTATTAATGAAAACAGTGGAGCAGCATTCGTTAGCCGACAATGAGAGTTGGCTACCCTTTCCAGCTAGCAACATCTCATCCATTAGCTGAGAACGATTGGAGTAGTACGCTAAAGATGTGTAGAAGGGAGTAGTAATGATAGATGGAATGTGACAATTACACTTAGAATCTTGAGGTAGGATATAGCAGTGAGTGCAGGACAGGACCATCTAGGCCTGCTCTTTCTCTGTTGGGATTTTATGTCTGGAGGTGTAAAAGGCGGACGTTGGGTCATCCAAGGCAGTAATGGGCCATGCTTAGCCAAGAGTCTCTATCTTGGGATGCAGGCAGTGGTCTCTTTTCATGGCTGGGCAGTGAATTCAGGACAGGGAGAAAATGATAGAATAGGCTTTGTGCTGGGGGATGGCTAAGCATGGTAAAAATGCAATCCCCTCCTGCCCAGCCAGCAGACAGCACAGATCGTCCAAAGGTGAACGAGAAAAATTCGCCACTGGTGGGAGGGAATCCAGAAAAACGCTTTTCTCGGCCACAGCTGTCGTGAAGAGAATAGAATCTGGGCCGTGTGCCGGCTCTCAACATATATCGCGCTGTAAACATTGTTCTGAGTCCTTCCATTCCATTGTTAGTTGATTCTTTCATATTTATCGTTATGCTGCGTACGATTCTGTTGAGATTCCCCTCTGGCGGCGTGTCTGGTCTTATCGATCTTCGAGTCGTTGCTTCCTGTTAGCTTTATGTAAAGGAATAAGATCTTTGGGGGGATTGCCGGTTGGTTGCCTAGCGGTGACAAGTCGGTCGGTCGGTTTTTAAAATGGGGAATTACAGAATGTCGTACGATGAGACCGCGGCGTGACGTGGCGGTGGAGAGTTGGCTGTTGTTCCGAGAAACCGCGTGGTCGTTCCTGGCGGTGCGAGACGAGTGGTACGAGTTGACGGGACAAGGCTGTAAGCTCTTGCTGTGAGCATCCAGGGGCCACGGCTGTGGTTCCGAGTCACTACTTGGTGGGAGCGGCTACGGATGTCTTTAAATTTTCCGTCTGGAGGCGGGAATGGTGGACTAGTAACTCGCCTAACCTGAGGAGTGGTATTTCGCCGCCGTGGATAGAGAGAAGACGAGGGCTCCAGTGACAGAGCGCGTGGCTGCGTGACTGTGCCCAGTTGGGTATGCTGGCGACGTGTACACGGTCGGGTGTGAAGAACCTTTGTATCGGAGTTCACCTGCTGTTTCTCTGATAAACTGCAAGTTAAGTTCGTTAAAGGTTTAGATGTTAATTGAAGAATTTTGGTTTGTGCAACCAGCGTCTTTTCTGCCTTGTGGCCTCCTGCGTTCGGGTTTCCTGTCCCTGCCGCCGATGTATTTATAGACAGTGATTTTTTCCTCTTCTTATTAGTACTGCCCGGTAGGAAGTGTATTTTTGGGCAGTGATTATTGTTTTAGAGTACATTTTTTCTGCCTTGTGGCCTCCTGCGTTCTGATTTCCCGTCCCTGTCGCCGGTGTAATTATAGACAGTGACCTTTCGGCTTCTTATTAGTACTGCCTGGGAGTAAGTGCATTTTTGGGCAGGGATTATGGTTCCTGATTTGATTCCTCCTCCTCCCCTGGCCTCGCGTGAGGTCGATGTGATTGCTGAATGTGAGGCGTTGTCGGCCTGTTAGTCCACTTCTAGCCTGAGAATCCTTCGGGAGACAATTGTGGCCGCCCTTACACCCGGTCGGTTAATAATTCTTATCCCAGGACATATTGGTGGCAGGACATGGTATTAAAGTTATTAGTTATTGTAAAATGTTAAATGGTTGTATTTTACTCTGATTGCTTTTTGGCCACTGTTTAAAAAGGTTAAGTTTGTGTTTCATTGCTGGGTTTTTAAAATTACGTGGCTTTAAAATTGTTAGTTATTGTAAAAGGTGAATGACTGTATCTTTCCTTTGATTGTTTTAATCTACTTGTCATCCTTTGAAAATGCTAGTTCTGCCTCCCTGTTAGCGAGCCCTTGTAATTTAATATCTTGTTGTGCCAAAGTTTAAAAGAAGTTGGCTCTCTACATGTTCGGTAGCGAAATTGTATGCCAATTGGTGTTTTTTTGTTTCATTACTTGGAAAGTTTTAATTTTGTTATTAAATGCTTTATCAAGGTCTGTTGTAAGTAGAATAGCTTGGCTATTAAAGACAAAGTAAAGTTTTTAATTTCATTACTTGGAAAATTTTGATTTGTTATCAAATGTTTTATCAAAGTCGGTTTTAAGTAAAATGGCTTGGCTGTTAACTGTAAATAGCAGCGCACACTCCGCTTCAGAGTGAAAATCTCATTCTGTAAAGTAAATTGTTTAGAAAAGGCATCATGCCTACTAGCTTTTTTTGGATCTGTTCCTGGTCAAATGATAAAGAAATGACTTTTAATGGTTGAAGTAATCAATAAAGTAAATTGTAAATTGCAACTCGACAGTAACCAACTAATTTTGGCCCCGTTTCCCAACTGGGGGTTTTCCTTGATTAATCGTAACGCCCGTCTCAGAATCCACCTTTTCCTTTTGTTTTCCCACAGTGAGGAAATCGCGACAGTGGGAATGACACGTCTGTCACTGGTAGGCGAGCTGTAACATCTGTTTTAAGCTCCACTTTCCAAGCAGAAATGGCTGGTAAAGAAGTCGATTGAGAGAGTAGTTTTCATGGAGCCTATGGAGGGAATAAGAGAGACTTTATAAAATTATACTATTGACCGGCGTTGAAAACTTGTCTTGTACCAAGGAACTATTGAATAGCACCAAAGGGATAACTAAATAAAATTTGCATCTTGAGAACTGTGCAGATGGCTGCTGGCAAAAACAACTTGTGGTGAGGCATGCATTCATGAGGCATGCATTCATGAAGGAGCCATTAGTGGTTGCAGAAGTATAATTTGGGGCAACTGATGGCTTAATTGCAGGGCGACTGCGTGTTGGATAGGCCCAGTGGGCAGCGAACTCGACCAGGCCGCCATGCTATTGTCTGGTCACGAACCCAAGGGCATCAGATGTGCCTGTGCTATAACACCAAGGCAGACTTGCTCTCTTGGGACCTGAGCGAGGCGTGACAGCATCGACAATCCTGATGGGTAAATGAGCAGGTGCGCTACCACAAGTGGAGGCACATGCGAGGAGTGAAAGGGCGTACAAAGCTGTGGCCTTGTCCCGATACAGTGAGGAACCCATAAGGGAATAACTGAGCCTGTTCTTCTTTGGAGGATGCCCAAATGGTCAGGCTACAAAACAAGTAGCTCTGTGCCGAGACTTTTGCATCCATATTTAGATTTTCTCCTCATGAGAACTATTGACGTACTTTCGACTTTGCAGTGCAGCTTGAATAGTGAGCGTTTTTTTGTGTCTTTGATATAAACAGATAGCAATACCACACCCTGTGTCACTACAGTCACTTTTATTTTTGCTGTTTTCTCTCTCTGGAGCTTTATCGTATCTTCCTGCATTTACATAGCAGGAGACAGCCACCTAAATGGGTCAAAGAGTGTACGGGTACTGCAATCACGGGATGCCCTATACAGGTGACGGTACACGTACAGTGACTGTCCCCTTGGTGTGTCACTCAGGCGTAAATAAATATCTGAGCTCCTGTCATCACTTATGGAACACAGACCGACCAAATTACGCCGATGTACGAATAGAAAGAAGCCCAGCATCAACAGCAGGCCTTAACAACTCATAGACTCTACTGTGAGCACTCGGGTCTCAAATCAAATGGCTCTAAGCACTATGGGACTTAACATCTGAGGTCATCAGTCCCCTAGAACTTAGAACTACTTAAACCTAACTAACCTAAGGACATCGCACACATCCATGCCCAAGGCACGATTCGAACCTGCGACCGTAGCAGCAGCGCGGTTCCGGACTGAAGCGCCTAGAACCGCTCGGCAACAGCGGCCGGCCCACTCGGGTCTGCTCACGCTCTTAAGGTAGGTCCGCGCAGCGAATCACAGAACACGCTGAGCGTGACGTCAGGTACAGAACCTCGGTCCACACGAACTTCCGCCACTGCATCTATGAAATACTTATCATCCGATTTCACGGCAACTATTCGGTGAAAAAATTTGGTTTTTCTGCATCTTGTAGCCTGATATCTTCTCTCGATGAAGGACCGTATTTCTTTTCGTTATTCGTCGTGGTTACTTACTGTATCGCATTTACTCGCCCTGCTCATCGTAAACCATGTGGTTGTATCAACCCCAAATTTCGTAAACGGTTCAAGAAATCAAAACGTGTTTTTCTTTGTTTTTTTTTTTTTGTTTGTTTGTTGCATATGATGACTTGTAAAGAGTCATGTATTTCGTCGCATGATAAATATCCAATATCTAATTATCTGCCGAGATATTAAAGTAACTACAGTTCTTCAGAATGGATCGATGAATTGTTTTACACGGCATTTTATAGAACGTGAAATGAGAATTACAGTGACATGGACCACGCTATTATTTACAATATTCGATATAGACCTACAGAAGTTAAACTCAAACTAATTTGCTAGTATGTCATAAGACGTAATTTGGTAAGTATCTACAGCTATTGATTATTTCCTTTGGTAACTAACAGCCGTTTTTTTCTTGCTGCAGTGTACTTTATTTGTTCAAGACGCGTTTCGTCTTTTACGTTATGACATCTTCCGTGGAATCGAGAATGATTCAATTTTGTTTTGATTTCTGATACTTGCAGATTATAAAACAGTTCATACCTCATTTTTATACGTGAATAAGTGATTACTTACAGTTAATCGAATTTTCGACAGGCATCTGCGTTTCCCCTCACCTGGTCACATGCAGAAGGTTGAACTAAAACTTAGCTTATGGAACATAAGCATATTTTCATGTTCGCTCTTTTTTCTTCTGTCATTAGGTGTAGACATTTTACCGGAAAATGTGATTAATAGTCGTAGCTAGGATCTGCTCACCTCATGTCTCTTCCTGTTTGGTTTGCTTTTGTACATGTTGCCAATCTAACGAATTACATGCTGAAAACTAACGTTTGTTTATTTCTGTTCTCCTTATATCCCTATGTGTGTATGGCTAGTCAGTGAGAGTTACCGAAAGTTGAAAGTGAATGCAATACTTGTAAGAGAGTGGTTGAAAGGTTTGTTGTTCAGCTGATTTCAGTTTTGGTTTAAATGTTTTGTGGAGAAGTTCATGTAAAAGTAAACTCACTGTTTACATTAATAGATAAAATGGTAGACTAGCAGTTCAACAGATGATTATTATCACAATAGTAGCACCAAACTCCTTTGTCCTCACTCTTACATGAACCTCTCTACGAAATATTTAAACCAAAACTGGAATCAACTGAACACGAAAACTTTCAACTACGCTCTGGCAAATATTACTTTCTCATTCAACTTTCTACAACTCACCTTGACTAACTACACACGCACATAAACATAAACACATATAAAGAGAACGGAATGAACATGCTCTAGTTTTTAGCATATACTTCATTAGGTTGGGAACGTGTACATAAACAAACAAAAAGAAGAGGCATAAATTGAATACACAGTAGTTACGACTCTGCATCAGTTTTTGATAAAATATTCGGAGCTAGTGATAGAAGAATAGTGGTGCTCCACCCCAATTAGCGCAAAGAACATGACAATTCTGAAGAAAACAGTTTGTAACCTGAAAATGAGCTTATGTCTCGTAAGCGATTTGATAGTGCGATCTACAGCCTGCGACCAAATGAGAGTAAACGCAGATGTCAGCCACAAAGTCGATTAACTGTAAGTAATCACTTACTCATGTAAAAAAATACGATCTGAAATGTTTCATAATCTACAAGTATCACAAAGAGTCCACTGGGAGTGCCTTAAAGCAAAAGGCGAAAAGCGTCTAGAACAAATAAAATACGTCACAGGAAGAAAATGGCGTTTGTTATTTAGAAAACGAATATTTCTGTGCTTGCTGCAGGTGACGGCCACGTAAACAAATTTCTTATTTATTATTTCGTTTTGCCTTAAGACATTTTGTTCGTTTGCAACGTTTAGGACACTTTATAATTCCATCTAATAACACCACATTGCCAAATACTCTTTCCAGCATCGCTAAAACAGTTTTTACAGTTAGGATATCCAGCCTTTGATAAATCGATTTCTTTTAATGAAAGATTTTACATACTTGATCGAATCTTTAAGTCAAACACCTTGGCATAAAGTACCAAATATAATATTATGTGAATCGTTTTCAATACCCACAAAGGCTCACTGATCACAGTCTTGCAGGTAGTTATGAAGGACCGGTCATAGTAACTGGTTTCACAATTACCACTTTAGGCGTTATAATCCAACTGCCGATTCCATATTTAGTTGCCAAAATACCGTATTTCTTTTTTGATTAACCCGCTTTCCCCGACAAAAACGGTAATTAAAAATAGTTTCATACGACGTTCGTGCATCCTTTAACATGCCTGAGAATGTTCATATGATATCTGAACTCAGACGAGAAGCCTCCACTGCACAAGAAACGTATGGCGGCATACGTAAAAGTGCATTACGATACATTTGCCACCGATGACTTCTACACAATTTGAGAACTGCCGCCGGCCGCTGTGACCGAGCGGTTCTAGGCGATTCAGCCCGGAACAGCGCTGTTACTACGGTAGCAGGTTCGAATCCTGCCTTGGACATGGATGTGTGTGATGTCCTTAGGTTAGTAAGGTTTAAGTAGTACTAAGTCTAGGGGGCTGATGACTCAGATGTTAAATCCCATAGTGCTTAGAGCCATTTGAACCATTTGAGAACTGCCAGTGCATTCAAAATTAATGGATAATACGTAACCAGTCATTGGTTGTTGTTGCATGAAGGAATACATGTCTCACGGAAAATGCGTCAAATGGAAGAATGACCATAACAGTAATTAAGCTTTATCATTTGCTGACAGTCGCCATAAGAAAACTGCATTCTAGTTGTAACTTTTCCTAACATAAGGCTGTTTGCAGAGACTAATAGAAATGAATACACAAATACATCACAGGTATATGCGCTAGAGGCTATATTAAACAAATATTCTGGCAATAAATACGCAACAGACATACCTAATTAAAAGTGGTATTATTTCCTGTTGGGCTGCATTAACAAGAAATACAATTCGTCTGTGTTGAAACAGTGCTCCACAGTAGCCTATCCTATGTAGGCCTTTTCATCTCTATATAACTACTGCATCCTACATCCATTCTAATCTGCTTACCATTGGCAAGCCCTGGTTCCTTGGTGCCTCATAATATGTCCTGTCAGCTAACCCCTCTTGTAGACAAGTTGCGCCATGTTTCCTCTTCCTCCTCTATTTAATTTAGTACCTCTTCTTTATTTATACGATCTTCGTATCTAATCTTCAGCATTGTTAATTATCACATTATTTTGAAAGCTTCCATTGCCTTCTTGACGCCGGCTGGAGTGGCCGAGTGGTTCTAGGCGCTTCAGTCTGGAACCGAGCGACTAATGTTAAGTCCCACAGTGTTCAGGGCCATTTTTTTGCAGTTCGTAACCAGTAAATTATCATCGGTCTGCGTGTGCACTGGAAAATGGCTTAAAATTTAAAATCTAGTTTCGAAAACTCTGTTCCAGATACGTATTACTCTTTCATGATTCTTGAGCGAAGTGTTGGTGATGTTTACATTATCCTCTGTGTAGAATGCTATGAGGACACTTCCCCTTTCATTCCTTCCCCCAAGCCTGTATTTTCTTACTGTTTTATCTTCCTACAGCTGCTACTGTACTCCAGTCTCTCATCAGATTTTAAATTTTTGTCTCGCTTAGCTATCTGAGTAATCTCTTTTATCGTACATTGTTTCAATCTGTTCATCAACTGTGGTGTAGGCAGGCATGTAAACTTGTATCAATGTGGTGTCAGTGTTAGCATTATGTCTATCTTGGTAGTGATAATGTTAGTAGCTGTTTAGAGTGGGAGATGAGTGTTGTGATACTACTTCATTGGTAGTTTCAATAGCTAACACTCACAGAGTAATTAAAATACATGATCGTAAACAGCCAATATTGAGGATCAACTGTCAGACACTTTCAGTTATAAATAAATGATTATCAGATAACACGTAATGTACTATCATACTAGTAAGCCGGCCAAGGTGGCCGAGCGGTTCTAGGCGCGACACTCTGGAACCGCGCGACCGCTATGGTCGCAGGTTCGAATCCTGCCTCGGGCATGGATGTGTGTGATGTCCTTAGGTTAGTTAGGTTTAAGTAATTCTAAGTTCTAGGGGACTGATGACCTCAGAAGTTAAGTCCCATAGTGCCCAGAGCCATTTGAACCAATAGTAAACTGCGTTTAGGTACAACAATTTGCAATACTAAAAGCTGTTATGAAAGTAGTAATAAGTTTATGTTCTGGGGCGGTCGGTTTTCTAAATGAGAGTGAACAATCATGGACGGTAGTCATGAAATCTGTTTATGATGAAATATGAAAACATGTAAAAGGGTACATCGTAAAGAAAATAAAAATTTGGTATTTCTTGATTCAACTTCGTCTTTCCTTCATGTAGGTTCATGGTATAGTTAATGAAACGCACCGGGCGTTTCGGTGGCTCCCGCCCTATATCTCAGATTTGAACGCCAATTAAGCGAGCGGCCGCGTCAAAGCGGAAAACGCTTGCTGCTGCCGTTGTTGCGCGCCGCGCTGGAGTTTGAATCGGCGAACAGAGAGGCTGCGGCGTGGTGGGGTGTGACGGAAATGCGCGCGCATCGTGCGGTTGCGACAACACGAGAGAAGCGGCACATGTGAAATACGGGGGATCAGTTTTGACAGCGATGCCACCTAATAGCAGCAGTGGCGAGTCGGCACTGCATAACACTGACAATGTTTTCATACCTCAGTCCCTTGTGTGAGGAATCTTTGTCTTTTTACGCAAAACGATAGTTACGCAAAATGGTAGCTGGTACAAGGAAATCCAGCTCATTTTCCTAAATTATCGTGAGAGGAAGGTGCTGTTGTTGATACATATTTCAGTATCCTTAAGGAAGGATTTGAGCTATTTTTATAAGATCTGACGGCATTAGAAAGTAATTTGCAACTGTTCTCTTCTCCACATTCAGGGAATATTGAAGAGATTCGTCCTGAACTACAACTAGAAATTGCTTACCGGTAGTGTGACAGAGAATTAAAGACAAATGTGAGTACAAGAAAAACAGTTTGGAATCATGGAATTCCATATATACGTCCGCAGGACAGATTTCCTCGTTTCAGCAAACAGGTGGTTACAGTAATAATCGATGTTCGGTTCCACTTACGCTTACGAACAATTGTTCTCTGCAGTGAAAAGTAAGGAGAAGCGTGTGATAAAACTCGCTCTCTGGTCGCAATCTGAATTGCGCGCTGCGTCTGTAACGCACAAGAAGAAATATTCCAGACACAGAAGCTTCATAGGCAAACTGCAAGAGAACGGAGAATGTCACATTTTACCTGTCATTTTTGTGTAACTGCTCACAAAGTAAATGAAGAAAAATGTAGGTGTATACTTTAATAGGATAATGTGGCATGTGAGCAGTTTTGTTTACTTGTTTCATTTGTAACAAGAATAATTCATATATATCCATGCAACTGTTCGCGGATTTAAGTTGACTGACAAACATGCGACAGCAGCTGTTATGTTTCCCACTCGGCTCTCCATTTGCCTCCCCACGCTCCGCCCTTTGCCAGTAGTGCGGGTACTGTGCTCGCTGCGTTCCGTGCTCGCGCCGTGCTGTTGACAGGTTGCTCCGCGACACATTTCTTGTGACGCTCTGGTCTAGACGGACCACTGGCATAGAGGAAGGATGACTGCCAATACGTCCACGCACGTGAGGTGCCTAAATTTAAGTAGCAGCTGGCGACGGAAGACGAGATTTGCCTCCTCTCTCCTACTGGACCATGTGCCGGTGCTGTATGATCTTTCTCGTGAGTTCCAGTGCATTCCGGAGCTACAATGTCATGAACGCCAGTGTTAATCATGTTAGACGGAGACAGAATGTTCTAATCTGCAGTTAATCATACTTGTGCCGTTTCTTCTTCTTTTTCAGTGGACTTTCGTCTTATCAGACGTACCTTACACTTGTAAGATTACGGACGTGCTAATGAAACTCATTAATCCGGCCAGTGGTATTTTTACCTTGTAAGTAGGCTGTTTAGATTTTTATATTGGTAATGCCACGTAGCGCTCTGTATGAAAATCACTGGCTGTGCTGTGTGCAGTCTGTGGCTAGTTTGCATTGTTGTCTGCCATTGTAGTGTTGGGCAGCGGCAGCTGGATGTGAACAGCGCGTACCGTTGCGCAGTTGGAGGTGAGCCGGCAGCAGTGTTGGATGTGGGGAGAGAGATGGCGGAGTTTTGTAATTTGTCATGAACTGCTATATATATATTATGACTATTAAGGTAAATACATTGTTTGTTCTCTATTAATATCTTTCATTTGTTAACTATCCCTATCAGTAGTTAGTGCCTTCCGTAGTTTGAATCTTTTATTTAGGTGGCAGTAGTGGCGCTCGCTGTATTGCAGTAGTTCGAGTAATGAAGATTTTTGTGAGGTAAGTGATTTCTGAAAGGTATAGTTTAATGTTACTCAGGGCCATTCTTTTGCAGGGATCTTTGATAGTCAGATTGCGTTGCGCTAAAAACATTGTGTGTCAGTTTAAGCACAGTCGTGTATAATTGTTCTAAGGGGACGTTTCATATGTCGACCCTTAGCCGAGGATACCTCACTGGAATCTTCTGATTTTTTCTTGTAGTTTGTGTATTTAGTGTAGCTTTTGTTTATTGCTAGCGCGTAATTATAGAGAGAATTTCCTTGGTAGTTGTGGTTTCTCATTGTTGCACAGTAAAACAGTTGTGGCAAGCATGTAGATTTGCACCAAGTATTTCGCAGCTGCAATTAACTAGATATTATTTTCAGTGCTATGTTAATGTGTTCTCTTATTTTTGCTCTTCAAATTGTGTTTTTCTGTGTTATCGTGTGTTGTCACAAAAATGGCGTGTGAAAAACGTAACACTAGGCTCCAAAGTAAACTGAGAAATAATAGTGACGACGAGCGTAGCTTATCAGCACCACTGTGTAGTGAATTAACACACATTCCAAGTAGTAATTTGGTAATTGTGCATAGGGAAATGGAGCGGGCGGCAAATAATGGTGCAGACAGTGAAACAGGTTGTGAACAGGGAAGCATTATCGATCGATCGGTCGGCAACAGCTCGCCTCAGGAATCCGAAATGACAGGACACAATTTTACAAATACTGTAGATTCAGGTTTTGCGTCCTCACCGTTTTCTCAAATAAGTCAAGACACATTTTCAGCTTGTCAAAATGTGAATGTTGCCGGTGCAAATGCACTGCCGAAAAGCGTAGAGGAACAGATTCCAGACACTAATGCATTGTTATTACAACTAATGCAACAAATGGAACAAAATCAGAGACAAACACAGCAAAAGCTTCAAAAGTTAGACACAATGGAACAACATCAGAGACAAACATAGCAACAGTTAGACGCAATGGAACAAAATCTTCACACCACGCTTGAACAAACACATGAAGATTTAACTACTGAGTTACATAAAATAGAATCGAAATGTCAAAAAGCCTGTAATGACGTAAAAACAAATTTGTGAGCATTTCCAACCTATTTTTTCGCTTCATGAAAATGCATTACAGAATCACGAAGCAGCCATAAAAGAGCTGCAAACTATTGTTCATGAAAATCATGAGACCTTGCAAGCTAAAATTGACTCAGTTGCGTCTACCGATTCGGTTACGCAACTTGCAAAAACTCAGGAAAACTTAAAGGACACAGTAGAAAGACACATGGAGGAAATTAGTACATTATCAGAGAAAGTAGTTGAACTTTCGGATCAGCTGAATAATTTATCTACGAAGGTAGATGATAATCTGAATGACACAAAACCGGTAGTCTTTAATGACACAGAAGAGAGCGAACAAATTAGGAAACTGAAACAAAATCTGAATCAAATTGATACGCAACACCAAAGAGAAATCCGGGAAGTACAACATCAGCTGACACAGGTAATACAAGAATTACGTATTTCAGAGGACACTCGCGCCCCAATAAGGGAAGAGGGATATAGAAATACGGAACAGCCACAAAATAATAACACAGGGCATTTCGGAAGTTATGAAAGAAATTGGCAATGTGCACCGAATTTTGAGATGGAACCGCCGAAGCGACGTAACAATGACCGACATGCGACTCGCCGACATGATGATTTTGACTCTAAGCTGTTCATTACTACACGTAAATTCAAAACGTTTAAGAATTCTGCCAACGACATTCATCCACAAGCGTGGCTCCATCAATTCTCTCATTGTTTTCCTCCCAACTGGTCATTGGAGCACAGGTTAGAATTTATGTGTGGCTACTTGGAGAATGAACCAGCTGTAAGAATGCGATCGGTCATTCACGATTGTCACAGTGAAGGAGAATTTTACCATGCCTTCCTCTCAGCATATTGGTCTCAAGCCACACAAGACCGAGTAAAACATGGCATCATAATGATGAAACATTTCGAACAATCTGAATTTTCCAGTCTTGTGAAATATTTTGTAGACATGTTGCACAAGAATCAGTACCTGTCAAACCCATACAGCCCTTCAGAACTCATTCGCATTTGCTTAATGAAATTGCCTGAACATTTACGACATATTATTTTAGCAGGACGTTGCAAAGACGACATTGAAGCTTTTCAGGGACTCTTACAAGAATTAGAAATTGACACAGACAGTCGCAGGATGCGAAAACAGAAAAACAATCACTACAGGTCACATCCGTCACAATTCCGTGACGACAGAAACAATAACTGGACACGACAATTCTATTCTTACAACGTAAATCGTGACCAAAAGAGACATCACCTGTATGACAACCACTGGCAGACTAATAATAGTTACAGAGAAAGATCACATTTTCGTAGTAATGAATATGACAGAGATTACCTTAGAAACAGACAATATGGGAACCAAAAAAATTATTATCAAGGGAGACAGAATAACTTCAGACGCAACAGTCCAGCGCGCAGTTACGATTCAGGGAGAAATTCTCCACCACGTGACTGACAGGAAAGAAACTATGGAATGTACCGACATGATGACAGACGATATGATCGTAACGACAGACCTGAACTGCATCAGAACTGTCGGGATTTAAACAGAGCAGAGCCCTCTCGGCAAGGCGAATTTGTAGAAGTTAGGTCTCCTAATCCCAATAACGACGCGCGCCAACAAAGAAACAGACAATGACTCGCACCGCAGGCTGCCACTTGCGCCCGCTGGTTCAGGGAAAAATAACATTGACGCTAACCGTGAGCAAAATTCCAGTATTCTTTACGGACGAATACCACATGATAATTGCATTCAAGTTGAAACTCTGCGTACTGAGAAGAGCAAAGGTTTACACCACATTTCACATGTAAAACCGTTTATTGAAAGATAATCTGCTTTTTAACTTTGTCTTTGCCATAAATACGTTACAGCACAGTACTTTCATCATCACAACAATAAGCGTAATAACTAAGATATCTCTATGCAAAGCATTTCACTTTTGTGTATCATGAGGTAAGTACATTGATTTCTGCAGAACTTAGCTTTCAGAGGAAAATAACTACGACACTTCCACAGAGATTATCTTACAGCAAGACGCACATTTAGCGCTACAGGACACAAATTTGAGTGATTAATTTTGTACTTAAAACATTTATTTTTAAAGATTTTTGAATTACAAAGAAAGTTTTCCGTGATACATTTCATTCCATTGCTGTAATCTGTAACACCTGAGGGTATAATTACAATAATCCTCAGGGGGGGTACACGCTTACTTTGTGTACCATGTGTGTGGCAAGCACAAGAAGCCCTAGCTAATATGGTATTTGCTTATACAACTTTACACATTGGTACCATATTTCTCTAATATATAAATTACACAGCTATCTGATCATTTAACTGAGAGAGGCAAACTTTTTTATTACGTCAGTGACACATGTTTACGCAATTACAGAGTTGGATTACTTCACACTTACGAAATTGTATTTTGTCTGTACTGTGTGAACTGTTCATATTTTTTCAGACCCATTGGGATACTATGAGAGCTTTGAATGATGTATTTGGTATGAGATCATGATTTTTAAAGTACGTTTGAGGTAGATGACACTATTTAAATGAGCAGAGAATTCTTTTTAGGTTTTGAAATTATTGGAGGAAGCTACGACGATTTTGAGATTTGACTGATGTGTTATGATGTTATTATTACGACGACGATGTGTATTATGCTGCTGAGGTATGTTTATGATTAATAGGCTGATGCTATATGAGTTATTTGATTAAGCCACATAGCCGTTGTGATGAAATATTGAAGAAGTGTCGACGAATAAGGTAAGGAATAATGAGTAGTGTTTAGGGACTCTGGTTTGTGAAAAAGGTTGTTGGAAACCAAGATTCGTACTTTAAGAGTTATGAAATGTGTGTAAATGCGTGAATGTATCACAATGCCTGCGAAAATTTTTTGGACACTGTTATATTTATAGGGTTTTGTTTCTACACATTTGCAACGCAAATTCTCGACCTGTGAAATTTTTATATGAGACTGTCACTGTAGAGGGAACTGCTGTCGTAAATATTTCCGTAAGAAAGTTGAGTGACCACTTGCATGTAATGCGTTTTGGGCGCACCGGCTGAGAGGTAGTCGTCTGACAAAAGAAAGCCATTAGTGTGTGCGCCTTACAGAGGCAGAGGTGGAAAAAAAAAAGAGACCATTAACCTCGCTATTGACATTCCTTTGTAGAAAGCATTGCAAATATAACAAGCTCATTACTTGAAAACATATGATTACTCGTACTTTGTGCTAATTACTGAAATGCTTATGAACTGATGGGAAATATTCGTACATCTGCACACCTGACTATGACAAGTGTCTTTCTACGAGAGTTGAGAGCTACTGACTTACAAAATGCCACATAGCTATTGAATGATGTTTTTATGCTTTGGTTTGCGTAATTGCTTATTTCATTTGATACCTGTTTTCCAGCTGTGTTGCAGCATTGGTTTTATAAAATAAACTTAAATGCATCTGCTAATGTGAACACTTTCTGTCAACAGATTTATTAAATAATTATTTTCTGATCCACATTCTTCGAAAAAGGAGCTCTTGGAATGGAGAGAACAATAAGAAGGGACTAATAACAATAACTGCATATATAATTTTCTTTTCAAGTACTTGGTAATTTTTTGTAGAATTAGTTTTTATGGTGCACCACTTTAATTACATAGACATTAAGATGTGAATAGACATTTCCCTTTTCTGCATTGTTGTTTTTACTGTAATATTTTTTCTGCTTGAGCTATGTCATGTTTAGGTATAAGTTACTGCTGTTTGCCAGGCATAGTGTTACTGAATTTGACTTTGTGCTACTCTTCTAAGCTACTTTTCCTTGTTTGCTGCACAGTGCCTTATATTAGTTGTAGTACTGCAATTGCTTTGCCTATTTAAAATTTTTGTTCTTGATGTTTGTGTTAATTGTTTTATGCTGCTGCATTGCCTCGTCCCTTAGTTTAGCATCTGAGCTCAGTAGATTTAAGTTAGCTTAAGAGGGGGTAGACTATATAAGAAACTAACTATGATGAATTTATTAGAAATGCATTGAGAAGCTATCAGAAAATGGTTTGGCAAAAAAAAAAAGATACTGCACAGTGGAGAAAAACTGTTTTTGACAGAGGATGTGAACAGAATACAGAAAGCAGGCTTAGATAGGACTTTTTGGGAATAATGATGAACGAAGGGAGATCTCCATGCAAAATACTGCAGTAAAACAAACCCTGTCCTTTCCCTTTTGTGTTATCCCACTATATGTTTGTGTACCCTTGTGTATTTGTTTTCTTCCTGTCTCTGTGTAGTTTCATAGAATTTTTTCTTCTTCTAATACTAAGCTACATTCACTATGATGAGGAATACTGTTATCCTCAAATATAATTGGCATTAATAATATGTTATTTACCTTGTAAATACGCTTAGACGTTATTTATTCTGTTTTGTTTTACTGCTCATGTGTAAAGTTGATGTTTCGAAAGTTATTCTGATCTTTTATGTATGTACTTATAATTCCTGTAACACTGATGTATATGTTATTTCGATTCTTTTGTAAAGCCTGTACTACAAATGTTATCTGTATTGTTATGTTCTTTAATGATGTATTATGTACCTTTGTAATTGTATTCTTATGTTCTAATATTGTAATTGACACCAGTTCATCAAATTAAGTAACTTGTAAGCATTCATTTCACTGCACACATTTCTGTTGGTCATAGTAATGCACAATATGTGAGAAGTAGGGACTGTTAGTGTTTGCACATGTGTTGATAATTCAGCAAGGGACTGGATAACAGCATTACTGGTTCTAAGGACAATTCCAAAATTTTTGTGAGTGCATAAGTGGTGGTTTATGGACTTGCAAAATTCTCCGCAAGACTCTTCGATGGTGAATGTGCACCTGCACAACCGCAACAGATGGCTGCTGGTCATCTCTACAAGGACTGCAGTGGGTCTGCATCTCTGATGACCCACCAATACCATACTCTCTACCAGGAATACAGTGGGTCTACTCTGTGATGACCTACCTACCAATCTTCTTCAAAACGTCGAATGACTCTGCTGTGGGTTTGCTCTGTTGTGGCCCATTACCTGTCTGCATGTCAAGAGTCAGCACAGTCTTTCCGTTGGAAGGACAACACTACTTCTTCACGACTGCATGGAAATCCACTACTTCCGTGTGCATTGTCTTTTACTGCTCAGACTTTGAGAAAACAAACTGCAGGTTTACTCTTATGATGAATGATCAGGACTGTCTTTATGGACTGTGAGAAAATTTTAGCTTTTGACCAACATTGTATCAATAAGTGTGTGCATTTGATTTCTTTGTTATTGTATTTATGAAAAATTTTATCAAATCATTATTGGCCACTGTCCAAAACAATTTGTAAAATTTTTTGTGGGGAGCATGGGGGCTATGTAAGTAGGCTGTTTAGATTTTTATATTGGTAATGCCACGTAGCGCTCTGTATGAAAATCACTGGCTGTGCTGTGTGCAGTCTGTGGCTAGTTTGCATTGTTGTCTGCCATTGTAGTGTTGGGCAGCGGCAGCTGGATGTGAACAGCGCGTACCGTTGCGCAGTTGGAGGTGAGCCGGCAGCAGTGGTGGATGTGGGGAGAGAGATGGCGGAGTTTTGTAATTTGTCATAAACTGCTATATATATTATGTCTATTAAGGTAAATACATTGTTTGTTCTCTATTAATATCTTTCATTTGCTAACTATCCCTATCAGTAGTTAGTGCCTTCCGTAGTTTGAATCTTTTATTTAGCTGGCAGTATTGGCGCTCGCTGTATTGCAGTAGTTCGGGTAATGAAGATTTTTGTGAGGTAAGTGATTTCTGAAAGGTATACTTTAATGTTACTCAGGGCCATTCTTTTGCAGGGATCTTTGATAGTCAGATTGCGTTGCGCTATAAACATTGTGTGTCAGTTTAAGCACAGTCGTGTATAATTGTTCTAAGGGGACGTTTCAACCTGTACTGTTTATTGTTTTCCTTGTCAACGTAACACAAACACATATTATGGTACCCACACAGATTTGCTTCATACGGATAAATGTAGTGAAGTTTTGAATAGGATAACGTAAGATAATATATGGATGGTAATCCCACACCAAGTCCTTTTGTCTGTCAGTAGCCAGGCGAAACCCTATACTAGAACGATGTTACATCATCTGGGGAATTATTACTTTACAGGTACACATCTTTAGAAAAAAGAAAATGGAAACTTCTCAAAACCTCAACCAATCTCTCACATCACAACGTAACTAGATGTCGGGCTAAACAACTAATCAAACTTAAACCACAGCCCGTGTGGCTGTGTATAACCTGCCAAAATTTGCTTATCCCAGCAAGAGCCCGAGGTTCTGCAGAAATAACTCTCTGTAGAATTGACACTCCACGCGAAGGTCACACAGGCCGCTGCTAGGCCTACTACTGCCGGGGCTTGAACTTGCGCCATCCAGTTGGGACCGCCTTCCGGGTGACTACAACCAGCCTCTGCACGTCTCCAGGGGGTCTTGGGTCTGGGTCCAGTGCACCGCGACCCTGACCGTTCACATCACGCCTTCCAGTGCTGCCAGCAGCCATTGTAGAGAGGCACAGTGAATGAAGATTTAAACTGATAACGGGGCATTTCTGAGTTCACATACACAAGGACACTGGTAGTACGCATCCTGTGTCCTGCACTGGTTCATGAAAAAACCTTCCTCGCATGTAATATCGTCCACAACCCCATCACAATTGCAATAAAATGCAACCTTAAGAGACTTAGCTTTCCTTATTCCAGAAGAACTCAGTGATGACCTTGGCGGTTTCTTACCTCATGCCGGTTGCAATTACTGCTCACAGTGTGTTGGGTATCTCCAATGAACAAGAGGGCAGAGAGGTGAAAGTATAGGTTAGCCACAGACGTGCTTCTAAATTCCAAAGCAGATTTAGGTTCGCAGGATTCCACAGGCTACATAAGCTGCACGCACAAGCACGAAACAGTAACTGCTTTTCAATTCGTAAGTGCTACAAGAAACTCATACCAGCATACGTGACAACCGCTTTGCCAGATGTCCGTAAAGGAATGGAGAAAAACTAGAATCAGATGTGACACGCAACACAGTGAATGAAAGAACTGATGTCACAGGAGTAGGGCTAGGGCCCTTGTATAAGGGTTACTGATTCAGGAGGATGTGCGCATTAACTGGTAAAATCATGTTTAAAATTAACTGACACTTCAGTCAGTTTTTAAAAATGTTCTAGCGCATGCGGTTATCTGTGTGTGTCTGATTTATGTGTTTGGGACTTCTGGGGAGGAAATCATGTATGTGTGAACATTTTTAGTAGGGTAATTTTGTGCCAATTTATTGTGTAGTAGGAATAATTTCTTAGTATTTATGTCTCTGTACCTTTTTGAGAGCAAATCGTGTAAATATAATCGGAAATAGAGGATAGCTTAGCATTTAAGTGCGGATTTTGGATATCTACCGCTTAAATTAAAGCTTAAAACACCATTACCATGGAGAAAATTATGGATGATTCTGTAACAAATCTCTATGAGAGACACTATTCATTCTAGGGAAACTTTCCTACTCTCCGAAAGATTGCACTCCGAAAAGAATGTTCGTAGTAACATGAAAAATGACTTACTAGGTGAAAGAGTTACAGTCTAACATTTGCTCGAACAGTCCACGGGTGTACTGCCGGTCCATACTGTCCAACGGGCACTATGGACCGGCAGTACACCCGTGGACTGTTAGAGCAAGAAATACACCGGGAGAAACTGAGGAATTACAGTCAAACATTTATTTACGGAAATCACTGCAATGATAGAGCTTAGAGTCAAAAGACTCACAGTGGAATTAGTTAAATAGAACGCAATATGAGGGCAGAGGGAAACAGAAATGAATCAAGTCATAATTCAACGATTAGAGGATATGTAAAGAAAGTTTCAAAAACAACTGGTTGAGTTCTGGGAATATCGTTGGACGTTTGTGGCAGCAAGATAGTTGTTGAACCAGAGCAAGTGGGTTTACGTACCGAGATGATAGAAGAAAATTGACTCATTTGAAACCACGACTAATGGGAGTTTAGAGACAATAGAAAAGAACTCGGTACAACAGCGAAATTAGGTCACTGTATCTAATTCTGGTATGCATGCAGCACATATGGAGCTTGCAACACAAGGGACTGAAAAAATTCAGCAAACTAAGGAATCGATATCAAGTGAACTTACTGGAAAAGCATATTATGGAGAAGGGTAGTTGATATAGTAGAAAAGGTTTGGGAAATAACTGAGACCGCTGAAACGATAAAGTGTGAAGATCGTTCTAGTGAAGCGCCATGTTCCCAAAAACTTAGAGACAAGAGGAGACAAGACAGTAAGAATGCAAATGACTCGTAAAGGTTCTTATACCTGTGTGCACCACATCCATATCTTCCCTCAGGAAAATGTACGCAGATGCCTTTATCAGACAATTTGATGAACTTCTAACAACTGAAAACTAGGTGTCCTCAGAATATTCCAAACAACGTAAATATTTACAGATAGATGAAGATAGAACAAATGTACTTTGCAAAAAGCATTTGTAGCTCTTTAGAACATCATTTATCGAAATAGGTTCCTAAAGAGCCGTACAATTCACAAGATTATAATGATCATGTACTTACATTCTCATCAGGTGCCTGCCGTATATTAATATTACATTTACTCCTTTCTTTTCCGAAAGCAGCGTTTGACCAGTACTTTCCACTGGCGTCAGCTTTAGTAGGGAATGACGAAGCACCAGACTGATGTATCTGCGGGTTCTCAGACACCTGGAAGAGGTAAGAATGACTGGATCAGTGCTTATCAGTCGTTTCCCGAGCAGGTTCATTCAATGCAGTAAAAGCGGTGAAGCTTTATCGTACTTTTCTGACACAACGAAGTGATAAAGAGAAAAACAACAATTACTTTTTTGTGAGTCATCAGTCTTCTGACTGTTTTGATGCGGCCCACCACGAATTTCTCTCCTGTGCCAACCTCTTCGTCTCAGAGTTGCACAAGCAATCTACGCCCTCAGTTATCTGCGGGATGCATTCCTATCTCTGCCTTCCTCTACAGTTTTTGCCCTCTACAGCTCCCTCCGGTACCGTGGAAGTAATTTCCTAATGTCATAACAAATGTCCTATCATCCTGTCCCTTCTTCTTTTCGTTGTTTTTCACATATTCCTTTCCTCTCCGATTCTGTGCAGAACCTCCTCATTCTTTACCTTATCCTTACCGTCCAACTAATTCTCAACATTCATCTGTAGCACCACATCTCAAATGCTTCGATTCTCTTCTGTTCAGGATCTCCCATAGTCCATGTTTCACTATCACACAGTGCTGTGCTTCAAACATACATTCCCAGAAATTTCTTTCTGAAATTAAGGCTTATGTTTCATCTTAGTACACTTGCCTTGGCCAGGAATACCCTTTTTGCCATTGCTATTCTGCTTTTGATGTCCTCCTTGCTCCGTCCCTCATTGGGTATTTTGCGGTCAAGGCAGCAGAATTCCTTAAATTCGTCTACTTCGTGACCATCAGTCCTGATGTTAAGTTTCTCACTGTTCTGATTTCTGCTACTTTTCATTACTTTCGTCTTTCTTCGATTTACTCTGAATCCGTAATCTGTACTCATTAGACTGTCCGTTGCATTCAGCAGATCATGTAATTCTTCTTCACTTTCAGCCAGGACAGCAATTTCATCAGCGAATCATATCACTGATATCCTTGAATTTTAATTCCACTCCTGAACCTTCCTTTTATTTCTGTCGTTGCTTCTTCGACGTACGGATTGAACAGTAGGGGAGAAACACTACATACTTGTCTTACACTCATTTTAATCCGAGCATTTCGTTCTTGGTCATCCACTCTTTATTATTCCCTCTTGATTCTTGTACATATTGTATATTATCCGTCTCTCCCTATAGCTTACCCCTACTTTTCTCAGAATTCCGAACATCTTGCACAATTTTACATTGCCTTACGCTTTTTCTAGATCAAAAATGAAATGGCTCTGAGCACTAAGGGACTTAACATCTATGGTCATCAGTCCCCTAGAACTTAGAACTACTTAAACCTAACTAACCTAAGGACGTCACACAACACCCAGTCATCACGAGGCAGAGAAAATCCCTGACCCCGCCGGAAATCGAACCCGGGAACCCGGGCGCGGGAAGCGAGATTTTTCTAGATCGATAAATCCTACGAACGTGTCTTGATTTTTCTTTAGTCTTTCTTCCATTATCAACTGCAACGTCAGAATTGCCTCTGTCGTGCATTTACCTTTCCTGTAGCCTAACTGATATTCATCTAACACATCCTCAATTTTCTTTTCCATTCTTCTGTATATTATTCTTATCATCTACTTGGATGCATGAGCTGTTAAGCTGATTGTGCAATAACTCCCGCACTTGTCAGCTCTTTCAGTCTTTGGAATTGTTTGGGAGACATTTTTTCGAAAGTCTGACAGTATAATGCCACACTCACACGATCTACACACCAACGTAAATAGCCGCTGGTGTCACTTCCCCTAATGATTTTAGAAATTCTGATGGAATGATATTGATCCTGTCTGCCTTATTTGATCTTAATTCCTCGAAAGCACTCTTAAATTCTGATTGAAATACTGGATCACCTATTTCTTCTAAACCGACTCCTGTTTCCTTTTCATCTCACGAGACAAATCTTCCCCCTCACACAGGCCTTCAATGTTCCCTTTCCGCCTATTCTCTCTCTCCTCTGGATTTAACAATGGAGTTCCGGTTCCACTCTTAATGTTACCACCCTTGCTTTTAATTTCACCGAAGTTTGTTTTGACTTTCCTATATGCTGAGTCAGTCCTTCCGACTATCGTTTCTTTTTCGATTTCTTCACATTTTTCGTGCGACCATTTCGTCCTAGTTTCCCTGTGCCTACTCCACTATTCTTTATTGTTGCATCTACAGCCTTAGAGAACTTTAAGCGAATCTCGACATTCCTTAGTACTTCCGTATCTCACTTCTTTGCGTATTGATTCTTCCTGACTAATCTCTTAAACTTCAGCCTACTCTTCATCACTACGACATTGGGATCTGAGTCTATATCTGCTCCTGGGTGCGCCTTACAATCCAAAATCTGATTTCGGAACCTTTGTCTAACCGTGATGTAATCTAACAGAAATCTTGCCGTATCATCCAGCCTTTTCCTACTGTACTTCCTCCTTTTGTGCTTCTTAAACAGAGTATTCGCTATTACCTGCACAAATTTATTACAGAACTCAATCAGTTTTTCACCTTTCTCACTCCTTGTCCCAAGCACATATTCTCCTGTAACCTTTTCTTCTGCTCCTTCTCCTACAACTCCATTCCAGGCCCCATGACTGTTAGATTTTCATCTCTCTTTTCGTATTGTATCAGTCTTTCAATATCCTCATATACTTCCTTAATCTCTTCATTTTCAGCTTGCGACGTCGGCATGTATACTTGAACTATCCTTGTCGCTGTTGGTTTGCTGTCGATTCGGATAATAATAACCCTATCACTGAACTGTTCACAGTAACACACTCTCTGCCCGATTTTCCTATTCTTAACGAATCCTACTGCCGTATTCCATTTTCTGATGCTGTTGATATTACCCTATACTCATCTGACCAGAAATCCTTGTCTTCTTTTCACTTCATCAACCCCTACTATATCTAGATTAAGCTTTTGTGTTTTCCTTTTTAGATTTTCTAGTTTCACTACCACGTTCAAGCTTCTGAGATTCCAAGCCCCGACTCGTAGAACGTTGCCCTTTCTTTGATTATTCAATCTTTTTCTCATGGTCACCTCCCCCTTGGCAGTCCCCTCCGGAGATCCGAATGGAGGACTACTCTGGGATCTTTTTCCAATGGAGAGATCATCATGACACAGTTTTCAGTTACAAGCCATATGTGAATACACGTTATGTGTCTTTAATGCAGGGTTTCCATTGCCCTCTGCATCCTCATGCAGATCATTGCTGATTCACCGCCTTTTGGGGCAGTTTCCCACCCCAAGGACGAGAGAGTGCCCTGAACCTGCTCCTCCTCCATCTTTGACAAGGCCTTTGGCAGAATGAAGGTGATTTCTTATATCGGAAATATTCAGCCGCCAATGCTGATTATTAAACAAGCTGCAAGTAGTGGCGGGTTTCGAACGCGGGGCCGGGGACATTTTGATTATGAATCAAAGACGCTACCCCTCCCCCTTTTCATTGTGGACATCATAATGGATAACACAGAGAAAAGAAAGCAGATTAATCCCACTGCACCTGTCCTCCGAAGTCAACAAATGATCCCCAAACCAAATCTCCCATTGAGGCTGATAACGGATTTCAGAAAATCACCCACTTACAAACTCGCAGGATGGATGTTAAAATTACTATCTCAGAATTTCAAAGTACACAAAGGCAGAACCATTAAACACACTACACAGCTAATACAACAAATAAAAGATGTAAAAATCCCAGACACAGTAACACTTTTTTCATTTGTTATATAAAGCACATATTCCAGCATACCAGTAAGAGAAACAATAGACATCATAGACAAAAACCTGAAGACACATAGCCGACTCCCTAATGATCCGATTAATGAAATACTCATATCAATTAAGCTCAAAATTGAACAAAATTACTTCCAAGTCAATAATGAAGCTTGTTTACATCAAGATCGATTATCAATGGCCTCCCCAGTTTTAGGAGCCTTAGCAAATATTTTTATAAACCACACAGAACAGATAATTTTCACAAAAATAGAATCAAAAGAATATAAAATCTCATGCTGGTTCAGATATGTGGATGGCATCCTCTGCTTTGAGAAGAATCACAAATAAAAACTTAAAGACTACATACTGATGTGAACAAGGTAAATAGAATATAAAATACACAATGACAGGAGAACAGAATAAGTAGATTAACTTTCTGGACACAACAATCAAAAAACAAAACAATAAGGATGTGTTTGAAATTTACTGTAGACCCACAGTAATTGACAATATCATTCCCCAATCCAGAAACCACCCACCCTCACAAAAGCAAGCAGCACTTCGACACACGCTACATAGATTCAACACAGTGCCACTCAACAAAGAAAGCTACCAAAAACAACTTGACATAACAATGAACATAGCCAAAAACCAATGGTTTTTATACTAACATAGTCGCAGAGCTAAACAACAAAATTAAAATTAAATAAAAGCAGAAACCACAAAACCACAGACACCAACACCACAGAATTAAATTCAATCACAAACACTCAGAGCCATAGCAATTACACAGAATAATCAGAAAAATATAAGAGAATGACGTACAAACACAAATTCACACATAAAAACACCAACATTTTCAAAAGAGAGGGCACAATCATAGCGTACACAATAGACAATCTGTCCAGAAATACACCTCAAAACCGACAAAAGACATAGATATACACCAGAAAACAGGTACATATCAATTACTGTGTAACACTTGTGATGGAAGATGCGTAGGACAACCAGGCAGACCACTTGAAGTCAGATACAAAGAGCACATGAAAGCCTGGAAATATGGGACAAATCACTCAACATTTGCAGAATATCTAAGAGACCACAATCACAAACCAATCTCTAGAGAAGAAGACATGAAAATAACTAGAATCAATAATAAGAAACACTTCCTAACCCTGCAAGAAAATTACCACACACAGAAAAACCAAAGCAGAAAAGAAAACCCTTTGAACAATCATGTACACATGACAAACAACTAATTGTTTACACTAACAGATAAAATAGTGGACTAACCCTCGCATAGAGGATTATTATCGTAGTAATAACACCACACAACCTCTTTCCACTCACTTGTCTGTGAACCTCATATCAGCTTAGCACCAAAACTTTCAACCACTCTCTACAATTCACGGTGAATAACCACCGGCACACACACACACACACACACACACACACACACACACAAACACACAAAGACACAAACACGAACATGTACATATACACTCTTTATCTCTCTTACACACAGACACACAAAATACTACATAAGTATACACACTCTTTCTCTGTCTCTCTCTCTCTCTCTGTTACACACACACACACACACACGCGCGCGCGCGCGCACACACGCAGACACACACACACACACACACACACACACACACATGAACGCACACGTATACACACATATAAACAAGAGCAGAAATGAATAGGCGTTAGTTTTTAGCATATACTTTATTACGTTGACAACAGGTACATTATCAAACCGAGCACGAAGAGACAGTGCAACACAGTAGTTACGACTCCAAAGCACAGTTTTCGGTAAAATATTTATAACTAGTGACAGAAGACTAATAGTGCTCCGCAACAATTAGGGCAGAGAATATGAAAATTATGAGGAAAAATGTTCATAACATGTCAACATGCTTGTGTTTCGCAAGTGAAGTTATAGTGCGAGCTACAACATGAGATCGGATGACGGGAAACACAGATGCCAACCAAAAAAGCGAAGAACTTAAGTGACGACTTACGTAAAAAAAAAGGCGTGGACTGTTTTATAATCTAGTAACATTGTATGTTAAAACACAACTGTATTATTCTAGATTCCACTGACGGTGCTTTATGGAAAAAGGCAAAGCACGCCTGGAATAAAAAAAAATGCAGCAGTAAAGTGCGGTTTTCATTTACAAAATAAGCAATGGGTGAGTGAGTACACAAAGTTGCTCTAGAACAAAAAAGAAAAAAAAAACGGAAACAGAAAACTACTGTTTGTTGGATGTATTCCAAACCACAACCTGTATGTTATTTTATCTTTTTGGGATAAATTAGAATATTTGTTATGTCCCAGGCAGTTTGTCCAGGGACTTTTAAGAGCTATTCTCTATTCATCAGGGAGTTGGAAATGAATTTCACCTGTAGAGAACGAAAATACAAGTGTAAAGTTTCTTCAGAAGTTAAACACTATTACACTATTACTTAACGCAACAAAGCACAGACAACACTGAATTTTGTTGTAAAGATACGACGGTTGACTGAAAAGTAATACCTCCACTTTCATAACGCTTCAACAGTTGGCAGCACTGGTATACGGCAGCTACTGGCTTGTTCCACAGCCTCTTCTCTACAGCGTCAGTTGGCGGGAAGCCTTAGCATTGAACGGTTGTGTTGCTACAGTGGAAAGTATGGAACCCTGCGCAGACTGTCGGTCAATGCTATTTAAGCAACCTGTATTCATTGAATTCTTGACAGCAGAAGGTGTCACTCCAAAGGAGATTCATCAGAGAATGAAAGCATTTTATGGTGATTGTGTAGATGTGAGTACTGAGCGTTGTTGGGCGAGTAAGTTTGAAGATATTGAGGCGGGAACATCTGATCTGCCTGACAAACATAGAGTTGGACGTCATGTGACAGCAACCACTGAGTTTCACAAGCAAAATGTTAACAGATTGATTCAGGACGATCGTCGTATCACTCAGAGGGGAACTGCAAGCACAATCGGAATTTCACAAGAATGTGTGGGTCACATTATTGCTTTGCTTGGCTATCGGAAGATCTGTGCATGATGGGTACCCCAGATGCTAACTCTTGGAATGAAAGTGCACAGACCTGAAATTTGTCAGGATCTCCTTTCGCGCTACGAGAATGAAGGTCACGCCTTTCTCCATTCAATCGTGGCAGAAGATGGTCCTGATGAAGACCTTGAGAGAACTGTGAGACTGTGGTTGTGGGAACAGTGTGTCGACTTCTTCCGTGACGGCTTCAGAAAACTTGTTCATTGTGGAGAGAAATGCATCCAATAGGCTGGCGATTATGTGGAAAAGTGAATATTGGTAATTAAACTTCACATTCTAAGGATTATTTCTGAGTTTGATTTATTAAAATATTCCCATCCAGACCCAGTTAACGAAGGTGGAGGCATTACGTTTCATTCAACCCTTGTAGGTGGAAGTCAGTTAAGCGACATTGAAGGTCGTCGCATGAGGACAAATTATTCCAGGAACCACAGACCCACGATTACTGATCAAGTTGATTGCTAGAGAGTCACACGAGTACTTGAATGAGTAATGTACTTAGAAGGATTATTGTAGATTTGTTCTGAAAGCAGCATCTGGATTGGATAACTTTCTGGGCAAAACTTACCTGTGTTATAAGCGAATGACATTGACTGCAAAATTGTATACAGTAACTGTCAATTTTGTTTGCTGTCTGTTGAGGGTTTAAAGCAATCAAACCTGGCACATTATATTCATGTACATGTGGAATGTGATTGTGTGTAAATGAAATGGACTTCGGCTATACAGTATCATATAACGAAAGGAAAATATTACTGGCCTGATGGTATTGGGCAGAATACATCCCTTTACGTTTCAGTAGTTTCTTAGGTTAAAGACATGCTACTAATACGCTAAACACAGTATTATCTTTCTTGTATATTATTATCTATTTGTGTTAGTTTGCCGAACAGCACTCGTTACTTCGTACATACAGCACTCCTTTTTGCGAATATGTCTTGGAGATTTAATAGCGCTTCCTTGTATTCTTTGTTTATGGTCTTTATTTAAATATTTTTGGAAACATCAACACATTGAAGAAATGTATGTATAGTTAGGCCAATTTTGTAAGAAAGGCAAAATTACACACCTGGTTGCGATTTGAAGCTATTGTGAAACATTAGCTCTGGGTTCAGTTCAAATAAAGTATTGTTTTCCGAGATTTTCATGGTATGACGGACTACATTTGTCACCACATGATTTTATATCAATTGTCGAATTTCTTTAACATCTACTGAACATCAGATCAATCACACAGGTATTTATAATATTCTTTAGAATCAGTTACTTATTTTTCTGTGTGTTCTCGCACTTTAACTGTTTGAACACTGTAAATCCGGGGAGAATTAGCTACACATTCATATAAGGAAGGATGGAAAACTAAAAATCTAAGTAACAAGTGTTTCGCGATCAGAGTAATCGGAAGTGGAGACAAAAAAATGGCTCTGAGCACTATAGGACTTACCGTCTGAGGTCATCAGTCCCCTGGAACTTAGAACTACACTACTGGGCATTAAAATTGCTACACCAAGAAGAAATGAAGATGATAAACAAGTATTTATTGGACAAATATATTATACTACAACTGACATGTGATTACATTTTCACGCAATTTGGGTGCATAGATCCTGAGAAATAGGTACCCAGAACAACTACCTCTGGCCGTAATAACGGCCTTGATACGCCTGGGCATTGAGTCAAACAGAGCTTCAACACGACACCACAGTTCATCAAGAGTAGTGACTGGCGTATTGTGACGAGCCAGTTGCTTGGCCACCATTGACCAGACGTTTTCAATTGGTGAGAGATCTGGAGAATGTGCTGGCCAGGGCAGCAGCCGAACATTTTCTGTATCCAGAAAGGCCCGTACAGGACCTGCAACGTGTGGTCGTGCATTATTCTGCTGAAATGTAGGGTTTCGCAGGGATCGAATGAAAGGTAGAGCCACGGGTCGTAACACATCTGAAATGTAACGTCCACTGTTCAAAGTGCCGTCAATGCGAACAAGAGGTGACCGAGACGTGTAACCAATGGTACCCCAAACCATCACGCCGGGTGATACGCCAGTATGGCGATGACGAATACACGCTTCACGCTTCTAATGTGCGTTCACCTCGATGTCGCCAAACACGGATGCGACCATCATGATGCTGTTAACAGAACCTGGATTCATCCGAAAAAATGACGTTTTGCCATTCGTGCACCCAGGTTCGCCGTTGAGTACACCATCGCAGGCGCTCCTGTCTGTGATGCAGCGTCAAGGGTAACCGCAGCCATGGTCTCCGAGCTGATAGTCCATGCTGCTGCAAACGTCGTCGAACTCTTCGGGCAGATGAGTGTTGTCTTGCAAATGTCCCCATCTGTTGACTCAGGGATTGAGACGTGGCTGCACGATCCGTTACAGTCATGCGGATAAGATGCCTGTCATCTCGACTACTAGTGATATGAGGCCTTTGGGATCGAGCACGGTATTTAGTATTACCCTCTAGAACCCACCGATTCCATATTCTGCTAACGGTCATTGGATCTCGACCAACCCGAGCAACAATGTCGCGATACGATAAACCACAATCGCGATGGGCTACAATCCGATCTTTATCAAAGTCGGAAACGTGATGGTACGCATTTCTTCTCCTTACACGAGGCATCACAACAACTTTTCACCAGGCAACGCCGGTCAACTGCTGTTTGTGTACGAGAAATGGTTTGGAAACTTTTCTCATGTCAGCACGTTGTAGGTGTCGCTACCGGCGCCAACCTTGTGTGAATGCTCTGAAAAACTAATCATTTGCATATCACAACATCTACTTCCTGTCGGCTAAATTTAGTGTCTGTAGCATGTCATCTTCGCGATGTAGCAATTTGAATGGCCAGTAGTGTACTTAAACCTAACTGATCTAAGGACATCACACACATCCATGCCCGAGGCAGGATTCAAACCTACAACAGTAGCCGTCGCGGGGTTCTAGACGGAAGCGCCTAGAACCGCTCGGCCACTAAGGCTGGCGAAAGTGGGGACAGAAATTGAGAAGTATCCTACAGTTCATAGCAGATCAGTAACTTCTCAAACATGGTAGGGTATTCCGAGAGTAAATTTACCCCGACAGTGATAACAGGGAACGCACTCACCGCTACACCACTCGGAAAGAGTCCGAACAGACTGGCGCAGAGCGGCGGCAGCTCGCGGGGCGGCGGCGCGTTGAACGGCGGGCAGAGCTGGCCCTCGGCCATGGCGAGCGCCAGCTGCGACAGGTACACGTTGCGGTCGCGCCTCTGCTTCCGCGTCTTCCGCATACCCTCCAGCCGCTGCAGCCACTCCTGCACAGGGCATCTACCTCATCTGGATGTCAGGAGGCGAAGCGCGTCAGCTCCACGTCAGCCACACAAGGTAAGGCACACAGAATTACGAGCAATCTAACGCGGTACACCACAAGATTCTGTTTTGGGTTCCTCTGCTGTTCGTGTTGCGCATAAACGCAGTTTCAGAAGATGTAAATGTATCCTCTCTGCAGATAATGCACGTACAGGAAGAAACGGTAGAATAAGTTCCATTAGTTAAAAGACACCTAACGAACTATTTGAAAACACCAATGGATGGTTCGAGGTAAATGGATTAGCCCTGAGTTTTGGTAAGACTCAACAGATAGACTACAGCCTGAAAGGTATGTGCTAAGGTCTGGTCAGGGTAGCTCCAGAAAATAGTCAGTAGTTGCCAGATGCACGGTTGAATGAGCATAATATCTTTGAGTAGGAGGTTCTTTGATGGTTAAGAGAGCCAGGTGCGGGCAGTAAAAAACTGAAGGGTCGCAGGTAGGTGCCCAGAGAAAGCACACGTGAGCAGACAGCTTTAAGGCATCCTTTTATTCTGTGGAAGTATCAATGATAGGATTGTTCTAAATTAATTATTCAGAAAACCTGCATCTGACTGCGTCTGTGAACTTGTTTCTTGCACTCCTCCATTTTGCCAGCAATGCAACATGTATTTGACTCAGCAATAAAATTTAAGAGAATAATGCCGTTTATGCAGTTGCATTAAGATGGTACTGGAAAATTAACTTTTGACCCTGATGTTTACTTGGTTCTTTCATTGGTGGGTAACTTTATTACTAATTTTCATATTCAATTTAGGCAAAGGATTTGGATTATGATTCAGGCTGTTAGAACCACAATGTTGGTCTCAATATGTATACTGTTAAAATTTTAAGTCATACACAAAACCAACCGTAGCACGAAACACTCTTACAAAAATTTTACCAAACGCTTACTGTGTCAAACCTTGGACATACAAATCCTAACTCTGAATAGTATCTAACAAAACCAATTTGAAATCATTATATATCTTCTCTCATTTACGTGCTAATGTTTGGTCTGGGGCAGCGAGCGCGACCTACCTTACAGCTGTCACCACACGTCTGCTTTCTCTGGACACCTACCTGCGACCCCTGGGTTTTTTACTGCCAGCGCCTGGCTCTCTTAAACATCAAAGAACCTCCTACTCAAAGATATTATACTCGTTCAACCTTGCGGCTGGCAACTACCGACTATTTTCTGGAGCTACCCTGATCAGACCTTAGCACATACTTTTCAAGCCTTAATTTCAAAACCCACTGCTGCGATCATCAAAAAGTCTTAGCTGATCTACATTTTCAATGTTTGTGATTACTGTTGTTGCCTGTTGTTGTGATCTTCTGTCCGAAGCCTCGTTTGATACAGTTCTCCATACCACTCCACCAAGTGCAAGCCTCTTCAACCCGAATAAATACTGCAACTTGCATCCTTTTGAATCTGCTTAGTGTATTCCTCTCTTAATCCCCCTCCACAATTTTTACCTCCCACACTTCCCTACTAAACTGGTCATAATTGATGTCTCAGAATGTGTCCTAAGAACCGATCCCTTCTTTTAGGCTAATTGTACCAAAAATTCTTCTCTCCCCAATTCTACTCAATATTTACTCATTAGCTACATTACTCTCGGGTTTGTCGAGCCCTGTCATAGGCATCAGATGTGTTGGAAAAGCATTTGAATGGAATAGACATTGTCTTGAAAGAAGGAGATAAGATGAATCTCACAAAAAAAGGCAAAAGAAGAGTAATGGAATGTAATCGAATTGAATCAGACGATACTGAGGGAACTGAGTCAGGAAACGAAACACTAGAAGTAGTAGACAAGTTTGAAGACTAAATACTGTTTCGGGTGTTTTAAAAATAAAGACACAGCCATTTATAAGCATAAAATTTACGCATTTCATTATCATTGCCTCGAAATAATACGTTTAGGACATGAGATTCTCCTGCTGGTTTACGAAGTTCTAAACCGTTATTGAGTGCAAATCCCAGTTTATCGTGTAACAGGATTTAGTCTCCACAAAACTGTGTTGCGTGGTAATATTACTCGTGGATGTCTGTCAGTACGCCAAATATTATTGTTCAGTCCCAATTAGTTTCTTATTTACCCTTCAATAACACATTTCAAGTCACAAGCCTCTGGCTCCTAGCTCCCTCAAAAAATTTTTAAATCACGTATTGTTCCTGTTTATTTGTCCCAACAAATCTGGCCACGGCGGGTAAGCATGTAATAATGAAGGAGGTTTTATGGTCGTATTTTTGTAAGTTTGGAACACACGCACATCTTTTAACAGTTTTAAAATTTCTAATGGTGCGGCGGTGCGCTATCGGAACGAGCCGTGACATTACCAGAGCAATAAATCCTGAACAGAGGTGTAGAGTGGCAGTCTTTGGTCATGGTGTACAGCATTCTTAACACTGCGCTCTCCTTTTTCGCAGAACTTGGCCTTTCACCTGCTGTTACTTTTATCTGATTATCTGCCCTTTCACTACATCAATGCATCTTGCAGATAAGAATCTGGCAAAAAGCATACATGGCATAGGAATTTCGGCAGTCAAGCTATTGTCTGCGCCACTGAAAGCCAAGATAAAACGGGAGATTACATTGTCAAGAAGAGGGCGGAGTAGTGAAACGACAGTCGACCTAATATTATGCATTACCACACAATATTAAGACATAAATGGATCAGTTTTATGATCACATATTCATGAATTAATTTTTCGTAATTAGCTCCAAATACTTCAATGTCTAAGTTTTTTCTGTCAGTCTGAGTGGTTCTTGTTGGAGGCACTGAAAAACTCATACGATGAGCCTTGAGGCCGTACTGAAGGGTAACTGTGTACTGCATGACCATCAGATAATATCAGCCTCTACTTCTGTCAACCGGTCCGTCTTGAATCCTGTCCATATTCATTTAACACGGGCAGTTATCAACCATGTCACACGTGAAACTGCTTTCAAGATACGTAGATGTACCAGCTCTGCAGGCCGTCATGAACTTTTACCAAAATTGTTTACTCCGTCGATTCTCATTATTTTCAGGAAGTAAGAGTTAACGGGCGACCGATGACAAGGACAAAAGAGACGGAGCACTAGCTCATATACGACAAGGACTGCCTTTTGCAAAGAAACCATCCGGACATTCACCTTCATCTATTTAGGGCAACAACCGCAAATCTAAATCTGCATATCTGGACGAGGATTCGAAACCCATCCCTCTTGAATACGAATACTACTGGTTCACTTAGGCGAGACATTATGCTGTGAAATGCTACTTTCGTCAAAAATTTCTGCGCTTCAGAGTTGTACAAACTCTTTACGAATAACTTCTGCACAATTTACGAATAACTTCTGCACAATCACACAGACAATGTTACAATTTAAGGAGATGGTCGTAATTACTTAGCTTATTAAGTTTCCTAAGATACGAATTCGAAGATGAAGCTTTCTTTTTATTTAAAATAATAAATTCCATCTAGATTAAATACACATTACGCAGAAAAAATAGAAAATCATGACAAAGATGAAAGTTTACTAACTTATGGGTATTCCCTCACTTTCAAATGGAAGTTACATGTTGATTCTAACAGAAGGAAAAGTGTAGAATAAAGAAGTTCCATTTTTGGGGAAGAACGTCGACGTACGGAAGAAGGGAACGCTAAGAAAATTCAGGAATAGGATACCCTTAAAATGTTTGGAAGAACTCAGTTATAATGATCTGCTCCAAAAAATCAGTCCTTTCCCTGTGCTTTTTAAGTAAAGACGTATTTGTATGCCAGTCAAGAAGAAGAAAGTAATTCAGCTGACCAAGGACACTAAGTAAAACACAAGATAGTGAATATGAAGTTAGTTATTTGCTTATGTTGTAGGTTATATAATCAATAACTCGTTAGGTACATAAAATATATATTTTTACTTATTGAAAGCATGACAACATGCTGCCAATTTAAATAAATAGCCTCTTCATTTAATTTTAATCTACATTAAATTTAATAAATGTAGCTCAGTCACAAATATAAATTACCTGTTTAGAAATGAGCAGCAGAAAGAGTGGCAAGCATATGCGATTGTTATTTGTTTTGTCTGACACCGTCTACAATTCACAATGGCGGTTGTCAAATGGTTTAATGGCTGTACATTTTCTGTGCAAGAGTAACATTCAGTTGTGGACAGAATTTCTGAATGATACTTTACAAACTTCAGCCGATTCTCACAATACATTTCACAAAAGAGGAAATGTATTGTTAGTTTGTTGGCACTACGTCCACATTTTTACCAGCTGCCTTCATTAAGTTCGAGGATACACACCATATATTATCCTTGCACGTTTCTGTCCAGTAAATACTTCATATATATATCTGCGGAATTTCCCAGAAAATAATTCCGTATGATATTAATGAATGGCAGTATCATAACAAGACAAGTTTTAGAGGTATTTATCACGCAAATCAGCGGTTGAATGAAGAACAATGTGTTGCTGAACTCAGCGTTTGAGGAAATCTGTAATCTGTGAGCGATTCAAGTTCTGATCCCCACACACACCTGTAGGGATCCTTATTATTCACTCTTATGTACAGGGTGGCGTAGAGAAACGGGAAATTTCGAAATAACGTCATTTCCATGAATAAAATCATAAAACTAGTAATTTATTAACGAAAGTGAATGTATTCAGTATGCCATTATTCAGTATGTCTTTACAATCACAATGTCCAAAAGTGTCTCTTTACTTTTTAAAGATGACATCGGAAAGACGTGCTCCCATTCGGCGTTCACACTCTAACAGCCTGTTATGAAAACTCTGGAATGCACGGTGTAGCAAATCTTGGTGAATGGCAGTGATTTAGTTTTTAATGTTCTCCTTCAGTTCATGGATTGTTGCAGGACGTGTACGGTTTAAGATATCCCCACAGGAAGAAGTCGCACACACTAAGATCAGGGGATCCCGCAGGCCATGCAATGTCACCGTTACGTGAAATAATGTGTCTTCCAAACAACTGACGAACTGCTGCCATCGATTGTCCAGCAGTGTGTGACGTGGCTCCGTCCTGCTGAAACCACATGTTTTCGACGTTAAGATTAAGCTCGTACAGTCTCCGTGTAAGGAATGTTTGAAGCACTTCAACATATCGAGCGGATGTTAATGTCACTGCACTACCATCTTCACGTTCAAAAAAATAAGGACCGATAACACCATGACATGATACAGCACACCATATTGTGACAGTGGCGCTACGTAGTGGTCGCTGGTGAACCTCACAAGGACTGTCATGTGCCCAATAACGAAAATTCTGTTTGTTCACGAATCCGTTCAGGTGGAAATGGGCTTCGTCTGATATCCATAAGTTACCAAGGAAATTCGCGTCCTCGTTGATTTTAGCCAATATCTGGCTACTAAACTCCATACGTGACGCTGGGTCTCGTTCATGTAAGTGTTGCACAATCTGCAACTTATAAGGATGGAAGTCTAATTCGTGCAGTATTCTTTGTAAGCTTCGTCGCTTAATCCCTAGCGAAGATGCATGCTGTCGAACGGAGCGGCGAGGACTTCTCTCGATTGCAGCTCTAGCAGCTGCAATGTTCTCTGGGGTACGTACCGTTGGAATGCCACCTGGAGGTTTCTTTTTCAAGGCATATCCTGTTTCTTCAAAATTACGTACCCACGTTGTAATCGCATGCGCAGATGGGACTAGTCCATGACGTACAAGCTGGTAATGCTGTCGAAATGTTCTCTGCGCGGCAGTCGCACTATCACCATTTTTGTAAAACGCTCTCTTCACAGCTACTGCACGTTGCACGTTCCGCACCTGTACAATTCTCCATGATTACTAAATGGCAATGCGTTCACATCAATTGTGCAAAGTTTCGAACATCTGCCGGCGCTACAGTGCTGCCAACTGTAACGTTCAAAATTTCCCGTTCCCCTGCGCCACCCTGTATTTCCTGTTTGCCAAGCTCTGTTATTATTTATGATGATATTTCCGGCCTTGTACAGAACTGTAAGAACTTCTTTTTTCTTAGTGATAGGACATTTACCAATGTCCAATAAGTAACTTTTGTGAATATTTCATTAGTGTTTCTTCTGTTGTTTGATGTCTGTTGTCTCTGGCTACCCCGAAGAACATGTAGCAGTAGAAGATGAATATCAGGTGGTCTTAAATGTGTTTCTGACGCAGTGCACTACTTGGTCGCACCGGTATGTGATCCTATCGCAGACAGAGTCAGCATGTCTGATTAAAGGCACTTTGTCTAGTATGACGACCAGGCTGAATACTTTGGGTGGTTATCGACACTACTGAAATAATGTAGTTGCTTTTTTTGGACTCCACAATTCTGCACACAAGTACAATGTTTACAGTTGGCATACTGGACATTCCACTTTTTAGATTAAAGAAAGTCATCAGGAAGAGCATATGGTCAAAGAAACGAATTACAACAGCACGATGGGCTTCGACTGATCAGTGGAGACCCACCAATAGAAAAACAATGTCCAGAAAAGAAAACAGGCTTAGCAATCATTGCTCTCTGATAGTTACTCTCTGGAATTGTCTCCAAAATGAAATGAAAACTTTCGTCAACAATTCCTTAGCTTACCAAGCCTAATTTCTGTAACATTATTCAATGCTTTCACTATTTTGTAATGTTACGCTTACAATTACTGTGTCATTATTTCATTTTCTAACAAATATTTATCTTACTGTGCAAAGAAACCATCCAGCTATTCACTTTCATCGATTTAGGGGAACAACTACAAATCTAAATCTGTATATCTGGACGAGGATTTGAAACCCATCCCTCTTGAATTATTCTCATAATACAATCCTGGCATAAAAATTTATTCTAAAATCCTGTATCTGAATCATATCGATAAGATTCACAAACAAAATAATCACTGCTAGCACCGTGTCAGCTTCTAAGATTCGCATCTTTCAGTCGTTAATTAATCACCGTTGACAGCTTAAATTTAAACATCTTAGTATACACCAATCAGTAACCATATTGCGTGGTCGAATGTGAGTACCACATATTTAACGTTTTTTTATTTATTTTGCTCTGAAATGTTACTGTCTATTATATCTATGGATTGAAGACGTCATATTAAGAACTGTTATCAACAATAAAAAGAACATAAAGAATCTATGACGACTTACATTTATTACAGCAAAACTCAAGGGAAAGAAGAGAATGGAGTTGTAGAAATTATAACTTTTGTACCTGGCATAATGCTTTGTCCTTTTCATTCTGAAGTTCCTTCAAGTTTTTTTCAAAGAAATAAAGATAAAACTCAAAATCTTCTTCTAACCTGTCACTCGGACCCATCTGACTTTCCTGTTAGCAAAACCTTTGTTGTTTGCACACATACTGCATTTCCTAACTTTATTACGTTTCATTCCCAAAACGGACACTTCAGATTCGTGAATGAAATGCTATAGTGCTCGAAGGACACAATCATCTTTGCGACATTGTACACATTATAAAACAGAAATAAATGTTGGGTAATGTTTACGTTACAGAGAAACACAAACAGAAAATTTAAAGATGCTAGCACCGCTGAACAGATACTGTAAAATCTCTGCTAGCGTCAGTGTCAATTTATTTCACAACAGATTATTATCTTTGGTTGTTAAACATGAACGACAACACTAATGTAATGGAATTACATTTCAATTAACTTTTCCATTGGAAAGAACATCTGTACCTCACTGAACATTAAAGCAACTCGAGTACTCTTGATGTGTACTGAATTACATTAACTTTATATAGCTCTCGAAATGTAAAATACTTTACCTCGTATCGCTGAAGTGCACGAAAATCTTTGCTTTGCGTCCCATAACATTAGACTCAGAAATGTGAAACGCGCCCCACACAAAATATACCTGTAAATGCAGCAGAGAAATATTTTTTAATCCTATATTTCTTCTTCCGATCAACGCACCGTCGAATACGATTGCTGTTATTAACAGTAACATCTGATACGAGGTTTTCGACTTCATTGTGTTGCTGCAAAGAGTCACTTAATTTCTCCTGGTTGACATAATAGGCCTAATATTCCGAAGCTGCGTTCTTGACTGACACGAGTTTAGAGCTTTTTATTGAAGAATTAACGAGTACAAGAGATTTGGCTTAAGCAGAAAATGGTAAAATGTAAGAACATCAAGACCTCTATTACACGTAGCATCTTAAGTGTTGATTATTTCATACACCACATGTTTTTCACAAATTCGATGTACGCAGGAACGTAACTCGAAGACAGCTTTCACAGATCGATAATTATAATTAGTTGTGGTAAACAGGCTATACATTCTGAACACGAAAACCCTTTCCCTTTGCGTAAAAGTACTTATATTTTCGTTGATTACTGAATACCGTGAGGCATCATTATAGTTGATAGTTTCTTTGGCATATAAGTGTAAGGAATCAGACTGTCCGTTGTGGATACGTTGCTGGATCAGTTTTAAACACACAATTAATGAATTTAGCGAACTGACAGAAGAATACAGAAAATCTACAACCGGTAAAACCACATTAAGTAAAGAGTGCACTAAAATGGTATCAGTTAGAATTCCTAATAGTTGTTAGTTTTCATCTACTGCAGAGTATGTCTACCAGACAGACTTAACAAAACGATCAGGATTACTTATTATCGGATGAGCCACTTCTGTCGGGCACGTTCAGTGGATTCTGTGAGGACCACTTTTACATTGGATCCAGATTTCCTTGGGCGAGGACATCCTTTACCTCACACGCTTCCAGCACCCATCATATGAATCTTGTGATGATTCTTTAGATAAATGTTTGTTACAGCCACCTTTTTCGAAGACCGCTCAACGCTGTCAAATGAAGTACAAGCCTTGTAGGAATTGAATTCAGGTCAGATTTTTCTGTTAATATCTTATGCTAAGAAATAGGCTGAGTTTCTAATATTTTCTGTAAGCTCTCTAACAGTTATATGACGCTCGGCGCATAAAAGATCCTCGATGTTTTGAATATTACTGGAGATGTACCTGAATACCGACACTTTTCACTACTGCTATAATTTTTAGTATTATATCCATCTTCATCAACTGTAACTATACATACCGAAATAGTCAGCAGCCACTGATTGCCGGTTATTTCGTGACAACATTTTCCAAAATTTATGAAGAGGGTCATGTATTCTAGAACTGCAACCCACGTAAACAAACAATATCCTCAGCAAATCACAGTTTGGATTTCAGAGAAGTGTTCAACTGAGAATGCCGTTTACACATCCGCTCTCCAAACTTTAAAAATATTAAATAAGAAAATAGCACCAGCTAATATTTTCTGTAGCCTTTCGAAGTCATTTGACCGTTTGAATAGCAATATTCTTCTGGATAAACTGAAGTATTATGGAGCTGATGGCACAGCAAACCAATGGATGCTATATCTGACTACAAGAGCGCTGAATGCTGCACTTAATTATTCAAACTATGTAAGCAGGGGAGAAATCACTTATGGGATACCCAAGGGCTCAGTCTTATATCCACTATTACCGCTCATGTATATTAATAAAAAGGAAATCACAACACACAAAAAAAAGTAGAGTAATGAAATTTCGGGAATATATTTCTCTAGATAGCACTTTTGTGTGGTTGACAGCGGAGGGTCACAGGGTAATATAAGCGTGAGATAAACCGTTGAAAACGTGCAATGATGCTAAATTAATAACTAGTGTAACCGCCAATATGTTGTATGCAAGTATGCAAACGTACATGCATTGTTTTATACAAGTGCCGTATGTCAGTTTGTGGGATGAAGTTCCTCGCCTGTCAGTACATGGACGGTTAACGCTGTTTGTGGATGACGCTTGAGTCGTCCGATGATGTCCCATATGTGCGTGATTGGAGCAGATCTGGTGATCGAGCAGACCAAGCCATCGTGTCGACACCCTGTAGAGCATGTTATATTACAACAAGGGTACGTGAACGAGCATTGTCCTGTTGCAAAGAACCACCCGGAATGCTGTTACCGAATGGCAGCACAACAGGTCGAATCACCAGATTGAAATACAAATTTGTAGTCAGTCGCCTAGGATAAACACGAGAGTGCTCCTGCTGTCATATGAAATCGACCCTAGACCATAAGTCAGGTTGTAGGTCCAGTGTGTCTAGCACGCAAAATGTGTTGTTTCCAGACCATCAACTGGCCTCCTTCGAACGAACATACGGCTGTCACTGGCACTGAGGCGCAACCAGCTGTCATCATAAAGCACAACTGACGTCCACACTGCTCTCCAGTAAGCTTCCACTTGACGACACGGAAGTCGCAAATGGCGGCAGTTTAGTGTCAGTGGAATGCAGGCTGCAGGGTGTCTGGTTCGGAGCTGCCCTTCAAGCAACCGATTTGTAACAGCTCGTTGTGGGACTGTGGCGCCAGCTGCTGCTCAAACTGATGCTGCAGATGCCGCGCCAGAACCATATGTCGAACATGGAGTTCGCTCTCGGTTATTCCACGTGGCCGTCCGGAGCCAGGTCATTCTCGTGACGTGGCAGCAATCATGTACAATGGTTACATTAATGCAGCGTCTTTACGCAGTATTGCAGAAGGAACCACCAGCTTCATATGGCCCTGTTAGATGGCCTCGTCCAAACTCACTGAGGTGCTGATAATGACGTGTTTGTCACCTTAAAGTCATTCTTGGCTAACATCACCTCACCATCTGCAACCTCAAAGGCAACTAACCTCTCACGACCCTTACAGCGCGTATTTAAAACAAACCTGATCTGCAACTTCGGAGTGGTGCTACTAACGCCAATCTTACGCATCTGTTGCGAAATCTGAATGGACCTCATCTTCCAGATGTCGAAACACGCCTACCTACTTTGGTTTATGTCGCACAACTCCTTGCGATTGTGTTTCGTTAGTGCATATAAACGACCTGGCATCTAATACACCACCAGAATTAGTTTTTGGGGATGAAAATAGTATTTTAATCGGTCGAAGCATACATACAGGTACAGAAGAAATGGTAAACAATACTCTCCAAAGTGTCATTGACTGTTTTTCTGCGAATGGTGTTACTCTCAATTTCAGAGAAACATAATGTATGCAGTTCTGCAAATGTAGAAGTACTACACGAATGACGAGCGTGACACATTGTGAGGAAATAATAACTGGGGCGGCAACGTCCAAAGTTTTAAGTTTCCATACTGACGAGAATTTAAAGAGGAAAAAAAAAAAAAAACGAAAACGCTTGGAACTCCTGAAACTACTTGGTTCATTCAAATCTGCACTTATAATCATTGCAAATCTTGTGGAGTGACAAATCAGTAAGGCTACAGATTTTACAATTTTAATTCAATAATGTCATATACTATGAGGAGCCAAAACGTTAATACCATCTGCTTAATAGGGCGTTGGTCCACTTCTGGAACGCAATTCAGCAGTGATTCTGATTTTAACAAGTATTTTAAAGGTTTCCAGAGGTTTGTGGCACCAGGTGCTTCCGCACAGGTCACACACTTCCCGTAATTTACGGGCGACTGGTTTGTGGGCGTAGAGCTGACGCCAGATAGTGTCCCAGTTGAGTTTCTTCGGATTCAGGTAAGTCGAATCTGATGGCCAAGACATCAACGTGAGTTCACTGCCATGTTCCTCAAACCACTGCAACACGATTCTGGCCTTGTGATATGGACACTTATCCTGCTGGAAGATGCCATCGCTTGAGGAAAACATCAAGCATAAGGGGTTACAGGTGGTTCCTAATGATGGTCATGATGCCTTCGGTTGCTACCGCAGGTCCCATGGAACTCCAGGTGAATGTCACTACAACATAATACTGCTCGCACCGTCATGCGGCCGTGGCGAATCAAGTTTCGAGCAGCCGTTCGCTTGAAAAGGACGTATCTTGACACGACTATCGACATGGTTTAACAATAAATGGGATTCATTTGACTGTAGCACCTAGGCCGGCCGGAGTGGCCGAGCGGTTCTAGGCGCTTCAGTCCGGAACCGAGCGACCGCTAAGGTCGCAGGTTCGAATCCTGCCTCGGGCATGGATGTGTGTGATGTCCTTAGGTTAGTTATGTTAAAGTACTTCTAAGTTCTGGGGGACTGATGACCACAGATGTTAAGTCCCATAGTGCTCAGAACCCTTTTTGTAGCGCCTAGAACCGCTCGGCCACTCCGGCCGCCTCTTCACGAAGTTTCTTGTAAATAGTCCACTGCAGTTCAAAAGGATTAATCTACATCTACATCTACATTTATACTCAGCAAGCCACCCAACGGTGTGTGGCGGAGGGCACTTTACGTGCCACTGTCATTACCTCCCTTTCCTGTTCCAGTCGCGTATGGTTCGCGGGAAGAACGACTTCCGGAAAGCCTCCGTGCGCGCTCGAATCTCTCTAATTTTACATTCCTGGTCTCCTCGGGAGGTATAAGTAGGGGGAAGCAATATATTCGATACCTCATCCAGAAACGCACCCTGTCGAAACCTGGACAGCAAGCTACACTGCGATGCAGAGCGCCTCTCTTGCAGAGTCTGCCACTTGAGTTTGCTAAACATCTCCGTAACGCTATCACGCTTACGAAATAACCCTGTGACGAAACGCGCCGTTCTTCTTTGGATCTTCCCTATCTGCTCTGTCAACCCGACCTGGTACGGATGCCACAGTGATGAGCTATACCCAAGTATAGATCGAACGAGTGTTTTGTAAGCCACCTTCTTTGTTGATGGACTACATTTTCTGAGGACTGTCCCAATGAATCTCAACCTGACACCCGCCTTACCAACAATTAATTTTACAGTATATGACCATTCCACTTCAAATCGTTCCGTACGCATACTCTCAGATATTTTACAGAAGTAACTGCTTCCAGTGTTTGTTCCACTGTCATATAACCATACAATAAAGGATCCTTCTTTCTATGTAATTGGAATACATTACATTTGTCTATGTTAGGGGTCAGTTGCCACTCACTGTACCAAGTGCCTATCCGCTGCAGATATTCCTGCATTTCGCTCAAATTTTCTAATGCTGCAACATAATTACAATACCAGAAGGAAAAATACTTTTATTACTCCACATTAAGGATGTCTTTAGCACAAAGAAGGTGCACACAGCTGTCACCAAAATTTTTTATCACTTATGCAGTAACATAACATATATGACCGACATTAAAGTCAAATATGAAAACAACCTGAAGAAATTTCTCCTTGACAGCCACCTCTATTTCGCAGAGGAATTCCTAATCTTGCAATGTGTAAAAGGTGATCGGCAGGTATTATTAACTCACAACAATTCTAAGAGAAAAAAAAAGTAGACAGCCATATTTACATATGAATGTGTAAAGTGTATGTAAAATGACTAGTTTCGTATCATTACGATTAATTGTAAAAATGAATCACCGACATGAAAACAACTAACTAACGACCAGTTGAGATCGAAGGCGTGCCTGTTTGCGCATCACCTTCAGTTAACTGACGGCCACTTTGAAATAGGGAGACCTATACGTAGCATTATGTTTGTACTAGAGTATCAATTTCACAGTTTCCCTTCAAAAGATGATACACTTCCGTAAATCCTTACGCCCACTTTCAGGCAGAATTTCACGGCGCATAATTGTTCGCGAACTTCAGCATTTGCACACATGGCTACGAAAATCGCAAAGTGCAGTTCGAAAAATAATTCAGTAGAAAAACAAAAAATGAAATTGGCAGATGGTATTCATGGCCGGGAGGCCCCATCGGGGGAAGTTTGACCACCGAGGTGCATGTCTTATTTCAGGTGACTCCAGTTTGGGCGAGGTGCGTGTCGGTGATGATGAAATGACGAGAGTAACACAGCACTCAGTCCACGAGCGTAGGAAATCTCCAGTGCCCTACGGGAATCGGACCCCGGCCCACGGTATTGTAGCCAAATTACGTTATCACTCCGCGGCGGAGGCGGCACAGGCGGACAATTCACATGAGATTTTGTAGGATGTATTGACGGATACAGTATACGGAATTTCGTTGTTGCGTTTATATCTAATTTATGTGGTAGTAGAATGAGTTCCGCAGCTGAAGTGAGTTATAGTTAACTACATCAGGCTTCTTTTCTCATCTGCCTACTGACATCAAACAAGGGTAAAAGACGAGTTTGGCGCAGTGCTGTGGGATAAATGATAGAAATTAATGCCTATTTGTATAAATGAAATGTTTCTTTGATATATTGCGTATATAGGGTGGTCCATTGATAGTGACCGGGCCAAATATCTCACAAAATAAGTATCAAGCGAAAAAACTACAAAGAACGAAACTCGTCTAGCTTGAAGGGGGAAACCAGATGGCGCTACGGTTGGCCCGCCAGAAGGCGCTGCCGTAGGTCAAATTGGTTTTTTTTTTTCAAAAGGAACCCACATTTTTATTACATATTCGTGTAGTACGTAAAGAAATATCAATGTTTTAGTTGGAGCACTTTTTTCGCTTTGCGACAGATGGCGCTGTAATAGTCACAAACGTATAAGTACGTGGTATCACGTAACATTCCGCCAGTGCGGACGGTATTTGCTTCGTGATACATTACCCGTGTTAAAATAGACGGTTTACCAATTGCGGAAAAGGTCGATATCGTGTTGATGAATGGCTATTGTGATCAAAATGCCCAACGGGCGTGTGCTATGCATGCTGCTCGGTATCTTGGACGACATCATCCAAGTGTCCCGACTGTTCGTCGGATAGTGACGTTATTTAAGGAAACAGGAAGTGTTCAGCCACATGTGAAACGTCAGCCACGACCTTCAACAAATGATGATGCCCAAGTAGGTGTTTTAGCTGCTGTCGCGGCTAATCCACACATTAGTAGCGGACAAATTGCGAGAGAATCGGGAATCTCAACAACGTCGGTGTTGAGAATGCTACATTAACATCGACTGCACCCTGTACCATATTTCTACGCACCAGAAATTGCATGGCGACGAGTTTGAACATCGTGTACATTTCTGCCACTGAGCACAAGAGAAATTACGGGACGATGACGCGTTCTATTTAACGACGAAGAGTCATTCACCAGCAGTGGTAACGTGAACCGGCATAATATGCACTATTGGGCAACGGAAAATCCACGATGGCTGCGACAAGTGGAACATTAGCGACATTGGCGAGTTAATTTATGGTGCAGCATTATGGGAGGAAGGATAATTGGCCCCCATTTTATCGATGGCAATCTAAATGGTGCAATGTATGCTGATTTCCTACGTAATGTTCTACCGGTGTTATTACTAGATGTTTCACTGCATGACAGAATGGCGATGTACTTCCAACATGATGGATGTCCGGCACATAGCTTGCGTGCGGTTGAAGCGGTATTGAATAGCATATTTCATGACAGTTGGATTGGTCGGCGAAGCACAAGAGAAATTACGGGACGATGACGCGTTCTACACTCCTGGAAATTGAAATAAGAACACCGTGAATTCATTGTCCCAGGAAGGGGAAACTTTATTGACACATTCCTGGGGTCAGATACATCACATGATCACACTGACAGAACCACAGGCACATAGACACAGGCAACAGAGCATGCACAATGTCGGCACTAGTACAGTGTATATCCACCTTTCGCAGCAATGCAGGCTGCTATTCTCCCATGGAGACGATCGTAGAGATGCTGGATGTAGTCCTGTGGAACGGCTTGCCATGCCATTTCCACCTGGCGCCTCAGTTGGACCAGCGTTCGTGCTGGACGTGCAGACCGCGTGAGACGACGCTTCATCCAGTCCCAAACATGCTCAATGGGGGCCAGATCCGGAGATCTTGCTGGCCAGGGTAGTTGACTTACACCTTCTAGAGCACGTTGGGAGGCACGGGATACATGCGGACGTGCATTGTCCTGTTGGAACAGCAAGTTCCCTTGCCGGTCTAGGAATGGTAGAACGATGGGTTCGATGACGGTTTGGATGTACCGTGCACTATTCAGTGTCCCCTCGACGATCACCAGTGGTGTACGGCCAGTGTAGGAGATCGCTCCCCACACCATGATGCCGGGTGTTGGCCCTGTGTGCCTCGGTCGTATGCAGTCCTGATTGTGGCGCTCACCTGCACGGCGCCAAACACGCATACGACCATCATTGGCACCAAGTCAGAAGCGACTCTCATCGCTGAAGACGACACGTCTCCATTCGTCCCTCCATTCACGCCTGTCGCGACACCACTGGAGGCGGGCTGCACGATGTTGGGGCGTGAGCGGAAGACGGCCTAACGGTGTGCGGGACCGTAGCCCAGCTTCATGGAGACGGTTGCGAATGGTCCTCGCCGATACCCCAGGAGCAACAGTGTCCCTAATTTGCTGGGAAGTGGCGGTGCGGTCCCCTACGGCACTGCGTAGGATCCTACGGTCTTGGCGTGCATCCGTGCGTCGCTGCGGTCCGGTCCCAGGTCGACGGGCACGTGCACCTTCCGCCGACCACTGGCGACAACATCGATGCACTGTGGAGACCTCACGCCCCACGTGTTGAGCAATTCGGCGGTACGTCCACCCGGCCTCCCGCATGCCCACTATACGCCCTCGCTCAAAGTCCGTCAACTGCACATACGGTTCATGTCCACGCTGTCGCGGCATGCTACCAGTGTTAAAGACTGCGATGGAGCTCCGTATGCCACGGCAAACTGGCTGACACTGACGGCGGCGGTGCACAAATGCTGCGCAGTTAGCGCCATTCGACGGCCAACACCGCGGTTCCTGGTGTGTCCGCTGTGCCGTGCGTGTGATCATTGCTTGTACAGCCCTCTCGCAGTGTCCGGAGCAAGTATGGTGGGTCTGACACACCGGTGTCGATGTGTTCTTTTTTCCATTTCCAGGAGTGTATTTAACGACGAAGAGTCATTCACCAGCACGTTCACCGGATCTGACGTCCCCGGATTTCTTTCTGCAGGGAAAGTTGAAGGATATTTGCTATCGTGATCCACCGACAACACCTGACAACATGCGTCAGCGCATTGTCAATGCATGTGCGAACATTACGGAAGCGGAACTATTCGCTGTTGAGAGGAAAGTCGTTGCCAAATGCATTGAGGTTGACGTGCATCATTTTGAGCATTTATTGCATTAATGTGGTATTTACAGGTAATCACGCTGTAACAGCATGCGTTCTCAGAAATGATAAGTTAACAAAGGTACATGTATCACAGTGGAACAACCGAAATAAAATATTCAGACGTACCTACTTTCTGTATTTTAATTTAAAAAACCTAACCGTTACCAACTGTTCGTCTAAAATTGTGAGTCATATGTTTGTGACTATTACAGCGCCATCTATCACAAAGCGAAAAAGGTGGTCCAATTAAAACATTCATATTTCTTTACGTACTACACGAATAAGTTATAAAAAATGGTGGTTCCTACTTAAAAAAAACGCAGATGATATCCGTTTGACCTATGGCAGGGTCATCTTACAGGCCAACCTTAGCGTCATCTGGTTTCCCCCTTCAAGCTAGACGCCAGTCGGAGTGGCCGAGCGGTTGTAGGCGCTATAGTCTGGAACCGCGCGACCGCAACGGTTGTAGGCGCTATAGTCTGGAACCGTGCGACCGCTACGGTCGCAGGTTCGAATCCTGCCTCTGCATGGATGCGTCTAATGTCCTTAGGTTAGTTAGGTTTAAGTAGTTATAAGTTCTAGGGGACTGATGACCTCAGATGTTAAGTTCCATAGTGCTCAGAGCCATTTTTTTCAAGCTAGACAAGTTTAGTTATTTGTAGTTTTTTTTTGTTTGACGCTTATTTCGTGAGTTATTTGGCTCGCTCACGATCAATGGACGTCCCTGTATAACAACGCTTGATGACCTGAAGCTAGGTGATAACAGTGCTGTACAAAGATTATGTATTAGAGTGGGAATCATAGTGACGAGTACGGAACTTACTAAATACTTGAGTGTAGAAATACAATTTTACAAATATTTTGAGCTCCAAATTTTACTGGAATTTCAGAAAGGGTGAAATTTATGACACATGTGATATCAATATAATCAAATACTTTAAATTCATTTCTGAAGCAGCAAGAAATCATATTGATACACGCCCAAGGACAATTACATTTTGACGTTAAGATTACGTTTAAAGAGCAAATAAATTTGCCTATGTAAATTTACATTAATTTGAAGTAATTATTGGTATACAGAAATCATACCTTAAACTAAGATCTTCGCAAAAAAAAATTACATCAACTAAAGCAGAATTGATGTGACTTCTGAAATTTTCCCGGCGTATTTCTTCTTCTAATAATTTCCGGGTATGCAGCCGGATCCTGTCTACATTCTGCCACGATGTTTCGGCCCAGAGACGTCCGGCCATCATCAGGGGAGTACACAACTACTGAAGAGCCCAAGTGCAGTCGCGGTATTTATGCCGAATCTCACCTGATGATGACCGGACGTCTCTGGGCCGAAATATCGTGGCAGAATGTAGACGGGATCCGTCTGCATACCCGGAAATTATTAGAAGAATAAAGTAGAATTGCTCCATCTGCCATTGTTGACTAGACTGAGTAGAAAGGGTACGTGTGAATATCGTAATCAATTTATTGCTGTCATTTCTAGTTATTTGGCCCTTTCTCCCCAGTAGAGCCGCGTATACGACTTTCGTTTCTAAAATTGTAGAAAATTTGGAATAATATAAAGTATTGGCCAGCGGTAATTGAACAGTTCAGGTACTTCAGTGGAAGATAGTTTATCGGAGTTTCACACTTACAGTCAAATGTTCAAATGTGTGTGAAACCTTATGGGACTTAACTTCTAAGGTCATCAGTCCCTAAGCTTACACGCTATTTAACCTAAATCATCCTAAGGACAAACACAAACACCCATGCCCGAGGGAGGACCCGAACCTCCGCGTGGACCACACTTAACAGTTGTTGCGCTCTCTCGTTTACTGCGGATTTACCAAGTACCGTTGCGAGAAGTGTAAAATCCTACGTTTGCTCCTCTCACAGAAACGTTCCTTTCCCTCCCCCCCTTCCCTTTCCCCCTCCTACACACACACGCACACACACACACACACACACACACGCACACACACACTTTGCTCCTCTACATCGTTTCTCTCACCGTCAAAATCGTCACAGATCTGTTGACACAGTCTGTAGAAAAGTGTAAATTCATCCCGGAGCCCAGCTCAAGGTTGCCGCAAGCCAGTTGATGGACGGGGCAGATTAATGGGGGCGATGTTGGCAGCAGTAACCGCGTCTGAAGTAATGGCGGTCAAGCCGTGGGCAGCTCTGTGACGAGAGAGAACTTTCATTGCCTCGCTGACAGGGAGGGGAGATTAGGAACTGTGTGTGTGTGAGTCTGTGTGTGTGTGTGTGAGTGTGTGTCCACATTGGTAGCGAGTGTCCTTGGCTGGCTCGGCAAGGCGCCTTGTCTTGTGAGCTCGTGAGCACAAATAAAGTTACACGGACGCTGGCTGGTTTCAGAGGCACTCAATATCAGAAATAGAACGCTGAGTTGGACAGGTTACGGTACAGAAAGTATTTGATGTCGGGGAAGTGTAGAATATCATCAGATGCTACCAAACAGCGGGATGCAAGCCCCACTCCTCGCGAATCCGAATCCAGTATGCCAATCACTGCTCCATCTCGGCCAGGATGAACAAGTTAGAACTGAAGAGGGGAGAGAATCAATCCTAATATTTAGCCTCTGGGTATATCTTTCGTTGAACGTTCTGTCTTACGTAGATAATGCCTCTCACATTATACGTCGCTAAGCAGTTCCATAACATGATAAACTGTACTTTGTGGCGAATCAAATAATATATTCCTTAAAAATATCATGGTGTTCCCTCAATAGGTGGCAGTACTGTATTGTTAAAAATTTCCGACATGTGTATTTGATGGCGATATGGTTATGAAACCCCGATTATCACTCATAAGAATTTTGGTGAGGGTTATCTGTGGTCTGCAAAAGACAACGGCACAGATACCAGCTGTGTTCTTCGCTGAACGGAAGTTGTGGGTCGAACGCAATTGGTTGATTAGAGGTCTGACCTGCCATTTCACTCAGTGCACCAAAGACCCAACATGTCGATTGCGTAATTCATGGCGATCACTGGGCAACAACTATTACATTTATTATCCACTTTCTATCTTTAAAGATGATTAGCAGCGTTATCAGGTTTAGCCACTGGTTAGTGTCCCACTAGTAATGGGGATATTAAGCGAACAGAATAGTGATAATGGAAACAGTAGCCATCAAGTTATTGTATCATTTCAGAAAGAGCGGGAAGGATTTCGTAGCGGCATCGATATGGGAAATAAGTCATAAGGTAATGCTTTTGAACCTAAGTAAACAAAGCATTTGAGGGAACTGCATCACACCCCATCAGAGAAGAAGAAACAAAGTAAAAGTGTAAATTTTTAAAAGGCGTGTTTTTCGCCGTAGACTGCGGAAAGAATTTGTTTTCAAAATTACAATTTAGGCCACAGGTCCATTATCATGTGCGATGCTGAAAGACCCTGACATGTACGTATGTCCTCGTCGTATCTGAGCCTTATGACAATGCCAACAATAAACAATAATCCACTGATGTTGTGCACCGATTACATGAGAAAATAAATACTTTGTACTGTCAATGGTGAAAATGATAGCTTTTAAAAAGTTCTACATCGCTGTGAATCTCAGCTATGAGAAGTTAAAAGCGTGAAGTCACAGGGGCGGTGATGCGGGATCCTTTGCTTCTGTAAGGTTATGCAAGTGCAGTCGGATATGCACAAATCACCGTTATAATTGCAAGACTGATGTGAAGTATCGTTTCTTCTCCCACACTTCCTCGATCCTGGTCATGAAAAAAAGAATGGGTTTTAGATCACTAGAGAAAACAGATGTAGTGATTTAAAATGCACGTGAGGATGTTCAGATGTAATAATAAATACCTAAAAGGCTAGTGGTTAGTGTTGTTATGCTTCTATTATAATTCCAGTTATTGTTTTGAAGTGTTGGAAATACATTTCGTCAGCCACGTGTAACAAGAATTTCTGGCGAGTAGATGTGTTCTACGCAATCTAGAGTTTATGTTATGGCCTCAAACTTAACATTACATGTGGAAACATATTGTAAAATTTTGCACTATTCTTCATGTCCAGTTTTAGGATATAATGTAGCATGTGCTACAAGCTACACGACGTAATAATTTGCTCATTCGCGAGTCTTGCGGTTTTAAGAAATAGAAACGTTGTTGATCACAAGTGTAAACTCGCTCGCGTCGACAGTAGAATATTGCGCCTGCACCCTGCGTAACGTCGAATGAGCTAGAGCGACTTCCGGCAGCCAGACTATATCTTTGATCTCCTGGCTAACATACATGGATCTAAGAAGACCAGTAAGTCAAGGTCCTTATCAGGACCAAATGAGAAAGAACCTCCGAAAAAAATCCGTATCTGCCAATTAAATGCTTAGGGACTTAGCAGAACCAGAAGTTCCTGCTAGAAGAAAATATTGACATGACCTTGATCCAGGAAACTCATATAGAAAACGACAACCAGCAACACTATAGCGGTAAAATCCATCGATATAAACTACTAGGCGCAACCTATCATCGATCGTATGGCGTCTCGACCTATGTCCGAAATAACGTCGGAAACTCCCAACTAGTACAGTCAAGCACAGATGGCAATACCCACCAATTAATTGCCAAAACAGCTGATGTAGCTGTTGTTAACATATATAAGCCACCGCAAATACAATGGCCCCAGAGGATGTTACATATCCATCCACACCCAGCTATATATGCAGGCGACTTTATAATAGTTCAAATGATTCAAATGGCTCTGAGCACTATGGGACTTAACATCTGAGGTTGACAGTTCTCTAGAACTTAGAACTACTTAAACCTAACTAATCTAAGGACATCACACACATCCATGCCCGGGCAGGATTCGAACCTGCGACCGTAGCGGTCGCGCGTTTCCCCACTGAAGCGCCTAGAACCGCTCGACCACAGCGGCCGGCTTTTAATAGCCATCATACAACTTGGAAATATAGAACAACAGATAAAAACAGTGAACAACTTTTAAATTCGGCAGATTCCCATAATCTCAGCTTAATTTTCAGTGCAAAAGGTAGGGGAACCTTTAGATCGGCTGCATGGAACACGAAAATGAGCTCAGACCTTTGCTTTGTTACACAGGTCACCCAAAACCGTCCAGTCACAGTTTCAAGGAGGGTACTGAACGACTTCCCACATACAAATCATCACCCTATTATACTTGAGGTTGGCATGAAAATTCCAGTTATTCATTCCACTCCCAGACTGAGATGGAACCTGAACAAAAGCAGATTGGGCAAATCTGTAGCACAGTTAGATGGGATTGTCAGGTGGATCCAAAAGTACTAACTACGAATGGTTTAAAATAACTGTCATTTCCACAGCAAAGAGATTTGTATCATGTGGCTTAAGTAAGCAATATATCCCTGGTTGGAACAGCGAATCTGAGGAGCTGTATCAGGAGGTCCAGAACGGTGGAGACTCTGAGGTAGCAGACGAGCTTCTCAACCGACTTGACATGGAACGACGTAAGGAATGGGAAGAAACCGCCAGCAATACAGATTTTAAAAGATCGAGCAGGAAAGCTTGGAGCCTCTTGAGGAAACTTGGTAGCAATAATACCTCCACCAAGGAAATACCGGAGGTAACAGCCGACGAAATCGCCGCACGAACTGTAACGCTCCACAGGGCTCTCAGCATGAAACAGAACATGAAAAGTATCAAAAAACAGCTAAAAACTCTTCGTCGGTCAACAGGAGCTCATCCAGAATACTCGAGACCTTTCACCGTAACAGAATTAAACAGAGTATTAGATGACATCAAATCTGGCAAGGCCCCTGGGTTTGATGGGATACACCTAGCATTTCTCAAAAGCTGTGGCAAACATGCAAAGATGTGCCTGGCAAAATTTTACTCAAACATCTTATCAACAGGGTATCTCCCGCAAAATCTAAGAAGAGCCACAATTATATCAGTATTAAAACCAAATAAACCGAAGAACCTGCCAGAGAGCTACCGACCTATTGCACTTCTTAGTGTATTCCACAAATTACTAGAAAGGCTGCTTCTAAACAGATTAAGCCCTTTTATATTGGAAAGTGTCCCAGAGGAACAGGCAGGTTTTAGACCACAGCGCAGCTCTCCTGACCAAGTATTAAGCCTCACAACGCATATAGAAGCTGGATTTGAACGTCAACTAAAAACCACTGCTGTTCTATCGACTTAACTGCGGCCTATGATACAGATTGGAGAGAGGGCCTTCTTTACAAACTTCTGAGTAAAGTAGCGTGCATCCAAATAATATCCTTGTTAAACAACATGCTTTGTGACTGGCCTTTTCAAATAGTCATGGGAGAAAGCAAGAAAAAAATAAGGAAACTGAACAATGGCCTACACCAAGGATCGGTACTCGCACCTACTCTTTTCAATCTATATATCTCTGACCTGCCTCAAACAAGATCCAAGAAATACGGTTATGCTGACGAACAAGCACTAGCTGCCTGCAGTAAAACCATAGAAGAAGCCAGCAATATACTCACAGAGGAGTTAATTGCGGTGGGCAAATTCTTAACTGACTGAGACTTACTCCTAACATGAATAAAATTGAAGTGTCCAGCTTGCACCTGAACAATGGACAAGCAAGAAAGCAGCCAGTAGCATATTTTGACAACCACCTCCTACGGTACAATCCATACCCGAAATGCGTGGGCATCACACTGAATAGAACGCTGTCGTATAAAAGGCACTTGGAGAACACCGCAGCCAAAGTTAATACTAGGAACAACATAATCCACAAATTATGCGGCACAACTTGGGGTGTAAACGCGTCCACACTTAGAACTTCAGCTCTTAGGCTGGTGTACTCCGTTGCTGAATACTGCTTCCCGGCTTGGCTAAATAGTTGCCACACAAAGGAAGTCGACATCAAGCTGAATGAAGCTATGAGAATGATCAGTGGTAGCTTAAGAAGTACTCCAGTTCCCTGGCTTCCCCTCCTGTGTCATATTGCTCCCCCCCCCCCCCCCTTCACCCCACATTCGCAGACAGGAACGCCTCCTTAGAGAATACAAAACAATATTAGCAAATCACAGTCTACCTGTCCACGAAGACCTCCCTGGCATAACTCTGAAAAGTCTTAAATCTAGGTGTCCTCCACTCCTTACTGCAGAACAACTACTAGCAGAAAATTTCAATACAAATGACAAATCGAGGGACTACTGGGAGTCCATTACAAGCCCTTGCCCCCCACACCATCGACCCTACTGAGACCATGCCAGGAATGTAACTGCCTCACCACATATGGAAGACACTTAATAGAATAAGAACTTCACGTGGTGTCTGTGAGGATGCACTTTACAAACGGGGATTTGCAGAATCATCGTCCTGCGACTGTGGTGAACCTCGCTAGACTATCCGACACATTACAACCACCTGTCCACTAAGTTCATATCCTGGAGACCCCGCCGATTTCTTCCAAATTGTCAGACACGGCGCTGGACTGGATCAATGGGCTAGATATCACAATATAGTTCTAACTCAGATGTCATAATAAATTCTAAGTATGTATATAGTTGTTTGTGTTTAGACTGTAAAATCATAAATATGTATATGTATATGGTAGTTTGTTGTGTAACTATACATCATCATCATATTAACTCTGACTTAGATATCTGTACTTGATTTTATGTTACTATTTGATCCATTTAAGCCACACGCTAGATAAATAAACCCAAACTTTAAGCTTTATTATATTGCCTATGTACTGCATGTCATAAGAGAATGTGATTATGCACGTTTTGCGCCGTGCCTAGTTACAATTATCTGGCTGTGACAAAACATACGGTTCCATTGATACAAACATGAACTACTATAGTCAGTCATATCACTTTAGCTAATGATGGGGACACATTTGCAATATTGGGAGATGATAATACACAATTGTGACGTTACATAAGTGCATACAAAGTCCTCACAACAATTGTTGGAAGTGCCTTCCAACAGCATCAGTGCGCAACTACACTTTTTTCACCATATACCGCGAGGTCGTATCAAGTGGATCCTTGATAATGTCGCTTATTTCGTGTGCGAGGGTCTTACACCAGTTGTCCGAGGTCTGTTCTTGTACACTCGTCTTTTAAGATACCCCCCAAGAAAAATACTAGTGGTTGGGGGACGGGGAGACCTATATCTCTGACGTCGATCTGTTGTAGAATTTTAGAACATGTTTTTTGCTCGAGTATCATGTCGTTTTTGGAAACTCAGAATCTACTATGTAGGAATCAACATGGATTCCGGAAACAGCGATCGTGTGAGACCCAACTCGCTCTATTTGTTCATGAGACCCAGAAAATATTAGATACAGGCTCCCAGGTAGATGCTATTTTTCTTGACTTCCGGAAGGCGTTCGATACAGTTCCGCACTGTCGCCTGATAAACAAAGTAAGAGCCTACGGAATATCAGACTAGCTGTGTGGCTGGATTGAAGAGTTTTTAGCAAACAGAACACAGCATGTTGTTATCAACGGAGAGACGTCTACAGACGTTAAAGTAACCTCTGGCGTGCCACAGGAGAGTGTTATGGGACCATTGCTTTTCACAATATATATAAATGACCTGGTAGATAGTGTGGGAAGTTCCATGCTGCTTTTCGCGGATGATGCTGTAGTATACAGAGAAGTTGCAGCATTAGAAAATTGTAGCGAAATGCAGGAAGATCTGAAGCGGATAGGCACTTGGTGCAGGGAGTGGCAACTGACCCTTAACATAGACAAATGTAATGTATTGAGAATACATAGAAAGATGGATCCTTTATTGTATGATTATATGATAGCGGAACAAACACTGGTAGCAGTTACTTCTGTAAAATATCTGGGAGTATGCGTGCGGAACGATTTGAAGTGGAATGATCATATAAAATTAATTGTTGGTAAGGCGGGTACCAGGTTGAGATTCATTGGGAGAGTCCTTAGAAATTGTAGTCCATCAACAAAGGAGGTGGCTTACAAAACACTCGTTCGACCTATACTTGAGTATTGCTCATCAGTGTGGGATCCGCACCAGATCGGGTTGACGGAGGAGATAGAGAAGATCCAAAGAAGAGCGGCGCATTTCGTCACAGGGTTATTTGGTAACCGTGATAGCGTTACGGAGATGTTTAACAAACTCAAGTTGCAGACTCTGCAAGAGAGGCGCTCTGCATCGCGGTGTAGCTTGCTCGCCAGGTTTCGAGAGGGTGCGTTTCTGGATGAGGTATCGAATATATTGCTTCCCCCTACTTATACCTCCCGAGGAGATCACGAATGTAAAATTAGAGAGATTAGAGCGCGCACAGAGGCTTTCAGACAGTCGTTCTTCCCGCGAACCATACGCGACTGGAACAGGAAAGGGAGGTAATGACAGTGGCACGTAAAGTGCCCTCCGCCACACACCGTTGGGTGGCTTGCGGAGTATAAATGTAGATGTAGATGTAGGTGTTAGGTCAGGTGATCGGGGTGGCCACAAATTTTTTGAGATTATTCGGTTACCAGAGAAACTGATTGCAATTTACATGTGAGCATTAGGCGTGTGACATGTTGGTCTGTCTTGTTGGAAATAACCTTTTGTAAACTGGACGTCACTCAGCCGATCCACAAATGTACTGAAGATGCCTGTTAAAATGTAGTGTCCACGATCGTGTCACACAGCGCACCACATTCCAACCTTCTCATCATGCAGGGGTGTTTCGTGGAAGGTACTGAGGTTTACACCTATCGTCTGCTATTTTGTGTGTTGACGTAACCTGGCAGATAGAACCACGTCTAATCTGTAAAACAAGTTATGGTGATAATGTCTGGATAAGAAACCACAGAAACTACCGACAGTAACGCATTCTTTTCTCACAATCTGTGCAGTCCTTGCATCATGTGCACTGTGTATTTCTTCGCAGCTGTCTGCCATGTGTCATGTGAAATGCCTGTCTCCTGGTTCAATTGACTCGACTATTTCCTCAGAGAGTCCTCCAAGCGTCTTCTAACATTATCAGTAACCCCGGCGCTCAGTGGTGGGCTATGTTCACCACTGTCACTGTTTACTAAACCAGTTGTCTCCAGCTTCCTTAAAATCGATAAAATTATTTTTATTCGAACATCGCACACACTGAACTCTCTCCTGAATGCCCGTTGTGTTGTAACCAACGAGTCTGTCTTCCAATATGTTTTCACAATAAAAAAAAGGCTTACGAAGTGTGCACTGTACGTTTCTGGCAGCCGAGGGCCGCGAACGAATCACTAATTTGCTGCTTATTGTTTCACGGCCCGAACTATATGCTCACAGACTTCACAATCCGCGACCGACGACGTTACGAACGGACTAAAGCGAGCCGAGCAAGGCAGCATTATACCAGATATGGGACCTCATGCGGAGAAACAAGTGTAACAACTGTCAATTGCCAACAAAGGACGATATCTCTGAGTCTCCCAGAGCTTCTGAGACCATTCCAACTTCTCTCCCGTTCTACAAGTTTTCAGAGGGAAATTATCAGCCACTGAATTAGTCCAAGTTCGAATGGATTGTCCCGTACTAAAGGCATGTAGTGTGTAGTCTACCCTGTGATCGACAATCCCTTGAACGATCAGTTCAATTTCTGGTGACAGAATGGTCATGTTCAGCTGCAGATGAATCGGTCCTTGTGTTCACAGAATGGAAGACTATCAACGCAGGACAACTTCTGTTTAGTAACGTGCCTACTCTGAGAAAAAATAGGTTAGATGCCCTCCTGTTCATCAGATGGCAGCCCCTAGACAACATCCAGCTTAAGATTTGAGGCCACCTGCGGCTAAACGTTTCCCGTGCCTTTTATAACAGCGAACTGTTGCTACCTGAAGAGGCGACCCAGCCATTATCCACGGGGGGATCGGCGTGTCGGCCTAAACGCGCCACCAGAACACGTGGAATCTCTGCTAAGCCGACTTTACCTGGCGCTGTCTTTCACCTCAGAAAGCTGCGCCTTTCTTTACGTCCTTAGATATCGAGGGGAATTAATAAACAGCGGAAGAAAACTGTGTCCCTCGGCAGCAGAAAGGACAGATCCGCCCGAAATTCTTCGGTGCTTTTGATTTTTGTATTGTGTAGATTCACATTAGCAGTTTCTCCGAAGCTGGAAGTAATCTTGGGTTCTGGGAAGGGGGACGCTTGGCAGCATTCGGCTACCTGTGCTGAAAAGTTTTTGTCGGCTTTCCTCCTCCCTCGTGGGACTGCCGAATTCCTCGGCGGACTCCCACTTTTCCCATTGTGTCATTGTGACCTGCGACTGGCCACTGGTTGGTGCCGCGGAGAGCTCCCGAGGGCAGGAGAATGCGGCTCCTAAATCACTCACCCCTCAGCCTCCTACAATCGACGGACGGCAACCAGAGTGGGCTGAACACAAAAACTGATATCCTGCGGGCGTTTGTGAGAACCGAGAAAGAGCAGGCGCGCTGAGGACGGCTTTGTATTACGCCTCGTAGCTTGACCATAAACCTCACCCCTAACGTGACTGAGTGAGACAATTATATCTGGTCTTCTGGCCTTCAGTCCAGTCGTGTTGTTAGGACACATACGAGAAAATAAAATTGGAAACACTTTAACTTATAGCAAAAGACATACTGTATAGATTTTTCCACCATGTTATTCCCAGTAAATTACTGGACATTTTTGCATAGAACTGCAGAGGATGAATCAAAGATCGTGAGAAACGATTCAACGAATTTTGCCTATATTTTGTTACTACAATCTCATAATTTCATTCTTTTGGCCTTCTTCAAGAGCTTGCGATAGACTGGGTTTAATGAAACGGGCTGGAGTAGTCAACCGATACTTCCAATAAATGAATCACGTTTCTATGGTAACCTGTAAATAATGACTTACTATGGATAGTAAAACTCCGATACTGGCCATTAAAATTGCTACACTACGAAGACGACGTGCTACAGACGCGAAATTTAATCGACGGGAAGAAGATGCTGTGATATTCAAATGATTAGCTTTTCAGAGCATTCAGACAAGGTTGGCGCCGGTGGCGACACCTACAACGTGCTGACATGAGGAAAGTTTCCAACCGATTTCTCATACACAAACAGCAGCTGACCGGCGTTGCCTGGTGAAACGTTGTTGTGATGCTTCGTGTAAGGAGGAGAAATGCGTACCATCACGTTTCCGACTTGGATAAAGGTCGGACTGTAGCCTATCGCGATTGCGGTTTATCGTAGCACGACACTGCTGCTCGCGTTGGTCGAGATCCAATGACTGTTAGCAGAATATGGAATTGGTGGGTTCAGGAGGGTAATACGGAACGCCGTGCAGAATCCCAACGGCCTCGTATCACAAGCAGTCGAGATGACAGACATCTTATCCGCATAGCTGTAACGGATCGTGCAGCCTCGTCTCGATCCCTGAGTCAACAGACGGGAAAGTTTGAAACACAACAACCATCTGCACGAACAGGTCGACGACGTTTGCAACAGCAGGGACTATCAGCTCGGAGACCATGGCTGCGGTTAGCCTTGACGCTGCATCACAGACAGGAGCGCCTGCGATGGTGTACTCAACGACGAACCTGCGTGCACGAATGGCAAAACATCATTTCTTCGGATGAAACCAGGTTCTGTTTACAGCATCATGATGGTCGCATCCGTGTTTGGCGACATCGCGGTGAACGCACAATGGAAGCGTGTATTCGTCATCGCCATACTGGTGTATCACCCAGGGGTGCCATTGGTTACACGTCTCGGTCACCTCTTGTTCGCATTGACGGCACTTTGAACAGTGGACGTTACATTTCAGATCTGTTACGACCCGTGGCTCTACACTTCATTCGATCCCTGCGAAACCCTACATTTCAGCAGGATAATGCACGACCGCATGTTGCAGGTCCTGTACGGGCCTTTCTGGATACAGAAAATGTTCGACTGCTGCCCTGGCCAGCACATTCTCCAGATCTCTCACCAATTGAAAACGTCTGGTCAATGGTGGCCGAGCAACTGGCTCGTTGCAATACGCCAGTCACTACTCTTGATCAACTGTGGTATCGTGTTGAAGCTGCATGGATAGCTGTACTTGTACAAGCCATCCAAGCTCTGTTTGACTCAATGCCCAGGCGTATCAAGGCCGTTATTACGGCCAGAGGTGGTTGTTCAAATGGCTCTGAGCACTATGGGACTCAACTTCTGAGGTAATTAGTCCCCTAGAACTTAGAACTAGTTAAACCTAACTAACCTAAGGACATCACACACATCCATGCCCGAGGAAGGATTCGAACCTGCGACCGTAGCGGTCTCGCGGTTCGAGACTGCAGCGCCTAAGAACCGCTCGGCCACTTCGGCCGGCGAGGTGGTTGTTCTGAGTACTGATCTCTCAGGATCTATGCACCCAAATTGCGTGAAAATGTAATCACATGTCAGTTCTAGTATAATATATTAGTCCAATGAATACCCGTTTATCATCTGCATTTTTTCTTGGTGTAGCAATTTTAATGGCCAGTAGTGGATATACACTCACTTATTATTACTTTTATCTTCAAGCAGCTGTATTTGTCGATTTTAGCTGTTTGCGATCGACTTCAAAGCGCAAGGGCTTCATTTTGAAGAACATAGTGTCGTAGTCAATGTACGAGTATTACACATCCATTAGTACCCTGAGCTTTGGCGTAGCCATACCTGATGCTGCTGCATTATGGTGCCGTCATACACATACGGCTGTGTAATACACTGATTACGATGCTATATGCCCGAAGGTGAAGCCTTTCGTGTTTTAAAACCGATTGCAAGTACCAAAAATCAACAAATACAGCTAGTTAAACACAATAAAAATAATGAAAGAGATTAAACAGTTTTCGTTCTCCGCTGTTAGACATGTAGCAAAAGGACTGGACAGAATAAGTTCAGTTAAGGGTATCGACACTTGTTAAAGTTACAAGAGGAAAAGATTTGAGCAGGAACAGAGCAGTATGTGCGCTGAACGGCGAAATCATGTCGTGACATTTAGACTTAACAGAGGATGTGCACATTTTCTTGAGCTTTTGGCTCCATGAACCATTGGCGATGGAAAGGTAGTGCATCTACTAGCAATAAGCTTGTTAGAACTTTTAGATTCAGTGTATGTAAAAACGGAAACCAGCGACCACAAAACTGTTTTTGTATCTATGATCACTAGTGCTGAACGAAAAGTTAACATAGGATGAAAAATATTACAGAGTAACAAGGGGAGCAAGGAAATGGCTAGAAACTACCTGAGCTGCTAAGAGCAGAACCTCAAGTATGGAGAGGAGATTTCGATAAATCCATGGTACAACTTAAGAAGCATTATTGGTTAAATCTTGGATATTTCTGCGCCTTGGAAGACACTGAGGAATGGAAAATTCTACCATGCTTCAAAGACAATATTAAAAATCGAGAGGAGCGTAAGAGCTATGTGGTAAATTCAAAAGAAACTCTTCCCTTGCCCAGCAAACCAAAGCATGAAACAAGCGTAATCACAGATATGTGTGAAGTAACAAAAAAAATGTGAGAGCGATCTGACCCGCTTGCTTGTCGAAAACAATAAAAAGTGGACCATTGTTACGCTGAAATATAAGTTTAGCAGATGAAAGCTGAAATACAAAGATCTATTTTTTTAAGTCGTTTCACCGATCAATCACATCACAGTTCTGGCTCTAATACTAGTGCGCGTATGCGGCAATGACAGATAAAGAAATGAGTGAACACGAAATTGACAAATGCCGAAAATGGTCGATAGATGTTAACGTCACTGGACCTGATAATGCACCCATCCGATTCGTCTGGTCATCTTGATAAAACGGGTAGGTGATTCTACTCTTTAAGGAGGGTCGTAAGTAGCTGAGTGCTGGTTGGCTAGGTTTTCCTTGATTTCCGAAAAGATTTCGTACACAGTTCCTCACAATCACCTACAAACAAAACAGCTGCTAGTGGTATATCAAAGATTGTGACCGTTTGTAAGCACTCCACTTTAGAAAATGCTTGGATTATGCGAAGATTCCCAGAAGACCTATATCTAAATACGTAATTTCGACATGATAATGACAAACAGGATTTGCTGCATCAGCACCAACTAAAGCTTCACCTGTTGTCTCCTTACAGTTATAAATTTTCTGTACTGTATCTCTCTCAGCTGAATTACTCTTCCTTGTAGGACACTGTTGTCTTTAATATATAATTTTCTATTTGAAGGAATGAGTGTTAAAAAAACTGGTTAGGTAAAGAAGATAAAATGAAAGCATAAATAATGGAATAAAATAATATTTATTGTTGGTCATGGATTTCCGAGTGCGCAAATGTTGAACGTTACCCACGGACAATTATGACGGTGCTAATACAATGCACGAAAATTAGCATCCGTGGGCTGTCCGCTGAAAGTCGAGGGTAAAAGTATGGCCTTGGAAAGTCCGAAAGCATCTAGCGAGACGGCGTGGAAGGTCAGCCGGCGAAGGACAACGCACTCTCTTCTGTCATGTCACTGCCTACATAACAGTCTGCGCTCGACTCTGCCATTCAGGTGCCACACTTATCTGAGGACCGGGTACTCGTCGAAAGGGAAACGTTTGGTCTCATTCAAGTACCCTAAGCCACTTACTTGTGGTCCAATTTGAGCATTAGTGGAAAATCTAATAACAAGTAAGCTGCGGCAACCATTCTGTAAGAAATTCTGTGTGAAAATTTTATTAGGCAGAATTATGAAATGTTCTCTAGTATTTTAATCAAACGGCTAGTACACAGCACTTTTTAGCTTACTGATGATTGCTTTTCCTTTTGTTTTAGAAGTCATTTTGTCATTGTTTGTTTCACGCTAGGAAAGAAGAACAAATTAGCGTGTAATTGATCAGCGATTGTTGTTATGGACATCACTTGTTCTGTGACAGAAACTATGTGCAACAACTAAAATGAGAAAGAATGAAGCCAGTACGAAGAAGGTTATCGGGAAAGGGAAGCCAAAAATTTTATAAAAACTTTAGGGGGAGTTGTTTCTGCGCAGCTGATGGTATTGCCGTCCTCATCGTCCTTATGACATAGCACTATTCACCAGACTACAGCAAAGGAACGTTTGTGCTCGAAAAGTAAATTAGTGGCCCACCTAGTGCGAATATTTTGTTATAATAAAACTGTACGATTTTTATTGAGCTGCATTTTGAGAAGGAACTTGGATAATGAATGATAGTGTCCCGAACAATATCCCAACCGCGCGGGAACGCTCATCTGGGGTACTGCACTAAACACATGGAAATTTTTACTCCTCCGGGAGAGTAGGTGCATCGTTCAGTCTAGTCCTGACACCAAGAGACTTTCATCTGCTTCCGGAAGGATTACTGAATGGAGAAACAATTGGTCAAATCGTTGAGGCCCCAGGCCCCGCGTCAAGTGATTAAGCCTTGTAGTGGAAAATTTAACATATGTGTCAATTTGGAAGAGAACTAAAGGTACCTTCTCAGTATACAACAGTGGCAAATGAACTCCAAATTTATCAAAAGTGTAGTACTTACTGTGTCAGACTGCGGCACAAGAATCACTCTCCAGTATTTCACTTGTCAGTATAGTGCCTAACTCATACACGTTTTATTTTTTTACGGGCGACCATAAGACAGCGCTTTTGGGACGTGATATTGGTATTGGTTTAAAGTTTGTCATCCATTACCGTTCAAATGATGAAATCTCAAAAACTGGCCGAGTAATTCTCGTACAGTGAGACTTTAAAAAAGCAGTGTTCTGAAAAAATGAAAATTTCAGTTGAAGGTTTCCTTTAGATATTTTTTTGCGATTTTTCGTAAATTCAACAATGTCTTCAATTGCTTTGATCCACTTTTGGTAATAAATCACCTTCAGAACTGACTCTTTACAAGTGATTTGCAGAAGTTCACCGTGGCCGTACTTTCGTCAGCAAGGCATTTCCTGAAGGTCAACCAAAATCTGATTTTGTATTACGAGAAGAGAAAAAAGTCCTCGATGCTGTGTGCAACATGACCGCAGACGATCGGCTTGTGATTTCGTGAGAGAGAAGCATCGTTGAGTATATAGACCACTGAAGTACAGTCGATTTTGCGTGAACATTTAATTGTAAGAAAGATCTGCTCCAGAAGGATTCCATGCTGTGTAACCGAAACACAAAACCATGTTCGTGTGAACAGGCGTAGGGAAATGTTCAGAAAATTCTAGAAAGTGAATGTAGAATTTGTGTAAAAGATCGTAACAGGAGATGGAACTTCGAAATATTCGTATGGGGCGGAAAACTAAACAGAAATCAACTGTTTGGGTGTTCCAAGATGAACGGAAACCAACGAAATGATTGATTCTTTCTTTTGTTACGTACGTTGGAAATGTCCTGACTAGTGCTTTAAACCGTCGAAGAACACTTAACGCTAAATGGTACACTATTCTTCATCATGACAATGACAGCTGTCACTCAGCAGGTAAAAAAATTTGACGTAGAAAACAACGTAATTATGGTCTTAGTGCTTACGAGTTCTTTTAGTTCCCTTACCTCAAACAAAAATGCGAAGACTGTGATTTGCATCACCTCAAGAAGCTGTTTCTTCCTGTCAATACCAAGGTTTTGAGGAACCAACTTCACAGTGGAAAAATAATTCTAGAATTCTTCCTTTCACATGTAATGGTGTATAAATTTAGTAGGCAAATATCTTGAGAATAAGTATAAACATTTGTACCCGAAAAAAATTTATTGCTTTGTATTTATAAAACGCTTGTAAGGCCTACCTCTTAGAAACCACTTACATAAAATCTGCTTCTAATTTGGAAACTGAGATATGCATTATATGTCGTGAAAATTGGGTAAACGTATTTCGACTTCTACTGAGAAAGATCAGGTTCCAAATGGGGTGCAGAGGCTGCTCTGGATACAAGGGAAGAACGTCTTACCTTAACTTATTGCACGGAATGCACGGGAGGCATCAACATACACAGCAAGTCGCTCATGGCAGAAATGCAGCAACAAATAAATAAAATAAAAAATGAGAAGTTCCATTACATTAGAGATCAATTAAACCAGGTATGTGAGCTTATTCTTTAGTTAGCAGATTTTGGACGCTCTGAAAATGATGATGTCATATACCTGTTCAAACATCATTAACAACTTTGGTAGAGTAGTTAAGTACAACAAGTTTAATTTTCGTTCTTTGTTATTCTATCTGTGAGATGAAATAGAATGATCTGTGCTGACTGTAGCTTAGATTTACGAAGTGATTCGTACAGGGAAAAACGTCTAGAAACATTCAGAATTTGATTTTAATAATTCGTTCTTGATTTCCATATTTTCTCTGCAAGCCACCTAACTTCCTGTAAGAGGTATTACATGTTGTAACAGGATGATTGTTTTCCTTCAGTTCCAGTTGCACTCTATGGAGGTACCACTCGGTCTGAGTTCAGATTTCTCTAACATTTTTATTGTGGTCATAAAACGATAGGTTAGCTGACTCGTCCGGAATGCCAGGTCTCGGTAGTCCGGCTGTAAGTCTTGAAACGTCCCCTTAGAAAAATTAATGAATGACTGTGCTTAAACTGACACTCAATATTTTTTAGCGCAACGCAATCTGACTTTTAATAATCCCTATAAAAGAATGGCCCCGACTAACAATAACCTATACCTTTCACAAATCACTTACCTCACAAAAATCTTCGTTACTCGAACTACTGCAATACAGCGAGCGCCACTACTGCTAGCTAAGTGAAAGATTCAAACTACTGAAGGCACTAACTACTGATAGGCATAGTTAGCAAATGAAATATTTTGATAGAGAACAAACAATGTATTTACCTTAATATTGTTCAAAAGTCATATTATATATACATACATATATATATATATATATATATATATATATATATATATATATATATCAGTTCATGACATCCAGTCTTACAAATGTACTGTCTCTGATGGACACACGTCCAGATCATCCGCTCTCAAAAATCTGCCATCTCACTTCCCCACATCCACCACAGCTGGCGGCTCACCTCCAACTGCGCAACGCTACGCGCTGTTAACATCCAGATGCCCAACACTAAAATGGCAGACAACAATGCAAACTAGCAACAGACTACACACAGCACAGCCACGTGGCGTTACCAATAAGAAAACCTAAACAGCCTACTTACATAGCCCCCATGCTCCCCACAAAAAAATTTTACAAATTGTTTTGGGCAGTGGCCAATAATGATTTGATAAAATTTTTCATAATTACAACAACAAAGATATCAAATGCATACACTTATTGATACAATGTTGGTCAAAAGCTAAAATTTTCTCACAGTCCCATAAAGACAGTCCTGATAATTCATCACAGCAAAATTACAGTGTTTTTTTCTGAAAGTCTGAGGAGTAAAAGAGAATGCACATGGAAGTAGTGGATTTTCATGCAGTCTTGAAGAAGTAGTGTTGTCCTTCCAACGGAAAGACAGTGCTGACTCTTGACATGCAGACAGGTAATGGGCCACAGCAGAGCAAACCAACAGCAGGGTTGGTCGAAGTTTTGAAGAATATTGGTAGGTAGGTCATCACAGAGCAGACCCACTGTAGTCCTGGTAGAGAGTATGGTATTGGTGGGCCACCAGAAGTGCAGACCCACTGCAGTCCTTGTAGAAATAATGGTACTAGTGAGTCATCAAAGGTGTAGACCCACTGTAGTCCTTGTAGAGACGGCCAGCAGCCATCTGCTGCGACTGTGGAGGTGCACGATCACCATCGAAGAGTCTTGCAGAGAAAATAGCAAGTCCATAAACCACCACTTGTGCACTCACATACTGTTTGGTATGTCCTTAGAACCAGCAATGCTGTTAACCAGCCCCTTGCTGAATTATCAACACACGTGCAAGCACTAACAGTCCTCTTTTTTTCACATATTGTGCATATATTATGACCAACAGAAACGTGCGCACTGAAATGAAACTTAATTTGAAGAAATGGTGTCTATACAATTATAAATTTACAGCATAAGAATACAATTACAAAGGTACAAAATACAGCATTAAAGAACATAACAAAACAGATAACATTTGTAGTAATACAGGCTTTACAAAAGAATCGAAATAACATATACATCAGTGTTACAAGAATTATGACATAAGTACATACATAAAAGATCAGAATAACTTTTGAAACATCAACTTCACATATGAGCATTAAAACAAAACAGAATAAATAATGTCTAAACATCTTTACAAAGTAAATAACACAGTATTAGAAAAATTGTACAACGTAACTCTCATCAGCTAAACCCATAAAGACAGGAAAAACACAAATACACAAGAGTACACAAACACATAGCAGAATAACACAAGAGGAAAGGGCAGGGTTTGTTTTCAGTGTAACATTTGGTACTGCAGTCCAACCCAAAACTTCATTCCATAGATCTTTCCTCTTATTTCAACATTTGTTTCCACCAAAAAAATCCTATCCAAGCATGCTTTCTGTATTTACATGTTCACATATTTCTTACCTCGCTATTTATTTTCCATTATCTTACCTCATCATTTATTTCCAAGAAAATTCTACCTAAACCCTACTTTTTGTTCATATCCTCTTTCAAAATACTTTTTTGACCAAACCATTTTCTTATAGCTTCTCAATGCATTTCTTCCAATTCATCATAGTTAGTTCCCTATATAGTTTACCCCCTCTTAAGCTAACTTAAATCTACAGAGCTCAGATGCATAAACTAAGGGACGAGGCAATGCAGCAGCACAAAACAATTAATACAAACAGCAATGACAAAAAAATGCAAATTGGCAAAGCAAGCAGCATAAATTAGCAAAGCAAATGCAATATTACAACTAATATAAGGCAATGCGCAGCACACAAGAAAAATAAATCTGTAGTAAAACTGGCTTAACAGAGTAATACAAAGTCAAATTCAGTAACATTATGCCTGGCAAACAACAACAGCAAATGCAAAAACTTATACCTAAACACGACAAAGCTCAAGCAGAAAAAATATTACAGTAAAAACAACAATGCAGATAAGGGAAATGTCTGTTCACATCTTAATGTCTATGTAATTAAAGTGGTGCACCACAAGAAGTTATTCTACCAAAAAAAATTACCAAGTAGTTGGAAAGAAAATTATGTAGTCAAATTCAGTAACATTATGCCTGGCAAACAACAACAGCAAATGCAAAAACTTATACCTAAACATGACAAAGCTCAAGCAGAAAAAATATTACAGTAAAAACAACAATGCAGATAAGGGAAATGTCTGTTCACATCTTAATGTCTATGTAATTAAAGTGGTGCACCACAAGAAGTTATTCTACCAAAAAAAATTACCAAGTAGTTGAAAAGAAAATTATGTATTCAGTTACTGTTATTAGTCCCTTCTTATTGTTCTTTCCATTCCAAGTGCTCCTTTTTCGAAGAATGTGGATCATAAAATTATTATTTAATAGATCTGTTGGCAGAAAGTGTTCACATTAGCAAATGCATTTAATTTTATTTTATATAACCAATGCTGCAACACAGCTGGAAACCAGGTATCAAATGAAATAAGCAACTATGTAAAGCATAAAATATCATTCAATAGTCATGTGACATTTCATAAGTTAGTAGAAATTCTCTCAACTCTCGTAGAAAGACACTTGTCATAATCAGGTGTGCAGATGTAAGAATATTTCCCATCAATTCATAAGCATTTCAGTAAGTAGCACAAAGTACGTGCTCCACAGTTTAATCATATGTTTCCAAGTAATAGCGTGTCATATTTGTGATGCTTTCTACAAAGGAATGTCAATAGCGAGGTTAATGGCCTCTTTTTTCTTTTTCTCCACCTGTGCCTCTGAACACACACTAATGGCTTTTTCCCAGGCGACTGTCACGCAGCTGGGTGCTTACAGTGACCTACCTTCCTTACGGAAATATTTACGACATCAGTTTCCGCTACAGTGACAGTTTGATACAAATAAAATTTCACAGGTCGAAATATTTGCGTCACAAATCTGTAGAAACAAAATCCTATAAATATAACAGTGTGATACATTCACGCATTTACAAGAATTTCATAACTCTTAAAGTACGATTCTTGGTTTCCATCATCCTTTTTCACAAGTCAGAGTCCCTAACCAGTACTCATTATTCCTTACCTTATTACACATATACATATTCGTCGACACTTTTTCAATATTTCATCATAATAAATATGTAGCATAATCAGATTCCTCATATAGCATCAGCTTATTGATCATAAACATACCTCAACAGCATAATACACATTATCATCGTAATAATAACATCATAAAAACTTAGCCAAATCTCAAAAACGTCATAGCTTTCTGCAATAATTTCAAAACCTAAAAAAAAATTCTCTGCTCATATCAATAGTGTCATCTACCTCAAAGATACTTTAAAAATCATGAGCACATACCAAATACACAATTCAAAGCTCTCATAGTATCACAATGGTTCCAAAAAAATAGGAACATTTCACAAAGTACAGACAAAATACAGTTTCATAAGTGTGAAGTTATCCAACTGTGTAATTGCGTAAACGTGTGTCACTGATGTAGTAAAATGAATGTTTGTCTCTCTCAGTTAAATGATCAGATAGCTGTGTTAGAGAAATATGGTACCTATGTGTAAAGTTGTATAAGCAAATACCATATTAGCTAGGGCTCCCTGTGCTTGCCACACACATGGTACACAAAGTAGGCGTGTACCCCCCTGAGGATTAATGTAATTATACCCTCAGGTGTTACAGATTACAGCAATGGAATGAAATGTATCACGGAAAACCTTTGTATCATTGTAATTCAAAAATCTTTAAAAATAAATGTTTTAAGTACAAAATTAATCACTCAAATACGTGTCCTTTAGCGCTAAATGTGCGTCTTGCTATAAGATAATTCTGTGGAAGTGTCGTAGTTATCGTCCTCCAAAAGCTAAGTTCTGCAGAAGTCAATGTACTTACCTCATGATAAATAAAAGTGAAATGCTATGCGTATAGATATCGTAGTTATTACGTACATTACCGTGATCAAGAAATTACTATACTGTAACGTAATGTTGCGAAGGCTGTCACATTGTAGCTATACCACAAAAGTTACTACTAAAACATGTTTTACTTTCCAGAAGAATTCAGAAAAACTGCGCAGATATAAAACAGAAACACCACAAAAGCAACATTGTAAATAGTCACTCATTAGTAGCGTCGTGATAAAATCGTGTAGCTGTCACATAAACTAACCACTGTATCATCTGGTATCTCGCAGAATGTACTTTAAATCCAGAATGTATTTTCAAGTAAACCAAAATGTTGCATTAAAATCTCATTAGCAGTACCGGTATATGTTCTAAGTTTGGAAGGCTGATAGTCGTTACGTAATCGTGCAACTAACAAACAAGAATGTACAAATAACAACACTGTGTCGTCTATTCACTATAACAATGCTTTCGTAATTTCTGTTTAAAAATGTTCCCTAGTTTCTAGACTGGATAGTTTACTTCAAAACATTGTTGCATGTTAACAGTTTCTCAGAATAACAAATTGTACTAGTAGCGTGAAGTGAAAAGTTTTATGGCAAAGACTAAGTTAAAAAAGAGATTATCTTTCAATAAACGGTTTTACATGTGAAATGTGGTGTAAACCTTTACTCTTCCTAGTACGCAGAGTTTCAACTTCAACGGAATTATCATGTGGTATACGTCAGATTCTGTAAGGTCCATTGTAAACTAGAAAGAATTTGTGACTCTAGTGATTCTTCTTATGTGACAATGATGAGCTTTAATGAGAACTTTCTGACCAATATATAATTTCTTTGCATTTGCTTTACCGTGTAGTTTTCTCCTTTTGTTTGCTGCAGATTTTATATTTTTAATAGCCAAATCAATTATGTCTTTGTGTCGAAGTTTACATGTATTCCGGAAAGCTACAAGCTCTCTGATTCTGTTCGGTGGTTCTTCATTCTTCAGTACAAGAATAGGTGGTAAAGCAGTGGAGTCATGAGGCATTTCATTCAGCACGTTTTGAAATAAGTGTAAATATCTGTCCCAATACCGATGCTTTCTGTGACAATGAAGTCTACAAAGCTTATTGATTTCTTTCATAATCCGTTCAGACGGCTTACAATGTGGTGAGTGCACTGAAATAAAAACAGGTTAGATTTTATGGTTCCGAAGCATGCGTGACCAAACAGCAGATCTGAATTGCGGTCCGTTATCTGAAATGACTTTAGCAACGTGGCCAACTTCACGTAAGAAATTTTTAACAAAGGCGTTGGATACAGACCGTCCAGTGGCTTTACGTAACGGAGTGAAAGAAAAAAAAAAATTAAAGCAAGTTCAACAGCGACTAGGACGTACGAAAATCCATTAGATCTTCTGACAAGCGGTCCCAAGAGATCAACAGCATCAAATTCTTTTAATTTAGAACGAATGATAGGAAACAACGGAGCATGATGTGAGACAGCGCCGGCCGCGGTGGTCTAGTGGTTCTAGGCGCGCAGTCCGGAGCTGCGGGACTGCTACGGTCACAGGTTCGAATCCTGCCTCGGGCATGGATGTGTGTGATGTCCTTAGGTTAGTTAGGTTTAAGTAGTTCTAAGTTCTAGGGGGCTGATGACCGCAGAAGTTAAGTCCCATAGTACTCAGAGCCATTTGTGAGACAGTAGATGGTTTAGCCTTTTGACAAAGTTTACAAATAGACAAGACTCTTCGAATTCTCTTTTCCATATCGTTAAAATAACAAGTCGTCCGAAGAATATGATAGCATTTTCGTGGATCAAAATGTGTACAGCTGAAATGAATGTACCAAATGAGCTTATTAACAAAATCGTCAGGAATGCAAAGTACCCACAGCTTGTCATCAACAGTGCAGCGTTTGAACAGTATGTTGTTTCTAACCAGATAATAATGCCAAATCTGTGTGTGTGTCTTTTCATGCCATTTGCTCTTGATGTCTTTCCAAATCGGATCTTTATCTTGTTCGTGAGCAATGTCCTTTAAAGATGTGGTGATGAAGTTTTCAAAGGCGACTTTCTGAATGTAAAGAATACTGAAATTTGTCTCGAGGTTGCCTTTTGTATTACTTTTCTCAAGCCCAGCCGTTGCGCGTGACAGTGCGTCCGCAACAATGTTCTCCAGACTACTGTGAAGTGGAATTCTTGAAGAAACAATGCCCAACGTTTTAGCCTGTCATGATTTAATTTTGAAGACATAAGAAATTGTAATGCACGATGATCACTGTATACTTTTACGTGCTTACCAGAAAGAAAGAAACGGAATTTGTTAAATGCCCAAACGATAGCTCAAGCTTCTAATTCAGTAACGGAATAATATTTTTCAGATTTTGTTAGTACTCGGCTAGCAAAAGCAATGGTTTTCTGAACAGCAGTGTCATTTTCTATGGCTTCTTGAAATAAATGGGCACCAAGACCGACTTTAGAAGAATCCGTGCTAAGGCAGAAATCTTGTGACAGATCTGGATGAGCTAGTATTGGCGCGTTAAGTAGCGATTCTTTCAAAGAATTAAAGTCCAACTGTGCTTGTTCGTCCCAGTTCCAAATAGTATTTTTTCCAGTGAGAGATCTAAGTTTTGGTGTAACAAGAATTTGCATATTCAGAAAACGACGGTAAAAATTTACGAGACCTAGAAAACTCCGGACTTGTTTTTTGTGGATGGAACTGGAATGGCTCTGATTGCTTCTAACTTTTCAGGATCCGGCTGAACGCCTTCAGAAGAAATAATATGTACCAAGAGCTTCACCTTTGTCGTACCGAATTCAGACTTTTCCAAGTTAACTGTAATTCCAGATTCTGCAAAAATATGTAACACGCTGTAGCGGATGCGACTGTGTTGTTCCCATGAGGCTTCTGCTATCAGAATATCGTACACATATAAGGTGATGTGACGTTTTAAGAGCTCAGGTACTATGGAATTTAGCCCGCGAATGAATGCTGCCGAAGAATTGTTCAAACCAAAAGGAAGTTTCCGAAACTGATAACAAACGCCGAAAGAAAGGAAAGCTGTGTATTTTCTACATTCTGGATGAAGTTCGATCTGATAAAAGCTGGATCTGAGATCAATAGAAGACAACACTTTTACACCATTAAAATTTTGAAGAAGTTCTTCTATCGTTTGCGGCCTGCTGTTTCAGGAATGATGATAGTATTGATTTGTCTCGAATTTGAGACAAGCCTGATCGATCCATTTTTCTTCTCAACAACATGTAATGGATTGCTGTATGAGCTTACTGCAGGCTCAATAATGCCCTCGTCAAGCACAGATTGTATTTCTGTTCTAACACGGTCCCTATAATGCGCCGGAATTACGTATGGTCTAACACAAAATTTAGTATGCCCACGAACACGAAATTGGTATTGAAATCCCCTGATTGTTCTTGTTTTGTGAGTAAAAACTGTGGAAAGTTCTTGTAAAATCTCAAAAAGGTCTTGCCTATCAGTGTCATTACAATTCTCAATTGTTTAAATTTTATTCTGAATTAACTCATTAGTATCAAATGCGCCGTCGATATCATCCCTGTCAGTACTTGCAGAGTGATTGTTAGTGTCAAGTTCCGTCGAAAATTCCGAACTGTTGTCTAACAGGAGGTAAACCCGATTAATTTCTTCGTCATGGTTTGAGAGCCAATCTTCAAATTTCAAAGCTATTGACTTACCTTCTTTTTCTAAACTTATTTCAGCATCGTGAAAGCTGAAGATTGCTTTGTATTCATTCAAAAAGTCTACTCCCTGTATAATTTCCGTCGACAATAATGGAACAATAAGAAAGTTCATAGAGAAGCTGCGGCTTTGGCAAAAGAATTCTAAATTGGTTTGTTGGCGTACATCTACACTTTTTCCAAAGATTGCACCTTGTAATTTAATCTTACGTAACTGAAGTGTGGGGCAATCGTCCGATTTGTTGCATTTCCTAAAGGCTGTTTCACTAATTACTGAAATGGGACTGCCAGAGTCAAGTACTGCCGTAAATTTTACGTCATTTACTGTAATGTGAATCACAGGATATGCAATGTTGTTATGTTTTACGTCGTGTTCCTGGAGTAAGATGTCCCTAATGTCTTCCCTTTTTACGTAATTATTAGCCACAGCAGCTGCGTTGTCAGTTTCAGAAGTACGTTTTGTGGCTGCCAGCAGTATGAGTCATTGCCTATTGTCTCTTTGTTGGCGCACGTCGTTATTGGGATTTGGAGACATAACTTCTACAAATTCACCTTGTCGAGAGGGCCCTGCCCTGTTTGAATCCCGCCAGTTCTGATGCAATTCAGGTCTGTCATTACGATCATATCGTCTGCCGTCATGTCGGTAGATTCCATAGTTTCTTTCTTGTCGGTCACGTGGTGGAGAATTCTCCCTGAATCGTAACTGCACGCTGGACTGTTGCATCTATTCTGTCTCCCTTGATAATAATTATTTTGGATTCCATATTGCCTGTTTCTCTGATTGTCTCTGTGATAGTCACTACCACGGAGATCTTTCCCTGCAATTATTACTACTCTGCCAAAGGTTGTCATATGGGTGATGTCTGTTTTGGTCACGATTTGTGTTGTGAGAATAGCCTTGTCGTGTCCAGTTATTATATCTTTCATCGCGGAATTGCGACAGATGTGACCTGTAATTGTTGTGCTCCTGTTTTCGCATCCCGCGATTGTCAGTGTCAATTTCTAATTCTTGTAAGAGTCCCTGAAAAGCTTCAATGTCGTTTTTGCAACGTCCTGCCAAAATAATATGTCGTAAATGTTCGGGTAATTTGATTAAGCAAATGTGGATAAGTTCTGAGGGGCTGTATGGGTTTGACAGGTACTGATTCTTGTCCAACATGTCTTGAAAACATTTCACAAGACTGGAAAATTCAGATTGTTCGAAATGTTTCATCATTATGATGCTATGTTTTACTCAGTCTTGTGTAGCTTAAGACCAATATGCTGAGAGGAAGGCATGATAAAATTCTCCTTCACTGTGACAATCGTGAATGACAGATCGTTTTCTTTCAGCTGGTTCATTCTCCAAGTAGCCACACATAAACACTAATCTGTGCTCTAATGACCAGTTGGGAGGAAAACAATGAGAGAATTGATGAAGCCATGATTGTGGATGAATGTCATTGCCAGAATTCTTAAATGTTTTGAATTTATGTGTAGTAATGAACAGCTTATAGTCAAAATCATCGTGTCGGCGAGTCGCACATCGCTCATTGTTACTTCGTTTCGGCGGTTCCATCTCAACATTCAATGCGCCTTGCCAATTTCTTTCATAATTTCCGAAGTGTCCTGTGTTATTATTTTGTTGTTGTTCCGTATTTCTATGTCCCTCTTCCCGTATTGGAGCGCGAGTGTCCTCTGAAATATGTAATTCTTGTATTACTTGTGCCAACTGATCTTGTATTTCCCAGATTTTTTTTTGTACTGTGTATTGATTTGATTTTGATTTTGTTTGAATTTCCTAATTTGTTCGCACTCTTCTGTGTCATTAAAGATTACCGGTTTTGTGTCATTCAGATTATCATCTACCTTCGTAGATAAATTATTTAGCTGACCCGAAAGTTCAACTACTTTCTCTGATAATGAACTAATTTCCTCCATGTGTCATTCTGAACCAATTTTCAGAGTATCTACTGTGTCCTTTAAGTTTTCCTGAGCTTTTGCAAGTTGTGTAACCGAATTGGTAGATGCAACTGAGTCAATTTTAGCTTGCAAGGTCTCATGATTTTCATGAACAATAGTTTGCAGTTCTTTTGTGCCTGGTTCGTAGTTCTGTAATGCATTTTCATGCCGCGAAAAAATAGTTTGAAAATGCTCCCAAATTTGTGTTTTTACGTCATTATAGACTTTTTGAATTTTCGATTAAATGTTATGTAACTCAGTAGTTAAACCTTCACGTGTTACTTCAAGCGTGGTGTCTAACTTCCGAAGATTTTGTTCCAGTGTGTCTAACTTTTGAAGCTTTTGCTGTGTTTGTCCCATTTGTTGTATTAATTGTAATAACAATGCACTGGTGTCTGAAACATGTTCCTCAGTGCTTTTCGGCAGTGAATTTGCACCGGCAACATTCACATTTTGACAAGCAGAAGATGTGTCTTGACTTATTTGAGAAAACGGTGAGGACCCAAAACCTGAATCTACAGTATTTGCAAGATTGTGTCCTGTCATTTCGGAATCCTGAGGCGAGCTGTTGCCGACCGATCGATCGATAATGCTTCCCTGTTCACTAATTGTTTCACTGTCTACGCCATTATTTGCCGCCCGCTCCATTTCCCTATGCACAATTACCAAATTACTATTTTGAATGTCTGTTAATTCATTACACAGTGGTGTTGATAAGCTATGCTCGTTGTCACTATTATTTCTCAGTTTACTTTGGAGCCTAGTGTTACGTTTCTCACATGCCATTATTGTCACAATATTTCACACGACAACACCGAAAATCACAATTTGATGAACAAAAATAAGAGGACACATTAACATAGCATTGAAAATAATATCTAGTTAATTGCAAGTGCAGCTGCGAAATACTTGGTACAAATCTACATGCATGCCACAACTGTTTTACTGTACAAGAATGAAAAACTACAACTACAGAGGAAATTTTCTCTACAATTACGTGCTAGCAATAAACAAAGGCTGCACTAATTGCACAAACTACAAGAAAAAGTCAGAAGATTCCAGTGAGGTATCCTCGTCTAAGGGTCGACATATGAAATGTCCCCTTAGAAAAATTAATGAATTTCTGTGCTTAAACTGACACACAATATTTTTTAGCGCAGTGCAATCTGACTTCTAATAATCCCTACAAAAGAATGGCCCCGACTAACAATAACCTATACCTTTCACAAATCACTTACCTTACAAAAATCTTCGTTACTCGAACTACCGCAATACAGTGAGCGCCACTACTGCTAGCTAAGTGAAAGATTCAAACTACTGAAGGCACTAACTACTGATAGGCATAGTTAGCAAATGAAATATTTTGATAGAGAACAAACAATGTATTTACCTTAATATTGTTCAAAAGTCATATTATATATATATATATATATATATCAGTTCATGACATCCAGTCTTACAAATGTACTGTCTCTGATGGACACACATCGAGATCATCCGCTCTCAAAAATCTGCCATCTCACTTCCCCACATCCACCACTGCTGGCGGCTCGCTTCCAACTGCGCAACGCTACACGCTGTTAACATCCAGCTGCTCGACACTACAATGGCAGACAACAATGCAAACTAGCAACAGACTACACACAGCACAGCCAGTGATTTTCATACAGAGCGCTACATGCTGTTACCAATAAGAAAAGCTAAACAGCCTACTTACAGTCTCTGCGCAATGCAGTTCGCCTTTCGTATAGCATCCTTCAATCGAGTTCGTTGAACATTTCAGTGACATTTTCGCACAGACTGAATATTAACCTGACAAATCGTATAGTCTTTGAACCGTAGATAAAGAAAGTGGTCTGACCAGAGCGAATTTGACAATGTATGAAATGCCAATATCAAGCATAACTTGAAAACAAGCGTACTTCAAATATCTTTGCTCGTGAATTAACTAGAAAGGACTATATACCACCTCTAAGGTAATACTACATAGCAGCTTACATATATGTGCAAACGAAAGAAAAAGCTGTCGACATTACTGTTCTGTTACTACAGTACAGAAATCGAATCAAGATGTGTCGTTACTGTTTACTCTCTGTTTACACATTAAAAAATGGTACAAATGGCTCTAAGCACTATGAGACTTAAAATCTGAGATCATCAGTCCCCTACAACTTAGAACTACTTAAACATAACTAACGTAAGGACATCACACACATCCATTCCCGAGGCAGGATGCTAACCTGCGACCTTAGGGGTTGCGCGGCTTCAGACTGAAGCGCCTAGAACCGCTCGGTCAGAGCGGCCGGCTTAAAGATTATATAGACGGCAATTGCTGTGGAGCACATAGAGATACACTGGCATAGTCAGATCTAATTCCATTCAGTGCTTGTCCTTCTGGCCAGTGTTACTCCTCCGGGAATAAGAAAACTAGCACATAAAGTGTAAATTCATTAAGAAGCCCGAGTCCCATAGGAATACAATTCTGAATACACCAGCTATAATCCTGAGATTGCCGAGGTGGCCGAGCGCTTCTAGGCGCTACAGTCGGAACCGCGCGACCGCTACGGTCACAGGTTCGAATCCTGCCTGGGGTATGGATATGTGTGACGTCCTTAGGTTGGTTAGGTTTAAGTAGTTCTAAGTTCTTGGGGACTGATGACCTCAGCAGTTAAGTCCAATAGTGCTGTGAACCATTTTTTTTTTATAATACTGAAGTCACGCTGCCATCTTGTGTCGATCAACGGATCACAGATGCTTTCGACGTCACCAAGAAGTGGAAAGAACGTCGAAATGGACATCCCTTGCAGAACGCCCACATAATTCAAAACCCAACGACGAAGGTTGCAGGGTTTGATGTTTGACGTTCTCCGTCGCGAATGATCGCGAATCAACAATACCCAAACGGGACGAAGTAAACAAGGTCACATCTTGAAGGCGTGGGCTTATTGTGAAAATACTGCGTGAGACTGTAGCTCAGACAATAAGACGCACTGTGAAGAGAACTACATTCTCCATACTTTTAAAAGAGGCCTGAAAGACTTGTAGGAAACAACACATACTGCTGCGACCTGGTTGTTAAATTTGAACATCAACCTGCAAATTCAATTGAGTATGTTCTGTAACACCATCCGATAATAATGATGACTGAAATTAGAAGCCTAAAATTATATCATAGTAGATCATGCAAGTGTTTGAAAAACTTATCAATGAAACAGTTTCATATTTTAAAAGCGACATGAGCAGCATAATCCTATAAGCAGGTTGACAGTTGTAATGCTAGTAGTATTAGATGTACGAAGACTCAAAGAAGGAAGAGTGTAGTTCTTGAGAAGTGCTAGCATCAGATTAACGAAAAATCTTTACTCATTTCAGAACCAGTACGCTTCTAGAGACGAATAATTTATACTTGAGATACTAGTATGACCCGTACGTACACTGACATCATGAAAGTCAAGAGCGTACGCTTTTAATGCAAGGGAGCTTACAAGAAAAATTCTCTGTCTAAAGGATCTACTGTAGGTTTAACGAGTTACCTTGGACGTTGATGACATAACCGCCTTCACGTTAAGCTCTCAAGGCAGCTCCCACGACTACTTCACTAGAGTTTCGGATTTTCCCAGCTTACTTTAAATACATCATTACAGAAGTAGCAGACAGCTTTTAGTGAGCGTGGAGTGTTGTCAATGTCCAGTTCCAAATAAGAGCTGCGCTTGTAAGACGTGTATATTTCTATTGTCTATTGTTAAACCACAATTTATGAAAGATGTTTATATTTTATTGATAAGATTGAGTAGGAATAATTAATATTTGTCATTTGGGAAATAATTGTGGTAGCAGGGAATGTCTGCACCAAAATATTGTTGGCGGGAGAGACCGCACATTGATATAATTTTAAAAAGGGCCGGAGAGACCGCGTATGGATACATTTTAAGAAAAGAGCGGCAAAGATCGCGCATTGTTACGTTTTGTAATGGTAACAGGGATTGTCTGCACCAGAAGCCACTGTTGGCGGGAGAGACCGCACTTTAGCGTTCGCAGGAAGTCAGTAGTAAGCGAGAAGTGAAGCGAGTCGGTAGCAGGTCTGAAGCGAGAGGTTGAGAGGAGCGGTGTGCCTGCCAGCCACCAGTTATGATTTACAAGAGATTATAAACGGATGTACAGAGACATCAGCTAACTATTGTCATAAGAGGAACTAATATAATCGATTTTTTTTTAGAAACTCAATAGTACTGAAGGTAGGTTTGCGCAGTGCTGGTTGTAAGCTTATTGTAAAAAGTAAGTCCCGTTTCAACGTTTGCAAAATCATTTCATTAGCAACAGTAAATATCTGAAGATTCGTTTTCAGAATATATTTAATTTTCGCCAACGATATTGCATCACTGATTATAATCTATCCCAAAAACCGTCAACGTAAAACTGTGCAAAATTTTTTTGTTGTCAAGAAAATGTTTAACTATGAATTACGTAACTTCAGTCAAATTAATTAAAGAATAACATCAGCTCTGCTATTAAAGAATAACGTCAGCTTTGGTAAGAAATACAGCCACTTATTATGACAGCCCACCAGCAGCTAATAGGGTATAGTAAAACAGAGTAAGTATATTCACGTCGAAGTTCGATGTAGCAGTCAGATGGCGATCCAGTAACAGTAAAAAAGGTAAGGAACAGTTTTGGGTTTTTGCAGGTAACGACTGAGGGCCACGACGACGACACATTCTATGTTTCGTCGAAATAATCAGCAAATCACTTTTAATAAGCAGCATTCAAATTTGTATCCGAAGATTGCACTTCTTATTATTGAGAAAGAGAATTAGTTTCAAAGGGAAGGTTTCATTTGTTATTATTAAGCAAGAGATAGAAATCCTAAGGGAAGGTCTCATTGGTTATTGTAGAAGGGAATGTTGCGTAACAAAAGAGATATAGGGGAGACGGGAACGCTTCACGCTAAACAGCTTTGGGTTTCGTCCTGGTCAATGTATTTTCATAAACGGCGTTTCCCTCCTGATGCCACGTTCTTTATGGGATCTTGGAGAATAGCAGAAGCAGAAAACTAAGGTAAGCAAACAAGTAAGCGTAAAAGTTTAGGAATCGAAAAAGCTGCGGATCATCGTCGAAGGGAAAGAGGAAGAAAGGAATGTCTGCGTTTAATGTACTGTGACGTTGCGGAATTTATCCTTAAATCATACTGAGATACGGTAAAATGTAAATCTGAATCATCGGAAGCAGATTAGGAACCACTCTTTCCACGTGCAAGTTCTATGTCTGAACCACGAGACTACCACGCTCGGTAGCATGAGAGTAGGTAAGCCGCTAATACTTAGGAGGGAAGGTGTTGAGAAAACTGCAACCCTACCACAGACAGAATACGCAATGAAGAGCGTGAGAATCTTAACGACTCACTCACGAGTGTTGCTGATTATTTGACGAGACAATTAACTACTTCAAAATGCAGTGTTACACCCTCATTTATCAATGCTTGACTGAACTTCATGTTGTCATCCACAATACTCAAGACAAACCACAGCAAAATTTTCCAGTGTTCGCAGTCTCGATAGCAAAAGAGTCCTACAAATTGCTGTAACAAACTGTTGCTCTTATCTTTGCGAAGTGGGTTTCTTCATCATGGAGACAAAATACGTCCACAGTTAAAGTGATAGGTTGAGTGTGACAGTATAGAATAGGGAGGCCCTTCCGTGAAATTAATAACGAATCTTAGGTCTGACAGCCAGAGATGTATAATTCAAGAAACTAAATATGATAAGCACCTTTGGTGCTTCTGGGAAATTTCTGTCTCAGAACGTTTGAACTGATTCCTTTTCAAACTACCCTACACATTACAGGTTCAATAGGGAGCTACCTCTCGCGAAACAAGTATCAGAACCTGTATACTGTCCACACCATGTCGATAATTTACATCACACTTCACACTTTGGAAACGAATATTTACCTGTATCGTAAGTTTTGAAATATTATTCTACAGCAAGTCACGATTAACAGCATTTATATGGGAAAGACCTACTGTTCTTGTACAGGAGAGCTCAAGACCAGGTAATTTTTGGAGCATTCTGAACGAGACAGGGTATCTACAGAGCACTGCATTTTGTCAAATAATTAAGTGAATGAAACTCTTCAGTAAAGAGTCAGCGGATGTGGAACTCTGAACGTTTCAGATGATAAATGTTTATGCGTAAGGAAAGAGGATGCTGCGACAACCACGTGTGGCTAGCTAATACTGTTTGCGATCTTTCTCAAATAGCGTGCCATCAATTACGCCCACGAGTAGACCTTACGAACCGACTCACAGTTTCAACTTGATTCAGAATTTCCTAACTTCGTTAAGCATTACGAGTACGTCAAATCAGTGAAGTTTGTGAGACTGCACTATTCGCTGTCTCCGTTACGGTCTTTCTGCTAACGACCTTAATCCCACAATACTGTGGACGACCGTGCGTAGAGAATAAATAGTAACAAACTAAATATCTGAGTAGGTAATTGAATGTGCGATGGCTAGGTATTCCGTTTCGAGTTCCCGTCTGACACGTAGTTTTAACTTGTAACACCTGTTCTCCGGTGCTTTTGTGTACGTCTAGACATATCCTGTTGCGTCCTTGGAATTAAAATGTCCAGATTTATGTCGTTGATAGGACACCGACACTTTTCTAAAATGAAATCGTGGAGCACCTCGGCACATATCTTGGTCGTAGTTGTATTGTTTGTGGTGTTTCCGGACAATTCACATGCATCACATGGAATGTTTCAAGCATCATGTGAAGGTCGTATTTTAAGAGATTCAAAGTGACTCTCCGATGCGCTTGGTTTCTGGGACTGGCTACCGAACATACTCTTCTCGATGGTACAGTGCCAGTGCGTAAGCCATAGCATATGCTGTTCCATTAACAGTCTGTATTATTCCTGACTCTTGGCGCTTGTATGTCTCCTCGCACATTTAAAACGAACAGTATTGTGCATAGCAGTCACAGATCTTTTCACCGGGAGAGACACGTGAGCTACAAAGGAAATTCCTTTCTTATGGAACAACATTGTTTTACTTGAAGTCCTTTGTAAGAGGCGGGATGGTAAAAAAAGCTCTTGAATAAGATAAGGTAGACCTAAGAAGGAGAGAAATTTCTTTGGAGTGTAATGTCTCGTCGACGTGTAGGTCGTTAGAACTGTTGTGTTCCCTCAAACGTTTAGCCTGTTGGGATCACAATCCCTGAATTCCCCTTTAATCAGGGAAACGACAGAAAACATACTTCAGGACGATCTACAGGAAACTTTCCAGTGTCTTAACCCTTTCACACACTCTGGCTACAATTGTGAACATTAAATTTTACTGTGTCCTAGTTGCAACAGAAGTATCTTTTTCCCAATGGAAACCCGAGGTGCACATTTGTGAACGTTCAACCTTTTCGTCACGCACAATTGTTGGGTATGACTATCGTAATATCAGCAAGTCAATATAGCAGTGCGCAGCAGCTCGTGGCCACCAGAACGCACGGATCTGGTTGGTTCGCTGTACTCCAATGTATAATTGAATAATGTTATTGTTATTTTGCATGGTAATTGTAGAATGACCATCTTACTATTTATTACCATAGATAATAAGTCATAATTATTTATTTTAATTCATAAAATGGAACCAAGTCTAAAGTTGTTATATTCTTGTATAACTTGCATCCAAAATCATTAAAAAAATCACCTAACAGCATTGCCACATAAAGAAAAATTTTCTCTCCTTCAGAACAAAATTCAAGTGTGAAAGGGTTATTACTGTGCTTTTGCCTTTGGTTTGATTAATGTATGCCGGCCTTGGTGGCCGAGCGGTTCTAGGCGCTTCAGTCTGGAACCGCGTGACCGCTACGGTCGGAGGTTCGAATCCTGCCTCGGGCATGGATGTGTGTGATGTCCTTAGGTTAGTTAGGTTTAAGTAGTTCTAAGTTCTAGGGGACTGATGACCTCAGATGTTAAGTCCCATAGTGCTCAGAGCTATTTGAACCATTTGGTTAATGTATATCTTCACAGCAGAAAAATACACTTTGTTCACTGACAAGTTTTATTTAATCAGTGGGGAGTAACATGAACGTATATTTCTGTTTAATGGCGCTATGTACCGAGCCAGATACAATGTTTGGGTTATATCTGATGTAATGAAACCGATATATGAACTACACATAAATATGAGCCTTTTTCTCTGTATAGTTTTCACTCACTGGAAATAAATTTCGGTGTATGAATAAAACAAAAATGCATTGTCTTTGACGCAATTACTTGTAATAGTATACAACTTCTTGAATCAGGAGATCCAAGAGTAGCAAAAGAGGGGAATATTGCAATTCAGTAAGTACTATCAGCAGAACGATGTATTTCAAAAACGGTTCAAATGGCTCTGAGCACTATGGGACTTAACTTCTGAGGTCATCAGCCCCCTAGAACTTAGAACTACTTAAACCTAACTAACCTAAGGACATCACACACGTCCATGCCCGAGGAAGCATTCAAACCGGCGACCGTAGCAGTCACGCGGTTCCGGACTGAAGCGCCTAGAACAGCTCGGCCACAGCGGCCGGCGCGATGTACTTCACTGAAACACACACGAAAATATGGAACTTTTATTCAGGTAGTTGTTGTATATTTGGTCTACAGGTGGAGCTATATCACTCCCGAAGCTGCTGCCTGATGATACTAAACTAAATAAAGAAAAGCAAAAGAGAAGGCAGTTTTATTAATGTCTCATCGACAGCAAGCTAACTGAAATTGAATTGGAAGATCAGACTGGACAAAGATGTGGCTTGAAATTGATCAGGGCCATCATGAGATTCGCTTGACGTAGTTTTGACAAACCACAGAAACACCAAACCAGAATGGCTGAATGGAGATTTCAGTCTCGTTCCTCTCGAATGTCTTTTACCAGTATTCACCTTCGCTCCGTCATAAAGTTAATACGTACAACCTTACAACAGCGTTGCAGATTACCTCATGTGTTGCCTTTAACTGTGTCGTTAAATTACGTGTTAATACGTTTTAAAACGCCTAATCGGATGTAAGACATGAGCGGGAGATCCTATTGTGTGCAGAACCGATCGGACAATAACTTGTCTCTCCCTATTACGAGTCAAGCATCATGAATGATACGTGTCTCCCATGGCTAGGTGTTCATTTACCGGCACATTTAAATGGAAATCAGAGTGGGCTACCTGTTAAATCCTGCGTCCTGTGGACACACGAAGCACACTGTTCACTAAATAAAACACAGACAGTTACAGGTAAAAACATATAGTTATTCAGTCTTTCTTCCAGGTTTTTCCATTTTGTACATATAAGGACCTCTTAATTGGGATCAGTTTCTTTTTATCTGGTCTTTATCGTTGTCCTGTAGCTCCCGTTTCTTATTTTAGAATCTTCTCTGCAATTCTGACTACACTGTATTTGACTAGGGTTTAATTTTGCCCTGGGAACTTCTGGCGACTTGTATTTTACTGTATTTTAGGCTACAAAGACACCGTGATGTAAGTCTCTGTTTCCCGTATTCGCATTTTTTCTAGATGACTTTGTGCTCCTTCGATAAACCGTACTTTGGCTTTCGTATTCAGAACAAAATTCATTATCTGTTGTGTCAATCTGCTCTGCTCCATTCTAAGGATGTGTACGAAGAACATAGTCCCTCTTTACCTTTACGTTTTTCCGTTCCCTTTCTCTGTCTACGTATATAATCCTTCGGGCTTCTTTCAACCTTTATACTGAGCTTGTCTTGTTCTTCACAGTCCGAAAGTACTTCTGAGAATCCTTCGTCGCCCAAGTCCTAGCCTCCCCAGTAGCCCTGTTCTTACAAGTTTCAGACTTTCTACTGAGTACAACGCTTCAGTGCAAATGTCCATCTAGCAGTCTGTTAATTTTGCACTGATCGAAAGATTCTTTTTGTAGAACATATTTGTAGTAAGTTTGTTTGGTAAATTCATCCTGTTTATTCACGCTACCAGAGTTGTTTATTTTCCTTTCGGGCCGGTTTATATCTGTTCTATTAGGATTTTTAAACCTTGTACTGCCTGACTCTTCCCTCCTTCTAATGTCATCCATCTAGAGCCTGTCCTGATGTCCGTCATGCAGTGTGTCTTTTCAATAGAGATCCATTAACCTGCTGAAAGTCTATTGTCCCTGGAATAGCGTGATGTAATTAGTCTCATCTTCCAGTTATTTCGACAGTAACAAAATACATTCTGCCAATAGCAGATAATCTATTCGTATACCTTTTTTCTTGCATCACAGTCGTATCTGAATCATTCGCCGCAATTCTTAGATCTCCTTACCGAGGACAGAGTTATTGAGCATGCCGTAGAGTCCGGCTTCCTGCCTGACCCATGTTTTGATCTTCAAGGACTCTCAAAGGTTTCCTCTCTAATTAATTTTGCTTGTTAGTTTAGTCAGTTCAGAACTGAATTTTGTACCCAGACTTATCTCCTCCAAAATTTTGGGAGTGCAGGTTTGCCTATTGAAGCACAGACTTTACTAAAGTCTATGAATGCAAGCACGAAATAATTGCATCTATGTTTTTGATAGTATTCTAGTATTCCGGCTGTAAACGTTATATTTACTAAAATAGATTCTACATTTTTGTTCGCAATTCCGTGAAATCATAACTGATTTTCACTAAGGCTTTTTAAGCTACTTATTTAACACATTTTTCGTTATTTAGGAGTCATCTGTTGCGTATTCATAAAAATGTATGTTCTTCTAGATATGTTAAAATAAAGCCTGATGCTGTTTCACTGCCGTACTAATCGCTGGAAAGCCATTCAGTATTCTCTTTCACTATGTTTGGAAATTTGATGTGTGATCTTATTACACTCAGATTTATGAAATATACGAGAGAAAATTATACGTTTCGATCATACCACAGCAGTCTTGGTATCAGTGAGTTATGCGAATTAAATCAGTAGCTACCTACATAAGAATCTTTGTGCAGGTAAATTGTAATTTAAGATTAATCGTAACGTTTTTAACGCAGTAAATATAGCTGTTTGCCAAATGAAGAGGAAGTCGAAGAATAATCTTAGTACTCCACTGTAACCGTAGATTCGTCGGCAAAGAGAATAAAGAACAATCGACAAAAGGCCGCACTCGTGCGAGGAAGCAAACTGTCTGCCGACGTTATTACGTTACCTGTCAGCGTTTATCTGAGAACCAAAATACTTTGACGAGCAGCGTTCCCTCTCTTCTTATCCATTGCCTGTGTCTCTTTCTACAGAGTAGTCAAAATGAAACATGAAAAACTGTAGAGATTATACGCAGCCGATAACAGAAAAGTGCCTGCTATTTCATTGGAGAACAAACTTTCTAAAATCAGTCAACTGCTGCCCACTCTTCAGCTTTTTCTGTGACGCTTCACCACTCACTTAAAATATTCAGTACAAAATTCGAGCCTTATTGAAACACTGTCCGTCACAAGAAGTGACGTTCCTAGGGAAAAACAAAGGCATTATTGACCTGAGACGAAAGGAAATAGCGATTATTTCAGTAAAATACCGTGTTTAGACAGGGAGTTTCGCTGAATCACCCTCATCTTCTACTTAGACCCATTTCATGTGAATAAAAAAACAAAAGCACAAATCTTTACTGTTCCTTTATATCTAAAGTAATCTTCTTGCATTATTACATCACCTGTGACCTTCCCAGTACAGAAAAGGACAGCACACGCAACGTCTTTGTCGGTCTCACACACTGACTCACATTTCATTTTTTAAACTGAAGAGTTACCGAACACTCCTAATTTAATTAGGCGCGAAACTACAACACGTGTAAAAAAAATAAAATAAAAGAAAAGAATTATATGCGTGCCAACGAAGGTTTTAGGAACAGGTCAGTGCAATAAAATGTTCACCTGTTTACGAGTTTCTTCCCGCATACGATCGCAGTGTTAGCGTGAAGTTGAGGAAACACCACTCTCTCTTGAAATCTTCTGCCAAAGTGCCGGTGGTATTGGTTTTTTGTATGTCTTTTCATTCTCTAACCCTAAAGGTACATCGGGCTGTTCGAGTCAGGGACTTCCCAGCCAAATACCAGGCGAGTTTGTCCTGGAAAAGGAGGGACGTTTGTAAGGGGATTCCCAGTTTTGGCATTTGCCTTACACCCAAGGGGAACTTCTTGATAACCGAAAGAGATTTTACCAGGATGAGGACGTTGACAATGGGATTCATCGGGTAACTGAGCGATTAATAGAACATTTCAACCGTTCCTTGCAGAGTGAGAATGTTGAAAAATAGTACGACGTATCTGTGTGACTTTGTAGGTAGCGCAGCATTCAGTTAAAGTTACTTGCCCTACCATAGTAAAGTGTAACTTACTTTTTGAAGTCCGACTGTACCACAGTGCTGCTAGTAAACACAGGTAATGACGCGTGTGCATATGACGCCGCTCGAGACTACACTGCTAGATTTACAAAACCCTGCAAAGTTGTAACGAGTCTTGCAAGAGACCTTCCGACTGCAAGTTAACGCGAATCTTTACATTAAGTCCGTCAGTCTCATGGAGTATCTTCCACTGTTTGTGAATACAGATGAAATAGTGAGGGTCGAATACAACTTCCAGGTGCCGTTGAAGGACACAAGTTTCAAAATTTAAAAAATGTTGGCGGTCGGGACATGGGTGAAAGTATTCAAATATCGTTGCAGTCACTGTGCAATAACAACCGTCAAATCCGCGCATAACAACCTGCTGCTAGCAGTGAATATCTTTAAAAGTTTTTCGAACACGTGCGACCAACGTGTCACACACACCTCCCTCAGCGACTTCCACACACGCGTTGTCCCACATGCTGCGCGCAGATGACTGAGAAAAGCCCGTTCTGTATCTTTGAAAAAACAAATCATTACAGCTGCCTTCTACAGTCCAAACATTTACCTAAGGCAAGGTATAGAGGTTATAGTGTTACAGTCCTGGACACGGAAGAAGAACAAAACATGATAATTACGAAGGTGTTCTGAGAAGTAACGCTTCCGAATTTTTTATGTGTACACTCTTAAAGCTATTTACAAAAACAATCGTTATTAACATTCTACCATCTTTAACCCTCATATCTACGTATTTGCATCTCTCAGCTGATAGAGGGCTACGAATTGTAGCGCGTAACATGGCGGCATGTTACATAACTATATCGGCGTATGACAAACAGTTGTCCACACATGGCGTACCCTCTCTTCAGCATGAAAATGTCAGACCACACACGCGCGCGGCATTTGAAACAATCCGACGCCTTTGTTTTACTGTCAATGATCATTGTCCATACAGTCCGAAATGGACCCATCCGGTTTTCATCTCTTTCCAAAACTTAAAGATCAACCTCCAGTACTTCACTTTGATAGCGATGAAGCGGTGGAAGCAGAGATGAGGTTGTGGATTCGTCATCGGAGTCAAACATTCTACATTGACGGTATTAACAAACAGGTCTCTCACTGGCCGAAATATGTTCGTCACCAGGATCACTACTTTGATGGTTCAAATGGCTCTGAGCACTATGGGACTCAACATCTTAGGTCATAAGTCCCCTAGAACTTAGAACTACTTAAACCTAACTAACCTAAGGACATCACACACACCCATGCCCGAGGCAGGATTCGAACCTGCGACCGTAGCAGTCCCGCGGTTCCGGACTGCAGCGCCAGAACCGCTAGACCACCGCGGCCGGCTCACTACTTTGAGAAATAAATATGTAGACGTGGACATAAAAGACGTAGAATGTCAATGTCGTTTATTTGGTTTAAAACACATTAAGAGTTTTCATATAAAAGAAATTCGGAGGCATTACTTCTCAGCACGCCCTCGTACTAAACCGTGACTCATGGACGAACAACATACTGCCTCCCTGTCTTCATTAACATTCTACATCTTCATTCTTCATGACTAGATATTTGCAGCCCTCTGAAGCCAGAGGGCGCCGAAATGCAGCGTGTAACATGGCAGGGTCTAACATAACTATGTCGGTACGTGAGAAGCAGCGATCTGTAATCGAGTTTCGAATTCGAAGAATTAGTCCACACACAGAGCATCCTGTCGTTCATCATGACAATGCCACACAACACACGACTGTGCTAACACGTACTGCTTCCAGAAATGTTTCTTTCCTCCTGGAATATTCGGCACGGTCACGACATAATGCTATTTTCATCATCGGCCTACTATTTGGTTTTCTCTCTAGTGCGAACCACTTTATGTCTGCATCTGAAACAATGCGACTCTTTTGTTTTACTGTCATTCATCGTCGTCCATACAGTCTGGACTTGGCTCCATCTGGTTTTCATCTCTTTCCAAACCTTAAAGAACAACTTCTTCCTTTTTGTATATACTCCAAACTCTGCCTTCCTGTACAATTTGTGCCTTCTACTACTCGCTATTGTGTCGTGGTACTTTACAGATACCTTAAAACAAATATTGTATTTATTTTATGTTATTTATTTATCACGTTCCCCAAGAAAGAGAAGATATATCACTCGTGGAACTACGTGACAGGGCGCATATGCTCGGATTGGGAACGAGTGTTCAAGAAAATCAGACCTGTCGGTTGCAAAGAGTCCCCCTTGGTATTTGACTGAAGTGATTTAGGTTGAAATCTGGATCGTCTTACAGGGACTTCAAGGGCCGTCTTCCCACTTGAGAGTGCGGTGTCTTACCAGTGCACCAGCTTGTTTGATTTGTCTGGAGGCACTTCGAGTATCTCTCCAGAGACGACACGATATCATTTGAAATGTGTGAGTGTGAACCAGAATGTTTCTTCCCTCCAGGAATTTTTGGCATGATCGCGAAAAGAATATTTTTTGTCATCGGCCGACTGTTTTGATGTGGCCAGCAATGATTCCCTCTCCTGAGCTAATAATTTCATCCCAGATTGGATGTACGCCCAGTATTCTTAATTATTTGTTGTAAGTATTCCAAACTGAGTCATCCTCTACCATTTGTGAGTTTTACGGCTCCCTCTAATATCATGTTAGCTATTTACAGGTGCCTTAACACATATCATATCATTCTCCAATTTATTTATTTTATTTTATTTATATATCGGGACCCGTGGGGCCATGTGAGCCAAACGTACATGGTCATGCAACGCGTCAATACATACTCACATAATGCTGATACGAAAAGTTATAAACAAAGGAATGCAGATTTAACACACACGAAAAAATTAAGAGAGTATATGGATAAATAAATTATTACAGAGGAAAGTTGTCACCTAATACGAGGAACTTCTGAACAGTATAGGAGGAGTCGGTCACAAAGAAACCGCTTCAATCTGGATATGATTACTTGGGATTTAATACACATCTTTTTCAGTCCTGCAGGAGTTCTACTGGAAATGAAAGCTGGCGAATACGGCACACGTTTCTGTACAGTGCTTAACGAAATGTTATCTAAATGCATATTGTTTGAACGTCTACCGGTAACTGAGTGAACATAGAAGTTTTTTATGAATAAATGAATACTGTCAACACCAAATCCTTTGGTATGCCGTATGTACAGTGACGGTCGAGTTAGAATTTTGAATCATCTGGACAACTGCTTATCCGAAGTTCGCCAACTGAGAGAAGTGAGCTGTCTCACAGCCCATTTCTGGGCTAAGAATATCGGGGAGTACACAGAGTTGCCTCAGAATACAGCACCATATGAGATGATAGTTTGACAATAAAGTAAACAAGCGTTCGCGTAACACTCTCAGAGAGAGTCGGGGTCTCTCGTATAGTGAATGTAGAGTAATTCAGCTTCCGCACAAGTTCATGAACGTGATACTTCCAAGAAAGCCTACCAACTACCTTCAGTCCTAATAATTTATAGTACTTGATTTCATTGACTGTGTTTTCCACTTTTTTTTCGTTCTCCGATTCTGTGGAGTACCTCTTTGGTACTTAGAACGTCTGGGACGACAATCAACTCTTGGTCGAACTCACGCTGACTGTGTTCAACCTTTAATGAGCGTAACGTCAGGCAAATTTGTTTGGTATGCCATTCTCTCTCCCTACAACTCGAATACCGATTGACAAATGGTACAAAACACACAGCCAGGACCAGTGTGTGCGTGTTAGACGTATTTCCGCAGACACTGCTGCGTGCACAGGACGCAGTCTCGTGCTCGAATATATCTGCTTTTGACCTATACAGTTGATTACGTGCATTGTCGCCATGAAGCAAATTTCCGTCATGCCTCTCTAGGACGCATTAATTCATAAGCATGAGTGTGCCACTATTAACATTATGTCCATATTCATTGTTTTCGATTGTTTTAGGAAAGTGAGTCACTTATAGCCCTTATCTGGGAGGTTCATTCTCTGAAGATTACTCGAAAAGTGGTACTTGCAGCCTTCAACAGTCTGTGAATTTTCTACTAACGGATACACTTGTTAATTTTTAACACCCAAAATATGGAACCCCTAATGAAAGCCGTTTGGCAGCAAAAGAAATAGCAAAATTAGTTATCTTGACATTGACTGGAGCTACTGACAACAAAATTAAACACTATTGCAAATTTGACTAACAGGAATATTGTGTAACTAATAACGTTTATTATAAAGAAAGGACTAAATGAAAGACTATCAGATGATACGAAGCCTGAAACTTTAAATAAATAATTCAAAATATATTCTTTATGAAGATTAAAGCCCAGACCACAAATAGATGAGAGATAACATTTAACCAAGAAGAAAGTTGTAGCCGCTTCGAGCTGTAAGTTATCTGTGACTACAATGTAACACCGCCATGGAGATGTTAATTCAGTCTCTCTTGTAGACGTCGCAATAGTAGTAAACCTGTTGAACGCTACTAGATTGTTTCAAACCGATTTGAAGTTTTAAAAGTTTTCCAGTATCGACTTGACGTACTAGTCAGAATATCGAACCGAAGTAAAACAACATTTACGGTTTAGCCAGACAATGGATCAGTTATACGTGAAAGAAAAGTAAATCGCTGGGACTTAGCCATCGTAATCTGTGATTGTCACGAACATCAAAGGACACAGCAATATACAAACCGCCGACGTAAACTCTATTATTAGCCTTGAGTAGGAAACAGCTACACGCGTGTTGTCGGAAGCTGTAGTCAATGTCAGGACCGCTGATGCAAATAGATTCAAGACCCTGAATGACAGCTGGGTGCGTTTTCAGTGCAGGTTTAACTAATTACGAAGTTCAGTAAACTCCAATATAATCTTATTGCTTCGTGTCGGCTACGTCACTTAATAGAAATTTACTGTGTAATTGTGAAATTAACTATTTCTTGAGAGAACGCAGAAGTTAAAAGTGATTTAGTGACTTTATTAACAGTGAACAGCAAGTTTACACCGAAATACGACGCTTTCCGTACGTTGTCAGAAGAGTATCTTATCTCTGGAGTTACGTCGTATTAGTTGTTGAATTAACTCCGTGGCGACGCCTTGACAATGCTATATTAATTAATAAATCAACATCCTCGCCAAAACTATGATGTGGCATCGGCTTCAGTGATGGGCTTTATAATTCAAGATATCCTATTATCTGCGTTCGAACACTCATTCGCAAACCGGGCATAAGAACTACAGTTATCAAATTCGCGTAAGCTTATCAGCCTGTTGCGAACACGCGAAGCATATTTGGTTAATTGTTTCAGATCAAGGGAGTTGTTGCGGTACCGAGTGGTGCAGTCGCTGTGGGTTCGAAGTAAAGGAGACCGACAGACTTCGAACACCAGTGCTTCAATTTCAAACAAGGGCTGCTTACACATTACGGCGTGCTGTTACATCGATACGCTGATATCATTCTAAGGGAGATAGTGTCTGAAACTAATCAACCAAGCGAGGAGTTTGTTTTTAACAGTTACAGATCGGAGTCGTCGCGATCGACGGACGCCGTTCCATGTCAACCAGACTGGTGCAACCATCACCATCGAGCTGACACAAATAAAACGCCAAACTTTACATCCGCATCCTTATTTAAAAGATGCAACGAAGGAAATATTGTACATTTCATCAAACACCAAGACCTAAATGCTTTATTCGTAATGAATAAAAAATAAAAAAATGAAGAAACCTTTTTTCAGTCATTTCTCTCCTGACTGGTTTGATGCGACCCGCAAAAAATTCCTCTCTTCTGACGGTGTCACCAGGCAACGCCGGTCAACTGCTGTTTGTGTATGAGAAATCGGTTGGAAGCTTTCATCATGTCAGTATGTTGTAGGTGTCGCCACCGGCGCCAACCTCGTGTGAATGCTCTGAAAAGCAAATCATTTGCATATCACAGCATCTTCTTCCTGTCGGTTAAATTTCGCGTCTGTAGCACGTCATCTTCGTGGTGTAGCAATTTTAATGTCCAGTAGTGTGCTCCTTCCAGCGACCATTTCTTTTAGATTTCTTCTGATTTGTCCTGTGGAACTTTCGCCTTAGATCAATGGTAGTTAGTAAATGTTTGGGAACAACGCAGAAATCAGTGTTTAAAATTTTTGCAGTGACTCTTTATTAGCCAGCGTCTCCGGTTATAGTTGCCCTTGTGATACTGGATACAAGGTGGAAAACTGTATGTTCCTGCTAGGTGCAGTTGACTCTTCAGTAAAAGCACAACCACAGAGACTAGTGCCCACCCAACAGATGAGATGCTAGCATATTATTTCCTATCCTTACTTCACAAATATTGACTAACGTATTTTTCTGTTAATAGAAAACATTTCCCACGTAACGATATGGCTCTGCTGCTTCCCTTGCACCGGCACCCTAGTTCCGCCAGCACAAACTGGGTGGGATAAGCTCAGAAAGGATGCTGATGCTTCATTTTGAGAATTAATTACAATCAGAAGGTGTGCGTTGATGGTTTCAGCATTATGTAACTAGCAAACTACACAGAAGTAATTCTGGGCTCTGCATAGAAGCAGAAACTAAAATCTAGTGATTTGAGCAGTCATATATTCTCTCACTAGCATGAAATGAGGGGGTACCTCATGTCAAGATTCCATATTCGCAACTCATTTTCCTTTTAGATAATGGGAAGATTGTCACTAAATGGATGAGAAGTAACAAGCCTTCTTATTCATATACAACACGTAAATTAGTTGTTCCGCCTTGAAGAAACAAATAAATAATCTACAAGAGTAGCAACCAAGAAAATTTGCGCCACTTTCCTCGACAAAGACGCATTTTTAACTTGAATCAAAAGTAGCAAATTTATTCGCAAAAACTCTGACAACTTTGTATTCTCGGATGGGAAAACGTGGTCGCTGGGGCTGACCAAAGCACATTTTTGAGAGAGCGATGGAAACCACTGGACCATTTATGCTACTGGAATAATATGATATGGAGAACCTATTGTTATGCACACACTTTCACTTATAAATAACGTAAAACTTCGTTTTAGTTAACGTACGATCACAATGATACGAAAATAAATGATATGACGAAGAATTCACATAGGCGGCAGAGATTTTTACGGCCACACCACTTTCAGATTAGGTCACTTCACTTTTCCCACCTGAAAACCGTGCAGTCCATTCCCTACTTGACGTTCAATAACTGCACGCTTCTTGAGAATAACTTCCTATCTCTCTCTCTCTTTACAGCATTTCAACAATAATATTTTCTTGCTGACATGCCTAATACCTCAAAAGATAGTATTTACTATCGTAGCAGTCTCTTTTGTTCCGGATATGTTTTTGATGTCCCTGACTAACCCTTTCCCCCTAACGCTTATTAGTTGCCCGACCGGTGTGACCGAGCGATTCTAGGCGCTTCAGTCTGGATCCGCGCGACCGCAGGTTCGAATCCTGCTTCGGGCATGGATGTGTGTGATGTCCTTAGGTTAGTAAGGTTTAAGTAGTTCTAAGTTCTAGGGGACTGATGACCTTAGATGTTAAGTCCCATAGTGATCAGAGCCATTTGAAACTTATTAGTTGGCTGTTATTGGAACGTGGAACAGTGGCGCCGTGTACACTTTAAAGCCATTAGTTAGTTCACATTCCTCATAGTACCTGCTAGGGTAGCTTCATATAACATCACACTGTACCATAAATTCCATACGAACGTAAACTTTAATGCAGAGCAAACATTTCGATAAAGGCCCCAAAATAATAAAGTCACTCGTACTGGATGTCATCATCAGCTCTTTATCGTCATTATAATTTTATCTTCCATTTTCTGTATTGGATGATTCGCCATACTGTAACGGTCCTCCTGTTGTTTTAGGACGTTGCGCTGTAAGGCAACGAAATGACGGCAGTTTGCAAGAAAAGTGCAATCTCTGGCTGTTCTCAAAGAGATCTGGCCAGAGAAAACTACATCCTGGGCTGGCACATGAAGTATGGTTCAAATGGGTCTGAGCACTATGGGACTTAACATCTGAAGTCATCAGTGTTCTAGCCTTAGAACTACTTAAACCTAACTAACCTAAGGACATCACACACATCCATGCCCAAGGCAGGATTCGAACCTGCGACCGTAGCGGTCACGCGGTTCCAGACTGGAGCGCCTAGAACCGCACGGCCACACCGCCCGGCCAATGAAGTATTTTCTTTCCTCGAAGAAGCCGTTACAGAACACGCGTCACTCCAACCCCCCACCCATATTCACCGTGGAAGAATCCTAAATTACTAATTATTAGTGCAGTGCGTGATATGAAACCATAAAATTTTAATACAAGGCTCGCAGTAAAGGAATATGTAGATTATGAATGTTATATAATAAGCCAGTATTCTGCGTTTCTGAGACAAGGGGAGGTGGCCTAACTTATGGTGGGGTATATGGCGGGCGTCTCTCGGCTCAGTTCAAAATCGTACAGTTGGGTGCGATGCGGACGCCAGACCAGTAAAGCTGCTTGCAGGACCTCACGTTTCGCTGTAGTCTGATAGAGGATGGAAGTGCACTACATTCTGGATGAGGCTGACAGAATACAGTTGAATATGAGTAAGAAATTGATTGTTGACGAGCACCTAGGCTTGGATGTGCTGACATTTATGCATATGTTTAATATTTCTATGATGGTTTTGTCAGTATATAGTTATAAATACATTGAAATAAGGTATCAAAGACGGTTAACTGTGCTTCAATGCACGTAAGTATTATCATAGCAAGTCAGAAAATGCAAGGAACGTCTCCCGGTCGACAATATGCAGTCTGTCAAGTAAGAACGTGGTCGGTATTACACACAGATAGTAAAAGATATCGCCTTAGTTCTTTCACTACCCATGAGAGGGCTTCATTGTGTTTCATGTAATGTCCATATAGCTTTACTTTACCTTGAATCCTTGACTAAGATACACAAGAAGATATATGAGTTCAGCTTACACGTTGCGTTTATCAAAGATGTTTGATGGCAGTTGCCAAATGTTAGTTTATCGACAAAAATGAGATATGGAAAGGAGATAAGGAAAGGAAATGAGGAACTTTATTGTCTGTAATATAAAATACAGTCACCATTGATCTTTATTTTACAATTGCCATTGCCGACTTTGGCCCATATGAACAAATAGTCATCAGCATTTAATTTCTTCTTTCTTCTGGTTGACAAAACAAATAGCATGCTGGGAACAAGAGTACCATAAGGCTGTTTAGCCAAAAGTCCTGTAGTCTCAGCAATACTCCACGTCTTCCAAGTAATAATATTGGCATCTGGAAATGCTTCAAGGCCATCATAGTCTGCATTATTGCCCCAAACAACAGCCAAGGTAAGCCATGTACTGCCTCCAAACACTGCTTGCACATCACAAGTGAAGTTCAGACGCAGTCGATGAAAAACATTTGGTCCTCCAATTAATTGCTGTTTATTAAACTATCCAGCCAAGTCAGTATCAATTGCTTTTAAGCTCCGATACACAGGTACACTGCGCCGCCAGAGGCGACGGTAACCTAGACGTCGCAGAGGCATTGCTGAGGTACGTTAACACAAAGTGCTCTGAAGCATCGCAGAATGCTTTGAAGCGACTGGGAAAAGGAGGAAGGTGTGCAGGTACTGGGACGACCTTCACAGTGGCCTGACGCTAATCCTGCTGAAAATGAATGGCCTCATATCAAAAAGAACTTGGCAAGGAAAAAAGACCTTCACTCTGAAGCAGCTATCAAGGCAAATTCGACGCATTTGGAGGTCTCTTCCACAAGAAAACGCGTTAAACTCGGTTTCAAGCATGCCTCGGAGATAACAAGCAATTATCGACGCTGAGGGTGACTGGACGTATTATTAATTGTAATTGCACTTTTCCTTTGTTCATACATGATGTATGTTTGTGTTTTAGTTTGTTGTCAAATAAATTTTTCTACTGGTTATCTAGATGATGATCTTACTTAACAGATTGAATGCTGTTAGGGAAGTTGATTCACTGCCCCGACATGAAACAGCATTTTACTTTTTTCTTTTCCAGGTGATAAAGCCAAGTGGCGACCCTCTTAATTTAGTTTTGGTATACTCGCGTACTAGCAGTCGACATACTACAGGGCCTTAGTTAGACTGAAATGCGAAAAGCTGTGGGACAGTGACAAAAAGAAATTGAGGTGCTAAAGTAATAAAGGACGTGGTGCTGTGAAGGCCAGTGCATAACCAACCCCCAAAATTCACGTAACGACCCAGTTTTCCTGAAGTATTGCTTCCGTGATGTTAATACTGGACCACTTCATGTAGTAACTCTTCGTTGACATCATGATCGCTAGGTACCATGTACTTTGGCACATGCAGACCTCTTCTAGCATGTCTTGGGGTGACATGATTTATTCAAGTCTCCACTTTTCAATCTCCTCTTCCCCCTCTGATTCATACTAATCAGCTAAGGTAAGAATCAAATTTTTGGACAATCTGTTCTTGATTTGTCTTTCCCATCGCGCTGGTTGGTAAGATGATAGTAAACCTCTGTGTAGTACATAATGTCAGAGGCGGTGCATGTTTCAAGATACAGCGTCCAGCTACGACGGCTAGTTTATCTACGCATTAACTGCAGTTAATGGGAACATCAGTGAGATAAATCTGATGGAAGAGAAAACCCACTTTTTTAGGATCAATAGAAGAATAGTCGTTGCCTTGTGCAGGAGATAGGTTTCAAGGCCACTCCAGTTTTTCGAAAAACTTAAGAGATGATCGACCGTGTTTAAATTGTAATTTTACGAGTTAATTTTCACCTCATGGTTGTTCATCCGAATGATTTCTGTCGTTCACCAAATTACTTTCTGTGTTTAGAAAGAAGCAAGACAGAGATAAGAAAACCGCTATACTCGAAAAACAAAGTTTCTTTTCCTCTCTGCGAGAGAGGGAACAGATTCCTGGCCTTGACCACGCGATATACAGACTGAAAAAAGAGGAGGTCGGAGGGATGGCGCCTGCGGGGATTCGAATGGCGCATGCGTAGAGATAGAACACTATGTTCGTACTGTGCACAGTTGATGTTACAGCGTAGCGCCGACAGTGCTGTAACCATCACAACGCGGCAGCCCTGCTGGCTGCCTAACTGACCTTGGCAGGCTCTGCTGAGAAACCCTGCGGCATCGCGTCAATAATTGCCATCATCCATTTGCTTTCTCACATCGTAAACTACGGTGGAATGAACTCTGGTACGTGTAAACAGGCCAGGAGTAAAATGTGCACTGCAGCACTTTGGAGATGCGATATGTTGCAAGTGCCTCATCGATGAGCATAACAGGTCCTAAAACCTAGCAAGTTCCAGCTTCATGTACTAATTAAGTCAGTACCTTATCTGCATTTACCTGCAGTCTACATCTTGGATGATTTCGTCTGAACGGTGTTAGTAAGGTGTTTTGAGAGAATTCAACTAAAATTATGGACAGTTAGTGTAGTAGTCGCTGTGAACGAAGAAATACTTTAGACGAAATTTAGTCATGTTTTTCCGCCGCTAGGCGACGACGGATACGCATAAATATGACAATGAATATTGGACTTCACTAAATATCTGAGAAAAAATTGAGTTTATTTGAGACAATGTGGTTACGTAGATGCGTGCACTCATGAGCCATTCAATTGATGAAACCTACAGAGCTGCGTGTAGCAAGGTCTTGGGCACTGGTAACAGCGGCAAAGTGCCATGGTATGTGTGCTGATCCAGCGAGTTACTGAAAGAATTGGAGAGCAATCAGATCCATGACTGCTCACAACAAAAGAACAAAAGCCTATTGGTCGCAGCTGGGCACAAACAGTACACCTATCTATTCATGGCGCCATGTATGTGCTCAGTAAGATTTGGGTCAGATGACATAAGGGACATCAGGAGTACTGTTTCTGCGTCTGATGTGACGTGAGTATTTGTGGGTGCGTGTGTCGGAAAATGTATGTGTGAAAACTGAGTACCACTGCATCTCGAACTACAAGATTCTACAGGCGACAACAGGTCATATTACACAAATGTACACGTTTGTGTCAGTTACCCTCCACACTTAAACGTATACTGAAGCTTTGTAATCAAGCTATCTAACTTATTATAATTACTGGTAACAACTATACATAAAGCGAATGGCGTAGTGATAAGCTAGCTAGCCCCAAAGAATGAGGATACTTATGTGATGATGGCATTACTATACAATCCGAAAGGTGATTACTATTAATTACATTTACCATCCATAAAAATTGCAATATAATTTGAAATAAACGAATTTGGTGCGGCAGTTGCAGGAATGTAATGAAAATACATTATAACTACAATTATTTACATAAATTTTTTCTGCATCTGGACAATAAGTAAGTTCTTTGCAGTATCTCTTTACAAAACGTATTATAAAAGATTAAAAAGTTCCCATTACATACCAAAATTAGAGCAGTAATTAGAACATTGTATTAATAACTATGTCAAGGCAGTTTCCTGTCTGAAATTAGTTGGAAATGGTGGACTTGTGTAAGACTGCTTGAGTGGATTTCGTCAGTAGGCAGTGCACTTGATTAATATGGTGATGTTGAGCTTGTCTTATGATGTGCCAGCAGCAATTGACAGCAGCCTGCCAGAGTGGCCGAGCGGTTCTAGGCGCTACAGTCCGGAACCGCGCGACCGCTACGGTCGCAGGTTCGAATCCTGCCTCGGGCATGGATGTGTGTGATGTCCTTAGGTTAGTTAGGTTTACGTAGTTCTAAGTTCTAGGTGACTGATGACCTTAGCAGTTAAGTCCCATAGTGCTCAGAGCGAATTGACAGCAGCTCTGTTGTGTACGTAAGGAGTAACTGGGAACAGCGTTTTTAGTAATGAATATGATAATCTATCAAGTGTGCTCAGTTTCCTGTCAGGTAAAACATTCGTTAGCAAAACAACTGTATAGAAAGAGTGAAAGATATAATGCAGACCGTTATTGGGCTGTTTCTTTGCTACAACTGTGTTCGAAAGCTTTTGAGAAAGCACTGTATAGGGGAGAAGTGGCACATCTGAGTTGCACACATAATTTGCTGTCACACTATCCATTTCACTTCAGGAAGGGATTATCCAAAGGAGATGCTACTCATTCTTTTGTTATTCTTTTGCGTGTCAGGCACTGTCTGGGGTAAACGTTTGAGGACAGCATGTATCTTGCTTGAGTTAACAAAGGCATTTGGTTGTGTGGATCATACAACACTCTTGCATAGTTTAGAGCGCTGTGGTATTTGCGAAGAAGCTCGACCATAATTGACTTCATATCTGGAAATTAGGAAGCAGAAGATTATCTTCCATGGTCAACAAACGGCGAAGCGGTTTTTATGCGACTGGTGTAACGTAAAGTTGGAGTGTGGCACAGGGTTGGGTTCAGGGACCATTGCTTTCCTCGATATCTGCCACTCAATATGACAGATGACACTAACATTGTTCTCTTTGCATGTCACACAAGTGCTATTGTCAGAAACGTAGCACGTAATGTAAATGATGTAGCTAAAAGGGTAGTCAGTAACATTAGCACTTAGCTTTCAGAAAACAGATTAACGCTTAATACTAACAAAATGAAAAGTATACAGGTTCCGATACGAAGTGTTATACGACACGGAATTTTACTATCTGAATGTGGTCTAACAGTCAGTGAAGATAACAATTTCAAACTATTAAGATTCATTATACATGAAAGGCTGTTTTGAACAGTCACTAAATGCTGCTATATTCACTACAAGAATGATCTCTACTGTCTCTGACACTCAACTACGAAGCCTTGTTTAATTTACTTTCATTCTATACTCAGGTAATAAAAGTCGTGGGATACCTCCTAATACCACGTCGGTCGCCATTTTGCGAGGCATAGTGCAACTACTCGATGTGGTATGGTGTCAACAAGTCTTAGGAAGCCCCCTGTAGAAATGCTGAGCCATGCTGTCTCTATTGCCGTCCATATCAGCGAAAGTGTTGCGGGTGAAGGATTCAGTGCACGAACTGACCTCTCGATTATGTACCATAAATGTTCGATGAAACTGATATCATACCATCTTCAGGGCCAAATCATTCTCATGAAATGTCCAGAAAGTTCCTCAGATGAATCGCGAACAACTGTGGCCCTATGGTTTGGTGCACTGTTACAAAACATCCATCGCTGTTTGTGGAACAATGGCTGCAGTGGTCTCCATGTAGCCATTCATAACCATTTCCAGTTAATGATCGGTCCAGTTGGACTAGGGAACCCAGTCCGTTCCATGTAAACCCAACACACATCGCTAAGGAGCCACTACAAACTTGCACAGTGCCTTTTCGACAGCTTTGGTCCATGACTTTGTGGGGCCTGTGGCACACTCAAACCCTACCCTTAGCTTCTACCAAAAGAAACAGGGACTCATCTGATCAGGTTACACTCGTCTAGGGTCCAACCGATATGATTACGATCCCAGGAGAGGCGCTGCAGGCGATGCCGTGCTGTTAGAAAAGGCACTCACGTCAGTTGTCTGCTGCCATAGCCCATTAACGCCAAATTTCGCTGCACTGCCCTAACGGATACCTTCGTCGTACAATTTCTGCCGTTATTTAACGAATGTTGCTTGTGTATTAGCACTGAAAATTGTTCACAAACGCTGCTGCTCTGGGTCATTAAGGGGCTCCGGAAAGGTTCAAAATCATGAAAAGTTCAATTTTTACTTTTTTGCGTTTTCTGAATCTGCAGACTATTACCTTTTAATAGATATATAATTTATTCAATTCCGAAGACTACAACTATTTTTAAATTTTTTTTTGAAATGTGTTCTACATGGGCGTGACCCACTGTGGCGCTGTTAAACTGCTGTCAAATGGTGTTACTATTAACGTCCGTGTTCATCAGGTACATTTTAGTGATGTGAGATAAAGTATGTGCTGTGGCTAACCTGTGATGGTTCAATATATATCGCTGCTGTGATTGTCGATTGTTTCATGTTTATTTACTCTGTCATTATCTCGAAAATATTCGTAATTAATTCTGTTTCTTGAGTCTCTGTTTTGTTGAAGTATAATAATGAGTAAAAGTAAAGTTGCTGTTGCGACTTTCAATGATGGCAACATTGTAAGGTGCAAGGTATTTAGAAATATGGGAATGAAGATAGGTTCTAACATGGTACGAGCGATGCTTGCTTTAGACAAGGAACGCCTTCGGGCTGCAGACAGGGCTGTAAAGAGTCTAGAAATACAAGCAAGAGTAAACAGGAGGAGGAACAAGAGGAAGCTGGAGGAGAAGTTTGCAGAGGATGAAGATAATCGATCCCATGGACCTGGAATGCACTAAAAAGTTAATCCAATCTTTGTCGCTCTATTCCAAAACTTTTATTTTCTCATACTAATTACATGTTTTCTAAGGATCTTCCAAACATATTTGTTTCAAACTTTCAGTAAATGTTACACAGTACCTCCTGCATAATTTAACACAGCCTTTTTCCAAAAAACTGTATATTTTTGAATATATAAATAAAAAATCGCAAAAAAATGTTGTGAATTTTCATTACAATTGAAAAAAATCATCTTTAATAACTGAACTAAAATTTTGTAAAATCCCAGTGTTAAGTTGTAGCCCATATTCCAATAAATAATCTGTAAAAAGTTCAACTTCCTACCTCAAATACTTTGTGAGGAAAGATGTAATTTATAAGCGTTATTTTAACATTGCAAGTATAGGGCGTTCCGGAGCCCCTTAAGTGGAGGCCGTCGGCCACTGTGTTGCCCGTGGCGAGAGGTACAGCCTGATGTCTGGTATTCTCGGCAAGCTCTTGACACTGTGGATCTCGAAATACGGAATTCCCTAACGATTTCCGAACGGAATGTTCCATGCGTCTAGCTACAACTACCATTCCGCGGCCGAAGTCTGTTAATTCCTGTCGTTCGGCCATAATCACATCAGAAACTGTTTCACACGAATCACCCGAGTGCAAATGACAGTTCCGTCAATTCACAGCCTTTTTATAACTTGTGTACGTGATACTACCCCTATCTATATACGTGCATATCGCTATCCCATGACTTCTTTCACTGCAGTGTATTATCTCGTATGGTAGTACAGTTTGGGCGTCTCTGTAAACTTACCAGAGATATTCTTAGCCCAAAAATGGGTGGTTTGTACTGTGGTGTGTGATGGCCAATTTCGTTTAGGTCGTTGTAGAGTATCTCAGAATTCGAACCCTGTCGTTCCTGTATAAAAATGGTTCAAATGGCTCTGAGCACTATGGGACTCAACTGCTGTGGTCATAAGTCCCCTAGAACTTAGAACTACTTAAACCCAACTAACCTAAGGACATCACACACATCCATGCCCGAGGCAGGATTCGAACCTGCGACCGTAGCGGTCGTGCGGTTCCAGACTGTAGCGCCTTTAACCGCTCGGCCACTCCGGCCGGCCATTCCTGTATACATATTGCTTCACGGAATTTGTTTTTGACAGTACTGACTCATTACGAAGAAACTGTGACAGTCAATCAGCGAATTGCATTAAACTTTGTGCAAAGGTGCGCGCTGTCAGGAGATTGTGTTTTAAATTAGCTTCCTGAGTGGTGAACCACAAGTATTCAAATCCTAGCTGAGAGGTTTCTTTGTGGCACTCTCCTATTTTTTGCAGGAGGTCCTCACAGTAGTTGATATCCGGTGATTACAATCAATGTGCAGCTACTCACAGAGGTCCAGTGTGGACTGTGATTATCCTACGGCAGCGCAACTTGATAGACATGCTAATGCGCTGACGCGGAGCCGATTTACGCTGGAAAATAATTAGTTCCCATTTTGGCCACCAGATGCAAATCGGGCGCTGTACAGCGTTTGTATGAGGGTATGAGATCAGAAGTATCATTTTATTGTCCATACCGTGAGTGAAAACTATGGTTGTCGTGAAGAGAGCCTGTGTGCTGTTAGTGAAACTGTTTTATTTGAACGGCAACGATAGAGCGTTGTGAGAGTATCGCTGACTGAAACGCCTGAGGAGGGGCCCGATATCGATTTGTGTCTGAAAGAATATGGTAATGAAATTCGAAAATACGGCTGAGCTTGATGTGGCACCTAGAAGAGAAAGGCGTCCTATCCCGGTAGAAGTTATTGGAAGTTATTGACGAGGATGCTGTTGATATAAGTAACCATGCAGCACTTTACCCGGATAGTTCTAGTAATCGTAAGGTGTGATGAGAACTGTCCATCCCATGGTCTACAGCAAGGAATGTTTTGTGGTCTATTTTACACTGACACCCTTACAAGATTCAGACGCTGCAACAACCGAATCCTTGTGATGCGCAGAAACGTAGTAAATTTGTTCCTCGGGTTCTGGCACGGATCAAAGTTCGTGACTTGTGCCCGGGCACTATTCAGCGGATTGACGAGGCACATTTTACGCTACACGATGCAGTGAATACACAGAACAATCAAATTTGGGGTACTCTTAAACCACGTATTGTGCACGAAGAGCCACTGCACTCGACGTATGCGACGGTGTGGTGTGGATTCACGAACACCTTTACTCTCGGTCTGTTCTTCTTTCAAGAGAATTCGACCAGATGGTCTGTCAGGTGTACCGTGACATGCGCACGTTATCGAGACCTACTTGTACAACTTGTAATTCCTGCCTCGGAAGAGTACAACTGTGTAGAAACGCTTGTTTTAATGGAGATGGGGCAATACCTCATGTCACTCGCCCAGTGATAGATCTGCTTAATTCAATTTTAGACGGACGTGTCATGTCTGGTGGCTTTCCAAATGTATGGCCAGCAAGATTATGTGATCTAAATCCATGTGAATTTAGGCTCTGGGAATATCGAAATGAACGCGTGTGCCAGAGACAGGTTCGGTCTCTATCTGATCTGAAGGCCGGTGTACAGGAACACGTTGCTCAGATTCCGCCGGAATTGCTGTGAGGAACAGTTGATCACGTCGCTTTACGGGTGCAGTACCTCGTCGACTTCTCCGGTACTCACACTGAACACATTGTGTTCGTGGCGGTTAATAATAAGAGCGAAATTATGCCTTTCTCACTTGTTTGACCTTTTCTGCCCATGTCCCGTTCTTAATTTCATTGAGCGTCGAAACATTTTTGTACGTCTTTGTTTCATTCCCAGCGCCAGGTTTTCATCAGGTGGCTAAAACTGGAACTATTTTCTTTCTAGCGTGAATCGATGCCACTTTAAGGCATTAGCAAATATATGAAGTTTCTGTGCCATACAATAATTACAACCCACACTGGAACTCCGTTATTAGCTTCACAATGATTATGGGCGCCGAGAACCTTTTTCCTCCAACTCAAAATATTTACATGTTCTATTAATTCTACAAATTTTCTAACCTTTCTTCTGTAAACTATTAACTGACTTCAGAATGAGATTTTCACTCTGCAGCGGAGTGTGCGCTGATATGAAACTTCCTGGCAGATTAAAACTGTGTGCCCGACCGAGATTCGAACTCGTGACCTTTCCCTGCAGAAGTAAAACTGTGAGTACCGGGCGTGAGTCGTGCTTCGGTAGCTCAGATGGTAGAGCACTTGCCCGCGAAAGGCAAAGGTCCCGAATTCGAGTCTCGGTCGGGCACACAGTTTTAATCTGCCAGGAAGTTTCATATCAGCGCACACTCCGCTGCAGAGTGAAAATCTCATTCTGGAAACATCCCCCAGGCTGTGGCTAAGCCATGTCTTCGCTATATCCTTTCTTTCAGGAGTGCTAGTTCTGAAAGGTTCGCAGGAGAGCTTCTGTAAAGTTTGGAAGGTAGGAGAAGAGATACTGGCAGAAGTAAAGCTGTGAGTACCGGGCGTGAGTCGTGCTTCGGTAGCTCAGATGGTAGAGCACTTGCCCGCGAAAGGCAAAGGTCCCGAGTTCGAGTCTCGGTCGGGCACACAGTTTTAATCTGCCAGGAAGTTTCATATCAGCGCACACTCCGCTGCAGAGTGAAAATCTCATTCTGGAAACATCCCCCAGGCTGTGGCTAAGCCATGTCTCCGCTATATCCTTTCTTTCAGGAGTGCTAGTTCTGAAAGGTTCGCAGGAGAGCTTCTGTAAAGTTTGGAAGGTAGGAGAAGAGATACTGGCAGAAGTAAAGCTGTGAGTACCGGGCGTGAGTCGTGCTTCGGTAGCTCAGATGGTAGAGCACTTGCCCGCGAAAGGCAAAGGTCCCGAGTTCGAGTCTCGGTCGGGCACACAGTTTTAATCTGCCAGGAAGTTTCATATCAGCGCACACTCCGCTGCAGAGTGAAAATCTCATTCTGGAAACATCCTCCAGGCTGTGGCTAAGCCATGTCTCCGCTATATCCTTTCTTTCAGGAGTGCTAGTTCTGCAAGGTTCGCAGGAGAGCTTCTGTAAAGTTTGGAAGGTAGGAGACGAGATACTGGCAGAAGTAAAGCTGTGAGTACCGGGCGTGAGTCGTGCTTCGGTAGCTCAGATGGTAGAGCACTTGCCAGCGAAAGGCAAATGTCCCGAGTTCGAGTCTCGGTCGGGCACACAGTTTTAATCTGCCAGGAAGTTTTATTAACTGACTTGTTTCATAACGAAGTAGCTTTCAGTCGTATGGCTCCACGTGGCATGAAAAATAAATAAATAAGTAAATACAATAATTAAATTGCTGCAGTTCGTATTCGTATTTAGGCGTAATATGAAAGGATTTCGCAACCGAGGAATTGTGTGGAGAAACAGCGCCGCGCTGCCACGCGCCAGTTGTGTGAGCCACCACAGGAAACATTTCGGCTCGGCCGGTTTCGCGGCTGAATGAATGAGTGAGCGAGCGCGGTGATGACGGTAGAGGCAATCGTAACTGGGCCGCGAAGCCGCGCCGCGTGCAACTGGGTCGGAATACTCATGAGACCAAATTGACTTACGTCACAGTCAGGGACGGCGAGCGGCGCTGCGCTGACACCGTTGTCGCGCGTCCAAGTACGGGCTCCCAAACACACGGGCCGCTCGCGATGGGGGCACACGCGACATCCTCCACTGTTCTGTCACAATCACAGACCTGAGTGCGGTTCCAGCATCAGGCGCAAATTTTTGTGTAATGGTAGTGTACACAGACGTGAAAAAAAAACTCATGGGAAACCTCCTGATATTGTATCGGACCTCCTTTTTCTCGGTGTAATGCAGCAACGCGACTTGGCATGGACTCAACAAGTATTTGGAAGTTCCCTGCACAAATGTTGAGCCGTGCTGCCACTGTAGCTGTCCATAGTCGCAAAATTGTTGCTGTTGCAGGATTTTGTGCACAAACTGACCTCTCCATTATGTCTCATAAATCTTCCATTAGGTGGCCATATACTTCACTCGGGTTGTCAACACTGTTCTTCAAACCATTCGCGAACAATTGTGACCTGGTGGCTTGGAACATTGTCATTCATAAAAAATTCCATCATCGTTTGGGAACATGAAGTCCATGAATGGCTGGCTGAATTGGGCTCCAAGTAGCCGAACGTAATCATTTCCAGTCAATGATCGGTTTAGTTGGGCTACAGTACCCAGTCCATAGAGTGGAAACACAGCCCACACCATTATGTAGCCACCAGCACCTTGCACAGTGCCCTGTTTCTTGGGTCCATAGCTTCGTAGGGTCTGCGCCAACTCGAACTCTACCATCAGCTGTCACCAATTGAAACTGGCACTTATCTGACCAGGTCACGGTCTTCCAGTGGTCTAGGGTCCAATCTATATGCTCACGAGCCTAGGTGAGGAGCTGCAGGAGATGTACTGTTAGCAAAGACCTTCGCGTCCGTCGTCTGCCGCCACAGCCCATAACGCCAAATTTGGCCGGACTGTTCTCACTGATATGTTGGTCAAACGTTCTACATTTTCAGCGGTTATTTCACACAGTGTTACTTGTCTTTCAGCACTAACAACTCAATGCAAAAGGTGCGCTCGAGGTCGTTAAGTGATGGATGTCAGCTACAGCGTTGTCCTTAGTCAAAAGTAATGCGTGAAACTTGGTATTCTTGCCATGCTCTTGACACTGTGAATCTCGCAATATTGAATTGCCTAACGATTTCCGAAATGGAATGTTCCTTGCGACTAGCTCCATCTACCGTTACACACTGAATTTATTTATACAGTTTAGTTGGGTCGGGGGCCCCAATCCATACCGTGGAAATATAGCCCACACCATTGCTACTGCCGCCATCTGTATATGTGTATATCGGTATCCTATGATTTTTGACACAAGGGTTTATATATTAAAAAAACAGTCGTACCCGCATACAAATGTGTCTAAGATAAACAAGGCATACTGCTTAAGCGCAGCACAGTGACTTATTGTAAAGAAATTATTTCATTGTCACACAAATACTTTCATTACCCATACCTAATTCTTAGCATGTTTTCCTCACATAATATGTTAGAATACAAAGATAAAACGTGGATACTACCTTTTCTTCAGTCCTCAGTCTTCCGAATGGTTTGATGCGGTTCGTCACGATTTCCTTCCCTGTACCAGTCTCTTCATCGCAGTCTCGTATCTGCATCCAACGTCCTGTGTCATTTCTGAATATATTCCTGTTCCTGTCTTCCCCTTCAGTTTTTACCCGATACAGATCCCCGAAGCACTATGCAAGTTCTTCCTCGATTTCTCAGTGTCTGTTTCATAATACTGGGCCTTCTTCTTGTGACTGTTTCCGACACGTTCCTCTTCTCGCTGATCTGCGAAGAACCCCGTAATTGCTCATATCACTTCACCAATATTCAACATTCTTCTAAAACAACGTATCTCAGACTCTTAGATTCTCTTGTTACCGTTTTCCCACGATCCATTAGTCACTTCAGTACAACTGTGTGCTCCAAAGATACACTCCTGGAAATGGAAAAAAGAACACATTGACACCGGTGTGTCAGACCCACCATACTTGCTCCGGACACTGCGAGAGGGCTGTACAAGCAATGATCACACGCACGGCACAGCGGACACACCAGGAACCGCGGTGTTGGCCGTCGAATGGCGCTAGCTGCGCAGCATTTGTGCACCGCCGCCGTCAGTGTCAGCCAGTTTGCCGTGGCATACGGAGCTCCATCGCAGTCTTTAACACTGGTAGCATGCCGCGACAGCGTGGACGTGAACCGTATGTGCAGTTGACGGACTTTGAGCGAGGGCGTATAGTGGGCATGCGGGAGGCCGGGTGGACGTACTGCCGAATTGCTCAACACGTGGGGCGTGAGGTCTCCACAGTACATCGATGTTGTCGCCAGTGGTCGGCGGAAGGTGCACGTGCCCGTCGACCTGGGACCGGACCGCAGCGACGCACGGATGCACGCCAAGACCGTAGGATCCTACGCAGTGCCGTAGGGGACCGCACCGCCACTTCCCAGCAAATTAGGGACACTGTTGCTCCTGGGGTATCGGCGAGGACCATTCGCAACCGTCTCCATGAAGCTGGGCTACGGTCCCGCACACCGTTAGGCCGTCTTCCGCTCACGCCCCAACATCGTGCAGCCCGCCTCCAGTGGTGTCGCGACAGGCGTGAATGGAGGGACGAATAGAGACGTGTCGTCTTCAGCGATGAGAGTCGCTTCTGCCTTGGTGCCAATGATGGTCGTATGCGTGTTTGGCGCCGTGCAGGTGAGCGCCACAATCAGGACTGCATACGACCGAGGCACACAGGGCCAACACCCGGCATCAAGGTGTGGGGAGCGATCTCCTACACTGGCCGTACACCACTGGTGATCGTCGAGGGGACACTGAATAGTGCACGGTACATCCAAACCGTCATCGAACCCATCGTTCTACCATTCCTAGACCGGCAAGGGAACTTGCTGTTCCAACAGGACAATGCACGTCCGCATGTATCCCGTGCCACCCAACGAGCTCTAGAAGGTGTAAGTCAACTACCCTGGCCAGCAAGATCTCCGGATCTGTCCCCCATTGAGCATGTTTGGGACTGGATGAAGCGTCGTCTCACGCGGTCTGCACGTCCAGCACGAACGCTGGTCCAACTGAGGCGCCAGGTGGAAATGGCATGGCAAGCCGTTCCACAGGACTACATGCAGCATCTCTAAGATCGTCTCCATGGGAGAATAGCAGCCTGCATTGCTGCGAAAGGTGGATATACACTGTACTAGTGCCGACATTGTGCATGCTCTGTTGCCTGTGTCTATGTGCCTGTGGTTCTGTCAGTGTGATCATGTGATGTATCTGACCCCAGGAATGTGTCAATAAAGTTTCCCCTTCCTGGGACAATGAATTCACGGTGTTTTTATTTCAATTTCCAGGAGTGTACATTCTGAGAAATTTCTTCATCTAATTAAGGGCGATGTTAGACTTCTTTTGTCAAGGGTGTCCCGTTTGCCTGTGTCAGTCTGCTTTTTATGTAGTACTTGCTACGTCTGTCATGTTTCATTTTCCTTCCAAGGTAGCACAATTCCTTCACTTCTTCTACGCAGTAGTCTCCAAATTTGATGTTAGGTGCATCGCTAATTTCACTTCTGCTACTGCTAATTACCTCCGGACTTCTACAGTTCACTCTGAATCCAAGTTCTGTGCTGTAATTAGATTCTTAGTTCCATGTAACAGGTCTTACAATTCTTTCTCACTATCACTAAGGATAGCAATGTCATCCACTCCAGTGCATTAAATACTAGCTCGTCAACGTCTTTTGAAGTATGATATAAAAACATCGTAAAGAAATTGATAATCAAACAGATTTCTGAACTCGTTTTCTAAAGTTTGGGCATAAAATAGGACCCCTCGTTTGGTTATGCAACGGCCAGAGAGAGATGAGCGGTTACGTAATCATTGAGACCAAGGCTCACATAGAAAGCATCCCAGAGTGCCCCTGAGAGCTACAACACCAAGAAGTATCGCTTCTCGTCTTTTGCCAAGATCAATGTGTATTTTTTTTTATTTAATATAGCTAAGGCTGAAGGACAGGGAAACTTTATTTCAATTTCTATAGCAATGTGTGACATCACCAACAATTTTAATTTCGCTACGATTAAGAGCACATTTGACCCATACTGACACAGACTGAGATTAATTAATTTTACGATGATTTCTGGTCCCAACAACCAACGGCGCTGTAGGCATTCAATACGCTCACACAGAAAATGCCGCGTTATCATAGGAGGAGAACGCGCCTAACAGTTTATAAAGCCGTCTATAATATAGTGATTAATACCGAGAACGGTGTAGGTGCACAAGTGATTTTGCTTAGACCTTCAGTGTTCTGTGGATGTGTTCTGAAGTTTACGATTACGAACAATGATGCCGCCCAGCACGATAATGGTTAGCTTACCGTTTTCATAGAACATGGACCTAAAGTAGACCTTTGTATACAAACATCAAAAAAGTTTTGCATCGCCTCGGCTCTGAGAGATTCGGAACCTGTACAGCAAATTTGAATAGAGATCAACATAAACATCATTTCCGTCCTTTTTATTGCTCATGAAACCCACACATTGCATGTTGTACCACCATACAGACATACCTTCAGACGTGGTGGTCCTGATTTATGTACACACCCTTACCTCTAATACTCAGTAGCACGTCCTCTTGCATTGAAGTATGCCTGTTTTCGTCATGGCATACTATCCACAAGTTCATCAAGGTACTGTTAGTCCTGATTGTCCCCCTCCTCAACGGTGATTCGGCGTCGATCCCTCAGAGTGGTTGGTGGGTCACGTCGCCCATAAACAGCCCTTTTTAATCTATCCCAGCCATGTTCAATAGGGTTCATGTCTGGAGAACATGCTGACCACTCTAGTCGAGTGATGTCGTCATCCTGAAGGTAATCATTCACAAGATGTGCACGATGGGGGCGCGAATTGTCGTCCATGAAGGCGAATGCCTCGCCAATATGTTGCCGTTATGGTTGCACTATCGATTCGAGGATGGCATTCACGTATCATACACCCATTACGGCGCCTTCCATGACCATCAGAGGCATATGTCAGCCCCACGTAATGCCATCCCAAAACAATAGGGAACCTCTATCTTGCAGCACTCGCCGGACAGTGTATCTAAGGCATTCAGCCTGACCGGGCTGCCTCCAAACATGTCCCCGACGATTGCCTGCTTGAAGACATATGCGACACTCATTGGTCAAGAGAACGTGATGCCAATCCTTAGCGGTCCATTCGGTATGTTGTTGGGCCCATCTGTACCGCAGTGCATGGTGTCGTGGTTGCAAAGATGGACCTCGCCATGGACGTCGGGAGTGAAGTTGCACATCAGGCAGCTAATTGTGCACAGATTGAGTCGTAACACGACGTCCTGTGGCTGCACGAAAAGCATTGTTCAACATGGTGGCGTTGCTGTTGGGTTCCTCCGAGCCATAATCCGTAGATAGCGGTCATCCACTGCAGTAGTAGCCCTTGGGCGCCCTGAGAGAGGCATGTCATCGACAGTTCCTGTCTCTCTGTATCTCCTCCATGTCCGAACAACATCGCTTTGTTTCACTCCAAGGCGCCTGGACACTTCCCTTGTTGAGAGCTCTTCCTGGCACAAAGCAACAATGCGGACGCGATTGAACCGCGGAATTGACCGTCTAGGCATGGTTGAACTACAGCCAACACAAGCTGTGTCCCTCCTTCCTGATGGAATGACTGGAACTGATGGGCTGGCAGAACCCCTCCATCTAATAAGCGCTGCTCATGCTTGGTTGTTTACATATTTGGGCGGGTTTAAGGACTGCTCTGAGCAGTCAGAGGGACTGTGTCTGTGATACAGTATCCACAGTCAAGGTTTATTTTCAGGAGTTCGTCAAACCGAAGTGATACAAAATTTTTTTATTGTGTGTTTGTGTCATCATGTTCCTAAGGGACAGATTTTGAAAAGCTGTGATATTTTTTCTCATTGAAAACAAATATCCACAGCATTTGTTAAATGAACAAAGCGATTTCCCAAGCAAAGTTGTTTTAAAAGTAATTTCTAATATGTATTTAAGTTTCTTCTCCCTCTTTCTTGCCTATTCATTGTTGGTGATACTTTTGCTGCCGACTTCGTAAGCCCTTCAAATCTGCACCTGCACTAAAAAGAGTAGTGGACTCCTTTAACATTCTGTGTCCTCCCGCACCAGTGGACACAACACAGACTAGCAGCAGTCACGCTAGGGAATTAACGCCCCATGCGTACCCTTGCCATTAACTCCGCAGTAGAAACGTCTGCGTCTGGATTGGTGCTGTGACCGTGAAACATGGACTACTGGTGAATGTCACAGCAGTGTGTTCAGCGATGAGTCACGGTTCAGCAATATCCCACATGAGCACGGTCTGCGAGCATGACGGCGACCTGTGGAGAATTCCGATTCTTCCTATGTGTTGGAGAGGCACAACGGAGTTACTGCTATCGTCATGATGTGGGGAACCATCGGGTATGACTTCCGGTCCCGGCTGGTCCCGACCAAGGGAACTCTGACGGCACAACTGTACGTCACGGTAACTCTGCGTCCTCGTGTGTTACTTCTCGTGCGTCAGTATTGTGGTAACTCGTTTCAACAGGACAACTCTCGTCCATACATGGCACGTGTCTGTATGTACTGCCTGCCTGATTTTTGGGCTACTCCTGTGGCCAGCAAGACCTTCACATTTGTCCCTGATAGAACAGTACGCGACCACCTCGGATGTCAACTCCGTCCCATTGCCAGCATCCAGAATATCAAGGACCAGTTACAGCAGTTGCGAGCCATCTTTCCTCAGAAGGGGATACAAGAGCTTTATGACATCGTTCCCAACCTAATCAGTGCATGCATCCTGGCCAGATAGCTGCGACGCCATTGGATTCGAGGCTGTAATCACCGCGATAACATCATCTAGCCTCTCAGCCAGCGAATTTTCATTTAGTTCCCTCCTCGCTTTCTGTGTTCTTTACTTTCTTTGTGGCGCAGCGTATTTTGGGAGGGGGTAGTGCAGATTGACTCGAATAAAACGTTCCATGTAACATGTGTCCAATTTTTGTTTGTTACAGAGATACAATCGGTTACAGAGATAAGCTTTCATTTCGCTCGTCGGTACTTTATTTGCTGTGGATTTTATGCTTGGATTTACATAAATTAATTTGTGACCTGGGATGGTGATTTATTGTCTGCATTGTTTAGCTATAAATTTATAAGTGCTGAGTATGGCTCAAATGGTTCAAATGGCTCTGAGCACTATGGGACTTAACATCTATGGTCATCAGTCCCCTAGAACTTAGAACTACTTAAACCTAACTAACCTAAGGACAGCACACAACACCCAGCCATCACGAGGCAGAGAAAATCCCTGACCCCGCCGGGAATCGAACCCGGGAACCCGGGCGTGGGAAAAGTGCTGAGTATACCGATATGCCATCTGCGTACGAGTGTTGCAGTGGAAACGCTACTGCTGCTTTTACAGATTACAGTAGACAATTTCCTAGGCGCATAGTACCAGATTCAAGAACGCCTACTCGTGTTTTCACCAAACTGTGCGAGACTGGCGCTGCTCCCAGCATTAATACCCCATCTGAACCTGAAGATGAACGGATTGTCGATGTAACGGAAGACATTATTCATTTCGTAGAACGTAATGGTCCAGCAAGCACATGCAGAGTTTCTACACGTATCAGAGTTCCACATACAGGAATAATGCGGATATTACGCACACGAGGCCTCTATCCTTATCACTTAGAGCTGATACAACATCTTCGAGATTGAGGTGAAGTTAGACGATTATAGTCAATTTACAATGTTTACTGATGAAGCTGCGTCCACTCGTGTCAGTGGAAACACATTTTCTAGAGCACTTGTCTGTAAATGTGTGGAATGCTATGATAGTCCATTGATTGGGCATCGACTAATAGGGTCCCGCTATTTGGACTTTCATGAGAACGACATTTCAGTATTATTGCCGCAGGTTCCTTTGGTTAGGAGGACTGGTTGTTGGTCTAGCACATTCTTCCTCCACAATGTAGTCGTCAGGTCACACATCACCTAAATCTAACGTTACCCGGAACATGGTTGGGCGGATCTGGTCACTTTCCTTGGCCATAAAGGTGCCCGGACTTTGGCTGTGTGGATGGTGTAAAACCGAGGTCTACGAAGAAGAAGAAAATATAACATCCGCATTGACTGTTTGGGTAATGAATAGTGCTGGCCTTGTAAAATAACGCCTTGACTGCCTCAGAAGAGCTACTCGTGGTGCTCTCGATAGAACTCGAAAGTGCGCTGAAATCTGAGATAGAATTTGTATAGGCGAGTAAGGGCTAGAGCGATGTTCATAATTTCTATTTAGAAAAACGGCCCTTGGTGTTTCGTCATCAGGTTCTCGCGATATACGGCATTTTTCTTCGAGTGTCGGTCCCTTAAGATTTTCAACAGCTCGTTTACTCACTCTCTGCAGGAAAACCAGTTTGTAAACCATTCGCATCGGCCTTCTTCCCCACACGCTTTCCGTCTTCTATCAATCCGGTGTGATATGCCTCCCATATGCTTGACATGTATTCAAGTATTGTCCGTGAAAGTGTTTTGTATGTGATCTCTTTCTTAAACAAACAGCAGGTCCGCAGTATCCTGCCAATGATAGGAACGCAGCTGTTTCCTTCGGCTGCAACTTATTCTGTGTGGTCACTCCACTTCAAACACACTATTTCATCAAAAGTATCCGGACAACCCTATGTAATATGGAACTGACCACCGGATGTTACGAGAAGCGTACCCGACAGTGCAAAAAGATGGTGGGGTGAGGGGGAGCGGTGACGGAGTATTACGTTGTCAGTACAGAAGCAGTAACACCAGATTGGGTTTTTCAGGAGAGCTCAGCGACTTCAAAAGTTGACTGATTATTCGATGACATCTGGGTAACAAATTTGCCACGTACATTTCAACCGCTCTATAGCTGCTCAAATCGATTGTTGATTTTATGATTGGGAAGTGAAAACGCGAAAAAACTACCACAACTAAATCAATACCAGGCAGAGCTCTTGTCCTAATGGACGAGGACTGTGGAGCAATGCAGAGGGTGATTGTAAAAAAATTGCATGAAATCGGCGGGAGGAGTAACTCGGGATTTCCAAAGCTCGTGATTCCCAATTCTCTGCCACTAGTTAAGCCAGCACAGCCACCACTATGCCTAAGGACTTAGAAAGAATGGGGCAGTATTGTCGAGCAGCTCGTCACCAGGACATTTATTGTTGCCAGTGGTAAGAGACGCTTAAAGTGGTGTAAAGAGCAAAGCCATTGGACAGTGATTTGGAGTAATCGATCACCTGTATCCTGTGGCAAATGAACGGGAGGTTTTGCGAATGCCTGAAGAACGTTACCTGCCATGCGTGACATATGGAAAAGGTGTTGTTAAGATAAGGGGGTATTTTTCTTAATTACGGTTCGATCCTCTTATCGCTCTTCAGAAAACGCTAAGTGTGAAAGGGTATGTAAACATTTTATTACATTATGGGCTACGTACAGTAGAGAAAGAGTTTGGGGATGATCACTGTTTGTGTCAGCATGGCACAAAACCGTGTCATAAAGTAGCATCTCTACGGCAAAAATTTGTGGACAGTAACATTTTTGAAATGGAAGGGCCTGCCCAGAGTTGTGACCTGAACCACATGTAATATGTTTGTAATGATTTACAACGTCCTTTTCGCTTTAGACCCTAACGCCCAACATCACTGCCTTCTCTAATTTCGGCTCTTGAGGAAGAATGGGCTGCCATTTCTCCTCAGACATTTCGACACCTCAGTGAAAGTGTTTCAAGTACAGCTCGAGCCATCATGAAGACGAAGGGTATACACAATCCATATTAATTTCTATTTATAAGTGTATGGGTACTTTTGATCACATGTTATGTCTGCAGACGGTGACCGGGAAATGCTTCTATGACATGACTGATCATGTGTTCTTTATTCTTATTTCTTCCACCTATCCCATATGGGCGGGGCTGGGCTCTTAGCGGATACAATTTGCCGCTCTTTAGTCACATGAGATAATTATTTTAAAAACATAAAACAAAAGCTGCACATGGTGGTTGACAAATAAAAGATTTTGTACAATGAAAAGACAGATCATCAGTGGCAAACGTTAAAATTTTTTAAAAAAGGTTGAATCGGTGATTGAGTAAAATGTAGAGGCAGATGAATGGAGAATGAATGTCGCACACGAATATATAAAAATAGGTAGACAATGGAATAAGGTGAAACACAAAGGCCGATGTGATGACTGATTTAAATAGACGCATAGATGAATGAAGAATTAGTAGAGGTAGACTATCAGGGGTAAGAGTATCATGGGAACATAGCATTTAAGGTAGCGCATAGGAGGGAGTTTGTGTGAATGGATGTTTGGAGGAGGGGTGGGGGAAGAATGGTGAGGGATATGGCTTCAGTCCAAGACTTAGGAAGTGGGTAGAGTGGATTGCAGGGGAAGGGAGCCCTGACAAGGGGAGAGTGGTAAGGATCTCCGAAATCTGGTGGGATAGGTATATATCAGGGCGAAATTCATGGATGGGTACGTCTGTCTACATCTACATGGATACTCTGCAAATCACATTTAAGTGTCTGGCAGAGGGTTCATCGAACGACCTTCACAATACTCTGTTATTCCAATCTCGTATAGCGCGCGGAAAGAACGAACACCTACATCTTTCCGTACGAGCTCTGATTTCCCTTATTTTATCGTGGTGATCGTCTCTCCCTATGTAGGTCAGTGTCAACAAAATATTTTCGCATTCGGAGGAGAAAGTTGGTGATAGGAATTTCGTGAGAAGATTCCGTCGCAACGAAAAACGCCTTCTTTTAATGATGTCCTGCCCAAATCTTGTATCATTTCAGTGACACTCTCGCCCATATTTCGCGATAATACACAACGTGCGGCCCTTCTTTGAACATTTTCAATATACTCCGTCCATCCTGTCTGGTAAGGCTCCCATACCGCACAGCTATATTCTAAAGACGACGGGCAAGTGTAGTGTAGCCAGTCTCTTTAGTAGATCTGTGACATTTTCTGAGTGTCCTTCCTGTTTAGCCTTCCCGTCAACATTTTCTATGTGTTCCTCTCAATTTAAGTTGTTCGTTATTGTAACTTCTAAGTACTCAGTTGAATTTATGGCCTTTACATTTGACTGATTTATCGTGTAACCGAAGTTTAACGAATTCCTTTCAGAACTCATGTGAACGACCTCATACTTTTCGTTACTTAGGATCAACTGCTTATTTTCGCACCATTCAGATATCTTTTCTAAATCTTAAAGGAGGGGGATTAAAGTTTAACTGGGTTGGGACATGGAAGGTGTGGAGGTGTAGTGTTGGGGGAATGTCGTGGTAGAGGTGAGACAGAGTACCAGAACCATTGAGCAGGGGAAACTACGAGGTGGCTAGTGTCGAGTTTACAGGTGATGTAGAATATTCAGAGGTGCTCAAGATGGAAGAATAGACGGGAAATTTTAGGAGCTGGTAGAAAGGCTAGGCAGAGCACGTAGTGTTTGAGTATCTGTAGAACGTGATGAAAGGATGAAGGAGTGGAAGTCCATGCCACATTGTTTTAGCGTGTTAGTTAAAGGGATAGAAAGGTCGTAAATAATAAGGTAAAGGTCGAGGGGTCGGAATCTGTGGGTAGTTTGGCCTATAATTATCACATGGTTTTCGGTAGGGTTCATTTTGAGGATTTTGAGGAGCCACTGGTTGTACCTGGAGGTAAACTGACTGAGATGAAGCTGGAGGAATCGTTAGAATTTCTGGAGGGTAAGGTAGAGGGTGAAGGGAGGTGGTGTCATGGGCATGCTGAAGAAGATGAACAGGAGGAGGGCGCTTTGCGATATAAACAGTGTAGAGGAGATACAGGAGAGGCGAGGGGACAGAATCTTGGGGCACACCTGATCTGGGGAGGAAGATTCAGGTGTTGTAGTTGATGGTGATATAAGACGGGCAGTTACAGAGACAGGGTGCAATGAGGTGGACATAATTTGTGGAAAGTGCAATGGTTCTTAAGCTTAAAGAGGAGTTCTAAAGGCACATGTCCTTATAAGCTTCCTCATGATCTAGGGAGACAAAAACGACGAATTTGCTGCTGTTGATTTGGTAGGATAGGAGATTAATAAGGTACAGGAATCGGTCACTGGAGGAGAAATTGGGATGGAAGGTACGTTGATGAACGGGAATGGGCAGGTGTTGTTTTAGAAGTTTGTGGGTACATCAAGACAGGATGGTCTCAAAAACTTTGCTAGGCGTAGGTGCCAATGGCAGGTTTATTAGGTTTGAGGAAGAGGAAGATCCGAGAGTTTTTCTGTGGCTCAGGATAGAAGCACATGTGTGGCATTATAGTGTAAAGTGTGGCTAGGATTTCCAGCAAGGAGAGGGGACATTCTTTCAGGTGACTGTATCTTTTGCAGTCGTGACAGAGCTGTGTTGCATTTGTGATGGAGTATCTGTTGAATGTTTTGTTTTGTTATCAGGGTATTGAGTTCTATCTGTGAGATGTGGTAGAGATATTGGAAGCCAGGAGTAAGTGGTGGGAGGGAGGTATTGATACGCTCGTGGACTGCCAGGAATGAGGAGTAATCGAAGTGGGGTCGTCTAGAACGGTGAACGTGTCTTAGACGTAGGACACAACGTGATTGACTTTGTTTAGGTTGTCAGGGAAATGGTGATTATCAAACAGGAGGAGATACAAGGGAGTGTGTTTGTTGCCAGTAAGATGACTAAGTGCTTTCCAGTACCTGGAAGAGTTTATAGGCAATATGGGGTTGAGGTTTGTGCTTATTGGTAGCAAACACAGCGTTTCTTAGCATTCAGTAGATTACAGATGTGTCATTGCAAGTGTAAGTGGCATGTGAATGTGTTTCATTCAGGTCTTGGTCATGGGTCTGCAGGAAAGACCAGTAAAGGCGATGAGATTCAAGGTCCGGCCCGTGTGGCCGTGCGGTTCTAGGCGCTTCAGTCTGGAACCGCGCGACCGCTACGGTCGTAAGTTCGAATCCTGCCTTGGGCATGGATGTGTGTGATGTCCTTAGGTTAGTTAGGTTTAAGTAGTTCTAAGTTCTAGGGGACTGATGACCACAGATGTTAAGTCCCAAAGTGCTCAGAGCCATTTGAACCATTAGCCATTTTTGAGATTCAAGGAGTAGTAGGTGAGTACATGGCGGGAGTGTGGGATGGTGTGGATTGATGGGTTTCATCACACTGTGGTGAGTTATGGGTCCCTAGGGTGCTGGAAGGATAAGGGATGGATTCTGAATTGGGTAGCAATGAATTCTCTCTAGGCATCTGAGATGGTACAGTAATAGTTCTGGGTGTATTTGGGGGAGGAACGAGGAGTGGGTGCATGGGAAGGGCATGTGGTGTAAGGGATGGTGAATAGGACAGGCAGGTGGTCGCTTCTAGTGGCGTTGCGAACTGCTGCAGTAATGTGTCCAAGGAGGTTAGGAGAGATACACTCGCCCTAACCTTAGAAATCTGAAAATACTTCCTTCATGTCTCCATTTCCCAACTCATTCCCCACAAGGGCTCTACCCTCACCAAATCCCCCAACCCCTTCCACCACACCAACCTCCTCAAAAAGATATCCTGTGTCACCTTTGGCCGGCACACCACTCTTACACTCTTCCTTACACCCACCTTTTCCTGCCAACCCCAACCCCTCCCATCCTCTAATCGTCACCACCATGCCCATGAAGCCCAGCCCTGTGCTCACAGAGGCAGAGATGATGGCGTGACTGAATGCCCACAGCATCCTCAATGACTCCAGACCCACCTTCCAGAATCATGTTTTCACAGAATCCCCTTCCTCCATCGACCACCTACCCATCAAGTGAGTGCTTATGTATAAGTGCCTCTACCCCGCTGACCCTACCCACTCCCTTCTGTAGTCCTACCAATGCCAAAAGTCCTGGTCTATAGTGATCATCTTACCTCCACCTGTAAAAAACTTCTCACCTACTTCCATTGCAAAGTCTCCCATTTCCTCAAACAGTTCAAAATAGTTCAAATGGCTCCGAGCTCTATGGGACTTAACTTCTGAGCTCATCAGGCCCCTAGAACTTAGAACTACTTAAACCTAACTAACCTAAGGACATCACACACATCCATGCCCGAGGCAGGATTCGAGCCTGCGAATGTAGCGGTCGTGTGGTTCCAGATTGTAGCACCTAGAACCGCTCGGCCACCCCAGTCGGCTCCCTCAAAAAGTGCCCCAACATCGCTCCCCTTCTTTATGTAAAACATGTAATGAAGCCCACCCTACCTACTCCTCTAAATATAGGGGAAAACCCCCTCCCAGCAAACCAGAGCTCACCATCCCTGTTTGGCCAATTTATCAACCCCTTCACCCCAACAGTTCCCTCCACCTGCCCCCCACAGCTGAAGCATCATCCAGTTCCTTATAATTGTCCTTCAAAAATTCCACCCCTTCTACCATCCAAACACCCTCCAGCAGATTTCCCATGCCACCCATTCCGTTCTTCACCTGAGCACCTACACTACCTGCTCCCACAACGAAGCCCACTTCATCTTTACCTGCCTCGACACCCTTGTCTAAGCCTCCCTCGCCACCCTCCTTTCCCTTCTTCTCTCTCTGTCCTTTACCAAAACATCCGCTCCTTCCCTGCCAACAATCTTCTCTTCATGCATACCTGTTCCAGCACCAGATTGATGCCTTCATCCTCAATGAATCCTTCCTCCAACCTCACTACTGTGTCCACACCTCTCCCTGTGTCTTTCACCATACCGATAATTCCTGCCCCTTAGTGTGAGGTGGGGTCGCTATTGGCCATCTTAAGCATATCTCCATTGGGGGACAACCCCTGCTCAATGACCCTACTGAACACCTTATTCTCAATGTCTTTTTCCCCACCTCACCATCACTTGTGCCATCATATACATTCATCCTGCTGCTCCCATCCCCTATGACTTCCTCTCCCATATTGACTGTACCTTCTACACCTAACTGATTGTCTCAGATCTTAACATCCATAGCTGTGACCCTGCCACCCTCCAGTGGTGTCATCAGTTCCTTTCCACCCTCCAAGGCGACCTTGTCCCTCTCCCTCTGTGTACCTGTCCCAAAAATAAGATCACCCTGATGTTGTCCTGGCTTCCCCCGACCTCCCCATGATATTCAAAGATCCCATTGGTGGTGGCTACTTCCCGGCAATTCTCACAGTCTCCTTTGCCCCTCGCCCTCCCCTGGCTCCCCGCACTGCTGCCCCTCCCAAGGTCATTCACGACCATGCCAACTGGACTGCCTACCAGGAATCCATTGATACACCATCCTGATGACATCAGTCATGCCTTGTCCTTTCTTCAGATGATCCTCTTTGATGCTGTGGTTGCCCACATTCCCAACAAACCTATCCACCCCCACTGTCCTAACGTTGCTGCACAGGCCGTACTCCTTTTCCATGAATCCCCTGGCTCTATCATTCCTTTCTCTGCACTCATAACTGGGACACACAACTCTGCCAATGGTAATTACAAAGAAATGTTCAGAAGCTTTTTACAGCAAAGAAACGCTGGTACTGGCCCCATACATGCACACAACTCAATGCCACACTCCCTGCCAACTCCTCCAAGCACTGGTAAGCGTTCCACCACCTTACTGGTAGCCATCCCATCCCACATTATCCATTCCTCCATGACAAGTGCCCCTTTCCTAACAACCTTGGTAGGGCTAACCATTTTGCTTCCCATCTGTCCAAAGTCTTCTCCATACCCGACAATCCACATTTTGATTACTCCCTTCTCCTTGATGCCCTTAACCACATTAATACCACTGTTCCACCACTTGATCCTAGCTTCCCATAGTTGGACCAGCTACCACCCTCACAACTCAACACTCCTATTGCAGCACACAACATTAAACTTACCCTGCTCTCGAAGTGCAATACCACCCCTCATCACAACTGCATCATCTACTGCCACCTCAAGGAATACCCCTACCCTTTCTTGCTGCCCTTGCCACCCTGTACAATATTATCCTCAACACTGGTTTTTACCCTGACCTGCGAAAGACTCCAACAATCTGTTATTCCTTAAAACCAACAAACCCCCTTCTGCCGCCACCATCTGTTGACCCATATGCCTCACCTCTGTGTTAAATAATGTCCTTCAGTCCATCCTCTCCTGCCATATCCATCACCATGCAATTCAATACCCCTTCTTTCCTCTTACCCAGTGTGGTTTCTGGCTTTCCTTCTCTGCTGATGACCAACTCCTCAACCTCACCATTTTCCTTTCCTACACCACGGTATTTTCGTCTCTCTCGACCTCCAGAATGGCTACGACCATGTATAGCATTCTGGGCTCCTTCTCAAGCATCAGACTTATGCCTTACCTATCAACTTCATCCATTTCATTGGGTCCCTCCTCTCCCAATGTCACCATTTATAATACCAAATCCTGTACCCTCTATCCCACTGCAGATGTGCTCCAGGTCTCTGTCCTTTCTCCTCTCCTTTACATTCTTCACATGGCTGATAAGCCCAAACCACACACACCCGTCCATCTCCTTCGGTATGCTGCTGATGCCATCTTTGTTCACGTCCCCTTCAAAGGTTCCAGTGCACCCTGAAAACCCACCCTAACCACTGCTTGGTGAAATCAATGGCTCCTTCAGATCAATTTTTCCAAAATCCGGCAATTACAATAGGACGTACCACCCTGTCCTTCCAGCTTCATGATTTCTACCTCACCATCTTCTACTGTCCTACCCAACTTACTCCCACCTTAAAATACCTTGGCCTCAGCCTTGACTGTCACCTCTCCTGGACTTCCCATCTCCTTACCATACACTGCAACTCCTGTCCAGCTGGACATAGGGATTGCATCCTTCCACCATCCTTCATACCTACAAATCCTTGTTGTGCCAGTATTGCCTCAACCTCTGTGGCTCCTAAATTCTACAAAGCCCTCCAAATCCTTGAACGCCATGTGCTCTGCCTTCCTTTCTGTATCCATCTCCCATCCTCTATGAGGATCCTCAAAGGCCCCATCCCTTTCTCACATCTCCTCCCTATCCTTGAACATAAATATATCCTCTATACCAACTGCTGCCTCAATTCCCCTCACCCCCTGGTGTCTCCTTTCCTCTTCCCTCCCCACCTGCTGCCACACCTTTATCAACGTGTCCCACCCTCTCTCCATCCGTACATCCTCCACTAGCTCCCTCAAAGAGATGTCCAGGATCTCCCCATCCTGGATGATGTGCTGTTTATCCTTCCTTCCAACTGTGAGCCCCCTCTTCCTCTCCTCTCCTCCCTAGGGATCCCTCTCCTTTCCCCCCTCTCCTGTTCCTTCCTTCCTCCCCCCATATCCTTCTCACTTCTCCTTTCCCAGTCCTGGTGCTCCTTCCTAGATCGTTCCCTACCCCACCCTCCCAGTCTCCTGCTCCTTGGTGTGGTACCAGCTCCACCCCCTTCCCCCTGTTCGAGCTCCCCTTCCTCCTCTGACCCCCTTCTCTTCCACCTCATTCCCTCCTCTCTGGCCTCCCGTCCCTTGGAAGGTCCTTCCAGTTGTAACAAGGTTACTCCCTGTCACATTTTCGTGCTTGTCATATGTCTTATATAAGTGCATTGTATTTTAAGTGACATCATACCATGTGACTTTCACATTGTTAACTTTTTGATCATGTTCCCCATGCTGCCAGTTTACGTAAAAATGCCTTGTCAAAGTACTTTTTTTGTATCTTTTAACTCCCACTGCTTCCTCTTCTCTTGTGTTAACTTCATCCCCATATATCATGTATTTGTTTCTCCTGTGATATTGTATACAGTCTGTTGCATGAGGAAGAGTCAAGTGTGCTGCTGCCAGCCCACCCCCTCCACAATGGTTAAGGCTGTGAAATAATAACAAAAAGAGGCCACAGTGCGACAGTGGGTTGCTGTTTTAATGTTATTATTACTTATCCTTATGCTCCTTCCAGCAGCAGCTGTTCACTTGTAGATTGGCAGGAGGCTACTCCCCTGTACTTCAGTGGTAGCTTGCTATTATTAGCTCCACCCATCCTTCCCATATGGGGTTATTGGCAAAACTGGCTGGAGCAATTCTCCAGTGCTAGACTAATAGCGAAAGTATCCAGTCCACATCTGGCAGATATTGACAAAACTGGCTGGAGCTACTGTCTAGTGATCGGTCAATCGAAACTCAAATTGTTTAAATAAACAATATACTGCACAGCGTGCAAAATAAAGGCAAACATCTGTCGTATCCAGCAGTCCAGCAGAGACTCAGTCTTATTACTACTCACTTCCAGGTGCGAGGGGAGAGGGGAGAAGCGAGAGGGGAAGGGGAGAGGGCCAACAGTGCCCTCTGGAGATAGTGGTGTTGTGAACTATGTCGCTGGTCTCTGAGCCACAAGGTGAGCACACAAAATATGATATTCCTGCCAAATAATTTAAATTTCCTGTCATTTTTCCTGGGCCACCATTTTGCTGTTCGTCATGGGAGGGGAAGGGAATTGGAGGGGGCTGAGAGTTCTCTAAGGATGACCCATGCACCTGCTGGGGAAAACCCATGATGTCGTCAGGGGGTGGGGGTAATTAATCGATCACTTAATTTGCGTAATTAATTTGATATCAGTTTGATATCGAAATTGGCCAGAAACAGTCTTGTATCAACTCTGACAAGGCCTTTCTACGCTGCAGCTAGCCCCATCTTCACTGCTGATGATCATCGCAACCAGCCGCGATCGCTGAATAACAGACTACGCTGCGATATGATCCACCTACAGTCCAACGGTGTACAGTGTCACATCTGCTGCTGAAGGGCCGGCCTGATGACAGGTACTGGCGCCTATAAGTTCGATGCACTGTAGCGTTGTTGGATGATGTTTTCAGACTTAGGTTTCCATCCTTGATTTGTTCATCAAGGCACCCTCCAAAACCTCTCGAAGTTTGTCGCAACACTCCTGAGACACTCTGCATCAAAAATAAAGTAAAATAATCAATCACATAATCTCCATGTACAGTACGTCATTTTCGATTATGATAGTTGCTGGATATATTCCAGTCACGGCATTTCACTACAATTTTCATCCTGTACAGCTCTCTTTAGTACCTTAGAAGTTGTTCATTGACGTTTTAAGATATTTTAGGTCAGTCGGTTCCTTCTTCTCCTTAGTATTTTCTACGTTTTCCTTTTCTAGGTCATTCCGCGGAGTATTTCTTCGTCTGTTGCCTTACCTTTTTGCATAATTTTCGTGTCCTTAAGACGCTCTTTTGCACCTAACCGAGAACAACACATGCAAAAAGCTATTATATATCAATCATAATAATAAAAGCAATAATGGACAGTAATAATAGATATTATTATGATAATAATAATCATAATAGTAACACTAATAATGAAGATAAAATAATGGAGGAATTCAGAATGGTATTAATTTGTTATAGCATCAACCTCAATAGTAATAAATGGCATTATTAACAAAAGTAATAATCTATAATAATAATAATAGTAACAATAATAATAAAATAATGGAGGCATTAAGAATGATATTGACTGGTTTACTGTAAGTGGCGTTCAAGAAGAAGCGAGCCGGAGGCAGGATTACAGAAAACAATACCTTTATGTTAGAAGTATTGACCCTGGCTGTTGAGACACGTGCCCACTGTGGCACAAGGCGGTGAATGGCTGTCTCATAAAATTCCCAGGGCTGCGATGTTAATCAGTTTCGCACGTACAGCTGGACGTAGTCGTCCGAAGTGAATCCTTTGCCCCTCAGAGCCTTTTTAAGCGGACCAAAAATTCTTTCCTTCTGATTCACTTACTGTAGCATGGGACAACAGTGGATGTGAAACGTCCCCTTAGAACAATTTATACATGACTGTGCTTAAACTGACACACAAGGTTTTTTAGCGCAACGCAATCTGACTTTCAAAAATCCCTACAAAAGAATGGCCCTGACTAACATTAACCTATACCTTTCACAAATCACTTACCTCACAAAAATCTTCGTTACTGGAACTACTGCAATACGGCGAGCGCCACTACTGCCAGCTAAATAAAAGATTCAAACTACTGAACGCACTAACTACTTAATATCATCATATATATAGCAATTCATGACAAATTACAAAACTCCGCCATCTCTCTCCCCACATCCACCACTGCTGGCGGCTCACCTCCAACTGCGCAACGCTACGCGCTGTTCACATCCAGCTGCCGCTGCCCAACACTACAATGGCAGACAACAATGCAAACTAGCCACAGGCTGCACACAGCACAGCCAGAGCGCTACGTGGCATTACCAATATAAAAATCTAAACAGCCTACATACAGTTGCCCAGCGTTGCTCGCAAACATTGACCACCCTTCGCCAAGTGATCAAACCAAAACGACCAGGCAATCTCAACCATGGGCTCATTCTGCTCCACGACAATCCAAAGCCTTATACGGCCAACACAATCGCGACACTCCTCCAGAAATTCAAATGGGAGGTTCTCGGCCACCCTCCATACAGTACGGACCTCTCTCTCTCTCTCTGTGATTACGCCATTTCTGGGCACCTTGGAAAGGCTCTGAGGGGCAAACGATTCACCTCGGACGACGATGTCCAGCTGCTGTACAGGCGGAACTGGCTAACATCGCAGCCCCGGGAATCTTACGAGACGACCATTCACCACCTCGTGTCACTGTGGGACACGTGTCTCAAAATCCAGGGTCAATACTTCTAACATACAGTTAATGGTTTCTGCCTCCGGCTCATTTCTTTTTGAACACCCCTTATACATTTGAGGCCTTGTTTGTTATAAGAAGAAGTGGAAGGGATAACTAAAGAGAAAAGGAAATGAAAGTGACAATGACTGCTAGGAAAGAAAAGAATAGGTATAGAGAACTCTGTAGACAAGGTTAGGGAATATGGTGGGGGAGGGTGCTGCACTGTGCTGGAATTGTCACCTATAACTGCACATAACTAGTCCTGTTGCTAGCAGACACAACCCAGCCCCAATAAGAGAAGAAACTGAGATTTTTTTTAATTATCTTGAGAATTGTGATTTACAAAGTGAAGCAACGCAGTTGTAGCACTCTCGGTACACGGAAGTTCAGGTTCTGAGGACTTGCACTTGAGCACACAAACAGTAGCTATTTGCATAGATTGAAGGTCAGTAGCAGTTCCTCCTGTATTGACGTCAACACACTAACGGGAAAATGTACCTGCATATCGTACACTGTCCAGTAATACCAAAGATTAAACAGCATAAACTGATCGAAAATAATCTGGAATAATCTGATCTAAAAACGCGTATGTTAGAGATAGCTCTCTAAAACTGTTCCTATAACAGAAATGATTTAATTTTCTTACTCATAACCTTCCACGGTAGCCAAGAATCACTGCTAATAATGCCTACGACGTCAGACCGCTCTATAATATAAATCTCAGACCTTAAACGCACACACTTCTCTCTACTGAGCTACTAGTAAATCAGAGTAGAGGTTGATATATTTTGCTACCTTCCCACTTAAGGGTACTAACTTTACCAAAAATTCAAAATGTTTTCAATGTATGAATTTTGACAGATACAGTCAGCGATCTATTTTGTTGCTACAGCAGCGCCCTTCAATAATAAAAACAATATCTCTGTCTTTATGTTACGAAACCATGTTCGTAAACTTTCAACTTTAGATAAAAAATAAACAAATCCTTCGTATTTTCTGTACTTTTAAACTATTGCATTCTTTTAAACATAAACTATAGCCCTAATTATTATATTACGGTTTTATCATTTAATGATCTTGAAGTGAAAACTCTTTGAGTCGTAAATACTATTGATTACCTATCTTGCGTTCATTCGTCGCTCAACGCGTGATGAGTGACAAACAAAACTAAATTCCCACTCCAAACGAAATGAAGTGATACAGAAAATAAAATAAAAATGAAACACACAAATCCTAGGGGCTACCATCACATTTTAACTCAATTTAAAAACAAATTGCAAAATTCTCATCCACTTCGGATGTTGGAAATCTGCGGTCCGACTAGCATAACTTCAATGAAAGGTCGCTCATCACCATTAACTACAGGAATAATGGCTTCAATGGAATTCCGCTTAAATATGGTTCAGCTAGGGCCTAGATCAAGAAAAAACGTTATCCTCACAACTCTAAGCTGTATCAAAATTAACAATAAACCACCACACTGGATGTTCCTGTAACAATCTTTAAATCTCTCAAAAAACCGAGGCCTCTGCTCGACAGTAAAATAATTCAGTATCCACATATCACGTCAAACACCCAGTTCATCCAATACATTCAAGGCCATTACTCTATGTCTCAGAGAACGCCTTCATCAGCTAGAATTAATCGTAGCAGCCACCTTATAGGCGTGCTACAAATACACCATAACCGGAAACAAGACTCAAATAGCTTCAGTCCGATCGCTGAACTCAAACAATGTTTCTTCGATTCACGATTCACAATCCACAGAAAATTCGTGACCGCGTTGCAGGTACAAAACTTGAACCTTCATTCAGCTGATTGGACAATACATCACTGTGATAATTCCTAATTTCAAATATAGGAGCGCAGGGAAATTAAATTATTTTCAGTCTTTTAATATCCAGCCCCATACCCGCTGCTTCAATCTTTCACCGAAATACGGACACTTTCAGTCATACTTCTAAAACTGCGAAAGATTCTCAGCTGCATCATAAATCGATACGACCGTCCGATAAATTAATATCGATAGCTAACTGCATCAGCTCAAGTTAGCGAACGAACAGCAACTACATGTCCGATGCTTCCCACGCTCTACACACAAACTAAGTTCCTCTTAAGTGTTTCTCATCGCTCCTCGCCAGTAACTGAATTCGTCGGTCATAAAATCATAGTTGAACCATTTCGTTGACGAACGTTCGGCGCCACCATTATTCCTTAACATTCATCAATTAGCAATATATAGTCAACCCCTCCCCCCCCCCTCCCCCCAATGGACCATGGACCTTGCCGTTGGTGGGGAGGCTTGCGTGCCTCAGCGATACAGATAGCCGTACCGTAGGTGCAACCACAACGGAGCGGTATCTGTTGAGAGGCCAGACAAACGTGTGGTTCCTGAAGAGGGGCAGCAGCCTTTTCAGTAGTTGCAGGGGCAACAGTCTGGATGATTGACTGATCTGGCCTTGTAACACTAACCAAAACGGCCTTGCTGTGATGGTACTGCGAACGGCTGAAAGCAAGGGGAAACTACAGCCGTAATTTTTCCCGAGGGCATGCAGCTTTACTGTATGGTTAAATGATGATGGCGTCCTCTTGGGTAAAATATTCCGGAGGTAAAATAGCCCCCATTCGGATCTCCGGGCGGGAACTACTCAGGAGGACGTCGTTATCAGGAAAAAGAAAACTGGCGTTCTACGGATCGGAACGTGGAATGTCAGATCCATTAATCGGGCAGGTAGGTTAGAAAATTTAAAAAGGGAAATGGATAGGTTAAAGTTAGATATAGTGGGAATTAGTGAAGTTCGGTGGCAGGAGGAACAAGACTTTTGGTCAGGCGAATACAGGGTTATAAATACAAAGTGAAATAGGGGTAATGCAGGAGTGGGTTTAATAATGAATAAAAAACAGGAAGGCGGGTAAGCTACTACATACAGCATAGCGAACGCATTATTGTGGGCAAGATAGACACGAAGCCCACGCCTACTACAGTAGTACAAGTTTATATGCCAACTAGCTCTGCACATCACGATGAAATTGAAGAAATGTATGATGAGATAAAAGAAATTATTCAGATAGTGAAGGGAGACGAAAATTTAATAGTCATGGGTGACTGGAATTCGGTAGTAGGAAAGGGAGAGAAAGAAACGTAGTAGTCGAATATGGATTGGGGCTAAGAAATGAAAGAGGAAGCCGCCTGGCAGAATTTGGCACTGAGCACAACTTAATCATAGCTAACACTTGGTTCAAGAATCATAAAAGAAGGTTGTATACATGGAAAAAGCCTGGAGATACTGACAGATTTCAGATAAATAATATAATTGTAAGACAGAGATTTAGGAACCAGGTTTTAAATTGTAAGACATTTTCAGGGACAGATGTGGACTCTGATCACAATCTATTGGTTACGAAGTGTAGATTAAAACTGAAGAAACTGCAAAAAGGTGGGAATTTAAGGAGATGGGATCTGGATAAACTGACTATACCAGAGGTTGTACAGAGTTTCAGGGAGAGCGTAAGGGAACAAATGGCAGGAATGGGGGAAAGAAATACAGTAGAAGAAGAATGGGTAACTTTGAGGGATGAAATAGTGAAGGCAGCAGAGGATCAAGTAGGTAAAAAGACGAGGGCTAGTAGAAATCCTTGGGTAACAGAAGAAATATTGAATTTAATTGATGAAAGGAGAAAATATAAAAATGCAGTAAATGGAGCGGGCAAAATGGAATACAGACATCTCAAGACAGATACTGCCTACAGGAAAATTAAAGAGACCTTTGGAAATAAGAGAACCACTTACATGAACATCAAGAGCTAAGATGGAAACCCAGTTCTAATCAAAGGAGGGAAAGCAGAAAGGTGGAAGGAGCAAATAGAGAGTCTACACAAGGGCGATGTACTTGAGGACAACGTTATAGAAATGGAAGAGGATGTGGATGAAGATGAAATGGGAGATATGATACTGCGTGAAGAGTTTGACAGAGTACTGAAATATCTGAGTCGAAACAAGGCCCGGGAGTAGACAGCATTCCATTGGAATTACTGACGGCCTTGGGAGAGCCAGTCCTGACAAAACTCTACCATCTGGTGAGCAAGATGTATGAGACAGGCGAAATACCCTCAGACTTCAAGAAGAATATAATAATTCCAATCCCAAAGAAAGCAGGTGTTGACAGATGCGAAAATTACCGAACTATCAGTTTAATAAGTCACAGCTGCAAAATACTAACGCGAATTCTTTACAGACGAATGGAAAATCTAGTAGAAGCTGACCTCGGGGAAGATCAGTTTGGATTCCGTAGAAATATTGGAACACGTGAGGCAATACTGACCCTACGACTTATATTAGAAGCTAGATTAAGGAAAGGCAAGCCTACGTTTCTAGCATTTGTAGACTTAGAGAAAGCTTTTGACAATGTTGACTGGAATACCCTCTTTAAAATTCTGAAGGTGGCAGGGGTGAAATATAGGGAGCGAAAAGCTATATGCAATTTGTATAGAAATGGCAGTTATAAGAGTTGAGGGGCATCAAAGGGAAGCAGTGGTTGGGAAGGGGGTGAGACAGGGTTGTAGCCTTTGTAGCCTCTCCCCGATGTTATTCAATCTGTATATTGAGCAAGCAGTGAAGGAAACAAAAGAAAAATTCGGAGTAGGTATTAAAATCCATTGAGAAGAAATAAAAACTTTGAGGTTCGCCGATGACATTGTAATTCTGTCAGAGACAGGAAAGGACTTGGAAGAGCAGTTGAATGGAATGGATAGTGTCTTGAAAGGAGGATATAAGATGAACATCAACAAAAGCAAAACGAGGATAATGGAATGTAGTCGAATTAAGTCGGGTGATGCTGAGAGTATTAGATTAGGAAATGAGACACTTAAAGCAGTAAAGGAGTTTTGCTATTTGGGGAGCAAAATAACTGATGATGGTCGAAGTAGAGAAGATATAACATGTAGACTGACAATGGGAAGGAAAGCGTTTCTGAAGAAGAGAAATTTGTTAACATCGAGTATAGATTTAAGTGTCAGGAAGTCGTTTCTGAAAGTACACTCCTGGAAATGGAAAAAAGAACACATTGACACCGGTGTGTCAGACCCACCATACTTGCTCCGGACACTGCGAGAGGGCTGTACAAGCAATGATCACACGCACGGCACAGCGGACACACCAGGAACCGCGGTGTTGGCTGTCGAATGGCGCTAGCTGCGCAGCATTTGTGCACCGCCGCCGTCAGTGTCAGCCAGTTTGCCGTGGCATACGGAGCTCCATCGCAGTCTTTAACACTGGTAGCATGCCGCGACAGCGTGGACGTGAACCGTATGTGCAGTTGACGGACTTTGAGCGAGGGCGTATAGTGGGTATGCGGGAGGCCGGGTGGACGTACCGCCGAATTGCTCAACACGTGGGGCGTGAGGTCTCCACAGTACATCGATGTTGTCGCCAGTGGTCGGCGGAAGGTGCACGTGCCCGTCGACCTGGGACCGGACCGCAGCGACGCACGGATGCACGCCAAGACCGTAGGATCCTACGCAGTGCCGTAGGGGACCGCACCGCCACTTCCCAGGAAATTAGGGACACTGTTGCTCCTGGGGTATCGGCGAGGACCATTCGCAACCGTCTCCATGAAGCTGGGCTACGGTCCCGCACACCGTTAGGCCGTCTTCCGCTCACGCCCCAACATCGTAAAGCCCGCCTCCAGTGGTGTCGCGACAGGCGTGAATGGAGGGACGAATGGAGACGTGTCGTCTTCAGCGATGAGAGTCACTTCTGCCTTGGTGCCAATGATAGTCGTATGCGTGTTTGGCGCCGTGCAGGTGAGCGCCACAATCAGGACTGCATACGACCGAGGCACACAGGGCCAACACCCGGCATCATGGTGTGGGGAGCGATCTCCTACACTGGCCGTACACCACTGGTGATCGTCGAGGGGACACTGAATAGTGCACGGTACATCCAAACCGTCATCGATCCCATCGTTCTACCATTCCTAGACCGGAAAGGGAACTTGCTGTTCCAACAGGACAATGCACGTCCACATGTATCCCGTGCCACCCAACGTGCTCTAGAAGGTGTAAGTCAACTACCCTGGCCAGCAAGATCTCCGGATCTGTCCCCCATTGAGCATGTTTGGGACTGGATGAAGCGTCGTCTCACGCGGTCTGCACGTCCAGCACGAACGCTGGTCCACCTGAGGCGCCAGGTGGAAATGGCATGGCAAGCCGTTCCACAGGACTACATCCAGCATCTCTACGATCGTCTCCATGGGAGAATAGCAGCCTGCATTGCTGCGAAAGGTGGATATACACTGTACTAGTGTCGACATTGTGCATGCTCTGTTGCCTGTGTCTATGTGCCTGTGGTTCTGTCAGTGTGATCATGTGATGTATCTGACCCCAGGAATGTGTCAATAAAGTTTCCCCTTCCTGGGACAATGAATTCACGGTGTTCTTATTTCAATTTCCAGGAGTGTATTTGTATGGAGTGTAGCCATGTATGGAAGTGAAACATGGACGATAAATAGTTTAGACAAGAAGAGAATAGAAGCTTTCGAAATGTGATGCTACAGAAGAATGCAGAAGGTTATGTGGGTAGATCACATAACTAATGAGGAGGTATTGAATAGAATTGGGGAGAAGAGGAGTTAGTTGTACAACTTGACTAGAAGAAGGGATCGGTTGGTAGGACATGTTCTGAGACATCGAGGGATCACCCGTATAGTATTGGAGGGCAGCGTGGAGGGTAAAACTCGTAGAGGGAGACCAAGAGATGAATACACCAAGCAGATTCAGAAGGATGTAGGTTGCAGTAGGTACTGGGAGATGAAGAAAATTGCACAGGATAGAGTAGCATGGGGAGCTGCATCAAACCAGTCTCAGGACTGAAGACCACAACAACAACAGCCGACTGTCGTTCTAGCGGCCAGTTGGTGCGCGAAGATCTCTGCCTCGAGCGCTCTGCTGTTGTCTCTGGGCTGACGGATGATCTTTGCCACCATTTTCAGAACATGCAGTACAAATACTCGACTATCTGCACATATACATATGTCATGTATTACATACAGAAAGTTACAAGTTAATACATGTTCCTTTTCCCATATTTTATTTACCTCATACTTTTTCAGTGGAGTGAAACGAATCTTGAAGAAATTACATCGCTAAAACGTGCGAAATTTTTATGTCCCAGTATAGAGGGTTGACGAGAGTCATGTGCAAAGAGACATAGCTGTTGTGATAAAAGGTGGGCTATTAACTGTCTTTTGAATTTTGAAAGGTTTTTAATTTCTCTAATATTATTAGGAATATTGTTCTAAAGAAGGTTTAATGATACAGAAAATGATTTAGAGAACATGTCAGCTTTGCATAGTGGTAAAGAGAGGATTTTACTTAGTTGGGAAAGAATATTTCTGCTGTGTTTTACTGGTAGTAGTCTAAGAGTTGAAGTAAGTGGGAAGGAGCGCAAAGATTGATAAGATGATGCAGCAAACACAGGGTATGATAATCCCTACATTGATCGGAACATAGCCACGATAATTGCTCACAGTCAGGAGTGATACGTTCGAAACACCGTACATCACTAATGTATCGCACACAAGGGTTCATCGCCAATTCCAGCCGACGTGAGTTCTCATACAAAAATCCTTGGAGGACAGGACCAATATAATCAAGGATTGGGAGTATTAGTGACTCAACGAGTATCTTTTAAGCTCGAGATTGAAGTGACGTAACGAATGAAAATTTCTGTCAATGCGGGTTTCGAAGCTGGGTCTCTTGCTCACTAGGGAGGTGCCCCAACCATTACGCCAGCCTGGCACAATAGCTTCGCATAACTGCACGGACGACTCTGGCAAGCATCCCTCCTCGGTCCAAATTCTCATTCGCACCTCAACCGTCTTGGTATTCTCCCTAAACTCGAACAGCATTGCACAGGCTCACCAACTGAATTGGAATAGCACCTCTACATCTACATCGACATACATACTCCGCAATCCACCATACGGTGCGTGGCGGAGGGTACCTCGTACCACAACTAGCATCTTCTCTCCCCGTTCCACTCTGAAACAACTAGGGAAAAATGACTTCCTATGTGTCTCAGTACGAGCCCTAATCTCTCTTATCTTGTCTTTTTGGTCTTTCCGCGAAATATGAATTGGTGGCAGTATAATTGTACTGCAGTCAGCCTCAAATGCTGGTTCTCCAAATTTTCTCAGTAGCGATTCACGAAAAGAACGCCTCCTTTCCTCCAGAGACTCCCATCCGAGTTCCTGAAGCATTTGCCTAACACTCGCGTGATGACCAAACCTACCAGTAACAAATCTAGCACCCCACCTGTGAATTGCTTCTATGTCCTCCCTCAATTCGACCTGATAGTGATCCCAAACGCTCGAGTAGTACTCAAGAATAGGTCGTATTAGTGTTTTATAAGCGGACTCCTTTACCTTCCCAAAATTCTACCAATGAACCGAAGACGACTATCCGTCTTCGCCACAACTGCCATTACATGCTTGTCCCACTACATACCGCTCTGCAACGTTACGCCCAAATATTTAATCGACGTGACTGTGTGAAGCGTTACACTACTAATGAAGTATTCAAACATTACCGGATTCTTTTTCCTATTCATCTGCATTAATTTACATTTATCTATATTTAGAGTCAGCTGTCATTCTTTACACTAATCACAAATTCTGTCCAAGTCATCTTGTATCCTCCTACAGTCACTCAACGACGACATCTTCCCGTACACCACAGCATCATCAGCAAACAGCCGCACAATGCTATCCACCGTATCCAAAAGATCATTTATGTAGATAGAAAACAAGAGCGGACCTATCACACTTCCCTGGGGCACTCCAGATGATACCTTCACCTCCGATGAACGCTCACCATCAAGGACAACGTACTGGGTTCTATTACTTAAGAAGTCTTCGAGCTACTCACATATTTGGCAACCAGTCCCATATGATCGTACCTTAGGAGTCTGCAGTGGGGCACCGAGTCAAACGCTTTCCGGAGGTCAAGGAATATGGCATCCGTCTGATACCCTTCATCCTTGGCTCGCCAAGACATCATGTGAAAAAAGGGCGAGTTGCGTTTCGTAGGAGCGGCCTCAGCCTCGAATGAATCCTGCCTGGAAGCCAGGCATAGTGCCGTAATCAAATGGAACTCTATCGTTCCAGAGACCTTTTCACGTCTGAAATATCTATGATGTGAGTATGCAAACTGTAGTGACGGATGAAAATTTATACCAAGGCTAGAATTCGAACCCATGTCTCCTGCTCACTAGACGGATGCACTATCTATTACACCATGCTTGCACAGAGGCTGTTGAAACAGCTCCCTGCTGGGTGAATGAACATGGTGTTTGTTTCTTCCACCCGACTTCACTGGGATCTCAGGGACTCAGTTTAGATTAATAACCAGAGTAGGAAGTGATTTAATTTCTTAAAGAACAAATTTTTTTTTTGAGGTGTCAATTTATCATCTGAGTGAGACAATAATGTCGTTTGCCTTCCTCTTCACCGCACACATTTACGTACGTTAGTAAAGTTGGTATTGGTAGAACCTGAGTTATTTCGCTAATTAATTGGTTAAAGTCACTTTTCTATTTTAAGTCTAGTCTCGAAAAGTTCTTGCGTTTACCTCTAAATAACTTCAATGGGTTTCATTCGCAATTTTTTAGAAATGTTTATGGTAGCGGTCAAAGATATCATTCCCTTGCAGTGGCTGAGACTCAACTCTCAAGAATGCTTGTTGGTACGTCTCTGACTTTTCTTTACGGTTTTTTATTCATAAAAGACGTCCAGGTTTGAAACTGTCTTTATAGTTTGCTTTAGTCCTTTAGCTTAGAATTTTATTGAATTACTTTACTTTCCTGACTAAACGCTTGCCTGGGCAGCGACATTGACCCCAAAAACTAAGTTTTCCGATTACTCAGAACATGTAACCACCATGAAATGCTTTTCTGCAATATATTTTCTCAAAAGTCACTCCACAAAACAAAAATGGTTCACACGAGCACATAAATTTGACAAGGAGCAGTGCTAGTAATCGTACCAGTAACTGTACTAACAGAAGAAGTCGAAACTGTAATGGTAATAACGATAGTAACGTAAGAATAATGTAAGATGGGCTTATATAGCCCTCGAAGGAGCTTTATATTCCATATTCGGCTGCTTCGAACTTTGTTATTTCTTATTAGCAAAATATTACTAAAGTCGTTCAAAAATAGAAAAAAGTATTATAAAGAAAATGTTCTGAGGAAGACTTTAAAAGAAATAATTCTAGAGATTTCTACAAAACTTTTAGAAAACAGCTAACCAAACACCAATCCCCAAATTTATGTTTTAAAGATGAAGAGAACAAGCTAGGTTTGACAAACAAGACTAATTGTGAAATATTAGCAAAATATTTCGAGAATCTACTAAATTGTGAACCACCCAAAGATAAAATGAGTTTTGAAAACCACCGAAATACTAATACCGAGTCAAAACCTCCAGACGCTGAAGAAATAAAACACATAATACACAGTCTAAAAAGCAATAAAGCCCCAGGTGAAGACTCCATAGTACCAGAAATCCTAAAAATAATGGATACCAACCTCCCACAAGTTTTGGAACATATGTTTAAGAAGATCTGGGACGAAGAAAGAATTCCTGAAGACTGGCAGTGTGCCCTGATACACCCACTACACAAAAAGGGGGATAAGATGAATGTTAATAATTATAGAGGGATCTCGCTACTACCAGTAGGATACAAAATTTTGTCAAGGAAATTACTTCAAATCGTGGAGCCAGTTCTGGATAAAAAAATAGGTGAATATCAAGCAGGTTTTAGACAAGGTAGATCCTGTGTTGAACAAATATTTAACCTGAAAACACTAATTCGTTACAGAATCTCAAGAGGCCAGAGATTTGCAATAGTATTTGTAGATTTCAAAAAAGCATACGACTCGGTAGATAGAGAAACATTACTGAAAGTATTGGAAGAATTTGGGGTCGATAAGAAAACAATTCAAATTATCAAACAGACGCTAACAAACAGTAAGGCCAAAGTTAAATTTATGGGTGAAATTTCAAGGAAGTTCGAAATTAAAACAGGTGTTAGACAAGGTGATGGTTTATCCCCAATCCTCTTCAACTGCGTACTGGAAAAGATATTGAGAATATGGAAAGAAGAACTCAAAGGCACCAAGAATGACATCAGAATTGGAACAAAAAAAGAAAAAATAGAAGTGGACTGTTTAGCTTTTGCAGACGATCTGGCAATAATTACAGAAAACGAAGAAATAGCTCAGAACTACTTGGAGAAACTACAAGAAGTTTCGGCCAGAGCTGGACTGCAGATTTCATTTGAAAAAACCGTGTATATGTCTAATCATAGAAATAACAAGAAAAATCTTATTACTAAATACGGCAATATTAAGAGAGTAGAAAAATTTAAGTATTTAGGTGAAATAATTCAAGTGAATGGTTTAGACAAGAGTGCAAACCAGGCGAGAGCAAGGAAAATGGAATTTGCTTTTCAAAAAACCAAAGACATATATAACAAAAAAACATTTGGATTCAAGCTAAATTAAGACATTATAAAACTGTCATTAGACCAGAATGCCTGTATGCATCGGAGTGCCTAACTCTTAACAAAAAGGGGGAAATAGAAAACATGGAAAAGAAAGAAAGGAAAATTTTGAGAAAAATATTAGGACCGAGAAAGATTGGAGAAGAGTACAAGCTAAAGAGTAATAAGGAAATATACAAAACTATTGAGAAAGTGAGTGAGGCAATGCGTAAACGCAGACTAACGTTTTATGGTCACCTGTCGAGGATGGATGGAAACAGACTAACAAGAAAAGTGTTTGAACATAGTAACAGGAACGAAAAAACCAACAATAAATGGATACAGATGGTGAAAAAGGATTTGGCCTATTTTAATGTCACCCGTGAGTCAATCAGGGACAGGGAAAAGTTTAGACAAATAGTGAACGAAATTAAGTGTTTTCCAGAAGAAACGAAACTAAAGAATAATAACAGGAAATGGTCGGAAGAGCGGAGGAGGAACCACTCGAAAATGATGAGGAAATATTGGGAAGAGAGAAAAAAAGATCAAAAAGCCGGGCAAGTGAATTGTTGAACGTGGTCCAAAGATGGCCGAAATCGAAAGAAGAAGAAGAAGAAAGAAAATGTTCACAAAAACTACACAGTAATCTCCAATCACAAGAAGTCTGGTTACATTGGGCACGATTGCATGTGCAGCTGGCCAGAGCCACTGTGCCAGGATGGCGTCATGGTTACTACATCTGCCAATGAGCAGGAGAACCAGGTTGGAGTCCCGGCCCTGATACATATTTTCATTCGTCGCTTCAGTCTCCATATGCATATGTTATTTAATGTTATTGCTATTGAGGTAATGTTGTGCAAACTTGTGCACTCGTGCTATAGATAAACTATTTAGATTTTATAGTCTTACTGTTGTATTCTCTGATTTCTATTCCATTGTATTTTAGGTTTTGCCAAGTACTGTAATGGTTTTATTGAATTACTTTATTTTCCTGACTAAACGCTTGCCTGGGCAGCGACATTGACCTTTAAAAATTACGGCACGGATTTGATGAAACTATGAAAAATGTCGATCACGTTTGCAAATTAAAATATATATATCATATGTTCAGATTAAGGGAAAAGCTTATAGTCTGGAGACATCGGTGTCAACAGGTGAACTTTATCACTTTTGCCAAATCTTAGGCATTTAGTTTGTTTCTCTTCTTGTGGTTAACGTCCGCTGTGTCGAATATACGTATGGCGTTTGAGATTATTGGACTCAGCTAGACGTATGAGCACACACACTATCTTTGTGACTGGCTCCGTATGAGGGCAAATGCCATCAAAATATAGGACCTATAGTGGGCGGGATGACTGTTAAAATTTCAGTCCCTGTAGGAAAGAGTACGTTTTCGCTGCTGGGAGAACTGTAACGAAAGTGAAAGAAGAATGGAAAGCAAGACTCGTTTCCCATCTAATATCGGGGAGTCTTTTAGTAGTAAAATATTCTACGCTTTTGTTTAAGGACCTTAACTACAAAATAACTCTATAATTTCTCGTAAGTTCGTCTTTAATGGATACATCTTTCAGCCACTTCATAAACGTAACTAATAAACATGCCATGAAAGTACATACACTGCAGAGGGCCCGCGCAAGACGAGAAGCAGTGTTATCCAATGGCGCTGTATGTATCGTTCAAATAGTCGGACGATCGGAGAAATGTTTGTGTTCATTACTCTCTGTATAAGGTTTTCTCACATGAAGTGATTATGAGAAACTACCACCTTTCCGTCTGGACTTCATAACGCTGCAGAAAAAGATCATTATTTTCTATGTTCAGTAAATAGCCACGACGAAGAAGTTTGTAGTAAACATCAAAATTATTCATTTCGTAAGCAGTGTTTTGGTAGCAATACGCATTTTGAGAAGTGAGTCACTGTTTATTGTTTTCCAAGCATGCAGCCTGTTACATGGTTTCATAGGTGGGAGTTCCCACAGATATTATTTATTGACAATGGCAGAATGGGCGCAATAGATGGTTACTGTTTCACTCAACAAAATTCGAAACGGGCAATACATTAAAACGGAATTAAAAGGAAACTAATTTTCGATGTCCCAGGAACATTGTCCAATTGTTTGGTGTAAATGAATAGTGTGAGCATTCCTCAACTTTTTTTGGACTACGAAAAATTGTGAATTATGTCTTTCGCCACTACCTTTGTTCGTTAAAAGCATTTTGGGTATTTTAGGCCCTGTCTATGCTGTAGAACAGGGTTACCTTATGATATTCGTTGCTGTTGTTTCTTGACTACATCAAAGAGTGGAAATCGCCTCAGTTCTACGTTGGCTTGAAGTGACATGTATTTTTTTTTTTTTATTTTGTTCCGTTTTGAGGTGCATGGGGAGATGTATAACATTCCGTTGCTCTCGGTGCTGTTTCCTACCATTTCATTATGCAGATCTTCTCAAGCAGGATTGAACATATTCCTTTGCTAAACACCAATCACTACTTAGGCATTAAGATACATTTAAAAACAGAGGTAAGTTGCTATGACTGCAGATTGTAGTTATCTTTCAGATGGTTACTTATGCCCGTACTGAATTGTCATGTATCACCTGATCATTGCTATCGATATTTCACAAGGTGTGTATTTTAGATACTGTTAAGTCCAACTCAGCATTATTTGTTGATTTCCACTTGATTATTCGTCCGCTGGGCACGTGTGGTCTTTTGAGACCCCATACCACTTACACCCGTTGCATTTCATTATTTACTGGACCTCCAACGCTCATGGTTCCTGACATCTCTCTCGTAGTTACGATCTAAATGTCTACTGTGCAGAGATACCATTTTCTAACTATTTCTTTAATTTATGGTGACGTAGTTTAGGCATCACCGAAAATTGGCACTTGGGGTCTCAAAGACCCCACCTGGTTTAACTGTCTCAGTGTTGCCAGAAAATGGCTCAAGTTGGCAGAACTTATTAACAATGAAGGTTACTCAGTTGTTAAGCTTCATACAGCATTGTTGATGCAAGGGAAATGGATGATGGCTGGCTTTATTAGGCAGGCACAATATTTGTTTTCAAATCTTACAATTTTGCATACATGTATGATATTATTTATGAAAAGAAAGAAATATCTGTTCATTATAATGTAAGTTAAGTCAAAACTATGAAAACTGTAGAAACTGTAGGAAAAACTATTTTCTTATAACTTTGGTTAGGTGGGATTAATTTTTTGTTTAGGGTGACTGAAAACTTGTTTGGGCTGAAGAAGCTGATAAGATTCTTCTTCAGATGTGGCATGATGCTGATATCCATAATGGAAGTATTTCTGACCTGAATGATGATGAATACTTGCCCTCAGATACTAAAGAGAAGGAAGGCAGTTATGAAGTGGAAGAGGAAGATAATGAAGATGACGGCATTCACCACGACGATGATGTAATGACAACACTATGAAAGATTATTTCATTGGAAAAAATGGAATGATTTGCTACAAAGAGTCTCAACTAAGTGCCAAACTCCATCTCATAATATAATTCGTGATAAACTTCGTCCTAAAATGGTATCACCTAGAAGAAGCCCTAAAGCTCCTAATTACCCCAGAAATAATGTCCATCGAGGTAAGGGAAACTAACAGAGACGCTAGGCAAGTGTACAAAAAGTGGAAGGAAGATTATCCTAGTAGAATACCTAATGTATGGAAGGAACTAGATGCTGAAGAATTAGAGGCGTACATTGGTTTGCTTATATCTTCTGGAGCCTACAGATCAGGGATGGAGGACCACATGAGGGAGAGAGGACTAGAGTGAATAGTGGAAGGAAGAACATGGCAGGCCTATTTTCAGAGCGACAATGCGCGTAAAAAGGTTTCAAGCTATCACAGGTTTTCTCAGATTTGACAACAAGGAAACAAGGGAAGATCGTAGGATTCATGGTAAATTAGCTGGGAAATGTTCCATGTACAGTCCAGGCTTTGACGGAACTGTTGATGAACAGCTTGTTGAGTTTAGAGGGAAATGTCCTTTTAGCCAGTACATGAGAAACAAGCGTGCTAAATATGGTATAAAAATATGATGGTCTTGCGATTCTATAAATGCAATTTCGCTGAATGGGCAAATTTAGTTGGGAAAACAACCCAGCCAACAGAGAGAAGTAAATCAGGGTTCCAGAGTCATAAGAGACCTAACTGAAAAATGGCTCAAGAAGGGCCGCAATATTGTAAATGACAATTTTTTCAGTAACATACCTTTAATGAGAGAATTTCTGGCGGTGAAAACCACTTATGTCGGATCTCTAAGAAAAAACAAGATTCGGATTCCTAAGGAGATGCAGCAACATCGTTCGAGAGAAGTAAATTTCTCTGTGTTTGGAGTCTATGATTCCACATCACTAGTATAATATGTACCAAAGAAGTCATTAGCAGTTATGCTTGTCTCCTCTCTTCACTCATCACGAACTGTAGTTGGTCACGGAAAGAAGCCAAAAGTAATAGAGCATTACAACAAACATAAGGGGGTGGTGACACCACGGATCAACTTGTGGGAATCTATAGTGCGAAACGCAACACCAAGCGCTGGCCTCTTGCATTCTTCTATAATATGATCGACATTCCTGGAATCGCTGCAGTGATTATATGGATGCATCATCACCCACAAAGCCTGTCTTTAAATCAGAAGAGGTGGCAATTCCTGCTGTAGTTAGGACGACAACTTGTTTATCCTTACATCAACAGAAGACTGATTGATAGGAGGTGCCTTCAGAAGGAAGCAAAAAGTGGTCCGCCTGCTCTTGGATATGACTATGATCCAAAAGAAATCAGCGCATCGGTGAATCACCAACCCACCTACAAACGATTAAGGTGTTCTTTGTGTGCAAGAAACATAGACAAAAAAATAAAAACAATATGTAACTACTGTGAAAATTTGTATGCAGTTCTCATTCCTGCCAGATTATGATATACTTAGAATGTGACAAACATGAGTAAGTGTGTCGTGGTGATATGGCCATTTCTATCACAGTCCTGATAAAAAAACAATGCGAAATATAACAATTTGATGCTACAACAAGGAAATAATGGCAATACCCCACAATGAATAAAGTGCTCCAGTCAAATTAACTGGGGCCTTGAAAGACCCCAAGTGCCAACTCATGTAACTTTTCCAACGTGCTCAGCGGAGGGTTATACATGCTATATTCTGGCTGGCTGGCAATTAGAGCAATGGATATTCAGAAGTAACCAGTTTTGGAGGGTGAACTTACTCACAAGGTTCTCGCACCAATTACTGAAGCTCTGATCGTGTCTCTACGACGCATGCCCTGTATACCGTACAATAATCAGTATTCACAGTGGGACAGTGACTGTACTTTATAGTTTCTATATCGTTCGATGCATGTTCCTTCGCATATGATGACTGACAGTCATTGTGAATATGATTTTACACCTGCTATACGACGTGCTAGTAGCATTTGAAAATTTGTGCCAGACTGGAACTCGAACCCGGATTTCCTGCCTTATGCGAGCGGTCGCCTTAACTTGCTTTGGCTATCCCTGAACAGTTCACGGCCAGACTCAGACTTCCATATGTCCTGATATCTACGTCCCATAGTGCCCGCACACAAATCGTGTGATTCCCGCACAGGGAGAGACATGCGTGCATTTCCAAGACACAGACACTGCTGAAGATTGACAACCATATAAAATCAATGTATTCACAAACTGGGAGCACGGTTATGCACCCCAAACCTTGGAGTGTTAATCCAGTTGCCTCGATATACATCTACATACGTACTCTGAAGGCCAGCGTATGGTGCTTGGCTGAAGTTACCTTGTGCCACCACTAGTCATTTTCCTACCTTTTCCAGTCACAGATAGGGTGAGGAAAAACGACTACCTGTATGCTTCTATATGAGCCCTAATTTTTCACATTTTATCTTCGTGTCCTTAGACGAAATGTATGTTGGCGGCAGGTGAATCTTCCTTCAGTCAGCTTCAAATGCTGGTTCCCTAAATTTTCTCAGTAGTGTTCCCCGAAAAGATCGTCGCCTTCCATCCAGCGAATCCCATTTGAGCTCCCAGACCATCTCCGAAATATTTGCATCTACCGGTAATAAATCTAGCAGCCCATCCCTCAATTGCTTCTATGCCTCCCTTTAATCTGACCTGGTGAGTATTCAGAACATTTAGGCAGTACTCAAGAATGGGTTGCACAAGTGTTCTATACGAAGTCTCTTTCACAGACGACCCGCACTTTTCAAAAAGTAAATCAATAAACCGAAGTAGACTGTTCGCCTTCCCTGCTACAGTCCTTGCATGCTCGTTCCATTTCATATCGCTTCGTAATGTTACGGCTAGATATTTAATCGACGTGACTTTGTCAAGTAGAACATTATTAGTACTGTATCCGAACAGTACGGAATTTTTATTCCTATTCACCTGCATTAACTTAATTTTTTCTACATTAGAGATACATGCCACTGCCTTTGTTATATAGAGGAGTCAGCTGCGTTTTTTCCAATTGCTTGGGACTTGGCGCTGGGCGAGAGATTCGGGATAAATCCAAGCTAAGCAAGTGGTGAATGCCGTGGCGGAAGCTTCGTAAAATCGATTTGGGATTCCATCCGGATCTGATAGTTTACTTGATTTCAACTCCTTCACTTGATTCTCTACCACAGGGACGCCTATAACTAAGTCCTCCCTACAGGAGTCTGTGAGACGGTCAAACAACAGTACGTTTGTACCATCCTCGTACGTGAACGATTTATTAGACTTGAAATGTAAAACTTCAGATTTCGTTTTGCTATCTTCTACTTGCACACAAAACTGGTCAGCGAGTGACTAGATAAAATCTTCGACCCGCCTAGAGATTTTCCGTAGGGCCAGAACTTTCTCGGTGTCTCGGCCGGATCTTTTGCTACGGTATGATGATGGTAGCTGTATGGTTCACGTATGGATTTTATAAACGCACAGATCTCTACTAACTTTACCCTAACGCCATTTGTGCGTTCTCTTTTGAACCGATTGTGCAACACGAGAGTGCAACAGTAGTTTATTTCTCAGAATTTTCCGATTTTTGTTATTAAGCCACGGTAGGTATTTTCTGTCCATAATCCACTTACGCGGCACTTACTTCTCCATAGTTCGATGAATAGTCGGTTTAAACTATTCCCATAAGAAGTCTATGTTCATCACCTTATGACTCCATACATCTTGAAATAAGATACATTGGGAGGAACGTTGAGTCGGTCGTCAGTCGTACACAATGAGTGTCGGAATGTGGCCTGCATGGCTCCAGTGTAAGTTCTGCCACCTGTCGATCACACAAGTACTTCTCGCGTAAGTGCTGTGTGTGGCCATCGTATCCAGATATCCATACCATTTTAGGAGTTTCATCTCTATGGTGCGTGTTATAGGTTTACAGACAACCATGGCCTCTTTTGAGTTGGTGTTTGACATGCTGTCCAGACTGGAGATGTCACAACTTCATATCTTAAACTCCATCTCTAGTGTAGGCATCTTGTTTCTCTGACACTTGCTTATTACTGTTTATTTCTCCTCTGTACGTAGCGATTTTATCAACGACTGAACCATATACCATCTTTTTGGTATTTTCTGTTACCTTGCTATTCCAAAGGACCGAGTGCAGTTGTCGTACGGCTCTCCTGCCCTGTCTTGTTTTATTATTTATGTCATCATCACTTAATCCGTTTGGTGACATCATAGCTCGCAGATTCTTAAACGATTACATCCCCTGATCTTAATGGTTTCAATCTCCAGATCCTGTATGGTACTATCGTCAAACTTCAGGTTTTTGCTATGCATAATTTTAGGCCATCCTTTTATACTCCTCTTTCAACTTCCGAAGTATGTACTCAAAATCTTCCTGGTCTCCTGCTACGATGACCTAGTCATCAGCGAAGTGAAGTGTATACAATATTTCATCACCAACAGGCATTCCCACGGCTCCACATTTGTTCCCTCAGGTTTAAAGCCCTTCCTCCACATATATTTTAAATAGTATCAGTGCTATAACACACCCTTTTGTGACAGGAAACTATGGTGACACTGAATTTCCTACTGTGACGGCGCTGACACATTCCGTATAGAACTGTTTAACTGCCTCGATGTAAATGGTTAATATATCACTATTCTTCTTACTAGCCCATGTATTGTTTTGTGATACCGTACATAGGCCTGCCTCAAATTCGTGATTACTATATGGCTCTCTGTCCATCTGGCACTTCCCTGTTAGATTCCATAAAGAGTTTGAATATTCCATTGATACATGAGCTCCTAGTATAAAACCATTCTGTTCTTCAGATATACCATTCTCTTCTTCATATATTATAGCCTCCACCCCACTCTTTCTTTCAAGATTCCCTCCGCTATTGATAGTATCACACGTGTGCCCTGGTAATTTCCGCGGTCATGCTTATTCTCTTTCATATACACTGAAGTAATAATAGACTTTTTCCATTCGTTGGATAAACGATACCCTTCCAAACACTCAACATACAGCCGCTTATAGACATCATACACAACCACAGAAGCTGCCTCTATTAATTCTTTGTTTTTCCCAAGCGGACACGGTACTTTCCCATTTTTTTATAACCTCCAAAGCCTTCAAAATTTCTTGCGTTGTTATTTGTCGAGGACATGGATGTTCGTCTTCTTCCATCAAACTTAACATCCCTTGTTCGAGAGGCTTTCCATAGGTAACCCAACACTTTCTTTCAAGGCCAATTTCGATTGAAAAAATGCGGAACTTGTTGTTGGATATCGTGGTATATTCATCCCTTCAACCACTATAGTTCCAAAAAGTTCCGATAGGTGTCGGTGCTGTCGTAGCCTTCAAAATTGCATCTAAGGTGGAGTTGCGTTCCAAGTGGAGAGATGCTGTTTTTTTCCTTTTTTTTTGTTTGTGGAAAATCAGAGCTTCGTAGGTATTAATCGACGCTAGCAGAATGTCTGCGGAGATATGGCAGGTGTCTGTCATCATCGTAACAAGGTCGCGCAAACCTGTCTGATCTCCCACGTGCCTGCCGGCCGCCCTCAGCTGTGACTCCTGCCATGTTGTAACACGCGGACAGTCTTATTCGAGTTGTTCAATGGATCACAGTCAAGCATGTCGATGCTCAACTGGGCGTTAGGTTGCTCACAGCCTAACAAAATACCATAAAGTGCAATGAAGGACCATTTGTGCGGAACTGCTTGCGGTTACGACACCGATCGTGACAATTTTTTGTCGAACGTTGTCATGAACGATGAAACATGGTTCCTCTGTTCGGACCGTAAATAAAATGGCCATCCACGGAGTAGCGCCACACCACCTCTGTTCGGAAGAAAAAGTTCGGAGCCGCACCCTGAGCCGGCGACGGTCTTCTGGGCGTCTGAAGGGGTTGTTCTGCTTGATGTCCTCCCTCATGGTTCAACGATCAACTGTAAAGAGGATAGTGTGCAACCGTCAGAAAATAAAACAAACAGCTTCAGCGTGTTCTTCGCCACAAAAATGCCTACGAACTTCTCCTTCATGACACTGCAACGTCTTACCAGAGTCTGCGTATTCGAGAGTGGTTCACAAAACTTCATTGGACTGTTCCCCATCCACACTACAGTCCGGATTTCGCACCATGCGATCTCCATATGTTTGGCCCCATGAAGGACGCACTCTGCGGCAATCAGTACGTAGATGATGGAGAGATTATTGATGCAGCAAGACGTTGGCTTCGACGTCGACCAGTAGAATGGTACAAGGAGTGCAAACAGGCCCTCGCGGTGATGTGGCGGAAGCCCATCGCATTGAACGGAGATTATGTTGAAAATTAGGATTTTATAGCCAAAGAATGGGGATTAGTGTGGCGCACTGGTATCCTGAATAAAAACAATCTGCTTTCAGAAAAAAATGTGTTTTATTACTTACTGAACAACCTTCGCATAAATTCCTTTCTCTTCTCTGTGATCTGGGCTTAGTAATCCTTCAACCTCTCCTCAGAGTTTGTTAAAGAGGTCCCAGCACTGTCTTTGCTTTCAACTGTCATCCTCTTTCGTATCTTCCATGATCTGCTTGCTCTACTAGCACCTAAGTTTCCTTCTACGTCCTTTCAGACTTTCTGCCAGGCGTCATTCTTAGCTTTAGTAATGGTCCTTCGTGCTTCTTTCCCTTTAGCTCCATATATTTTATGGTCTTCATCCAGCTGACTGCTCAGCCATTTATTATTGGCCTCCTTTTCCATCTTCACTAATTTCTCTGTCTCCCCATTCCACCATCGATTCTTCCTTTCTTTGCCCTTTTATGTTTTCTCCCCCAGAGCTTCAAAGGCGGTCTCTTCTATCACTGCTGTAACAGACTGATATACAGTATATTCTCTGCAGTATCATCCTTGACATGTGATGCCCTGGTTGCTACTGTAAGAAGTAAGTTGATAAAGAAGAGTTTTGAATCCCGCAGACTTAACAGATTATGCCAGACCTAAGACGATTTCACACTTACTAACTCGACACCTACTATTTCTTTCCGTCTAAAGGGAATGTAGATTCTTGAAACCAGTAAGTAATGGTCAGAACTACATTCAGGACCATGGAGAACTCTCACGTCCGTAATATACAGCCTTGTTTTCTGCCGTATTATCATGTTGTCAGTTTTTGATATTAACTTACGAGTCGTTTGTTCCCACGTATATTGATGTACTGACTTACACCTAAACCACCTTCAGTAATGAAAGCAAAAATTTCAAATTTTATCAGCACTGTTATGCTAATTTCCCACTGTCGCGCTGCTGCCTCTTTAACTAAACAGTATCTGTGCTGTATGCACAAGCTGGGTCAAGCCGTGCCGACCTAAAAGTTAGGTTTATATCTGATTTTTTGAGTGTTCGCGTACCGTACCTTATGACTTGAACACTGTTCTTGCTAGCTTGATATTTGTAGTAGCTGCTGTATATATGCCTGTGGGTGTATTGGTGTTTGAGACTTCTGCCTGAAGATGAGCAGTTGTTACTTGAAATTGCCCTAGCAAGAAATTAAAAAAAGTTACTTTCGAGGCGAAGACAATGTTAAATAACAACTATACAGCAGTTGTAACCTACGACGTTACCATCGCCCTCCAGCTGGAAACCGCATTGAATAACACGAGATGCTACCGGCACTGTTGCTGGCTTGCCTTCCATGTTTTCACATTACAGGCACTAATTTTTAAGGAAGTTCACTAGCGCCTATCGAGGTCTCCCGGAGCAACTTCTCCTCTTGTTTGCAGTACCAACCATAATGGGACGCTCAAACGACACATGCCTCACGTCCAGACGGACAACATATCGGCAACTACCTGGCACGGGCTGCTTCATCAGCTGTATTGCCGGACCACAAGATACAGGGTGGCGCAGATGGATCGGGTGGTTTTAAAATACTTGTCAAACTGTCAATTGTAAAGGTATTGGATTGAAATAAAGCGCAAAACGTGTAGTTACAATGGAAGTTTATTAACAAAAAAATAGTAATGTTAGTTTTTAAAAATTACATCCATCAAATGCCCTCCTTCTCGAGCGACGCATTCTTGGAGTCGGTCCTTAACGTTCCGCATTGCCCGCTCAAGCACATCACCAGGAATTGATGTGATTTCGGTGTGAATTGCTGCCTTCAACTCCTGAATGGTCCGGGGTTTGTTCATGTAGACCCTTGCTTTTAAATAGCCCCATAAGAAAAAGTCACATACCATGAGGTCCGGTGAGCGAGGGGGCCAATGGACATCTCCATTACGGGAAATCAAACGGCCAGGGAACAGAGCGCGTACAGCTTGCATTGATATCCTAGCGGTATGTGCAGTTGCCCCGTCTTGTTGGAACCACATATTGCCCATGTCGTAATTGTTCTCTTCAAGTTGTGGGAGAAGAAAATCTTCAATCATGTTCACATAACGCTGCGAATTAACAGTAACCGCCTGCTCCCTTTCATTTTCAAAAAAGTAAGGACCAATTATCCCTACCTTAGAAACCCCACACCAAACCGTCACTTTGTCACTATGGAGAGGCCGTTGGTGTAGATCTCTTGGGTTAGTGTCGGCCCAGTAACGGCAATTTTGCTTGTTTACGTATCCGTTAATGTGAAAGTGAGCCTCGTCAGACATCATGATAATCAGGTTTACATCTTCCAATAACTCCAACATCTGTTGGCTAAACTGAAGCCTTTGAAGATGGTCTGTTGGGAGAATCTTCTGTACCAACAGGATTTTATAGGGGTGGAATTTCAGTTCTTCATTAAGAATCCTTTGAAGGCTCTGACGTGACATTCCAAGAGCTTGAGCACGACGTCTCGTTGATCGACGTGGGCTCGCAGTGACATCGCGTCTCACACGCTCCACGTTCTCAGGCGTTGTTATTGTTGGCGGTCTAGGCGTCCATTTTGGAGCACATGAACCAGTAGTGCGGAAATTATGCACCCAACTCAATATCGTATCTCGCTTAGGAACACTACCGCGAGGTGGGATGTTGAAACGCCGGCGAAAGGCACGCGTCACAGCAACAATTGACTCGTTATTGCGTATGAACTCTTCCACTGCGAAAACACGATGCTCAACGGACCACGTAGCCATCGCGACTGACTGCCAGCCTGCAACTGAAACTTCCCGTCCCCCCCCACCACAGGACGAAGTCGCCGAACACCTGGCTCCCCCCCTCCAGACGTACAGTCCACTTCAAAACCACCCGATCCATCTGCGCCACCCCGTATTATTGCCGTGTATTGCAGCCAATAGAAGGTATGTTGACGGAAACCGTGTTGCGGCCACACATTGCCATGAAATATACTAGTGTGAACGCACCTTAACATTGGCGCCTAATGTTTTACGATAATAGTCGACAGATTAGATTGGCTGGCGGTAAACGCCCACTTACGTTTCTTTAAAGAATCAAGTGACTTGTAAAGAACGACATATCTCCAGAACTATGTGTCACACAGTGATGCAACTTTGGAAGTATAGTTAGTGATATATGAGTATATTGTTTATTAAATATTTTGCAAATACTGTTAATAGTAAACAAGTAATAAAACTAATAAACGAAAACGCCATGCCTAATGCTTCAGTTATTCTTCATGAAAAGTGAAAATGTACTAAGCGATGAACTTCTCGATATCGTCATTTTGTGCGAAGCACGAGAGAGGAAAAGTTTCATAACGCTTTAAAATTACGTGCAAACTTCGTTGGAAGTCGCTAACTGTTATGATTCGCAAATAAAGGATGAATATGGTCTGTGAAAAAAATTGGAAGAAACACCATGAAGGAATTATTCCACTGGGACATGGCTATCGTGCCAAATTCCATCCAATTGGTGCTGTAGATCGTCAGAATTTCGATCTGGTTGGAGGGCCCTGCCCATAATGCTCCAAACGTTCTCAACTGGGGAGAGATCCCCATATCTTGTTGGTCAAGGCAGCAGTAGAAACTCTCCCTGCGCGGGAGGGCACTGTCATTCTCAAATGTTAGTCCAGTATGGCTTACATGAAGGGCAACAAAAAGGGGTATAAAATATCGTCGACGTACCACTGTACTGTAGGGGTGCCGCTGATGACAACCAAGGAGGACTTGGTATGAAAAGAAATGGCAACCCAGACCATCACTCCCGACTGTCGGGCCACATGGCGGCCGACACTCAGGTCATCCGTGACGTCACCAGAAATGTCTTCGCTGATCATCGTGGCTTAGTTCGAAGCGAGACTCATCACTGAAGACAGTTCTACTCCAGTTAACGACAATCCGGGCAGAAGAAGAGTCTGGAGATGTCCTGGACAGCAGTGGGATACGAAACCCAATGTCGCCCACTAAAAGGTCGGATAGCCGGGAGTGACCGTGTGGGGTGCAATTTCTTTTTCTAAGAAGACCCCTTCGGATATCACCCACGGCACCCTTGCAGCACGTCGACGATACGGTATGGCCTGTTTTGTGCCGTTCAAGGCAAACCATTCTCGGGTTACTTTTGAGCAAGATAACGACCGCCCGCACATGGCGAGAGTTCCTACTGCTTGTCATTGTTTTTGCTAACTCTATTTTCGCCAGCAAGGTCGCTGAATCTCTCCTCAACTGAAAACCTTTGGAGCATTGTGGACAGAGTCCTCCAGCTATCTCGGTATTTTGACTATCTGACACGCCTGTTGGACAGAACTTGGCATTATATCCCTAATGAGAACGTACAACGAGTCTATCATTGACTAACACGCCGAATAACTGAATGCGTAACTGCCAGAGGTGGACCTGTGTGTTATTGTCTTGCTCAATTTCTGAAGCCTTTTCTCTAGTATAAATCATTTAATTTTTCTGGAATTATAATCATTTTGTAAGCTTATTGTCATATCGCTGGCTTAGTTGCGGAGTATCTTTGCGGGCAGCCGCGTCTGTAGAGAGTCGAGCGCGGGACACGGAACTGTTATGTTGTATAGTGTGTAGCTCTGCATGTGAGAGGCATTGTTAGTATGGAAATTGAAGTGTTGGTACAAGTGCTATCACAGTAAAGTGATAAAATAGGTGAATGATTCAGAGGAAAGTGCGTCAAGAAGTAATTTTAAAATGTGCAGTGCTGCTGATAACGTATTTGTGTATCCTCTCGATGCTCTGGCTCTGAGCACTATGGGACTTAATGGCTATGGTCATCAGTCCCCTAGAACTTAGAACTACTTAAACCTAACTAACCTAAGGACATCACACACATCCATGCCCGAAGCAGGATTCGAACCTGCGACCGTAGCAGTCGCGCGGTTCCGGACTGCGCGCCTAGAACCGCGAGACCACCGCGGCCGGCCCTCTCGATGCGTGTCGGACCGTACTGTATCAATCGTCCGCGCCGTGTTCGGTCTCCCGGAATGAACTGATTTGAATCAGTAAAAAATTAGTCACCATAAAAGAGTGCAGCCAAGCGCCAGTGTCTTGTAGCGAGCGTGAGAACGTGGGTTCGGTCATTTCTTTCCGCATTATCAACAATCAGCCGCGCCACGACGGTTACGCGCACGCTCGTATAAGTGAGAACTGAGAACAGAAAAATTAACTTTACGAACAGTGTTATATCATTACTAGTGTCAAGGAGGACTGGTACCAGATATCTCTGTATGCACGACGAGTGTAAGAACTTTCGTGCGGTCATTCGGCTTCCCGCATCATCAACAATCACCTGCGTCGTGTCGGTTACGCGTGCGCTCGTCCAAATGATATTGGAGACTGTTCAAAAATTGTTCAAATGGCTCTGAGCACTATGGGACTTAACGTCTGAGGTCATTAGTCCCCTAGAACCCAGAACTACCTAAACCCTGCCGGCCGTTGTGGCCGTGCGGTTCTAGGCGCTTCAGTCTGGAACCGCGTGACCGCTACGGTCGCAGGCTCGAATCCTGCCTCGGGGATGGATGTGTGTGATGTCCTTAGATTAGTTAGGTGTAATTAGTTCTAGGTTCTAGGCGACTGATGACCTCAGAAGTTAAGTCGCATAGTTCTCAGAGCCATTTGAACCATGTGAACTTAAACCTAACTAACTTAAGGACATGACACACGTCCATGCCCGTGGCAGGATTCGAAGCTGCGACCGCAGCGGCGGGGCGGATCCTAACTGTAGCGCCTAGAACCGCTCGGCCACTCAGGCCGGCTTGTGGACTGTTAATCAACCATTAATTGAGATAACAATTCTGAATTAGAACGTAAACAGTGCAACCTGCGACTTTCTTTTATCGTCTCAGAATATAGTTGTTCATACCAGACGACGGACTGTGTTGTGTTTTAACGTTGAGTGGCTCCCTTAAACCCGCCTGTATATTTCGATAAATAATTTCAGGCAAGCCAGCAGCAGTGTGGAGCAGAACAGTACGACAGCCGCGGGATTGCCAGGTACGTGGAGTGGACAGGGCGCACCGTTCAGAAACGACAAACAGTTTAAAGGTATCCCACCCATTTGTACTCCAGGGCGCGTTACAATTTGTTTCTCTGTGCATGTACATCACATGTACATCCCATCCGGATAACTAGTCCGTGGTGCGCCGTTTTTTGTCTTAAAAGTCTATACACAGTTTCTAACGGCATTACTTGACTTACAGTATAAGCTAGTAGCACAAAATTATGATTCTTAATGACTAGAATTTTAAATTTTTAAACTTTGTATCAATCACTGTATGAAATATCGAAAATCAAATTTTTGTTGTTCCTTCAAGCCGTTAGATAGGCAACATGCTGCTTGTATTGTGCATCGTGTTCCCGGTTAGCCTTTAAACAATCGAGATACGCTAAGACCCGGTAATGGCCACGCTGTTCATGAAGAGACAGGGAGGCAGAGCGAACTACGTGCTGGCGGCCGGCAGCGCATTGTGGATTCAGCGCAACCGGCGTTTCGCGGCCGCGGCACGTGTCGCAGCTCGTCTGCAGGCTACGCACAGTCGGCGGCAATGTCGAAACGGCCATTAACATGCGTCAGTTGCAAAAGAGCGGCCAGGCCGCGCGCCGCAGCCGGGCGCGTGGGCTTCGTTAGCCGCCGCCGCTGCCTGCCTTCTGCAGCCCCGTACGGCAGCAATTTGTCTCGAGGACGGCGCGGCGCATAGCTCACCCACTAATGCACTTCTTCAGGCGACTCCCTGCTGGACAGGAATGCAACGCTCCCGGCTCTGAGCGCGGCTTAGCTCTATCCCACGCATAAGATTTACATAGCAAGAAGAGGAGTACCTGTTGAACTTACACAAATTCAATAGCGACAAAGCAATATTGAGGTCAGTCTCACTTTTGGGTCTTATTCCTCAGATAATTATGTGAATGACCTTCCAGTCATCACTCAACAAGCGAAACTGGTAGGTTTTCCAGCTGGTACTAGTGCTATGATAACTCCGACTAAAGAGAAATTTGTACCGAAAGTCAGTATGTTCAAAACTATGTAACGGACGCTTCATCGATACAAGTTGTGCCTCTAAGACTGGAGAATAATATTAGAACCCTAAGCTTTTTCTTCTTCTTTACTTTCAGCCTCCATTTCCGATTTACTTTTCGTTTTAGAATCTGTTGACTTAAGTTTCTTGGTTCAAAAATTTGGCAATATGAAGTCAAATTTACCGTGTTAAGTTAGTGAAAAAGAGCATACATTAAATGTCTAAGACATTAAAATGTTAACTTTGTAAATCAGAGAACAAATTGCACATCTAATTAAAAATGTAAGTAAAGGTAATAGTGGAGAGAAGAACATACTGAATTAAAAATTATAGATAATAGGAATCGAGATGAAACAAACATAAACCATTACTTTACAATAATCCAGAAGAGAAAGTTAAAAATAGTGGAACTAAACTGAATTAAAACAAACTGACATAACTGCTGTACTTTGTCGGTTTCCAGAAGCATACAAATTAATACTTTTGTGAAACAGATAAATAACTAAAACAATTGAATAAAGCAGAAATAATCAAATGAAACAAATAAATAAATGGTTTCGAAAAATCAAAAGTAACGAGTTGATCAAACAAATTATGTTCGCCCCTTTATAACCTCTCGATTTGCACCGCGGCATATTTCAACATGAATTATCCTGGACAAAAGAAATAGAGATTCTAACACTTCTGTAATATATAGTGACATTACTTTTTTTTGGATGGCATGGGCTTCTCTCTGGTTACTTCGTTTGTTTACTGGGTGCTAATTGGCTAACTGGGCGCTAGTCAACTACATGCAAACTGTACAGAAAACTGATTATATATTTTCGTTCCTTAACACAGGTGTAAACGGCTTTAATCCATTCATGTAAAGGTTACCATGTGTAGTGGTTAGTAAAGCCGAAAATTTACATGAACTGTTATGTTCTGACACTTATGACTCACCTGTACATAAGGGTTTGAACTTTAGTAGTGGCAACTAATTATTTATAGCTCGTACAAAACAGATGCCTGTTTCAAAGTTTGACTGACCTTCACAGTAGTCAGCAGAATTGTGTATAACCCGTTTCCAGCTATGTGGAAGTCGTAGGACACTATTATCAGTGACGGTTGTGTAAACAGTTCGAACGGCGCGGTCTATTACCCGACGAATTTGTAGCAGTTAGGAAGCGAATGCCGTGAAGTGTTTCCTTCAGTTTAGAAATCGAGTTGAACTCACGAGGGCTTGAGTCAGGGGAGTGCAGTAGGTGGTATAGCACTTAGCAGCCTCATCAGTTAAACACATCAGTAACAGCTTGCACTGTACGTGCTTCAGCATTGTGCTGCAAAATGATCGTCAGGTCCTACAGAAAGTGTCATCACTTCTGTCTCTAAGCTGGTCGTAGACTCTGTTCGAAAAAGGAACAGCACAGAGGCAGAAGAGATTACACTTTCTGCAGGATCTGACCATCATTTTTCAGGACAATGCTCAAGCACGTACAGTGCAAGCCGTTACTGATGTGTTTCACTGATGGGGCTGCTAAGTGTTATACCACCTACTGCAATCCTCTGAATTAAGACCTCGTGAGTTCAAATCGATTTCTAAACTGAAGGAAACACTTCATGGCATTCGCTTCAGAACTGCTACAAACTCGTCGGGCAATAGACCGCGCCGCTCGAACTGTCAACACAACTGGCACTGCTAAGAGTATTCTACAACTTTCACATCGCTGACAGTGGGTTATATACAATGCTGGTGACTACTTTGAAGGTCAATAATACTTTGAAACACGTAACTATTTTGTACGAGCTGTAAATAAATAGTTGCCACCATTAAAGTTCCAACCCTCATATATATATATTAGTACAGGTGAGTCATAAGTGTCAGAACATAACAGTTCATGTAAATGTTTGGTTTTTTAACCACTACAGCTTCAGGGGGCAGTGGATGGCGTGTTGTGTTAGAATTTAAAATGCATGGAGAAGTGTCAAAATGCGGTTCACAGAGTTGGAATGGGATGAACCGTGTCATGCAGAAAACTACATCAACCAACGCATGGCCTCCGAGTATTCTCAACCTCCGAGCATTTATTGTGCTGGTCTGACGCTTTCTATAACGTCATTGTACGATGGCGTGTCACTCATGGATAGCTCTGGAGATCGATACACTTACCTGCAACACTCCACTTTTACAAACACCCATATTACCAAAAGAACATATAAAAATTTTAGCGGGTGACTTTAATGCACAAGTTGGCTGAGAAATAAAATTTAAATCGGTAGTTGGAGATTATCCAGCACATGCAAGAACCAACAGAAATGGGGAAAGACTCAAAGATTTTTGTAAACAATTGAATCTAAAACTAATGTCGACATGTTTCAGGAAACTTGCAAGAAAGAAAAAAAAGTGGGTATCACCTAATCCAAATCAAGGTGAATATCACTTGGACCACGTGGCAATAACGACTCGCAACTACAAGGAAATCTTGGCTGTCCGGGTGAGGAAGGGCCTAAACATAGACTCAGACCATTATCTGACTGAAATAAAGACCATGTTCCAACCGAAAAAACCTAAACCAAAACCAAGAAAATTTCCAAGAGTAAACATTAAATTTATCATGCAAAATCAGGACAAATTCTGTGATATACTAAACACATGAAAAATGGATGATTGGGAAGAAATTAAAGAAACAATGCAACAGTCAGTTAAAGAAATGGGACAACCACGAAGAATACCAAGACACAGATGGTGGAACGAGCTGTGTGATGAAGCAATTGACAATCGACAAAAGGCATGGAAAAAATGGAAAAGTAATAAGAAACATGAATACTGGGAAGAGTTTAAGGAAAAAAGGAAAAAGACAGCAAAAATCATCAGATCAGTGAAAAGAAAATATGACAAAGACAGATTAGAAGAAATAGATTCAGACTTTAAAAGGAACAACACTAGAGACTTCTATAAGACTTTCAGAGAAGTTTTAACAGGATTCCAGGCACGAAGTTTACATTTTAAAGATAAAAATGGAAAAATGGTTTTAAGCAATAAAGAGAACTGCCAAATTTTAGCTGAATACTTGGAAACTCTATTAAATTGTGAATAGCCTAATGTGAGATTACAATTTCAGAAACCACATCATGAAAATCCACTATCGGAACCACCTACAGAAGAAGAAATAGAAAAGATTATCAAAGCATTGAAGAATAACAAAGCACCAGGAGAGGATGGGATAGTAGTACCAATGTGGAAACTAGGGGGCTTATCCGTATGGCAGAAAATTCAAAAAGTAATTAAAGACATTTGGACAAAAGGAATCATACCCAGAGACTGGAAACAAGCATTGATCCATCCTCTCCATACAAAATTAGATAAAATAGACACCAACAACTACAGGGGCACATCCTTGTTACCAGTGACATACAAAATACTTTCTAAAGCACTTTTAAACAGAGTAGAGGATCAAGCAGAACCTAATATAGGAGATTATCAAGCAGGATTTAGGATCTGCAGAAAAGATTCTTAATTTAAAAACAATTTAGAGAGTGAGAGATATACAAAACAAAAATACAGTTGTTACTTTTGTAGACTTTAAGAAGGCCTACGACTCAGTTGACAGACAAACACTATTCCAGATACTCTATGAATCAAGGATAGATGAAAACACCAGAAGACTTGAAACTTCCTGGCAGATTAAAACTGTGTGTCGGACCGGGACTCGAACTCGGGACCTTTGCCTTTCGCGGGCAAGTGCTTTACCAACTGAGCTATCCAAGCACGGCTCACGCCCCGTCCTCACAGCTTTACTTCTGCCAGTACCTCGCCTCCTACCTTCCAAACTGAGAGGACGGGGCGTGAGTCGTGCTTGGGTAGCTCAATTGGTAGAGCACTTGCCCGCGAAAGACAAAGGTCTCGAGTTCGAGTCTCGGTTCGGCACACAGTTTTAATCTGCCAGGAAGTTTCATATCAGCGCACACTACGCTGCAGAGTGAAAATCTCATACCAGAAGACTTGTTGAATAAACGCTCACAGATACAACATCAAGTACTAAGTTTCAAGGCGAAATTTCTGAACCATTCAAAATAAAAACAGGAGTTCGACAAGGAGATGGACCAGTTCTCTTTAACTTTGTTTGAGATAAAATAGTAAAAACATGGGAAAGCACACTAAAAAACAGAGGCACAAAGGGTATAAGCATGGGCCAAGGAAAGAACAAATTTGAAGTGAAATGTTTAGCCTTTGCGGATGATATGGCATTCATAACTGCAAACCGAATAGACGCAACACTTATGCTTGATGTGTTATACGAGATTGCTGAAAATACTGGGCTAAAAATATCCTACGAAAAAAACCGAGTGTATCAACACAAACATAATACTGAAAAGTTTATGAAACAAAGTGTGGAAAAATTAAGAGAGTTGATGGATTCAAATACCTGGGGGAGTGGATCCAAGCCAATGGACTGGATAACACAACAAATAAAGGAAGAATAAAGAAGTTAGAATTTGCATATAAATTAACACAAAACTACTACAATAAGAAATCAATATCCATACAAGCGAAGATTAGACATTATAGTTCAGTTATTAGGACACAAGCAACGTATGGATCGGAGTTCCTAACATTGAATAAGGAAGGCGAATTAAGAGAACTAGAAAAAAGAGAGAGAAAAATACTAAGAAAATTTCTAGGTCCTGAGAAAAACAAGGAAAATAGGTGGATTAAAAGGAGAAATGAAGAATTATACAAAAAAACAGAAAAGGTTACAGATACAGTTAGGAAGAGACAGCTAAAATTTTATGGATATTTAAAAACAATGGAAGAAACACGGATTACAAAGAAAATTTTTAATTACGTTAGTAAGCTGAAAAAAACTGTAGGATGGATAGAATCAGTAAAGAAAGACGCCAACAAAATAGGTGTTACAGAAGAAATAATACGTGACAGGAATTGCTTCAGGCTACTGACAAAAACGCAAACTATGAAGAAGATGGTCCAAAACCTGGACCCGAGAGAGTGTGGACAAATGAGCAGAGACGAGCAGTTGGCGAGAAAATGAGGAAGTGCTGGGAAGAACGGAAGAAAAAGAAACACCATAAGTCTTAAGTTATATGCGGTCCATAGCTGGCCAAAAGCATAAATAAAAAGAATAAAAAAATAGCTGTGAAGAAAGCGGTGAGTATGTCATTATACATCACGCCATGGACAAGTTCGCACGTATGTCAGGCACTCAACCTGAGAGGATAGGAGTGCGTAGACAGAGACTGAGTCTATACATAATAGAAAATTTGTCTCTCGAACGTAAAGTTAAGGAACTAGAGACATATGCCCAGACCCTTCTGAGGCTGATCAATGAATTAGACGTTAGGGTTAGGGAATTAAAGATGTACACATACGTCATTGTGAGAAAGAAAGTAGACGACTTAGGTGTAAAAGTTGATGGAATTGAAAAGGAGGTACATGACTTAACTGTAAAGGTCGAACGAAATGTATATAAGGTGCAGCCTGAGAAGCACCCAGCTTAGTATATAGCAAGATGACAACCAAGCATAAGGGCATCGCTGCACCGAAGGCCATTTGAGAGAATTTACGATTGCTGAGATTAGCACATTTGGACCGAGAGCAGACACTGCAGGAAACCTTTAAACCAGTTAGTTACTGAAACTCTCAGTGAACTCTCTGCGAAATTACACAACGACAATGATGATGCTAAGGCCTGTTTCGGCAACTGTCACAGCAACCCTAGGATAGACAAAACAGTTGGTGTCAGTGGTGAAAAACCAAGCATGATGGGTACGGAGCCTACAACTTTAAATGGAAAAATAATACATATTAGGGATAAGAAATTTGAAAGAACATCAGGTCTATTTAACCTCATTTTTCTTAACCCCCCCCCCCCCAAACTGTAAAATTTTCGCCCAAATGTCTAGAAATGTATGGTGAAATACTATGATATACCGTTGTACACAGGAAAGCAGGAAACTAACACAGTGCAAAATACAGAGACATTATAATGCCGTTAGTGTTACTCGGTCAGTATAGGAATGATCATGGAATTGACTTTCAGTACAAAAGAGTCAGCAATCAGTCTCCTCAGTATATTTACTACGACGAGCCCAATGAGATAATAGACTACGACTGTTCATGGCGTCTGCTGCTGTGGGCAATACAGCTCACTCGAATGATGTTGTCTCAGTAATTTCCGAGCTTAGAGAGAGAGAGGTATCATCGAATAAGTATGGAGACAGTAGTTCGAGAACTGCTCAAATCAGCACTCAAAACACACCCTCATAGGCATGTTATGATTAAAGGTTTGGATGACTTATGGTTGGCTGATCTTGTAGACGTGGGAGAATAGTCACAAGAGAATAATGGATTCAAATCTATTTAGTTGTTATTGACACATACCCAAAATTTTCCTGGGCATTGCCTGTTAAAACAAAAAGAGGGAGAAATGTTGTGGATATGTTTAGCATTTATTGCGGACAGGGATGAATCGACTCCCGGATAACTTCAAAATCGACCACAGTGGAGAGTTTTACATAGGTGTTTCAAGACTGTGGTGCAGCGGTACGGAATACATCACTGCTTAATATTCATGCACCTGAAGGCGAGAATCGTAGAACATCTGAACAGAACAGTAAAAGGTCAAATGTAGAAGCATTTAAATCTTCGCGGCTCATAGAAAAGAATAAATATCCTCCAAGAATAATTGCACGATATAATCGAACCAAGCACAGCACAATAAAATGAGGCCAATAATGGGTAATGATAATGGACTCGTGGATACTTTGCACTATTGCATGAAATTGCTGGAACCACGTAAACATAATTTTAATGTAGAAAATTTGGTACGTATCTCAAAACATAAGACAGCTTTTGAGAAGTCATACCTTTCAAACTGGTCGAGTGAGATAGTCACAATTTCCAAAGGGCAGAGAACAAATCCCAGAACTTACATCTTAAAAGGATAGTAATGGCACTGAAATTTCTGGATGCTTTGACACTGAGGAAATGCAGAAGAGTTCATAACCACACGTGTTTCTCACAGAGCGTGTCATAAGACGTCTAGGAAAGAGAGATCCAGTTAAATGACGGTTTTCCCACGACACAAGACGAAATTGACGCTAATGATTTGCTTTATAATGGCGTGCACAGAGCACAACCAGCACAGTAGCATAAAATTCGTGATATGAAACGCATTATAGGAGTTGGTGGTATTCTAGAAAAACTGCCAGTGGAATTGCACATTCGGTGTTATAACTATTGTGGACCTGGTACAAAGCTCCAAAACATTTGGCTCGTGCCTGCTTGACGAGGCGTGCTTCGAACACGACACTGCATATGCAAAACGTAAAGATCTCCCAGAACGTCACTTCGGAGATAGAATTTTATCTGACAAGGCTAGGGCGATACGCAGAAGAGAAGTTACTAGTGTAGGACAGCGCATTGCGACATTTGTATTTGATAAAAGCATGCATGGTAAAATTAAGTTAGGCTTAGGGGTGATGGATTTCAAGCAAGTTACGAATGCTGTGCCTCGTGCACTAAATAAGAAGAAGAAGAAGAAGAAGAAGAAGAAGAAGAAAAGGATGAATAAGAGGAAGGGATGTTTAAAATACTGTATCCTGACAGCGATGTATGCACCTAAAAGAACCCTGAAGCATAAAGGACGGGTTAAAGCACCCATAGTTCTGCCGATGCCCAAGATATAAGGTGTAATTATTCCCCTCCTTATTCCTATACTCACAGGTTCTGAACGGTGTGTTCACTGGCTGATGGTGCTGCAGCTATTGCCAGAACAGTGCAGACCGCACAGAACTCCAGGGAACAGCTAGGGGAAGAAAGAAGACATAACAGCATGATGCAAGCAGCAGATATTGGAAAATGACTGTACATCAAACCATAAAAGAAAGGTCTAGGTCACTCCATAAATAAATAAAAAAATCCCCATTAGCTATTGTACCGGACAGACCGCTTACAAATACAGATCTGACCAGGTGTGTCAGGAAAAAATTCACCATTCCAAGACTCCATAGTGTGTTTATGCGGGATAGATTACCGAAGACTACGTGGATATCCGGAGAATGTCGAAGTGCGAATTTGCTGGGGGACCGGGAACCCACTGGGTGGCGAATGTTTAGAAAAACACAACTAACGTCTACTAAATCGACTCATTTGGAGACTTACAACAGCCTGAAGAGTTATTACGATACTTCACCGATAGAAGACGTATGTACTAGAACTTTCATCGCTACCAAGACTTTAATACCCACTTAAGCGGGAATTTGTGCATCGTGTTCCATGTAAAGTTTACAAAAAACCATATGTATAAGAAGCTGCACTAAGTATCCACCCGTCAGTCGGGGTTCAGATGCATGTCGTACACTCTGACTTTAAAAGAACGATCGTCAGTCGTCAGTATTACGTGCGAATTACTTCCCACCGACTGATTTAAGCTGCGCGGAGTGGAGTAATGTGCTGATTAGACTGGAGACTTACAACCAGCATTCCGAATATCACAGAGGCTAACAATAAACTTCATCTGGAAATTAGTGTTGGAAAATATATTGTGGAAAAAGAAGGCAGGTGCATACGATATTGAAGGTACAAGCGGAGTTTTAAAATGGTCTGGAAAAGGAATTTAGCTATGTGGAAACATCAATACACTTCAGTCTTGAATAAAGAGAGCTAGTGCAACGATTCACTTTAACAAGAAAGCATGACTATGACGACTACCGGGTTTCACAAAAAGACATGGTTTGAAGAAAGATCCTAATAATCTACAGATCCGACCAGGTAGTGGACATACTCCCTGTCAGTACAAACCGGGTCGAGTATAACATTGAGAGAACGTCTTATCTAAACAACAGATTGACTCACACAATATACGGATTCTTCCCATCAGTGAGAACAGGGAGCCGGCTGAAGTGGCCGAGCGGTTTTAGGCGCTACAGTCTGGAACCGCGCGACCGCTGCGGTCGCAGGTTCGAATCCTGCCTCGGGCATGGGTGTTTGTGATGTCCTTAGGTTACTTAGGTTTAAGTAGTTCTAAGTTCTAAGGAACTGATGACTACAGCAGTTAAGTCCCGTAGTGCTCAGAGCCATTTGAACCATTTTGAGAACAGGGTATTAGGTCGTTGAGAGTCTTACCAACGCTATTTACCTCCCAGTAATAGTTCGGGCTTTGGACTATCTGGAACTGCGTATTGTGGACCAGGATAATCAACTTGTCGATTTTGGCAGGGATGAAATGATTGGACGGGCTACATCTAAAGGGGAACCAGCAGTGACCTTGAACGTGCAGGGACCAGAAATTGTGGCGATGAGCTTGAACCAGTCAGGGGATCGCAGGAGGCCCATATTGTCAATGAAGACAGCATGGGCGTAAAGTATAATATCAAAGTACACAATGTGCCACGCGGCACTTTACAGCAGAACTGCAAGGTGATTGTTGTTCTTGTTATGGTCTCTCCATGCTACTCTAGCCTGTGCAAGCTGCTTCATCTGCCAGTACGTACCGCAGCCTACAACCTTCTGAATCTGCTTAGTGTATTCATCTCTTAGTCTCCCTCTACGATTTTTACCCTGCACGCTGCCCTCCATACTAAATTGGTGATAACAAGTGCAAAATACAAGTTTCTTAAATCAGTGGGTCTGAAACACTGCAATGACGTTGTTCGATATAACTAGTCCGGTGAAATATGACTGGAGTATTATACGCCAGGGATACTTCTTGCAAAAACCTTATGCTTCAAACACATTTAACACGAACGATGAAACCAGGAGTCTCATCCAGGAAGATTTTCATATATCTTGACAGATCATTTACGAAAAGGGGTGTACTGCTACAGTGGCATCAAATGTTACACGCAATGCTTTAACGTTCCTGTTTCTTTAGATAGCACATGAACTTAACGGGGTCGAGACTGACCTTACACGCAATGTAGAAATAAAATCAATTCTTAAAACCTGTGTTACGGCTGCTCACTCGGATCTGAACGATTTAGAAAATTCTGGATGGTTCATTCATGAGCCAGCGGATAGAACAGTGGAAAAGTACAAGATGGGGGGAGGAGACCAGACAGCGAGGTCATCGGTCTCGTTGGATTAGGGAAGGATGGGGAAGGAAGTCGGCCGTTCCCTTTCAAATGAACCATCCCAGCATTTGCCTGGAGCGATTTAGGGAAATCATGGAAAACCTAAATCAGGATGGCCGGACGCGGGATTGAACCGTCGTCCTCCCGAATGTGAGTCCAGTGCGCTAACCATTGCGCCACCTCGCTCGGTCCAGAGTACAAGAGATTCACAGTGTGTATACCATTAAAATTGCTTATGGGATACTTTGAGGACATGCGGTGGATTGTTCTGAATGCTAAACAAGAATTTATTCTGGCACGGAGTACAACGGATAACAACTCATACATTCAACGAGCTCAAGAGGAGAACGAGATAACCATCAATAAAATTATACAGAAAAGTGCCACATGTCGCAGTATAGGATGAGCCGAGTTTGATGTTTTTAAAAGTTCTGAATGCCGGTATATTTCAATCACTATCTTTCCATTCAAGGGAGGCTTTCGAATACCCAGTGCTACCGACTGCAAGCAGACAAACGTGATCCATTGAAACCGCCTCTCAACTGGAGACTCCCAGGTTTGTCATACTAATACCAAATGATTCCACAAAACTTGATAATTGCAAACTGATTAATGCCATAGTCTACCTGAACTCTGAATTCTAACCATATGATAGTTTACACCACTAATGGCCTGAAAATGTGTACAGTCTAGCATATAACATGTATGAGAGGTTCTGTGATTTGTAGTGTGAAGAGGAGGGATGTCTACTGAGTCGACGGAAATTCAAGGAGCTAGCGCCAATCATAGTAATAGACTGCTGAAAATAAATCAGAGAATTGACTCTGGACCCATAGGTGTACGAACTGAATTTGAATCTTCGGAAAATTTCCCGGAACACACTGCAGCGTATGCTCTAGTTTCACATGATTTTGTAATCAACTACTGCCCTCTCACTGGTGATGTGCCAGGGGCTGTATAAATGAATAGATGCTGCGCCAAGCCCAGAGCATTCTACGATGGTGTCTCAAGGTGTGAGCCTCATTGGAGACGCTCAGGGTTTCTACGATGTTGAGTGTAGACAGTTCACATTTAAAGACGTTGCATTCGTAACATACACAGAAAATGACGGAATATAGAGATAGTCTCAGTAATCACTGCATCTTAGAGATCTTTCAAGGATGTAAAGTGAGCTACAACACGGAAGAGTGCGAAGTGATTAACACATTTCTACCATAGAATTCACTGGGATGATAATGGAAACTCTATAAAGAGATGTCGACGTCGCCTCGACTATTCGGCTACCCTGATGCCGTTATCTACGTGAAGGTGAAGCAGATGCCATGAATGCATCGAATCTTCAAGTTTGCTGCTATTCAAGAACTGGAATTATATGGGTGTCCTACTTTCCATCAACTCAGGAAGAAGATATGTGAAGATATTGTTATTGTGCCTGCTTATGAAAATGTAAAATTAGTTTTAAGTTGGATGATAAATAAATGAAATTTTACGTTACAACCTCTGTGAATGATTTCTCTTCAGTCTATTTCCCCTTTGATAGTATACACTGTTGGCCAGATACTATGTCTGTGCCTTTCTTCAAGCAAAAGGGATATAATTTTAGACATGTTTGCTGTTATCTCTTTGGAAGCGGACTCAGTCAACAGCCACCTGCACCTATAAGCCAATTCAAGCTGCATGATGAGCGTTAACCCATGCAACCATTCTGTATACACACATGAAAAATAGTTTTGTGTCACCCTGGTTCCCAGAACTCCTGAAGACAGACGTTGACTGTGGGTATTTTATAACAGACACCGTCCCTTTGACTGTTCAGAGATGTCACTAAACCCGCCCAAAGATGTACACAACCATGCATGAGCAGCGCCTATTAGACGGAGGGGGTTCGACAGCTGATCAGTTTCAGTCATTCGACCAGGTAGGAGGTACATGGCTCGTGTTGTCTGTAGTTCTAGACGGTCAATACCGCGGTTGAATCGCATCCGCATTGTTACTTTGTGCCAAAAAGGGCTTTCAACAACGTAAGAGTCCGGGTATCTCAACCAAAACGATGTTTTTCGGACATAGAGGAGATACAGAGAGACATGAACTGTAGCTCAGGCCGCCCAAGGGCTACTACTGCAGTGGATGACCGCTACCTATGGATTATGGGTTGGAGGAACCCTGACAGCAACGCCACCATGTTGAATAATGCTTTTCGTGCAGCAACACGACATCGTGTTACGACTCAAACTGTGTGCAATGGGCTGCACGATGCGTAACTTCGCTTCTGACGTCCACGGCGAAGTTCATCTTTGCAAACAGGACACCATGCAGCGCGTTACAGATGGGTCCAACAACATGCCGAATGGACCGCTCAGGACTGGCATCATGTTCTCTTCACGAATGAGTGTCGCATATGTCTTCAACCAGACAATCACCGTAGATGTGTTTGGATACAACCCAGTCAGGTTGAACGCCTTAGACACACTTCCCGGAGCCGACGTACGCCGCTGGTGGTCATGGAGGGCGCCGTAACAGCTGTACGATACGTGGAATGCCATCCTCCGACCGATAGTGCAACCATATAGGTAGCATATTGGTGAGGCATTCGTCTTCATCGACAACAATTCGCGCCCCCATCGTGCACGTCTTGTGAATGACTTGCTTCAGGATAACGACATCGCTCGACTAGGGTTGCTAGCATGTTCTCTAGACATGAACCCTATCAAACATGTCTGGGATAGATTGAAAATGGCTCTTTGTGGACGACTTGACCAAACAACCACTCTGAGAAATCTACGCCGAATCGCCGTTGAGAAGTGGGACAATCTGGACCAACAGTGCCTTGACGAACTTGTATATAGTGTACCACGACGAATATAGGCAGTGCATGCATCAATGCAAAAGGACGTGCTACTGGGTATTAGAGGTATCGGTGTGTACAGCAATCTGGACCACCACCACAGAAAGTCTCGCTGTATGGTGGTACTACATGCAATATGTGGTTTTCACGAGCAATAAAAAGAGCGGAAATGGTGTTCATCTTGATCTCTACTCCAGTTTTCTGTACAGGTTCCGCATCTCTCGAAACCGAGGTGATGCCAAACTTTTTTGTTGTGTATACTTTGCTATCCTCGATCTTAAACTCCATCTCTTTAACAGCACTCATCTTGCGAAAACCATTCACATTCGTACACAATGGAATAGCGGATAGGTTTCGGTAAATAACAACAACAATGATGTATTGTAAAGAATTTTGTCATTTATTCAATTCACACAGCTACAATTTTATTTTTGAAATACATTTCAGCTCTGAAGATAAAACTGAACTCTCAGTGCAGAGATACATTTAACTTACACACTACAACAGTAACACTAAAAATAAACGCCGCTCGAAAAGGCCATGAAGACCCAAGGGTACCAACTGGCCACCGTGTCACCCTCAGCTCACAGGCGTCATTAAATACGTGTATTGAGGGTTACGTCGTCAGCACACCGCGCTCCCGGCCGTGTGTCAGAGACCGGAGCCGCTACTTCTTAATCAAGTACTCCTGTTTGCCTCACAAGGAATGAATGCAGCCCTCTTGCCAACAGCGCTCTGCAGACTGGATGAGCACCCATCCAAGTGGTAGCTCAGGCCGACATCGATTAACTTCGAAACTACGATTAAATTAATAGCATTAGCTGCTGGCGGTCTTTGATATATATCAATGGGGAAAGTTGAAAATGTGTGCCCCGACTGGGACTCGAACCTGGGATCTCCTGCTTACATGGCAGACGCTTTATCCACCTGAGCAACCGAGGGCACAGAGGATAGAGCGACTGCAGGGATTTATCGCTGGCACGCTCCCCGTGAGACCCAAATTCTCAAATTATAGTCCACACACTATATTGGTAGTGTCCATGCCATTATACCCATTACTCGCGGCAGACAATCCACCGAGTCCCGTAAGAGTTCAGGCAAATAGTGTGTATCCGCACTGAAGAAGGTCATCAGCCGGTTAGCCTTAACGATATGAAGATGGCATCTGTTCTTTCGGACATGTCGCTTAACTTCGGCATTCTGACAGGAACTGGTGTTACCACTGCGACAAGGCTGTTGGCACAACAGTAACACTTGTTGAGAATGTATTTTCCCAGTAGAACTGGATGGGAAAGTTCACAACTTTATTTTTTATAAATCTACGCTAAAAACAAATGCAGAGATACTTTTTTACTGATGCACCTATTTTCCACAGTCTCAAAATCATAGATCGAATGGTAGTTCTGGTGGATTGCTTACACTTCGAAACTATTCGGTTTTCGATAGTTAGCGACAGTTGAAACTTAAAAACTATTCCATTTACATGACGCACATGGTGCTTTTATGCTTTTGTTTACATTTTTAACTTTCTTTACTTTTTTTACATTTTTTCACGTATGATGTGCATATATATGTATATAGTTTACAGTTTTATGTATGTACGCTAAAACTAAAGGAGAGATACTTTTTTTATTGCTACACGTAAATTCCACAGTGCCAATAGTATATGTATAGCAAAACACACAAACATACATTTTTCCTGTGTTATGTTTTTTTCTGCACATTGTGTGTGTATAAACAGATTTACATAGTACACATACGTAAGTAAATATTTCCACCACGCATGAACACGCCCCCCCCCCCCCACACACACAATTACTTGCACTGTAATAGAAGGGTCATATTACTACTCTGCAGAGACACAAACACATACTCTCTCTCTCTCGCTCTCTCTCTCATTCTCTCCCTCTCACTCAATCAGAGCCCCCACCCTCCTCTCGCAAGAAGTGAGTAGTGTGAGTATGGGAGAGTTTCGATACCATCATCACAAATTGCCCTTTTATCATCATGAGGCGACTGACCGATTTTAGGCTGCAGCAAAGTGTACAACCCATGTTCTGATTATCGAATACTAGTTTGCTGTGCTGTATGCAGCAGCTGTGGTGCGACACCATGAACACTGCTATACAGGCATCGCAAATAGTCTTTGATGGATATGGCTTTCGATGCCATATGATGCACATACTTAGCCCCCAATGGCTGGCACTTTCCAGTGTGGGATATGCATACATTTTTGATTGCAGACCTAACAAACTCCACAATTGGCCATACATTCACTTATCTTTCATAAGGCTGATAACCTAGTGGTCCCGTGGAACAGTATCATAAGGATTATTGGGTGCCTATGAGGATGTGTCGAATCCATTACTGTGGTACCTTATTACTTCACATGTATTGCAGTTCTTGTCCCATGAGTTGAAGCTATCTGTATCCATATAAAATAATTTAGGATCTGCGAAATGAGTTTGCCCAAAGTCATAATGAAAGTGGTACATGTGGCGTTTGGATAGATCTAGTATGCACATCCCCACATTAGATGGTTTCGTAAGCTCTAATGCAGTTTTCGCCATATACACAGCAAAAAAGTTCTTACTGAATATGATGACCTGCAAAAAATTTGGTTTGGTGATGCATTTTCTTATCTCATAACGCCTATCCCATTTGGTTCTAATCATAATTTCACATCGTTCCCTCAAATTCTCCATTACTTTGCCGAAAATTCAATTATTCATTGATTTATAAAAGTCTTTCTCAAAGTCACATGTCACAGAAGCTCTCTGTCTCGTATTTAAATCAATATACTCTTTCGACCAAGAAGACTACTTGAAAGAGATAGCCTGGGTAATTCTAACCAGTTACTTCCTAAGGTGAGACGCCGCTGAAAATTACGATAACGAATAATGTATTTCCGCTTATCGTCCAGCGTCGTCATTAGTTTTGGCGTGGAGCTTCCTCGTGGAACTGGTTGCTCTGGACACAGCCGCAAATCGGAGTGCACATCATGCAAACTAATAGGGTATGTTAGTTCTGCTTCCATTACATACCCTACATAAGAATCAGCCGCAATACCCCAATGATTTTTCCACCTAATCCATTTCATGCATCTTTGGACACCCATCGAAACTCACCAACCAGCAGTGACTGCTGAACGGCGTGCCGGTACAAGATATTTACATCCAAATAGATGATGTAATTCGTATCAAGAGATGCATTGAACCTGTCACCCAGCTGTGGGTTATTTGCCTTTGCATGCCTATGGATACATTGTAAAATGTGCTGAGAAAGATGTGTACTGGTCTTCCACCATGGGATAATAGCAACAGTGAATAAGGCGGTCGACAACGGTCAATTGCCCTCGTATATTCAAAACATGTTACTACACGCCACTGCACGGAACCTGAATTTTTCTGTAGTCAGTAGCGAGCCAGAGTGTGAATCGTACATTCAAGAAAGCTACGTGCTCTCATGAATAAATCCTCTGCAGATGGAGACAAAACATCAAATTTTAAGATGAAATCCATTCTATAACGACATTATAGTCTGAAAGATTTCATTAATTATGTACACAGATCCATCGCTCAAGGAAAAGAAGTATGGTAGCATTGGTCAATAATTCAATGCTGCACTTCGTTTCCTTCAGCATAGCAGCTAAAGACAACCCAGGCGACATGTAATAAAAGGCTGGATACAGAGAATATGTGGTCATGCATAAACTCCAGAATTTCTCGAAAAAGGTACCAAGTAAATGCACCTCTGTGTCTTTGTAAGGCCATGCATAGTCTCCTAAAGTGGAGATGTTGAACTCCCGCCAGACATTCACGGTGTGCTCATACTCAGTGTCCGTTATGGCATCACCTGCAATGTTGCTGGAGAATGCAGTTATGTCGAGTAGCCTGGTTTTGTTGAGTTTTGCCATACTATCCACATACTCGTATGGAAAAACCCGCTTCCTACTCAAAAGTTGAAACTTCCCCTAGTCAGGAAATGCAGGTTGAGTGAAATGCGTATCGTTCCCAGATAAGAGTTTCAACGAGTTTATGGAATGGCACCTGCTTAAAATGTAGTATGTCAAGGAAGCGGAGTGTAATTCATGGCGCCATTCTTTTGGAAAATGAAATGCATTTGTCGACGCTCTCAATTAGGAAATTGACCTGACTTTCCTCCCAGCCCGAATCAGCCAAGTGCTCAACAAGATAGTAAGAGTCATATTGATAATAACTTGTCTGAGGAAAAGGCACTGAGGTAGTTTCAGCAAATACGTTGTTTAGACTTGAGGCCACTCAATTGAGAGAAAAGAATTCGGGACATGTCTTTGATCCAAACGCAATGATAATTATCACCTTGAGGGAAGAGTAGCTTGTTTACATGCATCTTATGCTCATTGGCAAATTCTGAGAAATGGAGGGGGCTGATGACTATCTGGTTGTCCCACTCACATCTGACTTACCTTTCTTCTCCAGGCCATATACATGAATTGAACTTCCAGTATTCTGAGCCACAGATTTATTGATGTCGTGGATCTTGATGGGGAACTCGTTAGCGTCAAAGTTATAACACTTATGAATGTCAAGGTACCTAACATATTGAGATGTGCGCTCCGGATGTTCCTTTTAATTTCGTTCACAAGCCAGGATTTACAATGCAAAATAACCATGATCCTTTTCATTTTGAATATCGGTACGTGCCCCCTTATAAACTATACATTTAGGAAGCTCTATGTCGCTAGACTCTCTATTTACTGGATAATAGACATGTGTATGGATATCAAGGTGTAGTGCCCTGCTGAGTGCTTTAGCTCACCCCCTAACTTCCATCTCGGAAAACTGGGCCAGTATAGCTCTATAGGTGGATTCATGAAACCAACTGGTGATTGACGCACTGTGCTTTATCACGTCACCCCCCCCCCCCTCCAAAGGTAATGAAGACTTCTCTCTTCAATACCAGAGGTGACTTTGGAGGGGCAGGAGGGTACAACAGTTCGATGCACAGCACCGCCCTGTATTCGATGTCCCAATACTGTGGATCACTGATGATCCTTAGGCTCTTCATTTCCACGACAGGAAGATTCGGTCGTAGAACTCCGACAGGGTCACCGTATTCTCCTGTCAGGTTCTTGATACATGTGAACGTGATTTACTCCTCAAAGGCGTTTGCAGTCACTAAGTATTCTAAAAGGACAGGAAAGGATAAGGCCAATAGCCACAGGATCATCTATGTTACTAATGTTATAACTAAAACTAGATGTCTAAGCTGCTTGTGGTGAGGTGTTGAGAGTATATATCGTACCCTCCAAAATTGGTGAGGATCAGATGATGGTGGTGGAGGTGGAGGAGATGCTGCAGTACTGAGCCAGTGCAAGCACTCTGGTTGCTGCAGGCTTGACACACTTGTCTGAGGGAGGGTGGTCTTTGTACACCAGAGTGATGCTGGAGCAGCATAGGGGGGGGGGGGGGAGGGGCATTAGGGATGGCACAGGCGGCAGTGTCGGCGACGGCTCTTCGCGTGGCGACTAGCGGTGGCCTTGCCTATGAGGAATGCCGCAGGACTCCACCTTGATGTTTTAGGCTCCATCACCCCTGGTACCTGGGCCATGGCGAATTGTTTGAATTGCCCAGCAGACACAGCCGCTGTACAAGAGAGAGGGAGAATGACGGACACAATTAAGTACAACGTTGCAGATATCGCCAGCTGCTGCAAGGAATGAAGGAACAAAGATTAACGGGTATATACGAAATTCTTAGTGAAAAAGTGTCATGCAATGACTCAGTGGCTGACCACTAAATAATAGCAACATTTTATGTAACGAAGAATATGTATATATTGCTTACGACGATATTACTGCTGCTACTGCCGCTGAAACTCTTCAACAATTTGGTGGCTGTATGCTGAAACAACAAGGAAAAAATGAACACCGAAATCTGAACACACATGCTATGAAACTTTTTTAACGTCAAAAACTGAACACAGAATGATTCGATACTACGAAATATTTTATAAAAGTATGCTTCGAAATCTGAATTTGATACAGTGAAACTCTTTGCGACAATATACACTGCAAAATACGACCTCATGCTATGAAATTAAATGTATGCTTAGTTGGTAATTCCCATTGCCTCGAGCGTTTGCCACCACTGGCCTTGCCGCTGCTGCTTGTTGCTGCTGATTGCTTCATTTTAGACAAAGCTAAGGAGCAACCACACTGGCTAGCTGACACTGACTGTCATGCACACACTATTTCGCCCAGGGAGCCAATAGGTGTGTAGCATTCTACCCCACCTGCTGACGAATGCTGCTCTGAGCACACAGGAGAAGTTGGTGCTTGTCTGCCAGCCATGGATTTCACACACTTCTGCATGGTGGTTATGGCACACTCTGGAAACACTAACTTGTTCCACTAATCTGTTATTTGTGCTGGGCGTACTCTTTGATCTAGCCCGAAAGGTCACTTCCAGTCGCTCGTTCAGTCTGTGGCGAGCTGCGGCCACTAAAGGCTGTGTCACATCGTGGTGCATGAGGTGGCTGACTGTGCGATGACAGTGGTTGTGGGGCCCTGAGCAGGCATAATGCAGTCTCTTGGACACCTTAACGTGGTGCTGCATGGTGGATGGTGAATGATGTGGACTTTGTGATCGAAAAAATTTTTAACAGTGTAACTAGCTGTGATGAGTGTTCAATCACAGTATTCCTTGTGTGATCAAAATAAAAATGCGGTCGATTTAATTACTTCTTTTCGATGTATTTTACAAGACCCGCATCTTCCCAAAAGCAGAGAATGACGGGCAAGAGATATCCAACCACTGAAAATTGAATTTTTATAAATAAACAATATACACTCTACTATGTAATTGAATTTTCTGTTATCCTTCCTCTCTACTATAGGAATGCCAATTTCCAGGTAGCAGGGGAAGGTGAGAAGGTGAAGTCGAGGCGGGGGGGGGGGGGAAGGGATTTCCCAGATGGGAGAATTTAGTTAACTGATCAACTTAAACAATTGGTCAATGAAACTGATAGACTGGGAGGAGGCTATTCGAATAACGCAGACCTGAAAGTGTACTGGAAAGCAAGAGAGGGGAGGGTTGAAGTATTCCAGAGGGGTTGGAATGGGGAGGGGGAGGGGTGGGGGGAGGTTTCACAGAAGGACGGATTATTCCCAGTGGGTCATAATCCATATAGCAGAATAACCGGTTAAGGACCTTTCGATCAAAAATAGAACAATAGGTACCTGAATGTATACTTGCGCCTGATGCAGGCAACCTACATTAACGAACTGTCCTGATACAGCATTTGCCCTACTACTATCGTAGATGTTCCCACAGTGTGCACATACAACAGTATTGCCTAACATCAAAGGCGAGCTATGTGCAAAGATAGTAAAATGAGTAAGTGTAAACATAGAATTTTATTCATTAAAGTCTTAGTCCAGTTAGTGGGCGCTCATCTGATTTAATCATCCCATCATTTTCTCACGTCTCTTTTGCAGCCTGAAATAGTATATTCTGACTTTTTAGATCATAAGTCTGGAATATGTCTTTATTGAAATGTACTAGTTAGTTACTAACTAATGATGCCACGGAATTCAGCTCTCAGTAAACATGACAAGGGTTTTTGACACTGTGGTTACAGAGAAAAGCCAAGTAGCAGAACGACAATATGCTGTAAGGAGCATTACCTTTTGTTTTATTGATTCAAAATTGGTTTTGGGCATTAGCTTCCAGAAGAGAAGCAGTCAAGTCTCTGTTTCTGACTTAGCGGCATTACACACCTGTAAGCTCAATTTCAGCTGTGTTAGGCTGGTTCACTCTGAAGACTCTTGAATATTTCCGTGTATCAGTAACTGAAAGTCACGAGCATTTCTAGTATGCCTGTAGATAGCGTCACGTAGTTGTTTTCTGTTCTGAGCGCACAGTGAGCACATAAAAGTGCCTACAGTATAGTGTCTCTCGCCATGTGTGAGTGTCTGAGAGATTTCGCCTTATTTCATGCAGCCCACACATCATAACTGTCACACATTTCGTTCTTCATGACAACTGTCCGCTACACACTGCGGTAGTAATGAGGACGTATCTGTAGTGTTTTCGATGGTAAGCGTTTGATCGCTCAAAATACAGTCCAGACGTGGGTCCCTCTAATTTTCATTTCAACTGACATCAACTGCTGGCTAAGAAGACAACATTTTGGCACAGACTACAAGATGCATATCAGCTTAGAGAATTGCCAGAAAGCGCAGGCGGCATATTTCTGTGACGAGGGTATTGGAAAGTTGGTACAATGCTATGACTAATGCCTGAGTCGGAGTGGCGACTATGCAGAGAAGTAGCTGGAAAGTGTAGCTAACTGCTCCAAATAAAACATTTTTGATTTTCACTGGCGTTTCCATTTCGCGACCGATCGGACCTTACTTTCCTAACGGCGGGAATGACGTTCACATATCCGTACCACTATCCGGATTTGCGATTTTACTGTTATAAGTTTCAGTAAGTGTTGCTAACCGGGCTGACCAACTGTGCGCGTTGTGGATAATGTGTTATCAGACAGTGTAATGGCGATTGCTACCTCAGGTTTTCGAAAATTCAGGTAGAATCGTTGCAGGAGTAATGTATATGGCTTCAGAGGAATTCCTACAGACGTTATCGTTCTGTTGGAATCTCATCTGTCGTGCGGTATACAGCTCTGTGGAATGAAGGAACTCAAGAGTATATTTTGCTGACACTTTTGACTTTGAGTGTCAGATGTTTTTCGAGTGACCAGGTCCACGTGTATGTTTGATGTCATTCATCAAATAACATTCTTGAGCTATGAATATCATGTCAATAATATACCGCCAATTTGGCCTGCTTCAGGGGTATAATCAGTATTTGTATATATGAGGCACATCAGCCAAAAAATTGAAAAACAGAAAAAGCATCTACAGTCCCGAGGGAAATATAAGGCAGCTAACACCCTCTTACTAGAACGCACAACATCAAAAGATCGGTTGCAAACTAATTCAAGGCTGTGAAGAAGGAATACAATTAAGTGACTGGCTGTAACGATCCCACCCGCAATCTGACATTCACTGAACGCATTCCACTTCATGGCAACCGGTAGATATTGACTGAAGCTATTCTCTCTTCCAGAACCAGCACAATAAACAAAAATAATTAAGCAGCTATTGCAAAAGTAAATAACACACCTATTGCACATGATACAGTTTACGTTGCAAGTGAAGCTGAAGCGCTACTTACTGAAAGAGGAGGTCAAGTACGTAAGCTTCTGCGGTGAGAAGAGCACCATTAATCTGGCTCACCTAAAAAGGGTGACAACTTAACGCATTTTCTGCGTTCCCCACACGTAGAACGAGTCTGAACGTCCATGTATAGCTACTTAGAATCCACGCGGTGTTTTGCAGTCTCTTAGCTACAACACTCTTTTTTTAGCCGTCAGTCTTGTGACTGGTTTGATGCGGCCCTCCACAGATAGCTATCGTACACCAGCCTTTACCTCAGAGTAGCACTTACACTGAAACATCGACAGTAAACTTCGATCCCAGTCCACATCTACTGTTTACACCCTCTACGGCTACCACGGCAACAAGGAAGCTATTCCCCGATGTCTTAAAACGCTTCGTTTTATCCTGTCCCTTCGTCTTGTCAGTGTTTTCCCGAATTAATTTCCTCGCCGATTCTGCGGACAAGTTCCCCATTTTTATTTCATCAGCCTATGTAATTTTCAACATCCTACTACAGCACCACATTTCGATCGCCACGATTTCTCTTCTTTTCACAGGCAGTGAGTCACATCGATACAATGCTACTTCCACGAATACATTCATAGAAATGTATTCCTCAAATGAATCCCTGTGTTTGATACAAGAATACTTCCGTCAGCTAGTAACGCTCTCAAGACTGTAGAAGTCTGCTCAAAACCCTCCTTACTTTGTTCGCCATGTGTAATTTTGCTTTTAAGGTAACAGAATTCCTTTACTTCATATACTTCGAGGTCAATAATTCTGGCTTGAATTATATCGGCAATCTCATTTCTGCTTCTTCTCATTACCTTAGTCCTTTTTTAATTTACTCTGAATTCATTTTCTGTGCTCATTAGACCGGTCATTCCATTTCAGTAGGCGCTGTAATTATTGCTCACTTTCATTGATGATATCAATGTCATCGGCCAATCTTATTATTGACACTCTTTCACCTAGGATTTTAATCCTGCTGCTGAATCTGAAAACAGTAGCTAATGCCCAAGAATTTTCTTTAGGGTGCTCTCCTCTTGCCTTTTCGGCAAGAATAACGAGTATGGCCAGTACGGTTTGGTTCACTTCTCCTACACACAGTCACTATTTTTATAATCAATCAAACGATATTCATCACCTTATGGGCGCCCGTATTGGGTTTTCTCCACTGTTTTGACGGATGCCTATTTGGCCCATTATATTGCACGCATCAGAAATATAGCTTCCACTGGATTTTGTATGATTTAAACACAATTTAAGGTTGCTATTTAGTGTCTAAAGGCACTTCATGGCAGAACGTAGCCCAGTTACTACGCATCACATCTTTTTCGTCATACAACTTAACTTAATTTTGTGATAGATCAAGTTAAACTAACCCGCTATATATACGAGGGTTGGAAATTTAATAGTGGCAACTATTTGTTTACAGCTGGTACAAAATAGATACGTGTTCCAAAGTTTTACTGACTTTCAAAGTACTCACCAGCATTGTGTATAACTGGTTACCAAGCAATGTGGAAGTCGTAGGATACTCTTAGCAGTGCCAGTTGTGTGGAAAGTTCGAGCGGCGCGGTCTATCGCCCGACGAATTTGTGGCAGTTCTGAAGCGAATGCCATGCACTGTTTCCTTCAATTTAGAAATCGGGTTGAGTTTTTGAGGGCTTAAGTCAGGGGAGTGCAGTGGGTGGTATAGCATTTAGCAGCCCCATCAATCAAACCAGGTATAGGAACTAGGTTTTAAATTGCAAGACATTTCCAGGGGCAGATGTGGACTCTGACCACAATCTATTTGTTATGAACTGTAGATTAAAACCGAAGAAACTGCAAAAAGGTGGGAATTTAAGGAGATGGGACCTGGATAAACTGAAAGAACCAGAGGTTGTACAGAGTTTCAGGGAGAGCATAAGGGAACAATTGACAAGAATGGGGGAAAGAAATACAGTAGAAGAGGAATAGGTAGATTTGAGGGATGAAATAGTGAAGGCAGCAGAGTATCAAGTAGGTAAAAACAAGAGGGTTAGTAGAAATCCATGGGTAACAGAAGGGATACTGAATTTAATTAATGAAAGGAGGAAATACAAAAATGCAGTAAATGAAGCAGGCAAAAAGGAATACAACCGTCTCAAAAATGAGATCGACAGGAAGTGAAAAATGACTAAGCAGGGATGGCTAGAGGACAAATGTAAGGATGTAGAGGCTTATCTCGCTAGGGGTAAGATAGATACTGCCTACAGGAAAATTAAAGAGACCTTTGGAGAAAAGAGAACCACTTGCATGGATATTAAAAGCTCAGATGGAAACCCAGTTCTAAGCAAACAAGGGAAAGCAGAAAGGTGGAAGGAGTCTATACAGCCTATATATAGGGTCTATACAGGGGCGATGTTCTTGAGGACAATATTATGGAAATGGAAGAGGATGTAGATGAAGATGAAATGGGAGATATGATACTGCGTGAACAGTTCGACGGAGCACTGAAAGACCTGAGTCGGTACAATGCCCCGGGAGTAGACAACATTTCATTAGAACTACTGATAGCCTTGGGAGAGCCAGTCCTAACAAAACTCTACCATCTGGTGAGCAAGATGTATAAGACAGGCGAAATACACTCAGACTTCAAGAAGAATATAATAATTTCAATCCCAAAGAAAGCAGGTGTTGACAGATGTGAAAATTATTGAACTATCAGTTAAATAAACAACGGCTGCAAAATACTAACACGAATTCTTTACAGACGAATGGAAAAACTGGTAGAAGCCGACCTCGGGGAATATCAGTTTGGATTACGTAGAAACGTTGGAACCCGTGAGGCAATACTGACCTTACGACTTATCTCAGGAGAAAGATTAAGAAAAGACAAACATACGTTTCCAGCATTTGTAGACTTAGAGAAAGCTTTTGACAATGTTGACTGGAATACTCTCTTTCAAATTCTGAAGGTGGCAGGGGTAAAATACAGGGAGCGAAAGGATATTTACAATTTGTACAGAAAGCATATGGCAGTTATAAGAGTCGAGGGACATGAAAGGGAAGCAGTGATTGGGAAGGGAGTGAAACAGGGTTGTAGCCTCTCCCTGATGCTATTCAGTCTGTATGTTGAGCAAGAAGTAAATGAAACAAAAGAAAAATACGGAGTAGGTATTAAAATCCATGGAGAAGAAATAAAAACTTTGAGGTTCGCCGATGACATTGTAATTCTGTCAGAGACAACAAAGGACCTGGAAGAACAGTTGAACGGAATGGACAATGTCTTGAATGGAGGATATAAGATGAACATCAACAAAAGCAAAACGAGGATAATGGAATGTAGTCAAATTAAGTCGGGTGATGCTGAGGGAATTAGATCAGGAAATGAGACACTTAAAGTAGTAAAGGAGTTTTGCTATTTGGGGAGCAAAATAGCTGATGATGGTCGAAGCAGATAGGATATAAAATGTAGACTGGCAATGGCAAGGAAAGCGTTTCTGAAGAAGAGAAATTTGTTAACATCGAGTATTGTTTTAAGTGTCAGGAAGTCGATTCCGAAAGTATTTGTATGGAGTGTAGCCATGTGTGGAAGTGAAACATGGACGATAAATGATTTAGACAAGAAGAGAATAGAAGCTTTCGAAATGTGGTTCTACAGATGAATGCTGAAGATTAGACGGGTAGATCACATAACTAATGAGGAGGTATTGAATAGAATTTGAGAGGAGAGATATTTGTGGCACAACTTGACTAGAAGATTGGATCAGTTGGTAGGACATGTTCTGAGGCATCAAGAGATCACCAATTTAGTACTGGAGGGCAGGGTTGAGGGTAAAAATCGTAGAGGGAGAGAAAATGATAAATACACTAAGCAAATTGAGAAGGATGTAGGCTGCAGTAGGTACTGGGAGACGAAGAAGCTTGCACGGGACAGAGTAGCATGGAGAGCTGCATCAAACCAGTCTCAGACTGAAGACTAGCACAACCACAACATTAGTCAAACAAATCAGTAACAGCTGTCACTGTTCGTGCTTGAGCATTGTCCTACAAAATAATGGTCAGGTCTTGCAGAAAGTGTCATCACTTCTCTGTCTAAGCTGGTCGTAGGTTGTGTTCCAAAAATGAACAGCTTAGAGACAGAAGTGATGACACTTTCTGCAGGACGTGACCATCATTTTGCAGGACAATGCTCAAGCACGATCAGTGCCAGCTTTTACTGATTTGTTTGAATGAGGGGGAGCTAAGTGGTATACCACCAACTGCAATACCCTGACTTAAGCCCTCGTGGATTCATCCCGATTCCTAAACTGAAGGAAACACTTCACGGCATTAGCTTCAGAACTGCCACAAACTTGTCGGACAATATACCACGCCTCTCAAACTGTCAACACAACTGGTACTGCTAAGAGTATCCTACGACTTTCGCATCGCTGGCAGCGGGTTATACACAATGCTGGTGACTACTCTGAAGGTCAGTAAAACGTTTAAACATGTATCTATTTTGTACGAGCTGTAAATAAATACATGCCACTATTAAAGTTCCAACTCTCGTATATAGGTTCTTTTTTAAGACCTAGGATGGTTGGTAAATGAAGAAGATGGAAATAAGCCTCAGGGAAAACCATTCATTCCTGGACGTGGCCTGTTTCAGCTGCCCTGTTTCGAGCCAACAGTACCTTAGGAAACGAAATTGGCATGTAAGGCGAATTCACTATGTAACAGTATACCATCAGTAATCCGTAAAGAGAATTCGAAAATCCAATAGCAAGGTGATATTAAGGGGGTACAGGTCACCAAATGGGCCGACGTGGAGCAGGAGAAGCATCACAGGACATTTTAATTTCCACTGTCTATAATTTTACAAACAAATTGATAAAAATTTCTCAGAATGACCGGGAAGGATTTAGGATTCAGAATCATAGCAGTGGAAGTTCAAAAGCATAATTTTTTTTTAAATGTGAGATTTCACCACTTTTCCACTTACTATTGGCTGCATTTGTTGCTATAGGTACACTTTTCTTCACAAGTAAGAGAGGTTCTCCGATGAATTTTGCACGGCATACAAACCATTCTTACAGGTGTAGGAAACTGTAGAATTTATACGGTTTATGAAAAAATGAATGAGCTGTTACGTTTTAAAGTTCGTATTAAAAAAACTCAAATTTAATAGTTAATTACCTCAATTTTCCAATAGATTCGGAAGATTCTAGAGTTTTGCGTTAACGAGTTTGTGTTCAATAAGCAAACCAAGTTTGAAAGTAATAGGATGTTTATTTTGGTTGTTACACTTACCTAAGTAGAGAAATTTGTGCTTTGCGGAAAATTGCCTTTGAAGTTTCTGCTTGTATTTCACATTCTTTTGGAACTGTCTAGCACAATAAGCAGGTTCTTTTTCATTTTCTAAATCAGTTTTCTTCTTTTTCACTTTCCTATGATACACTCTTCTTGATTTATATACTTTCACTACACATTCTCTGTCTACCGAATACAACGCTTTGATGCAGTTTACTCCAGCTTTAACTCCCATTTTCTCTAAAACATATTTCCTGCTTTGCACACCATCATTAAAACATGAAAATGCATCAAATCAGCAATAGAAAGTGCATTTCTTACGACAAAAATTGTTTTTGGTAATCTTTCCCATACACATTGGTCAAAACTTTCATTTGGGTTTTGAATATCACCATGAAGATATTTCTTCAATAAGTTTTCATTTGCATAGTCCCTGAACATAGGTTTGAAGTCTTCCATTAGAGTAGTTGCAGACAATTCCTGTGATGATATTCTTCACCATAAGCAATGGACGTTTGGTAGCCACACCATGATTGACTTCCTTCTGGGCACAAGTTGTGGATAGGGTTATTGTCTGTGGACATTTTGTGGTAGTATAAGGCCCAAACTGCTTGCTTCATATTTTTCAAGTCCCCTGTGTTCCTTCTTATTGCCGAGCAATAATATGTCTGTAGCTTGTCAATTTCTGCATCCATCAGTCGCCCTCTTCCTTTTATTCCTTTCCCATCAGTTTTTTTCCTGACAAATATTGTCTCAGCCTTCTAAGTCTGGTGCCAAGTCTTGTATGTGCATGTCTCACACATTCAAACTACTGCACAACCGTCTCAGCTCCATCTGGAGCACATTTTTGAACCTCAAGCAAAGCTATATTATCACCATCGCCAAGGTACTTCAAATATCGCAGGCCACGAGAGGCAACAGATCTGGTAAGCAAGCTGACAACTCCCTGCACTTTCGTACCTCCACTTGAGCCTTTACAGTTCATATTATATTCAGGGTCTGGAATCCCTTTCACATAACTATGAGCAGTGTCAACAGATACTGTTGTAACAACAGCATTCAATGAAGTGTGCCCTCTTTCTTGCCAGGTACCATCAAAAGCGGCCACTATGTCCTTGTCACCATCATTTTCGATAATAGATTCTTGTGCAACACTTTTCATTGATGATTCTGCAACTTCCTTTACAGCCCCAAGCAGTCGGCCATAATATCTCTCAAATTTTGCTGGAGGAGGTGCAAGATTCATCACTGCACCAAGTGTTCTTGCTGCCTTCTGTTCCCTATCAATACAACACATGCCATATGACATCCTTAAATTCACGTCATAACCTTTGTTCACAATTTTAGATGTCATGCAAAACCCACCAACGTTGCACTTGATGAATATCACACATTAAGCTCGTAGCAAGAACTTTCTTGGCGCTGTCATCTGCCACCACAGAAACACACTGCACACTAAAGCAATGCTTGCACATAACATCGTCCAATGTTAACTGTGACAGTGTGTTAACATCAACTGTTGTGGATTGGCAAGACAGCCAACCCACTATAAGGAAGCCGAAAGGCACGCGTTTAAACTCACGCAGGCTGGCGTGAGGTCTGGAACAGGGCAAGGAATTAAGACTAGCAAAAAACGTACGTAGCTTCTGGAATACTTAACTTTAATCCATAATTGGTGAACATCGCTCTTGACGGTACATGTTTTACAGCATCAATAGTAACTGGTAATGGCGCCTTGCTAGGTCGTAGCAAATGACGTAGCTGAAGGCTATGCTAACTATCGTCTCGGCAAATGAGAGCGTAATTTGTCAGTGAACCATCGCTAGCAAAGTCGGCTGTACAACTGGGGCAAGTGCCAGGAAGTCTCTCTAGACCTGCCGTGTGGCGGCGCTCGGTCTGCAATCACTGATAGTGGCGACACGCGGGTCCGACGTATACTAACGGAACGCGGCCGATTTAAAGGTTACCACCTAGCAAGTGTGGTGTCTGGCGGTGACACCACATTCCTCCCCCGCAAATCGGCGGACGGTTGTGCCATAAGGCTTCCGCCCGCCGTGGAGAGGACCCCATGTTGGCGTATGCGACGAGGTGGGGAGCCTAACAACAGGCGAGGCTGTGCCACCCGCACCCTGCCATTCGCACCGAGGGGAGCTAGGAAAAGCCTGAAAACCTGCTTCAGGGGCACGCCAACATGCGGTGTATGCGCGCGTAGAGAGACTGGAGGGGCCGAAGGGTCGACCTCCATCGGGCCGGGGCACCCGACGGGCGAAGACGACATATGGTCCGGAGCGGGCAAGAGTTCCATGTCGGAGGACAACTGGTCACGGGAAGCGATCGGTGGCGCGTGACCCAGGGAGGCGCCCGGCGGTTGCAGCGACGCGTCCACTACGGACGTCGCCGACGGGAGAACAGGCGGCGGCGGCGGTGGCGGTGGCGGCGCGTCGCCATGGGGCAAAATGGAAGGCAGCGTCGGTAACACCTGGGGCTGAGGCGAGCCAGTAGATGGGTCCCCAGGGCGCTGACCGGACGGCACCGTCGCTGAAAGCAGACGGGGAGCGGCAGATCCCGTGCGACGACAGAGGCGCAGCTGATTGAGATGCCGACGCACCTCACCAGAGGCCCCCAAAACCAGATACATAGCGCGGCCGAGGCAGCGAAGAATGCGCCCTGCGAGCCAACGCCGCGAACCTCGATAGCTGCGGTAGTAGACAACGTCGCCTGGAGCAAAAGCAGGTGTCTGCAAAAAATGGTTCAAATGGCTCTGAGCACTATGGGACTCAACTGCTGTAGTCATAAGTCCCCTAGAACTTAGAACTACTTAAATCTAACTAACCTAAGGACATCACACACATCCATGCCCGAGGCAGGATTCGAAACTGCGACCGTAGCGGTCGTGCGGTTCCAGACTGTAGCGCCTTTAACCGCTCTGCCACTCCGGCCGGCTCAGGTGTCTGCCGCTGCACAGGAACCTGGTGCGGCGGATGTAGCAAAGACATCAAGGTTCGATGAGGGCGGGAATGAAGCAACTCAGCCGGCGAGCGACCATCTCGGGGCTGAGAGCGATACGAGGACAAAAAGAGCAATAACGCGTCCTCCCGAGAATGAGACTCTTTCAACTTCAACATCTGTGACTTGAAAGTCCTGACCAAACGTTCAGCGGCACCGTTTGACTGTGGCGAAAACGGCGCGGACGTGAGATGTTGTATACCATCGGCCTTGCAGAATGAATTGTGGGCCATTGTCGGAAACAATAGTCTATGGAAGACCTTCCATGCAAAAGATAGCGGATAACGCTTGGATGGTGGCAGAAGACGTCGCGGAAGACATCCGGACAACAAAAGGAAAATTACTGAATGAATCGACCAGAACCAACCATCGAGCATTCCAGAAGGGACCAGTAAAATCGTTGTGTAAGCGTTGCCAAGGGGAAGTGGATTTGGCCATGCAAAGAATTTCCGCGGTGGTGCTGATTGTTGCTCGGCACACACCATGCAAGAAGAGCACATATTCGTAATCGCGCCGAATTCGAACCAAGGGTACTCAGGCTCGTGAAACTTCGCCCATGGAAATTCATATAGTTCATGCCAATCCTCCCAGTGCCACTCTCTTTAACAGTGACTGTGTTCGTCCCACAAATAGTGTGCGTCGACATCGCCGGAAATCCCATCCTCGTCGCCACTTGTTCTGGATTGGTAAGACAGCCAACCCACTATAAGGAAGCTGAAAGGCACGCGTTTAAAGTCATGCAGGCTGGCGTGAGGTCTGAAACAGGACAAGGAATTGAGACTAGCAAAAAACGTACGTAGCTTCTGGAATACTTAACTTTAATCCATAATTGGTGAACATCGCTCTTGACGGTACATGTTTTACAGCATCAATAGTAACTGGTAATGGCGCCTCGCTAGGTCGTAGCAAATGACGTAGCTGAAGGCTAAGCTAACTATCGTCTCGGCAAATGCAAGCGTAATTTGTCAGTGAACCATCGCTAGCAAAGTCGGCTGTACAACTGGGGCGAGTGCTAAGAAGTCTCTCTAGACCTGTCGTGTGGCGGCGCTCGGTCTGCAATCACTGATAGTGGCGACACGCGGGTCCGACGTATACTAACGGACCGCGGCCGATTTAAAGGCTACCACCTAGCAAGTGTGGTGTCTGGCGGTGACACCACATCAACAACAACATTACACGAACCTTCAGAGTCACAGTCTCCATCTTCATTAACACAAAAAACAAATTTCCTTTTTGAAGCACTCGGCAGTGGTTTGTTTACCGGATCTGAGAGGTTGCAGTCTTGAGCCACTGGTGTAACATTTGTTGTGTTTCTGTTGCCCTGGTGACGTTGTTTATGGTTGAAATAACGAATTCTAGGCATCTTGTGCGATAATATGCCACAAACGAACACAAAACAACACAGCCAAATGAAAATCGTTTCAAAATTCTCAACATCACACTACAAGCCCTTCAAAACAGAGAACAAACAAAATCAGAGATCAAACCAATGCACGGCGATAGCGGCAGAGAAAGTATCGATATGAACGGTCTTTTGTTTCGCGTATGACACCCTCTGGCGCGAATATAAACATTCTAATTCTACAGAGCGAAATACACTTACGTATGGCAGAAGAATACAGTGCAAAGGGGTGTGGCGCTGCATCTTGGTACACTTAAGACCAAATAACGTGCCTTATAATCTTTCAAATATATATTTTTTATACATCAAACTATTCTGGAAGATGTGCGCTACAAAATATGCATATTTTTGAAAAATCGAATTTTTTTTAAATTTTTGAAGTCCTACCACCCTTAATAGTGCAAATAATTCGTGCATCATCGATAAAGGGACAAGGAAATAACTGCATCTAACACCATGCACGTGGCCCCTAACACCTCAAAGAAAAGTAATTATGAAGTCACATTACTTTATGCCACTCGAATGTAATGCATGGCAGAAGTTTTCTAGAGCATTAAAATGACTTGCATCTACCCGAGAAAGACTGTGTACGAATGATATGTACAAGAACGAATAATGAAAAATTGTATGGATATCCTTCACCACCTTGGCTCGAGACTCTAATCATTTGACAAACAACCGAGTTCCGGTTTTCACAAATTGTCAGTAAATGAATGCCTTTTCCAATTGTGACAGGAGCATCACAATTAGAATGACTTATCGTCAATGAAAACTAAGAGGTTTCGGGTGTGTGTAAAGGCAATTAAAATAGCGAGTGTCCAGCGATTACTTGTATAGAACTGTGACTGTAAGCGCCCCAAAATAAACTCGTCCCTTTCAGACTTTCGCTGACAAATCTGTGTTTGGCCTCGCTCCAAAGAACTCTGCGAGGTATGACCATCCCCCCTGCCATTTGTCAGCCCAAGGACAGTCGCACAAAGTGTACATTCGATTGACTCATGCGTGTACCATTGTACACTTAAGCACATATAAAAGAGGTGAAATACTAGCGAAGTTTCTAGGTGAAGATCATTTTATTTGTTGGAAAAGTTTTGGTTTTCGATACCTAAGCAATGGCGGAGTTTAGAACAAGATACTGGATTTTAATCAGCCAAAGTAACAAGTTAATACAAGTTAATGCAACACACTGTATCGATTCGATGCCATGAGGGAAAGTATTGAACGGAGGAATACATCTAAACTACCATCTTCTCAGAGATTCATACGTTTTGATTTTATCCAGAAGAGATACGAGGTGAAAGCCATTGACGGTATAACAATGGATTTGTTAATAAAATAACTTTTTCTGCTGCCAGGAATGATATAAATCATGACTGGCAACAGAGAAAGCTATTTTGTAGATAAAGCCTTTTTCCATTTTGGTGGGAAAGCTTTCGACGCAGTCTCAAGAAATTCTGTACTTGGAAGCGAAGCCATTGATTAGACCTATGCTAGTATACTGAAGAATACATACATCAGTGCTACACCGTCCATTATAATTCATCAGAATAGTGGGAAATGCAAAACTGAAAGCAGAGACACGCAATATCACCAAAACGCTTATCAACATTCCTTCAAGAAATTTGTAGATCTTTAAACTGGGAAACAAAGAAGGAACACCACACTTCGTCAGAGGATGGAGGGAGTGACACTCGTCGAAACAGCTGTCCATTTACTTTATTCCTTTGTCTTATGACATTTACAGGAAAATAAATTTCTTATACTCAAATAAAAAATATTTATGTACCAATAATTATACGGCATAGCTCAAAGAGAGACATGTATTATAAATAAGATAGAAAAGATACTGAACGTTTAATAACAATACTGAACGTTTAATAGCAACCACAATATTTAAACACTAATTAAAATCTAGTTTTTATGTAGCACTTCGTTTGTGAGTGGTTGGTTGGTTGTGTTGTGCTTTAGGGCGCAAAAAACAACTGGCGTCACACACGCCCAAGTCAAAACTATATGACACGAAGACAGAGAGGAGTTAAAAAACGACTTTACGTCAGTCCCAACTGACATAAGAGAACACAGCTAAAAGCAGGGACATGGAGAAAGGGCTGCAAAAGACACCATACAGAAACGGAGGTCCAAAACTAAAAATTAAATGACCCTCGCCATATTGCTTTGGCGGATAAAAAGTAAAACGCAGTCGACAGCCTGCGCATCATGTGCTAAAACGGCCGGTAACTCAGACGGCAAACCCAAGTGCGAACGTAAACGGGTAAAAAATGAGCGTTCCGTCAGGAAGTGGTGGGCAGTTAAAACTTGGGCGCACTGTGTACAAAGTGGTGGGATAGCGCCACTTACCAAATGACGATGGCTAAAAAGGCACTGCCCAATACGCAGCCGAGTCAAAACGATCTCCTCCGGAGGGAGGGCCGAGAGGAGGTCGTCCAAGCCGCTGGGAGAGGCTTAATAAGCCGAAGCTTATTCCCGTGAAGGGAGGACCACTGGCGATACCAAAGGGACACCACTTCCTGGCAGACGGCAGAGCAGAGATCATCGGAGGGAATATAGGAACCAGCGTGGTGAGGTACGAGGACTGCAACCTTGGCAGCTGCGCCAGCAGTCTCGTTTTCTGGCAGACGGACATAACCAGAAACCCACATAAACATCACAGTAGCTCCACTAATAGTGAACAAGTTACAGTTTACCTGCACCCGTTGCACTATGGAATGGGCGGTGTACAGCGCACATAGACTTTGAAAAACGCCGACTGAGTCTGAACCGAGGACACAACTGAAAATTCTGCGTCGCAGGACGCACTCCGTGGCCTTACACAGGGCGAAGAGCTCGGCTGTAAATACTGAGCAGTGTGCCGGAAGGCGATATCGAAAGACAGTCTGCTACAGTGCCATGTCCAGTGCTTCAGCAGTTATTGCTAGCAGATCGTCACTCGCGCCTTGGAATATTCTGTGTGCACACTGCCTCACTATCTGTTGTGCTGTTTCCTGGGGCACCACAGTGCTATTGAGGATTTTCGGCCATTTTCCACTTAATGTACATAGCTTTTGTCCTGGCATACGCTGTTCTCATTTTAATCAGCCGTCTCCATGACTTTCGAGGCAAATAAATTCTTGGAAAAGTTTGGTTGCACTTGGGTATGTCGTGTTTTGGTGATTCTGAGTTGATGCCCTTTCTGATCTCCATTGGTCTTTCAAGCCATAAATGGTTAGGGTGTTTCCAGTTATGTTTCCTAGATTTAAGCCTGTTGTACGGCAAGGAGCTCACCGTTATTTACTGGCAGATTTTTAGAGGCCAAGATATGGCTGATCTTGTTCCGAGTCATCTGTTGTTGCCTAAGATGAGGAAGGACAACGACCGAGATAACAGGTAACTACTGAAGAGGCGTAAATCTGCGTCTTCCTCATATTAATACCATTGTATCATTAATGTGTACATCTATCTTTGTAACATAATGTGAAGGTAGCAGAAGATCAAGTAGGTAAAAAGACGAGGGCTAGTAGAAAACCTTAGGTAACAGAAGAGATATTGAATTTAATTGATGCAAGGAGAAAATATAAAAATGCAGTAAATGAAGCAAGCAAAAAGGAATACAAACGTCTCAAAAATGAGATCGACAGGAAGTGCAAAATGGCTAAGCAGGGATGGCTAGAGGACGAATGTAAGGACGTAGAGGCACTTATCACTAGGGGTAAGATAGATACTACCCACAGGAAAATTAAAGAGACCTTTGGAGAAAAGAGAACCACTTGCATGAACATCAAGAGCTCAGATGGAAACCAAGTTCTAAGCAAAGATGGGAAAGCAGAAAGGTGGAAGGAGTATATAGTGGGTCTATACAAGGGCGATGTACTTGAGGACAATATTATGGAAATGGAAGAGGATGTAGATGAAGATGAATTGGGAGATACGATACTGCGTGAAGAGTTTGACAGAGCACTGAAAGACCTGAGTCGAAACAAGGCCCCGGGAGTAGACAACATTCCATTGGAACTACTGACGGCCTTGGGAGAGCCAGTTCTGACAAAACTCTACCATCTGGTGAGCAAGATGTATGAGACAGGCGAAATACCCTCAGACGTCAAGAAGAATATAATAATTCCAATCCCAAAGAAAGCAGGTGTTGACAGATGTGAAAATTATTGAACTATGAGTTTAATAAAGAACGGCTGCAAAATACTAACACGAATTCTTTGGTTGGCTCTGAGCACTATGGGACTCAACTGCTGAGGTCATTAGTCCCCTAGAACTTAGAACTAGTTAAACCTAACTAACCTAAGGACATCACAAACATCCATGCCCGAGGCAGGATTCGAACCTGCAACCGTAGTGGTCTTGCGGTTCCAGACTGCAGCGCCTTTAACCGCACGGCCACTTCGGCCGGCACGAATTCTTTACAGACGAATGGAAAAACTGGTAGAAGCCGACCTCGGGGAATATCAGTTTGGATTCCGTAGAAATGTTGGAGCACGTGAGGCAATACTGAAACTACAACTTATCTTAGAAGAAAGATTACGGAAAGGCAAACCTACGTTTCTAGCATTTGTAGACTTAGAGAAAGCTTTAGACAATGTTGACTGGAATACTCTCTTTCAAATTCTAAAGGTGGCAGGGGTAAAATACTGGGAACGAAAGGCTATTTACAAATCGTACAGAAACCAGATGGCAGTTATAGGAGTCGAGGGGCATGAAAGGGAAGCAGTGATTGGGAAGGGAGTGAGACAGGGTTGTAGCCTCTCCCCGATGCTGTTCAGTCTGTATATAGTGCAAGCAGTAAAGGAATCAAAAGAAAAATTCGGAGTTGGAATTACAATCCATGGAGAAGAAATAAAAACTTTGAGGTTCGCCGATGACATTGTAATTCTGTCAGAGACAGCAAAGGACCTGGAAGAACAGTTGAACGGAATGGACAGTGTCTTGAAAGAAGGGTATAAAATGAACATCAACAAAAGCAAAACGAGGATAATGGAATGTAGTCGAATTAAATCGGATGATGCTGCGGGAATTAGATTAGGAAATGAGACGCATAAAGTAGTAAAGGAGTTTTGCTATTTGGGGAGCAAAATCACTGATGATGGTCGAAGTAGAGAGGATATAAAATGTAGACAGGCAATGGGAAGGAAAGCGTTTCTGAAGAAGAGAAATTTTTTAATATTGAGTATAGATTTAAGTGTCAGGAAGTCGTTTCTGAAAGTATTTGTATGGAGTGTAGCCATGTATGGAAGTGAAACGTGGACGATTAATAGTTTAGACAAGAAGAGAATAGAAGCTTTCGAAATGTGTTTCTACAGAAGGATGCTGAAGATTAGATGGGTAGATCACACAAGTAATGAGGAGGTATTGAATAGAATTTGAGAGAAGAGAATTTTGTGGCACAACTTGACTAGAAGAAGGGATCGGTTGGTAGGACATGTTCTGAGGCATCAAGGGATCGCCAATTGAGTACTGGAGGACAGCGTGTAGAGTAAAAATCTTAGAGGTAGACCAAGAAATGAATACAGTAAACAGATTCAGAAGGATGTAGGTTGCAATAGGTACTGGGAGATGAAGAACCTTGCATAGGATAAGGTAGCATGGGGAGCTGCTTAAAACCAGTCTCTGGACTGAAGACCACAACAACAACAACAACTCCCTACGAAAGAGCAATAACCGGCAACAGACTAGACCAGTGCCATTATTCGTATTGTGTTTGCATGTGCAGCTCAGCTTATTCCAGCACTTTTTCAAATTAAGAGGTTTCTGGTCTTCAGTTTTTGTTGTGTGCTTTCGAGTTGCTTTTTAAGGGATATTTTGGGAACTGATTGTGTTCTATCTCTCTACTTGCTGTGTGGTTGCTCACATGGAAACCGTATACTTCAGATTTTTGGAGGTTCATGCATAACCTCCACTCCTTATTAAAAATAATATATATATCCTTGTTAAGTATTCGCTCACTTTGCTCACAGTCCTTAGACCCCTTGTCGTTTGCAAACCATTTTTTTTTATATCTGTAGCTTCACCTGTACATAGACTGAAGAGGAGTGGAGCTAACACTGATCCCTGTAGTAATGCGTTCTAAATGACAATTTACTAGTGACATCTTTGACAGTGACTTTAAAGTAACGGTTTTTCAACGTATTTACGATCAAATTTGTAATTCTGAGACTTGGAACAGTTGTCTTTAGGTTGATACCCAGGCCATCTAGCCACACAATGTCATAGGCTGCTGTCAAGTCTATGAGCCACAAAAGTTTTCAGTCCTTTCTGGAAGCCAGCTTTAATATATGAGGTTGGGTAAAGAACTTGCTCACAACATCTAAGTCCTGTACGGAACCCTGCCTGGTAGGAATGGCCAACCTCATCAATATGTGGGTAAATTCTACTTTAGATTAGCCTTCCTAATAGTTTATGGCAGACAGTTATCAGTGCTACAGGGCGATTCCTTGTTGGGTCACCTTGTGGTTTTCCGGTTTTTAAAATGCCAAGTGTTACGGATGTCTTAAAATGGCAATGAACTGGGCCAGTGTTCATAGTATTTGGGGAGAACTATTGCACCCAGTTTCTAGCTTGTGGTCCCCAGCATTTAATGAACTCTCGCTATATGCCATAGAGTCCAGCATCCTTTCTCACTTGAAGCTATTTTTTACATTTTTCAAGTCTGGTTTCTGTGAATGAGATAGAGAGACAGGTATCTTCATCGATTTCCGTGTTTAGTTCACTTATTTGTCCCTTTAACCCATCTATGAACTTAGGATCCAGCGGAACTTATTCTGCTAATTCTTTTGTACATTGGGCTATTTGAATTCTCTTATTGTAAAATGGGTTTTGCTGTTCTAAGTTTTCATATGACAGATCACCCTTTCCGGCTGCTGTGGATGTAGGCTAGATTTTCTGTCAGTTCGCCCCATGTTTCTTTACGTTCTTTGTTAACTGAAATCTATTATTTTTCTTTCCAGCTGATGCTTACCCGTTCTACAGTAGTCCATGTACAGTTCTTCTGTGGTGCGGTCCCAGAAAGGGATATATTTCTGTTTGACTCTTCGAGGTATGTTACGTTTTTGTCACTGCGATTCGTATTGTAGTGAGTATGGAGTAGTGTTTTGCTGTGGGGGGATGCATCGGATTTGAGAGTCAGTCTCTTTGGTGAACCAATTCCAGTTTGTTTTCCTGAAATTCCAACTTCGTTGATGTTATTAGAGGCAGTTTTAGCAGCATGTTGTTACTCGTCTATGGTGGGTCTTTAGGAAACTCGTCGTTCTTGAGTGATGCAAAGGCCTTTCTGTACTGTACATTGTTACTGACCAGAGATCTTGATTTATGTTAGCTTGCCATCTTATAGATTGGAAGGTTGTCAACGCTTTAGTATCAAAAGATAAGTAATGTTCATTCCGATATTTTCAGTTTGCTGCTATTTCACCGTTATCATCCCTACCTAGTATGGTGACCACTGAAGTCAACAATGTATACACATTAGTATTTGCGAGTTGGTACTGGGGTGTGGCCAGTTGATATTAGGTGGTTTACAAATTGACATTATTCTCGCTCCTGATATTTCATTTGTTACTATTTCAATGTTATGTTGTCTAGTACAGTTGACAACAATATTCCTTAAGTAGCAGAGTACCTACCCATTTATATATTCCAGTCTCTTATTAATCCATCTCTATCTTCCCCCTATCTGTATCCATCTTCGTTTTCAACCCCTGTCTGTCCATATTCTGAACTTCCTCTTTCTGTCCACCGCACTCTCTTTCCATCTCTTCTTAATCCTCTCTCTATCCATCTGCTCTTGCTTCTCCAGTCTATTTACACCTCCCCCCATATAATTCCATCTCCTGCTCTCCTTGTCCTTGTTTATCTCCTCTCTTTCCTTTCTCTATCCATCTCATTCTCACCTCCATCCACGTTCCACTCCTCCCTCTCTGTCCATCTCATCTTATCATCCTCGTACTGGTAGGAGGCCTGTGGTTGCTAGCCAAACAGTATTTCTTCCCAGATCATAACTAATATGTATTCAAGATTTACTTGGAATGGTTCCAACGACTAATGATGACATTCTTACCACTGTCTATGTACGCGTTGTAAAGAAACTGGTTCTCTATTTCTAAAAAAAAACCTTTTAAATAATAAAACATGACCTATTCAAGGAATCTGACTACCCCTGTCAGTCATGAAAAAAAAAAAAAAAATTGGCATTGTCTTTTTCAGAACGTGCAGAATCTTATGTGGGGTCAATAAGACGTCATTTTTAATCTAAATATTGTATGTCAATGTTTATGTAATAGAAAAAATAAATTAAGTAATTTAGTACAATTATTATATAGATGCGATAAATCACTTTCACGGGGGCCAAATGAACAATTAAAATCAATATAATTCCAGTAAACCAGCAAAAGTAAAAAAAAAAAAAAAAAAATATTGTAGGGGCCTACATAGACATCGCGCATCTGCTAGATGCCCATGAAATACGTAATTTTGTTTTGAAGCTGACAGCCAATGAGAAAATAGCTGCAAAAATACTATTGGTCAGTTTTCAAGCAGTAATGGCGGACAGCATCAGCTAGTAATATACATAATTTTATGGTAGCTAATTTTACTGCACAGTGTGATGACGTCAGTGATGGTCCCCGCGAACGATGTGTGAAGTTAATCCTGGTTCGTGGCGTGAAGATAATGATGAATCCTCTCGTTTCATTAATATTCCAGTTACGGCGGTGGTCCACGTCTCCGTTGTAGTCAAATCAGCTGGCAGCACTGACGCGATAATAATAGTTCCAGTGTGTGCGTTGTCGTTACGCGCGCTACGTTTTATTATTAAAAGTTTAGTAATCGCGCGCTGCGGGTAGGTCTGAATTATGCAATGTCTTTAGTATTCACGATATATGGCCGGTTAATGCCAATACTTCGCACAGTTCTTTCACCGTGTTGCCACAGGAAAACAGTCACATGTGTTTCTCACTATAACAGTCCGTTAAACATCAGTTCAACATACGTTGTCATCAATAAGACAGTTTGGATGATATAATAAATGTTTCTTGATCAGATCACAGCACTGTTCTTTTACTTAACATTTTGGTTTGTTCCACTTTCACGCAATTCTAACAGTTAGTGTCTCCACACGACAATGGTGTCTGGTTCACGGCTAATTGTCACAAGTTCACACAGTATGTAAAATCGTCAGCCGCGCGGGATTAGCCGAGCAGTCTCAGGCGCTGCAGTCATAGACTGTGCGGCTGGTCCCGGCGGAGGTTCGAGTCCTCCCTCGGGCATGGGTGTGTGTGTTTGTCCTTAGGATAATTTTGGTTAATAATAAATGAAAAGCACCAGTTTGCTTTTGTTCTACAGTATTATTTTTATTGCTAACCGGTTTTCGGCTTACAAGGCCATCTTCAGACATTTACTGAGTACTATACTCAGTAAACTAGTTCTAAGTTCTAGGGGACTGATGACCTCAGATGTAAAGCCCCATAGTGCTCACAGCCATTTGAACCATACAGGTGAAGTACGTGTACAAATATCTGTGAAATACTTTAAAATATGTGCGAAATATGGCATGTGTGAACGCTGTAAGGACACTGCTTTCCCCGAAAGTCACTAATATCTAATATACTAACCAAACTTAGTATTATACTCAGTAAATGTCTGAAGATGGCCTTGTAAGCCGAAAACCGGTTAGCAATAAAAATAATATTGTAGAACAAAAGCAAACTGATGCTTTTCATTTATTATTATAATGTTGTTCTACCAAGAACCGACGGAAGATTCTGTTAATATAATTTTGGTTAAGTAGTGTGCAAGCCTTGGGACTAATGACCTTGGCAGTTAAGTCCCATAAGATTTCACACACATTTGAACATTTAAATTCGTCACCGCAAACACTCGATATACTTTTCAGGTTTTACTGTTCACTTAATAATGCACGATCTCCTATTAACACAGCGGACGCACTGTAATTAATTGTTCCTCCGCGTATCACCGTCTTCCACGCCGAACTATTCAACCTTTGTCCACCCGCGAACCGGCCACGATACCCCAACAACTCGCACGCTCTCTATCGATAGTCATTTGCTCTCTCTCTCTGACACAGTACTTCTCCTAGCCTAACCAAAGATTTACAAAGCATATAAAACCAGAAAATTCATATTCGTACAATATAAAATATAAAACAGTAGCAAAATGAATGAAGAAACAATGTGAAGTATTAACAAATAAATAATAGTTGAAGTAAATGATCCACACGTACTATGACAAGGTAATGCACAAAAAAAAGATATTAGTGACTTTCGGGGAAAGCAGTGTCCTTACAGCGTTCACACATGCCATATTTCGCATATATTTTAAAGTATTTCACAGATATTTGTACACGTACTTCACCTGTATGGTTCAAATGGCTGTGAGCACTATGGGGCTTTACATCTGAGGTCATCAGTCTCCTAGATCTTAGAACTACTTAAACCTAACTAACCTAAGGACATCGCATACATCCATGCCTGAGGCAGAATTCGAACCTGCGGCCGTCGCGGTTGCGCGGTTCCAGACTGTAGCGCCTAGAACCGTGCGGTCACTCCGGCCGGCTCCTGTATATCCAGCAAATTTCGCCCTGCAGTTGTTTTTTACTTAGCTCAATGTTTATGACGTCCTATCTCTGATCTATGTGTCGTCCAATGATATAATTTTGCAAATTTGTCTAGTTATTTATATGGGTACTGCCTGTGAAAAGTTTTGTGAATAGAGTTGCTTGTGAAGAAGCAGTAAATGAAAATGTCATACATGATGTGACAGCTTTTCATGCATCTCAATATCTGACGTCATATCTCCTGAACCATTGTCGTACAGAGATATAATTTAGTAGGTACATTTGCCTACATATATGGATACTGTCTGCGGAGTTTGTTGTGAACAGAGTTAGCAACAAAGGAGTAACAAACTCAAACGTCAAGAATGAGGTGGCAGTTTTTTCGACTTCTCAGTGTTTATGTCATCATATCTTCTCAGCTACGTGTCACACAATAATATAATTTCGCTGGTACATTCAGTGGTAGATGCAAATAGTGTCTGCAAAATGTGTCGCAAATGTAGTTAGTAGCAAATAAGTAATCAATTAAAACGTTATGTTCCATGCGATAGTTTTGCCGCATCAACAGGGAAAATATACTAAGCGATAAACATTTTCCCTTTCGCATTTTGTGAGGGTTGTCAGTGAGAAAAATTTCTGTAAAGCGTGAAGCTTGGTGCAAGACACTAACTGCTCTCATTTTCAAATACTGAATGACTGAAGAAATGTTATTCGCGTATCGTGCTCTGAGCTGCTTTTCACCCCCAACCCCAGCCCTTTAATAGCTAGGTCGTTCTTACCCACACGGCGATTCTTCCCCGACATTAAGGGTTACGCGTACTAAGTTTGATTGAAATCGATCCAGTGGCTTAGGATGAGATGTGGAAAATACAATAAATACGTAGATACGTACGTACGTAGGCATATTATGTAGCCATAGACATCAGATGTCATACCGGCTACAATTCTACATCAATGTATTTTTCAGATCGATTTCTTAGTTATTTTCTAAGTGTGTTTCCTACATTGTTATAATATTTATATTATTATCCATCGCTATACTACTAAGTTGCTGAACATCTGTATCTACTTGAGCCTTTTATTCTTAGTTGCAGAAGGCGATCGCGAGGTCCAATATCTTTATTGTGAGGCTTCTTAAGAGCGCTGCTGTTTGATCGCCGTTGCTGCCTCTGTAGTTTTCGACCGGGACAGAAGCAATGCGTAGTGCGTCTGCCATTTGTGAAAATTTTTAGCCGTTCCACTTGAGATGACATTTTACTTGCATGTGCCAATTTGGTGGTTGGAGGTTGTCTACAGTTCAAAAATGACATGAACATGGGAACACGTGTTCATCGAAGCTATCTGGACCACCTTCGTTTTGCTGATTATAATGTGCTGTTTGCTTCTAGTGCACATAAACCTCACCAGTGAATGGGAGAACTTAACAGACTAAGATCAAAAGATGTCTTGAAAGCCAATTAAAATCAGAGTAAAGTAATGCATAAGCAAAATATCCAAAAGAAAATAGAACAAATTAAGAATGAAGCCATAGATGTAGTGGATGACTCTTTACATTTAGGACAGCTGAAGACAATTATTAGATTGGCACGAAAATAAACACAGTACATAGAAGAATAAAACCGATTTAAAGTTCTTTAGGCAAACTAAAAAACTCTTTAAACCTTAGCTTATGATGGTTACGAAATGTAATGTTTACTGTCAGCAGATATTACCCGTTTTGGCTTATGAGAGTGCGTAATGGTTGACTTACGGAAGTGCGACATAGTCGGTTTTCTTTCCAGCACTTCAGACATTTGTGCCCTTCAGGCGGAATAACGACACGCGAAATCTGAACTCAGTAGGATGAATGGGGAAAAGATCGTAGGAACTGGGTAAATGTAACAAGTAGCGGTTGCAAAGTGGATAGCTCTTCAAGTTCATCTGTATTTGAGCTTACAGTGTCGCAAAAATTTGGCTTGCTACCTGAGGCAACAGGGGAAGAACCTAATCCAGCTGTAGGTGACAGTAGGGTGCAGCAGACATCTAGCAAAGAAACTCAGTGCAGGTCGGTACCAAAAGAAAGTAGGAAGAAAATATTCTTGGTGCTACATAGTAACGACGTGAGAGGATTAAAGGCCGGATAGTACAGGAAAATTTTGAAACAGGGCAGCAGGTCACAAGTATTGTGAAGCCAAGTTACCTTAGCCAGTTGACAGAAGACATAGGGAATTTGTGCATATATTTTGGTAGAGATGATGAGATTTTTGTAGGAGGTGTAGCGGGAAGCAGCCTGACTAAGGATATCAATGAAAACGTCAGGGGTGACCTGGATAAAAAAAGATTTGCAACTCCAAACACAAATCTGAGGTTTGTGGAGGTCCTGCAGCGCCATGATCAGCGCTTGATTAGCACTGCTGTGAGTCAATTGAAGAATGAGTTGAGCTGGGCACTGCTGACTGAAATGAAGTCCCATATGAGTGCCGTGCCTGTTGGTACAGTTGCAAGATAGATATTTACTAGACACGGCCTACACTTGAATGAGAGAGGGGAAGATAGATTAGTTAAGCTTCTTGCACATAATATATGGGAGGCCATCATTATGCAAAGCAAGATCCCTGTGGTTACTGGTGTCAAAGAACTACGTTTTTAGGGTAGAATCAGGATTCAGGGAACTTGTATCGAAAGAAGTCAAAATAACAGAAGAAAAACACAAAATACAGTACTTAAGAATGCACAGAAAAGTAATATTAGCTTACTTCATCAGCATACTGTACTAGAGTAATAAGGTAAAGAGCTTCTTGTCTATGTGGAAAATCTAGAGAGAGACAAGATCTGAAGAGACAAGCATTCTGTGCCTATTTTCAGTGAACAACAGGAGGTCCTTGGTGAAAATTAGTAGGAAACTCACGAAAACGAACAATTCGCTCTGATAGTAAACTGCAATGGGATATCTAATTTCATCTGCAATACAAATGAAATGAAGGTGCTATACCTGTTTGCTGAATTCCAAGAAAAAAGAGAAGTCCAAAACGACGACTTAATGGAAGAAGGATATAGCGCATTACAAAACGTACGGGTGAAGCATAAACGTGCGTAGCGTAATGCTGTAGAAGATGGAAGAGACTTGAAACGGCCTTTATCGAGAAGTAGATCTCCTATACAGCTGCTCAAAAACTTAAATATAGTGTTACCTTTTACGGAACATTGATGCTGGATGAAACAGCTGTTGATTAAAAATTACGAATATTATCACACAAGAAAACCGCTTCCATTACGGAAATATCTCATCTCTCTCATTACCTATTCTACTAATGAAGTAAGCATCATTTTCTGTTTCAGTGGATTCCTCTTCCACTCTACTCTCCTCGTTTACAGTTTAGTGTTTTCTTCATATTCCCTACCTTAGGGATTAAGGAGCTCTGTACCTAAGTTGTTCGTAGAAGTGCTGAAAAATTTTTATGCGCTATTGTAACCACTACTAGCCGATAATCAATTGACAAAGTTTAGTGGATGAAATTTGGGTGTTATTATTGGAAAGTAATTAACTGAGAAACATGAAATGCTTTCAACGTGGTTATTATTAGGAGGCCACCACTCCTAGACGGGACTGCGTCGTGCCTTGCCACGTGTCCTAGACAAGCCTAGGAGGCGGCCGCGCTCTGTCCTTTCATGTCGAATTCCTGAGCCCGGCTGTGTTGCTCAGATGCCTGCGAGACGTGCTTTCCCACGTGTCGGAAACGTTGGCGCGCCACTCAGTGCCAGCCTGCCTGCTACGAGTCTTATGTGCGTGTCCTTTCTGTGGAAGGGAAGCCACCTTTTATGGGCTAGCAGCCAGCCGTGACCAGTATTCCTTTCCGCACACGTCCAGGGTTTCACTCGAATATTTCGTGTCTTGTCAGTCCTCCCTATTCTTTCATTCTTTTCTTAAAGTGTAATTTGCTGCCCCGCAGTAGATCGATCCTGTGGCCTTTCTTTGCTTTGTGCGCTACCATCAGTTTCTTTTTACAGTGGAGAAGCACGTGGATCACATGAGACGATTAGGAAGAGACTTGGAGGTCCAACTATTATTATTTATTATTTAAACTGCATTTCACAATAATCTAAACATCACACAAACCCTGAGTTGCGTTCAAGGAATCTTGTCAGTACGTATTCATTACGGACCATCTTGCCAAATACAAAGTCATTATGCAAAATAGGAATAAATGAAGTGAAACAGTATAATAAAGTGCGATTAATTATATCAAGTGACCATAATGATTGCAGACTATATTGAATATCGACGTCTTGGATTTCTGGTTTACATATAAATCATGAGCGTTCCCTCAGTATCGCTGGCTGAAGCAGAAGGACAAAGGTGAATAACAAATCCAAAATCTATTTCACGACTACTCTTTCATTACAGTTCAAAAGTTGTAAAGCTCAGAAAATTATGTAACTTTTGCGAATCTTACAATGTAAAACGCAAAGAATATTTTCTTATGATTTAGCCGCAGATCAGAAGTTTATTTCGTGAAAAATAAATTTATTTGTCGGTGTTTCACAAAAAGCTCTTACATTTACTGAAAAAATAGGACAAGAGTAAACCCTATAGCAACCGTTTTCATATAATTATTAGTAAATTGACTATCTATATTTAAAAAAGGAACTTTCTTTGGGAAATAAAGCATTTTAAAATTATTAACTGTAACCATGTTGATGCATCTACGCACATAAGATACCGTCTATTCTCCAGTTATGGCTAAAGATTTTGGGAAGTTTCCTTGAGATGAAGCGCATATACAAAAAAGTAACTCCATTTCTACAGCGTTACTATTTAGGATTTCCAGTATTCCATTATTTAGTGTTAACTTGTATTATCAGCAACTATTACAAAGTTCCGCAATGTTTATCACACGGATGACTCGATATTCACGAACTGCATGTTTCTTGCAGTCGAGGTGCAATTTCGTATTAGTTTACTTTTAGTTTCAAATGAAAATGAAATGAGTGTTTTATGGCCCTCGACTTGTAGGTTATTGAAAACTGAGCGCTAGCTCAGTGTGATAGCGATTAGGTAAACAACTGGGTGTGGTTTTGTTAACTGAAACCGCAGAGAAGTGTAAATCTAGGGTGTTCAGAGAGTGATTAGAGCTTTTTCGCACTGAATTCCAATCTAGCAACTTAAACACTGCTCCACACATACCTTCATTTCTCACCTGCGTCCCTTTAAATATCACTTAATAACAGCGTAATTAGCTGATCACAAATGCTGCATCACAAATCATTATTCATATTAATCAACGAATTTATGAAAACGTCAAGGCCGAAGTGAATTACTTTTGTGAACACCAGTGCTTCTAAGTAATTTGTGATTATTTTATTAATTATGATAAGAAATGTAGAATATACCGCAGCTAGTTAAAGCCTTTCGAAATGTCATCTTTTTGGGGAATATAATATAAATGTTGCCGATTATCTATTTGAGGAGCTTTCGCACCTGACCTCTGGATTTTGGATGTAACACGTTCCAGAGTGCACTGGCCAGGTCGCAAAGTAGTAGTAAATATAGGAAATAAAGTCATGCGACCTAAGAGTGGTAACTCATTGGACTGTACTGGAGTCAATTACAAACCGAAGGTTACTTTCCTTTGTTTTATGTAACACCTCATACACTGGACTAAGAACGTTTCAAGACTGTGAGTCAGTTATACTACAGGGAAACTCACTGATGCACGCAGAAAGTTTCTGTAGTATTTGTCCTGTAAATTACTGACAGTTGTCAGTTTTACGTAACATTTTCAGGCTAACAAAACAGAGGCCCTCGTCAGACAAGGGCGTATGTAGAGAACCCTTTTAGTTGCACTACGTTTGCACACAGAATGAGAATCGAGGGAGATCACATTGTTATTTAAGGGGGCATCAAAAAGTTCCCGAAATTTGCATTCTGGGGGCGAATGGTTAAGACTGCGCCAAATTATCGCTGGATGTCTCCATATAAATCTTTCTGGAATCAGTTATGTAAGTGGCTGCGAACGGAGCGATTTAGTAAATTGCTGGTGAGCATTTGTCCATTGTCGTGTTTCATTGTTTTGGCGGTTTTTCGGTAGGTGACTTGAAAACTGCAGCGTATGTGTTGAATTTTTTTTTAATTTGGGTACATCATTCCAGAAATGCAGCAAATGCTGAAGCAAGCTTTTGGAGACAACGTTTTAGATCAGACACAGGATAGAGAGTGACACAAGCATTTACAGACGGGTGAAGCTAGACCGGTGATGAACTGTTCCGATTAGTTGTCAACTGGCATCATACCAGAATATGAGGGGACCTGTGTCTATAATATCATAGACAGACCATCAAAGATCTCTGCAACACCGTGGGAATAGGTTACGGTGCAAGTGAATGTGTGATTCAGAAGTGCTGAATTCGAGAAGCAGGCCTATTGCTCCGAAATTTGTAGTGCGACTACTTTACTATGATCAGAACCAACTTCGTGTGGAGGTCTGCGGACAACTTTAAACAGCTCCTTCAATTCGGTTGAAAATTTCTTTCAAAAGTTTCACTAAAATTAGATTTGCGGCTATAGCCCCGAAATTAAGCTGCAGTCGTCACAATATGTGATCCTTCATTTCAGACAAAAAAGCTTGACAAGTCAATAGAAGTTCTACATCTTTATTGATATTTCCTTTGTTGACGGGGCTATCAACAAATATTTCGACCTTCCTCGTTGGATGACCAATAAAGTGTTCTATCGCTACGCTACATTGTAAGATTTCCGTGGGAGAAAAATGACAAGAAATGTCAACAGTATTGTCATACAAAGGACTGGGTACTTGACTATGACAACGCACGAACGCATGCTACCTGGACTGTTCAACAGTTTTTGACAAAAACCTGATGATAAATTATTCCCACCCACCGTACTCCAGTATTAACGTCAAGAGCCGTACTCTTCTCCTTCAAAAGGAAAGTCAAGATGAAGCGGCGAAGATGTGATGCGGTGGAGGGGATGGAAATACTTACAGACTTGCAGTATAGATTTCAGAGGTTGTAGAAAAGCTAGGCTCTGTGTATTCACTCCCAACAGGATTTGTTTGAAGGGGATGATGAAAAATAATAGCTAGGTAAAATGAAATCATTTTAATTAATATGTTTCCAAATAATTCTGGACACCTTCTCGAACATATTTCCCGTCAAATATTGTCTGAACGTGACATTCTTTTTTGTCGGGTAATGTGCAGCTCAAACGATACTAAACTATTCACTTTTTGGAGATCGCAATTTCGCCAGTAATTTTCCCGTAATCACTTGCCAAGATTTTGTATTGCACAGTCTAATATACAATAACCGTTTCGTAAACTCAGCACTGTATTACAAATGACCCAGAGATTGCACAGGGTTACAAGTCTGGATGCAATTCCGCGACGAAAGGCACGATGCCGGGGCCAGCGCCAGAGGCTGCTGTAGCCCGTGACCGATATTGGCCATCCGGCTGTCACATACGCCCAACTGGCTGCCTCTCAGTAACTGTTCATATTTATTTAAAATTTCACACTATGTTACACATTTTCGATAAAATGAAATCGTACACTAGTTTTTCTTTCTGGACTGATTCGTGGTTTTGCTAGAAATGTAGCTGAGTTTTGGCCCTAACTTTGTTCAACATCGAGCGCCAGTTGGTGTTCATTTTTTGTGGGTATGACTCCAGATCTATTCCTAAACCTCGGATGTGTGTTGCTGTAGAAAAACCTTGCTTTTTGTCCAGCTTCAACCCTTTCCGTAAGTTCATTATCATTGCTGCAGTTAATCGTGGCTTCTCTTGCTCCACAGTAAGTGTAGGTCTTGAGTATCTTACGTGCGTTAGTTGTCTTGGGCCGACACAAATACCTCAGATTATCCGCACATGCTCGACATACGATTTTCTCTCATAACAAGTAAAGGCCTGGGAGCGAGCCTTTATGATTCCTGAGGAGAGTTTCTACCACAATTGCGTGCTGGACCATCGATACTGGGCAACACTGAAGGACTGACCACTCTACATCGAACGGCTCACTTAGCAGCATATTGATTATGATCGTGGACTTGCAGAATTATAGTTACTAGTTGGGTGAATTTGTTGCAGATTCCAAATTTCATCACAGCTTTTAGCAGAAAACTGAGAGAGATTCGTCCGAAAGCTTTCGAAAAATCAGCAGATATTCTAGAGGCTTTTGTTTTACAGATATTCGTAATTTGTATAATGTAATGGTAGTCACTCAGGGTGTCTGTTACGATTATACTGCACCCAGTGACCGAACACATTTGGTTAACTCCTGTCATATCTCTCATCTTAATCTTTGTTTACTGCTCGAACCAGTGGTCGGCGTTATTGGCCTAAGGAAGCCTGTGTTTGTTGGAGCTATTTTTGGATACCTGTACAATGAACCATCGTGGTAGCTTGTAGGTAGCCGTCGGACATTCCACGCAACGTTAAATATGTTAATACTTTCAATAAACCCATAAACTCTGCTCACAGTCCACGGTGAGCCCATCCCAACCGCCCGACCGCCGTGGAATCCTCTGCCAATGACGTCATTGAATGCGTTGTGTAGGGACGTGGTGTCACTAAACCACTTTCCCCTCCGCCTTAGGTCTTCGTGACCTGCAGACGCTATTTCTCAACCAAGTAGCCCCTCAGCTGACCTCATGAGGGCTAGCGCATCCCGTTCGAGTACTCCAGCCAAAGAGGTCACGGTGTACCGGGAATCGGACCCGAGTCTTCCGCATTACGGCCAGCCGCGCTGACAACTCAGCTATTGAGACGGAAAAGTAAATATCCTAATAGCTGATGCACAGCTCAGCTGTTATACCATCTATTCCTGGTGACTTTCCTTTTGGCCTTCTGTGGAATGCTTCACATTTTTCTTGTCTTGTACATTCTTCGCTGAGAGACGTGTCTCCTTCTGCCAGGATTGTCGATATTATTCACAAAAACTGATTCGAGAGTCTCGCCTACTTCTACTGCAGCACGAAAATCACTAAAATGTTCCAATACACCTCTTTTCATATGAGCATGCTGATGCATTGTCTCGTTTTCTATCTTGAATTTCTCGATTTTTTTGTGTTTTGACCGTTTCGATGTTTGATTTAAACGTAGGGTTGCGCATTCTCCTGTTGCAATATTGCCATCTCGTTACCTCATTTTCAGACCATCTAGTTACCTTCTCTGCATTGACAATACCTGTGTCAGTCAGGTTTATCTGTGAACTGTTAGTGGTTACATCTCGTATATTTGGTAAAATTCTCGGACACGCATGAAAAAAAAAATTCCTCTTTACTCGTTTCCCACTCACATTTGCTACAACCATATTGTCTAAGCAACCTGCTTAGTTTGGATTTCGCATGATCCACCCACTACTTTCAACTCATTACGTTGGTGATGCAGGCCTTCCATGTTTCCAGCACCATAATCCTTAATTCCTCATGTCTAAGTGAGTTAGAATTTAATTTCCAGTATCCTCTTCCACGGAAAGTCGTTTGCTTCTATAAATTCATACTGGCAGTATAAGCACAAAGAACTGAAAAATTTACAGGTCAAATTTGTGATTAGTGATCTTACGTACAACATCTTGTGAGATGTAAATCCGCTCTATTCTGACTGCTGAGTGACTAGTAGCGTAGCTGTTTATTAATGAGCCTGCGGTTTGTTGACACCCACGTGTCTGTGACGTTTAACTTTCTGACTAAGAGCTAAAGTTTTAGAATATTTGGCTTTAGTCTTTTTTTATTAATAACAGAGTCAAAATCACCACCAAATATGATTTTTCCCCATGTAGTTGATAAAGCAAACATAATTTTCGTCTTTGAAAAAGTCGGTCCTCGCCTCTCCACCAGTGCTTCCAGAAAGAGCATACAGAATTACAAAGAAGGTATCTCCTGTTTCTGCTGATACTCCTCTAACGCTTCATTCACCATTATCTTTATTTTTTTATTTCCTCCCAGCGCCATCACTTCAATTTCCTATATAATTATTTGCATGCCATAGTTATTTCCTTTCTCTGCAGTTACATCCACTATTTTCTACAAATCTTTCTCATCCGTCGCTGGAAGAACCATGTTGTTTGTAATTCTCAAGGCCCATATTCGTTTCCTCGAATTTTTATACCCCTATCTTCTAGCGAGCAGTCCCCACTCACACACTCTAGGCACAGCTTGAGAAGGGTTGGAGAAACACAGTAGATTTACCTCTCTTCTTTTCCCAGTACACTCTCACTAGCGCTGTTTGGTTTATACATAACGGTTCATTATCTTTACCTTTATTCTAGGAGCAGGATTATTCCAAGCCATATTTTAATGTTTTTTTTTCAAGTCTATAAAACATATGTATTAAGCTCTTCCCTTCAGAATAAACCTCTCTCCCAGAATTCGCTAGAGCTCTACTGAATCTCTTCCGCTCGGATTGCTTCTGAAACCAAAATACTCCTCTGCCGAATTTTGCTCTATTACCTCTTCCAGTCTTTTGATTATAATCCTAACATAACTCTGGCACTATCTGATGAGCCTAATTGCCCTGTGCTCATTGCGTTTCTTGGTTCCAAGACTCTTTGGTACTGAAGTAATTGTTGCCATTGCCAGAAAGCTTCTGCCCATCTGCACTGCATATTTCATTGTACAACCTCAATAGTTTTCTTTTTCCTTCTTGGTTGAAACACTTAAATATTTCTCCTGCTGTCGTATCAGAACCCACTGGTCTACCGTTTTCTGTTGGAGCTATAACACTCTTAACCTCTTTCATTACGACTGGTAGTTCCCCATCATCTGCTCATTTAAGGATTAGAGTTACGGATTTGTTGGTTTCTTATTTTTGTTATGTACCTCTTTCAAATAGACGTCCTGTCTCTATAGTTAGAATTTCAGTAGCATCACTTCTTAATCTGTTTCATTCCATGTTATACTGTTTACCTTATTGTACCACAACACATTCCTCCCAATTTCTCGGTTGCATCGCACTCCTCATTTTTTCAATTATTCCTCGCACACTGTACCTATTGAGGCTCCTGAATCCTTCTATCACCTTCGATTTTCCTGTTATTTTTTTAAAGAAAAAAAGTACTTTCCGTCTTTTCTCAATCTTGATAGTAATTTCCCGTGTGGTCGAGGGTTTGCCTTTCTCCCTTTTACATATCTTCTTATTTCCTGTCCTGTTTTTATGATTCGTTCAGTCAGCATATTCCAGTGCTCACTGATATTATCAGTTGGTTCTTTGTCTCGCAATGCGTTAATGAGCTCAAGTTATACCATCTCGTACAGACTTCCTTTCATCGAACTTATCTTCTCTAAGGTTCCACTTTAAATGAAACGCAACACATATCTTTAAATATTCGACATTTGTTGGAATGTTTGAAAAGTGGACATTCTATCACAGATTTCCAAGGAAATTATCATATTAGCTTTCAGAGATAAAACGTGTGTGAAATCAGTATGTCTTATTATTGCATTTGCTACAATGCAGCCATTCCTCTTAGACATGCCAGAAAATAAAAATAATAACCTAACAGGAGCCTCAGTAATAGCCTTCTCAGAACATTTTTTATGCTTAGAAATATTTTACAATAAAACTAACAACTCTTGCGTCCTTCTCACGTGTGCTCGGATGATGTTATTTGCATATTTCGTGGAATATCTTTACAATGTAAGATAATCTACCTGTAAAAGCAAGCATGTGTGAATTTGTAACCAACACACAAAATGTGTGTCGTACTTTCGAATGTTTAAAGATAAATGTTTAAGAAGAATAACTTCAGAGAATAACCAAATCTACTTCGGGCTAAATGAGGCAGCACGTTTATATTATGTGTAACATCGCAATGGTAATTGTTTGCCAGTACCTTCTCTCTTTGATAGGAAGACATGGAATATGACAGATTCCAGCAGTCAATGAGCTGCACAACGAAACAGTTACAATTTGTTTTCTTTGTAAATTCCTGCTTTCACTCCAGTATCCTCTCCTGGTTAACTATTATCACATCGTCTTAAACAGTCGGGAAGAAAAACGCATATGCTGTCAGTCCTAGATTTATGTAAATGAAGTTCCGAGTGTTTTTGATTTCATTTGTTTGCGTTTTGTGTTTAACTTAAACAGGCGTGGAAGACCGCCTACAACAATGTCAAAATCGTCTAGTGGACGTGATCAATGATCGTTCATTCGGTGCCTATGTCTGCTTAACCTGGTTTTATATCCATATGAATTGCTCCATCGAAAATGCCAAAGCTGAACAACGTCGTCATCAGTAATCTGTTCATTCGTTAAAAATTCACTGCTGGAAAAGGCAACCGGGTCGTTTCTCCCTAAAGTAACACACAACCAGGTTGACCCTGCATGTTGTCTAACATCTTCTGCTCTCCCTCCATAACATTGTCACATCGGTGTTTTTTTCCCCTGGACATTCTATCACAGATTTCCAAGGAAATTATCATATTAGCTTTCAGAGATAAAACGTGTGTGAAATCAGTATGTCTTATTATTGCATTTGCTACAATGCAGCCATTCCTCTTAGACATGCCAGAAAATAAAAATAATAACCTAACAGGAGCCTCAGTAATAGCCTTCTCAGAACATTTTTTATGCTTAGAAATATTTTACAATAAAACTAACAACTCTTGCGTCCTTCTCACGTGTGCTCGGATGATGTTATTTGCATATTTCGTGGAATATCTTTACAATGTAAGATAATCTACCTGTAAAAGCAAGCATGTGTGAATTTGTAACCAACACACAAAATGTGTGTCGTACTTTCGAATGTTTAAAGATAAATGTTTAAGAAGAATAACTTCAGAGAATAACCAAATCTACTTCGGGCTAAATGAGGCAGCACGTTTATATTATGTGTAACATCGCAATGGTAATTGTTTGCCAGTACCTTCTCTCTTTGATAGGAAGACATGGAATATGACAGATTCCAGCAGTCAATGAGCTGCACAACGAAACAGTTACAATTTGTTTTCTTTGTAAATTCCTGCTTTCACTCCAGTATCCTCTCCTGGTTAACTATTATCACATCGTCTTAAACAGTCGGGAAGAAAAACGCATATGCTGTCAGTCCTAGATTTATGTAAATGAAGTTCCGAGTGTTTTTGATTTCATTTGTTTGCGTTTTGTGTTTAACTTAAACAGGCGTGGAAGACCGCCTACAACAATGTCAAAATCGTCTAGTGGACGTGATCAATGATCGTTCATTCGGTGCCTATGTCTGCTTAACCTGGTTTTATTTCCATATGAATTGCTCCATCGAAAATGCCAAAGTTGAACAACGTCGTCATCAGTAATCTGTTCATTCGTTAAAAATTCACTGCTGGAAAAGGCAACCGGGTCGTTTCTCCCTAAAGTAACACACAACCAGGTTGACCCTGCATGTTGTCTAACATCTTCTGCTCTCCCTCCATAACATTGTCACATCGGTGTTTTTTTCCCCTCTCGCATTGTTATTTAATAAATCCCTCAGGGCTAAACCATCCTGCTGGTCTAACATTTTCCTTTTACTTCGCTACCAACAACTGATAAACACTTGATTGTCATCCAACATATTCGTAGAAAGAACGATCAGTATGAACGTCAGGTTCCCTTAGTAAAACTGTTATGGAAAAGCCGATACCACAAAACCACGAACTGCGAATGACCTTATACATAAACACAAAGTGACAGAGTGGGCAAAGGAAAGTCCCCAGCACCTAGTGAAACAACACATGCGATCGACAGTGCCTTCGACAGAAAATGCACAGGCCTTTGACAAGAGCTGCAAACTCGAGGCGCATCCTCACACAGATCAGTGTCGTAGCCACAGTCACGGGAACCCAGGACAGACACCCGGGATGCGGCCCCCCTGCTGCAGACCTGGACAAGTCCAGCCCCCACCATCCCCAGCTCAACAGAACGTCGCCCAAACATAATTTCTCACAACTAGTCGTCTCCTTCCCCACCCACGCCCCACATATATACACAATGCAATATACAATCACCCAGACTCATCTCTTCCTATTTGAGTTAAAAAATAAAAACCATAAATAGAGTAGATTTTTGGTTTTAAATACTTTGGTAAAGCAAAGTGTAATCCTAACATTCTCATTGATTTATCCATATGCGAAAAATCAATTCGTCTTTCCATTGTCGCACATTACAAACACTGCACAGTACCCAAGGTACGTCCCAATTAAATGGAAAACCGGACTATTTCTAATGAGAATCTGTATTTAACTACGAAAGACATTCAGTAAGTAGTACATTTTTTTCTGAAAGCAGATTCATTTTACTCAGGATTTAAACGCACCATATTATTACCCACTCTTTTGGCCACTAAACCCTATTTTTCAGCTTAATCTCCGTTCAGTGCGATGGTCTTTCGCCACCATACTGAGAAGACCTGTTGCTCGCATGGTATCACTCTATCTGTCGACGTCGGAGCCAACGTCTTGCTGCATCAATAACCTCCACATCATATACGTACTACTTCCCACGGAGTGCATACTTCATTGGGTCAAACAGGTAGTAGTCGGAAGGTGCGAGATCCGGGCTGTAGAGTGGATGTAGAAGAAGAGCCTGGCGAAGTTTTGTGAGCTCCTCTTTTCTGCGCAGTCTTTCCTGAAGCCTTGAATTGTCATGGAGAAGGAAAAGTTCGTTTGCAGTTTTGTGGCGATAAACACGCTGAAGTGGGCCCTTCAATTTCCTGATGCTAGCGAAGTACATTTCAGAGTTGACCGTTGCACAGAGAGGGAGAACATAATACAGAATAACGCCTTCAGAGGAAAGCCATCACCATAATTTTACGGCTGATGGTGTGGCTTTGAATTTTTTTTTCAGAGGGGAGGGCGGGATGGCGCCACTCCATGGCACGCGGGAGATAGGACCCGATTGTGGTGATAACAGACGCCCCGCCAACGACTCAGCGTGCTTTTATTCGCTGCCATGTCTCTGTAGAGAGCCTGCAAGCGCTTATGAATACTTGCAATGCTCTGGTTTCCAGCCAAAAGAAACTCAATAACAGCTCTCTGCTCGCAACGCACCTCAGTTACAGGTGCCATTTTGGAGGCTACATATAGCGCTATCATCTATCGGAATTACATGAAAGTATAGGGGCTGAGGCGGGAAACATTCCACATAGTGTGTGCTCTCATTGCACTATATAACTTACACGTTTACATCTTCATCTGTTGTTTGCGAAGAACTTTAATGTGCATCAGTTGCAACTTCTATACTTTCGTATTACGAGGCCTCAGGTGCTGTATATTGTTTCATTTTAGTACTTTATATTTAATTTTAAAAAGCGTAACGGTGCTGTAGGATTAATTTATGTTTTGAAGACTTATTGCAAGAATTTGTTTATTACATTCCGTCCTAGTGGGAATTAGTCTGTCAGAGCCTTAATAATGTCAATATATCCCTCTTTAAGTGCGTAGCTGACATAATACATGCCTAACGTGTTGGATTCAGTGTCTTCAGCATTATTTTGGAAGTAGGAACGGAAAAGTTTTTAAAACCTATCGAATGTTAAGCAAAAGGTATTTATTATTCTATACTTTTTGGAAATATCGAGATGTTTCGTTGCTATCCGATTCGCGTCTACGGCGCCTTTGAGGTCTACATCTAAATTGCGGCTTGACTATTTTCAACATACTTTAGTATACACCACTGACGTCGGGAACTCCGTCTTAGGCCTGGCCGTAATATTTGCTCACATTAGTCCCCTTCGTTCTACAAATTCAGTTAACTGACGTTCAGTTAACTGGCCGTAATCGAGGGTGATCTTTGGCCTGTGTAAAGGTGTTCAATAATTATCATATTTCTACGTCAGAATGACTTCCAAATCAGTCTCTGATTTTTTTTTAATACAGAGAAAAGTTAGTACTGAGAGACCGGTTTGAGAAATTTTTCCATTTTTTCTTGCCACATGTCCTCTAAGAGTAAACAATAAACCTAGACCTGACGCAGATCTCAACAATACAAAGATCTGTGCAGCGGCTCGTGTGCCGTTGCTTAGTGACAGTTCGGACGTATCAGATGGCGAACAAAGTGAATGATTCAGTCATCACTCAGCAAAATCTTTTTAAAGAACGAGAGATGTGGTAAGAGGACGGATAAACGTCAGCAGTGAGAAGGTAAGCCCCCAAAAAATAACTGAGTTCTGTGAATACGTGCTACCTGAAACACAGGCAGTAACACAGTAATATCAGAAGTCGAGTCCGCCTTGATGCAAATCACCTTATTATGACATGATGTTCGCTAAGTAAAAAGACGGCAACACAAAAAAAGAACACAGAAAACATGTCGCAAACAGCGCCAATAATTTCTTAAAACATGCTGTAACATACAATAAATAAGGTAGTATGAAAGTATCAATAGAAAACTGTATTTCAAAAGACGAATTGTACAAATGTAATAATGTTTTACTGTGCTTGTACAACCATGCCATTTTCTGCATGTTTTAGATGAGGGTAATATTTGTCGCTAGTTTGGGATAATAAAGAAATAAACGAATAACAAGATGTTTTGCATCACGGCGGACTCAATTTCTGATATTACTGTTTTTCTATGCAAACACGGACCAAATGGAAGAGTTCCAAGATAATATTATTGACACCGGCAGTAAATCTGCTGCGTTTTTCTGCTGTCATATAACATAAATTCTTACAGAAATCTATGTTTAATTAATACTTAGATTGTTGACACAGAAGTTAAAATTATGATAATCTGGTTTCGCAAACCGGTCATTCAGAGTATTTTTTATTAAGGTTCGTCTGAGGCAGTTTGTGGAGGAGAAGCATTAACATTATAAATATTATGACCACTAGAGGATCGGAATACTATAAACGATTCCACAAATTTCTGTTGCAATTTCTGTATATATTTGCCCTTATGTGTAGACCCTACGAGTATGGTGTCTGTACCTTTTATGAGAATTTCTTACACATCACTGAAGGTTTTCATGCATTAAACTGTATTTTTGTCAAAAAACTACTTTACATTTAAAATCATAGACGTGCTATTGGCAGGATGAAATGTGATTTGAAATTGTTGTTCCTCTCACGTATAATTAAATGAGGTTTGTCAGTTTTATCGTTTTTAGGCCAGTGCAATTCGTGTCCCCAGTCGCCGTATAATCTGCCCACATTTTCTTGGGATCTCCTTCCATTGTACTACATCTGTAGCGGTCACTGATGTTCATACTGCTAATAGGTTGATTTTCCGGTAATTTCCAAGAATGATTGCCTATCGACGTTGCGGCGTCCAAACGATACATATCGAACGTGCGATCCTAAATCCATCATGCGTCTCTGGTGGCGGGCGTTATGATCAATTATTTGTGATTGTCATTTTTATCTGTCTTCCGTCTTTCCCTCAGTTTCTCTAAATTACATGCCTCCGCGAATTATTTGCGAGTAGCAAGGGAAACCCAGGCGATTTATGTTGGTAGTGAGTGGGATGTCTGGCGTTCTCGACGTTTCTACGCGGATTATCTCATATGAAAAATCTAATTCCATGCTTGTCCAGCGTAGAAAATTGTTTGACTTTTTGTCGCAAATATGACGTACTACTGGACGAGTGTAGGAGGGACCACGTAGACTGTGGTGGTGCGAAGTGTGTAAAACTTCGTTAGAAGAGTTTCGATGCTGGCATACCGTTACAATTTCATTGCGGACAGTGCGGTAAACGAACGATATCAGGAAGAAGACATGGTTATACACTTCCAAATTATCCATCCAGACCAGCGTAATTCTACTATCTTGCTGAATTCGTGGCTACACCTTGCAAGCAACAGAATTGGAAACTGACTTATCTGTTAATAGCGTACCGTGTGCGAAGATTTCGGGTTTTGCAGAGAAGTGTGTCATGTAGCAGTTACGAACGACAGCATACCGATTGCTGGACCGAGTAAAGTTGTTGAAGTGGACGAATCTCACATAGCAAGAAGGAAGAGTCAGAAAAGACAACCTTCAAAGAATGAAATCGATAATATTTTGGTATTTGGTGGAATTGAACGAGAGTCCTGGAAGTGTTTCGTTGTCAGAGAAGTGTCCAGAGACAAGGTCAGTTTAGTGCGTCTGATAAAGCACTTCACACTGCCTGCTAGTAAAGTCATTACAGACGGATAAAGCACCATTCGCCCCCGATTCACCAAGCGTTTTCAACCAGTATTTCGAACGCCTCTAGTCGGGAAGCTATGTTTAGACAATTATCTCCTATAGGAAGGGAGATTTGGGTTAAACGTTCCGTCGACGATGGAGTCGTTAGATACGGTGCACAGTGTATATTACTGTAACATACTGTATTCGTTAAGGAAGTGTTCAGTCAGCTTTAAGCTGTTTTCATAAAATATTCTTAAGGTGTCCACAATTTTATGACGCTCTTTGATGTGTTGATTAGTACCTTTGAAAATTTCCTCATTTTCCTGATTAATTATCCGTTTTTAACGTCTTTCAGTTACTTTTTATGTTGTTGCTAGAGAATTTATTTTTATTTGTCAGCACACGCCTTAGTAACCCACTGGACTTGTATTAGACTTGTTTTTGGGTGAACAACGGTTCGAATTCCCCCTCACCCCCTGCCACTAGGCTGTAAGATCTTTGTGGTTTATCTAAATCACTTAAAGCGACTGCTGCACGATTCGTTTGACAGCGCACAATCGGCTTCCTTCCCAATCCATCCCCGGTCCGAGCTTGTGTTCCATGTCCAACCATTTCATCATCGAAGGGACGTTTAACCCAAACATCCCTTCCTTCTTTAAAAATACTTAAATTTTGATTCAACGACGAGTTTTCTTATAGTATTATGCTTTAGTTTTTAATTTGATTTCGATGCTTTTTCTGCATGAAATCATGATTTACTTATAACCTAGGATTCAGGAGAATTTAATTTACTTACACTTTCTGGGAAAATCTCTCACACATACACTACTGGCCATTAATATTGCTACACCACGAAGATGACGTGCTACAGAATCGAAATTTAACCGATAGGAAGAAGATGCTGTGATACGCAAATGATTAGCTTTTCAGAGCATTCACATAAGGTTGGCTCCGGTGGCGACACCTACAACGTGAGAACAGTTTCCAACCGATTTCTCATACACAAACAGCAGTTGACCGGCGTCGCCTGGTGAAACGTTGTTGTGATGCCTCGTGTAAGGAGGAGAAATGCGTACCATCACGTTTCCGAATTTGCTAAAGGTCGGATTGTAGCTTATCGCGATTGCGGTTTATCGTATCGCGACATTGCTGCTCGCGTTGGTCGAGATCCAATGACTGTTAGGAGAATATGGAATCGGTGAGTTCAGGAGGGTAATACGAAACGCCGTGCTGGATCCCAACGGCCTCGTATCACTAGCAGTCGAGATGACAGGCATCTTATCCGCATGGCTGTAACGGATCGTGCAGCCACGTCTCGATCCCTGAGCCAACACATGGGGACGTTTGCAAGACAACAACTATCAACACGAACAGTTCGACGACGTTTGCAACAGCATGGACTATCAGCTAGGAGGCCATGGCTGCGGTTACCCTTGACACTGCATCACAGACAGGAGCGCCTGCGATGGTGTACTCAATGACGAATCTGGGTGCACGAATGGCAGAACGTCATTTTTTCGGATGATCCAGGTTATGTTCACAGTATCATGATGGTCGCATTCGTGTTTGGCGACATAGCGGACAACGCACATTGGAAGCGTGTATTCGTCATCGCCATACTGGCGTATCACCCGGCGTGATGGTATGGGGTACCATTGGTTACACGTCTCGGTCACCTCTTGTTCGCATTGACGGCACTTTGAACAGTGGACGTTACATTTCAGATGTGTTACGACCCGTGGCTCTACCCTTCATTCGATCCCTGCGAAAGCCTACATTTCAGCAGGATAATGCACGGCCGTATGTTGCAGGTCTTGTACGGGCCTTTCTGGATACAGAAAATGTTCGACTGCTGCCCTGGCCAGCACATTCTCCAGATTTCTCACCAATTGAAAACGTCTGGTCAATGGTGGCCGAGCAACTGGCTCGTCACAATACGCCAGTCACTACTCTTGCGAACTGTGGCATCGTGCTGAAGCTGCATGGGCAGCTGTACCTGTACACGCCATCCAAGCTCTGTTTGACTCAATGCCCAGGCGTATCAAGGCCGTTATTACGGCCAGAGGTGGTTGTTCTGGGTACTGATTTCTCAGGAGCTATGCACCCAAAATGCGTGAAAATGTAATCACGTGTCAGTTCTAGTATAATATATTTGTCCAATGAATACCCGTTTATCATCCGTGTTTCTTCTTGGTGTAGCAATTTTAATGGCGAGTCCGGTATATTTTTGAGTCACACCGAGTGTGTTGTGTATAATTTATCAGTCCGTATTTCGGAAATAATATCTTGAAGTCCTCGTTTCTGTCAAAACCATTGCAACGACATTTTCTCAAATCTAGTCCGTTTCATTCTACAGATTCAGTTAACTGATGTTCAACATTTAAGGGGTCTCCATAGAAAGCTTTGATTATTTTAACGTATTGAAGAACTTCACTTGACCGACTGACTTCACCAACTTGTCGATGGTTTCTTTCCGTGTTAACCTTTTTCGTTTCTTTCTTTAAGGCGCCTTGTGTCCATTACCCTTAGAGGTTCGGGAAACTGCCCCCGGTACTCCACCCTAGTTACGCTCCTGACACTACTGAGTACAGCTAATGAGGGAGTCTCTACTAGTCTGGTACTTATGAATACCAGTTCGTTGTTGCCTGCTCGGTTCGCAGACGTTGCTGTTGGCGGTGACGTAAAGGAAAAAAAAATTTAGCAACCAACAGGGTTTTACAGTGAGAGGTTTGTGTAATCATAACGCTTGAACGGTAAACGATATTCCAACATTTGTGTCATCTCTTGGCATCCAGCAGAAACTTTCACTCCATTTCGTCGACAGTTCACAGGACGAGATCGTACGAATGTAAACATACACATTAATTCTTATAAAAATAAAGCGAGAAATACGGTAACCACCCATTTTAATAATGCAGTTCACTAACAAAAACAACGCGTTCAATCCCTCAGGTTCCTCATCAGATCCCTGTTCAAGTTTAAGTGTATCATCTGTGCAGCATAATGTAACTGATAATGACAAACGTTAACAACCCTCCAATGATGAATTTGTATGTTTTAAACATGTGGCGCTATATTTTTAATACATAGCATTATTAGCAGTGACTTCTAGCCGTTTCCTTACTCGTTGTAGCAACTGATATGTACCATATGTGGCTTTAGTACGTGTCTTATCCACCACTACTTCATCCTTTACGTTAGAGTCATAATTACTAATTCCAATCCATTCTGTTCCCTGATCCATTTATTTTTCTGGCTCCCAACAGCTATCCCTCGGTTGCCCGCCGCACAATCCTCAGTTTCTGAATGGTTTACGCACTGAATGTCCATAACTCACTGCTGATACAATCTGACTGCAGACTTTCTGCTTCAGACACGTCAGAGACTTAATTCTGGTGATACGTAATATATGAAAAGTACTTCCGCCATTTTATTCTTTTGTTTATTTCTTTGTATTCAACGGCACTACAAAAAAAATTTATTTGCTAGTTTTGTAATTTACTTCTTAACTTATATTACTTTCGTTTGCTTTGTTTACTACAGGTCATTTTTTTGGAAATTTTTGGTAAGGTCTTATTGAACCAAACTGCCGATGTCATCGGTCCCTAAGCTTGCGCACTACTTAATCTAACTTAAACAAACTTTCGCTAAGGACAACACACACATCCATGCCCGAGGGAGGACTCGAACCTCTGACGGTGGCAGACGCGCGGACCGTAACAAGAAGCCTTAGACCGCGAGGCGTAGCTGTCATTTCTTTTATTATAACTCATTGCCCCAAATTCAGACTTAATGTATGAAGATGTTTCCTTAGATGTTTATGTTTATCTGTGTTAGTGGCAATAAGTAAAATGCTGTCACCAAGACGAAGGTTTTTTTAGATATTTCGTATCAATACATTCTCTCACTACATTATCTCAGTTTATAGATCAGAAAATTTCCACAGAAGGCGCTGAGAGTAATTTTAGTGACACGGATACTTCTTGTACCTTTCTTTCTTCAATTCCGAAGTTCCCGCTATCCTAATTAGTTTCATGGAAGTTCTAATATTGATACAAATATTCTTCAGTTTACTAGTGTGATAAACTAGAACATTATGACCATCTACTTCACTGTGTGTTGGTCCAGTTTTGGAAAATACTATAACAGCGATTCAGCTAGCATGGTCCAGACAAGTCCTTGATAGAGTTCCTGAGGTATGTCTCACCAGATGATTCCGCACAGGTCACGTAATTCCCGTAAAATACGGGATGGTGGCGCCCTGTAGCGTCCCAGAAGAGCTAAGCAGGTTGCAACAAGCTCTCACAAGACGGCGAAGATGTCAAGCTTGGTGTGATGGAGGCGGTCCACAACGACATCACGTAGCTCACAGTTATCACGATGCCTTCTAATATCACCTCAGGTCCTTCGGAAATCCAGGTGAATTTCCACCGTTTCGTGACACTGCGCGCATCCTCGTTCGTCCATGACACGATACATGTGTGGTTTCACCACCTTTAACCGTTTTGCTTGTATGCCCACGACAGTAGCACGGGAACAGCCTACCATCTTCCTCGTTTCCGATACGCTCATTCCCAGGCCGCTGGTCATAACAATTTATCTTTTGAAAAAGCCTCTTAGAGCAGTGGATTTCCTTCCCTACGTTTTGCTCGTATCGTCACTAGAACTGTTGCCCCTTCGTCCCTACTCCTCTTCCATACTTTGCTTGCCGGGCCAAGTGCCCGCGACGTCACCAGGCAGCATTTCATCTGTCGGTGAGCGGTCGTTAAACGTGGGTATTCTGAAAAACTTCCGAAGTAAAACAGAAATGAGACAGTTTTTCATCGAACTTATTTGTCATCATGTCTCCCTGTAAGTCTCTACACTTCTCCCAACGACGGTCCCATGTCTTTATCCCGTAGAAATAATAATTAGCGTCTTTCTCCGCAAAGTAGCTGTTTCTGAAGGTGATGGCCTCTTCATTCGACAAAAATTTCTGTCTTTCAAGCTCAATTTTTAGTTGAAGGAACAAGCAAAGTCGCTCGGGGCTAGATCTGCTGAGTAAGGAGGGTGATCGAGTAGCTGAAAACGTAATTCATAGATTTTCGCCAAGACAACCGCTGAGGTGTGAGACGGCGCAGAGTCTCGTCACCCAGCGTGCCGTCATCTTTCTCATCCCTAAATTTTCAACCAGTATGTGACAAACACGTTCTTTAGATATACTTACAGATTATTCTGTCTTTCTTACCTTAATTCAACAGTCACCATTTAGTTTTTGCAACTTTTGGCCGTCCCGGTTCTCACCGTCTTCGAAGCTGGTAAGACCACGTTTAAATTCAGCTGCCCAAAATTTCATCGTGGTAAGTGATGGTCGAAAGTGGCCATAAAGAGCGTCGAGCTCGTGTTTAATTTGCACAGGCGTATGCATTTCAAAAGCAAAAATGTAATAATAGCTCGAGACTCGATATTGTCCATTTTCACATAGGCAAACGGAGTGACTCATTAATACGACTGACGGATAACAATTACACGTCCAGAATGACTGAAATTTTGATGAGTATCTTACTCCACAAGCGCAAAGGAATTCCTGAACTTTTGTTAACAAATGCTGTTATCTTCATGTTGAGGCTGTAAACTTTTCAGGCCACCCTCGTAGTGTTTTGGCTCATCAGCTTGTACTGGAAACGTAATTTATTTATGCAGGAACTTCAGGAACAATTACTCAGTAGCCTCTTGAAGAGTACGCCTAATATACTGACATGGGTTCGAAATTGAATCGTGCGCTTTTACAGACCAGGAGGGCAAAAGGCTGAGGATGCGGCGCCTCGTCTTGCGGGCCGCCTTGCCTCATCGGCGTGATTGGTGACTGCCTGACTGAGGTAGGCCGCCGGTATCTGTGTCGACGGTGAGGAAATTTGAAAGAGTTGCGGCATGATTTGAGAGACAGCCAGTTGGGCGTTTGTGACAGCCGGATGGCGAATATCGGTCACGGGCTAGAGCCGCCTCTTGCGCTGGCCGCGGTATCGTGCCTTTCGTCGCGGAATTGCATCCAAACTTGTCACCGTGCGCAATCTCTGGGTCATCTGTAATACAATGCTTAGCTTACGAATCGGTTATTGTATATTACACTGTGCAATACACAAGTCAACAGAATACCGGTGACATTGTGATTCCAAAAAGTGAATAGTTTTGTATCGTTTGAGCTGCACATTACCCGTCTAAAAAGAATGTCACATTCAGACAACATGTGAGGTGAAATATGTTCGAGAAGGTATCCAAACTTTTCTGGCAACATATTAATTAAAACGATTTCATTTTACCTAGCTCTTGTTTTGCACTATCACCGAACGAATCTTACTGTGACTGAAAACACAGATCCTAAATTTCCTGCAACCTCTGAAATTTGTACTGGAAGTCAGTAAATACTTCCATCCCCTCCACCGCAACACATCTTCGCCACTTCAACTCGACTTTCCTTTAGAAGGAGAGGAGTACGGCACATGGGTTAATGCTGGAGTACAGTGGGTGAGAAAAATATATCATCAGGTTTTTGTCAAAAACTGCTGGACAGTCTAGGTAGTATGCGCTCGTGCACTATCATAGTGGAGTACCGTCGTTTGTACGACAGTTCTGTGGACGTTTCTCGTCATTTTTCTCTCACAGAAATCTTACAACGTAGCGTAGAGATAGAGAACTTTATTGACCATCCGACGAGGAAGGTCGGAATCTTTATTAATATCCCCCTCAACAAGTGAAATGTCAATACAGATGTAGAACTTCTGTCGACTTTTCGAGCTTTTATTGTCCGAAATAAAGGACTCACATATTGTGATGACCGCAGCTTAATTTCGGGACTATAGCCACAAATCCAACTTTAGTGAAACTTTTGAACGAAAGTTTCGACCGTATCGAAGGAGCTGTTTACAGTTCTCTGCACACCTCCACACGGTTCTGATCATCATGCATCAGTCGCAGCACAAATTTCGGGTCAGTAGTCCTACTTCTCGAATTCAGCACTTCTGAATCACACATTCACATGCACCGTAACTTATTTCCAAGGCGTTGCAGAGATCTTGGATGGTCTGTCTACGATCTTACAGACACAGATTCCCTCCTGTTCTGGTACGACGCTAGTTGACAACTGATCGGCAAAGTCATCATCATCGGTCTAATTTGACCCGTCTGTAAATGCTTGTGTCACTCGCTATCCTGTGTCTGATCTAAGGCGTTGTCTCTAAAAGCTAGCTTCAACGTGACTGTCGGAGGCTTCCTGCGTAGAATGTGACCCTCGTTCTGTCCACAGCTATGTCATAAAGAAAGGGGCAACTGAAAGAGGACTAGCGAAACCTCTTGCCCCTTTGGTGAGAAACTGCCGCTATGGAGGAAGAACCAGCAGTAACAATGGCAGGAGGATACAGAAGGCCATGGAAACCACTGCATTAAAGTTTCTACAGAACGCGAGACCAATAACTGGAGAAATATATTCCCAGGAGCCTATTCATCACTCTTCTGAGCGAACACGTTGAGCTATCGGGACGGCCCCACTTCGACCATTCGAGCACGCCTCTCGGACTACCCGAATTTCGTAAGCTCATGTTCTATGCTAGCACACCATTTCATGTGATTCCCGCACAGGGTGAGACATTGTTATACTTGTCGTATTAGGCTTCAGTCCATTTTTGAGGTTGGTGTATAAATTCAATCGTTTTCCCGTAAGTATAATATGGACAATAGATACACATGATGGAGACTCTGGTCATCAATAATATATTATTCGCTGTGTACGACAGTCTGTGAACGTTGCGGTAGCTTTTAGATTTTGCGACTGTCGAAATTACGTCAGTTTGAGGCGAAGAATTCGTTGAGTCATGCCCGGAGCACATTTTCACCCGAAAAGGAAGTTCGTTGAAGATCGTTCGAGAGAGAGCGGAAAAGGTGAAATTCTGAGGACATAAGATCAGGTGAATAAGGTGGGTGCGGAACGACTTCCCAACTTGTCTCCTGTGTACTGTTTGTAATGAGTGTAGCAGAATTCGAGAGGGCATTATCGTGGGAAAGCATTACTTCACCCAGTCCTCCTGGTCCTTGTTCCTGGATTGCGCCTGCAACAAATCCCAGTTGTTACAATAAATGTGAGCAATCACGGTTAAAACTCAAAGAAGCGATTCGTAGAACACCACACCGTCGCTATTCCACCAGATGTGAAACATTAACTTTTTTGCATGAGCGTAGGTTTTTCTACAGCGAGCTGCTGCTTTGTTTGGCCTCAATAATTCCTTCTTTTACTTCTGTGAACATAAAGACACCCTTTCTCGTCACCTGTAGACCGAGTAGGAATGGCCAGTGTTGTTCATTAGCCAATTGACGACGAGAAAGAAGAGATACACAAATGGCCGCCCGCCGATTTTTGTGACTTTGGCATAGAGCATACTGTGCCCACACACCTGATTTTTGAACCTTCCTGATTGCTTGCAGCAAACGTCGTACGATGGTGGAATGATCAAGTTCTTCATCACCTTCGCCAGTTCTCTAGTACAGTCACATGGTCCGTTGAGGAGTAATGACTTTAAACAATCCTCATCAAATCCTGAAGTTCTTCCTGAACGTGGGGAAGTCACTAACGTTAAAACGGTTCTCCTTAAAACGAGAAAGTCATTTTCTTGGCGTTCTCTGTCGAATGGCATTCTCCCCATACAAGGCGCAAATCTCTCTCGTTGCCTCTGCTGCTGTTGCCCCTCTATTAAACTCAAACAAAATATTTTGTCAGAAATTTTTGTTTGCATCCTTGCGCCAGGAAGTCTGGGGGATTACAGCCGTTCACTATTGTAAGAAAATGATACACCTACAGTCATCCTTATGTTGTCATGTATTGTTTCGTTAGCAGTTTTGGCGTTTCAATGTACGCTCTTCAGGCCTTAGTTGCTGCTAAAGGGGTTATCACGATCCATATACAGGGTGAGTCACCTAACGTTACCGCTGGATATATTTCGTAAACCACATCAAATACTGACGAACCGATTCCACAGACCGAACGTGAGGAGAGGGACTAGTGTAATTGTTTAATACAAACCATAAAAAAATGCACGGAAGTATGGCTAAAATGGCTCTGAGCACTATGGGACTTAACTTCTAAGGTCATCAGTCCCCTAGAACTTAGAACTACTTAAACCTAACTAACCTAAGGACATCACACACACCCATGCCCGAGGCAGGATTCGAACCTGCGACCGTAGCGGCCACGCGGTTCCAGACTGCAGCGCCTTTAACCGCTTGGCCACACCGGCCGGCACGGAAGTATGATTTTTAACACAAACCTACGTTTCTTTTTTAAATGGAACCACGTTAGTTTTGTTAGCACATCTGAACATATAACCAAATACGTAATCAGTGCCGTTTGTTGCACTGTAAAATGTTAATTACATCCGGAGATATTGTAACCTAAAGTTGACGCTTGAAACCTCCGACGTTCAGTTGTATGTTGTAACAAACACGGACCACGGTCGGCGAGCAGCATCTGCAGGGACATGTTTACGATGACGACCGTGTTTACGAGTGTGGTTGTAGTGCACTGTTGTGGTTTGGTCTTGCTGTCGCAGTGTCCGCATGTAGCGCTTGCTGCTATTCGTGTTCTGCATTCGTCTCCGCACGCAGACCAACTGTAGTACACCGTGTTACCAGACGTCTGTGATAGTTTAGTGTTGTAGGAACTGTGACCATGGTGTATTCGAACCCTGAAAAGGCGGAGATGATACTCATCTATGGCGAGTGTCGACGAAATGCAGCTGAAGCCTGCAGGGTGTATGCAGAACGGTACCCGGACAGAGAGCATCCAACGTGCCGCACATTGCAAAACATCTACCGCCAACTGTATGCAACAGGTATGGTCGTAGCACGCAAACGGGTCCGTAACAGGCCCGTCACAGGAGAAGCGGGTGCAGTTGGTGTGTTAGCTGCTGTTGCCATGAACCCACACATGAGTACACGGGACATTGCGAGAGCCGGTGGACTGAGTCAAAGTAGTGTCATGCGCATACTGCATCGTCACCGCTTTCACCCGTTTCATGTGTCGCTACATCAGCAATTACATGGTGATGACTTTAATCATCGAGTGCAGTTCTGTCAATAGGCATTAACAGCGATTGCGTTGCAGTTACACCTGTTTACCGATGAAGCGGGTTTCACAAACCACGGGGCAGTGAATCTACGGAACATACGTTAGTGGCCCGTGGACAATCCTCGCTGGCTCAGACAGGTAGAGCGACAGCGACCGTGCACTGTAAATGTATGGTGCGGAATCATTGGCGACCACCTCATTGGTCCTCACTTCACAAACAGCTGCAACATACATCGCGTTTCTACAGAATGATCTGCCAACGTTGCTCGAAAGTGACCCACTGGAAACGCGTCGACGTATGTGGTATCAGCATGATGGTGCACCTGCACATTTCGCAATTAACACTAGGCTGACCCTTGACAGGATGTTCGACGGGCGTTTCATAGGACGTGGAGGACGCATAAATTGGCCAGCCCGTTCTCCTGGTCTTATACCTCTGGACTTCTTTCTGTGGGGTACGTTAAAGGAGAATGTGTACCGTGATGTGCCTACAACCTCAGAATATATGAAACAACGTATTGTGGCAGCCTGCGGCGACATTACACCAGATGTACTGCGGCGTGTACGACATTCATTACGCCAGAGATTGCAATTGTGTGCAGCAAATGATGGCCACCACATTGAACATCTATTGTCCTGACATGTCGGGACACACTCTATTCCACTCCGTAATTGAAAACGGAAACCACGTGTGTACGTGTACCTCACCCCTCATGGTAATGTACATGTGCGTCAGTGAAAAAGACCAATAAAAAGGTGTTAGCATGTGGACATAATGTGCTGTTCCAGTCTCTTCTGTACCTAAGGTCCATCACCGTTCCCTTTGGATCCCTAAGTAATTCGGTGCTCTCCAATACACACGATCGAACAGCGGAGGAGTGGTACTCAAGCGTCAACTTTAGGTTACAATATCTCCGGATGTAATTAACATTTTACAATGCAACAAACGGCAATGATTACGTATTTGTTTGTATTTTTTTTATGGTTTGTATTAACTAATTACACTAGCCCCTCTCCTCACGTTCGGTCTGTGGAATCGATTCGTCAGTATTTGATGTGGTTTACGAAATATATCCAGCGGTAATGTTAGGTGACTCACTGCGTATACGATGCACCTGTGGTGAACAACTGGTTCAAATGGCTCTGAGCACTATGGGACTTAACATCAATGGTCATCAGTCCCCTAGTACTTAGAACTACTTAAACCTAACTAACCTAAGGACATCACACACATCCATGCCCGAGGCAGGATTCGAACCTGCGACCGTAGCGGTCACGCGGTTCCATACTGAAGCGCCTAGAACCGCACGGCCACACCGGCCGGCGGTGAACAACTGGCTTACGTAAACTAGCTGTAACTGTGATGTCGTCTCTCCAAGCATCAGTTGACAGTGGATGGTTGGAGAGATAACAGAGCACAATGGAGGGTCTGAATCGGAGGCTCAGCCCGTTCTCCGACCATGTAGGATGCAGATTCCTCGACTTGCACCATAGGACGACGGTATTTCGGGTTCAGCTAAATAGGTTCAAAATGGCTCTGAGCACTATGGGACTCAACTGCTGAGGTCATCAGTCCGCTAGAACTTAGAACTACTTAAACCTAACTAACCTAAGGACATCACAAACATCCATGCCCAAGGCAGGATTCGAACCTGCGACCGTAGCGGTCCTGCGGTTCCAAACTGCAGCGCCTTTAACCGCACGGCCACTTCGGCCGGCCAGCTAAATAGGTCAGGAGACAGTTACACGCAGGAGGCCACTACATACGCCGCAAGGGCTGTGTAGCATGGAATGGGCGGCTTTTAGGCTAGAGAGTCACGGGGAAACACAAAAGGCGCTTCAGTCTCGAAGGGTGCAATAGAACACAGGAAGAACGCACTAGGTCTAGGTACCATCGGTATAACAGTTGTAAGTTGTCGTAGTACTGTTTTGAATGTACTAGAGATCAAAGTGCTAATAGAAAGTAATGATTTTCAAATCGTTATAGGCACAAAAAGCTGTCTAAACCCCGAGATAAGTTCAGCCGAAATTTTTGGGAAGAACCTAACGGTGTTCCGAAAGGATAAGCTAAACACAGTTGGCAGTGGCGTGTTTCTTTCTGTTAGAATTACTTTATCTTGCAACGAAATTGAAATACATAGTTCCTGTGAGTTAGTACGGGTAGAGGTCGTTCTTAGCAACCGGAATAAAATAATAACTGGATCCTTTTATCGACCTCCCAACTCACGTGATACAATTGCTGAAAGGTTCAAACACGTGCCCGATTCATTCACTTATAGTCGTGATAACTTCGATATGTTGGCGAAAATACATATTTAAATCCGCAGGTACATATGAAACATCATCCAAAATTGTTCTAAAAGCACCCTCAAATAATATACCGTTATGAAATCCCACTTGTCCTCTTAGCAAAAACAATTCTGAGCTAATAACGAGCATCAAAACGGGTACAGGAATTAGTGAACACAGGCTTGTCGCAACGAGACTGAATATTGTAAGTCCCAGATCCACCAAAAATAAAAGAAGAATATAGCTATCCAAAAAAGCAGACAAAAATTCTCTTGATGCCTTCCTGAGAGACAACCTCCACTCCTTCCAAATTAACAATGTGAGTGTAAACTACATGTGTCATGAATTGAAACAGACAGCAACTGGGAGATTTGTACGAAAAAAATTAACAAACGGTGGAGCTGATCCCCCTTATCACACACATCGGTTAGGAACACTACTGCAGAAACAACGAAAAAAAACATTCCAAATTTAAACTACGGAAAAATCCCCAAGCCTGGCTACCTTTTACAGAAGCGCGAAACTTAGTGCGGACTTCAATGAAAGATGCTTGAAACAGTTTTCACTACGAAACTTTATCTCAAAGTCTGGCAGAAAATCCAAAGAGATTCTAGTTGTATGTAAAGTATGCTAGCGGGAAGACACAATAAATGTTTCTCTGCGCGGCAGCAACGGAAATACTAACGATGACAGTGCTGCTAAAGCAGAGTTACTAAACAGAGCCTTCCGAAATACCTTCGTCGACGAAGATGAAGCAAATATTTCAGAATTCGAATCAAGAATAGCTGACAACATGACTAACTTGGTAGTAGATATCCTCGGAGTAGTGAAGGAACTTACATCACTTACTAATAGAACGATTTCCGATCCAGACTGTATACGAAATACGTTCCTTTCAGAGTATGCTGATGCAACAGCTCCATATTTAACAATCATATACAATCGCGAAAGATCAGTACTCAAAGACCGGAAAGTTGCACAGATCACACCAATATTTAAGAATCACAATAGGAGTAATCCATTAAATTACATTTTAAAGAACATTGTTCTTATATAACAAAATAGCGATTGTAATTGTTATAAATGAACTGGAAGCAGTTTATTCATTCAATTACAGGACCATATCATTAAAGTCGATATGGAGAATGATTTTGGAGCATATATTGTGTTAGAAGAGAATGATCTATTGACACATAGTCAACAAGGATTTAGAAAACATCGTTCTTGTGAAACACATCAAGCTCTTTACTCACACGAAGTGATGACTGCTATTGACAAGGGATTTCAAATTGATTCCGCATTTCTAGATTCCGTGCTTATGGAATATCGTTTCAGCTATGCGACTGCATTCGTGATTTACTTTTAGAGAGGTCACAGTTCGTAGTAATTGACGGAAGGTCATTGAGTAAAACAGAAGTGATTTCTGGCGCTCCCCAAGACAGCGTTTTGGCCCTCTGCTGTTCCTTATCTGTATAAAAGATTTAGGAGTCATTCTGACCACCCGTCTTACGCTGTCTACAGATGATGCTGTCGTTAATCGACTAGCAAAGTCATCAGAATATCAAACCAAACGATTCGAAGAGATATCTGTATGATGCGAAAATTGGCAGTTGCCTTCAATAATTAAAAGTGTGAGGTCAACCACATAAGTACTAAAAATAATACATTAAACTTCCGCTACACGATAAATCAATCAACTCTAAAGGCCGTAAATTGAACTAAATACCTGATACAGTTACGAACAATTTAAATTGGAAAGAACATATAAAATACTGTGGGGAAGGTAAACCAAAGACGTTTTATTCGTAGAAAACTTAGAAAATGCAATAGATTTACTAAAGCGACTGCCTACGCTAAACTTGATCATCCTCTTTCGGAGTACTGCTGCGCGTTGTGGGATCGTTACCAGATGGGATTAACGGAAGACATCGAGAAAGTTCAAAGAAGGGCAGCACGTTCTGTATTATCGAGAAATAGGGGAGGCGGTTTTTTTTTTTTCCTCACTGCGGCGAAATCGACTCACGAAATTTCAGTCACCAACTTTCTCTTCCGAATGCTAAAATATTTTGTTGACACTGACTTATGGAGGGAGAAACGCTTGTCGTAATAAAATAAGAGATATCAAAGCTTGTACGGAAAGATATAGGTCTTTCGTTTTTCCCGCTCACTGTTCGAGGATGGAATAATAGAGAAATATTGTGAATGTAGTTGAATGGACCTTCTGCCATGTGTAAGTGTGATCAGCAGAATAGCCATGTAGATGTTGATATAGTAGTGGGGGTTAGTGAAATGAAATGTAAAGAAGATAAAAGAGTTCAGGAGGGACGAATTTAGGGTAACGTAAATAACACTAGACAATGGTTTAATAAGAGTAGGAATCGTTATGAATAGGAAGGTAAGGCAGAGAGGGAATTATTACTTAGTGATAGGTTGTTCTCATCTGAATCTACAGTGTACCAATGCCAACAAAAAAAAAAAAAAATGGTTCAAATGGCTCTGGGCACTATGCGACTTAACTTCTGAGGTCATCAGTCGCCTAGAACTTAGAACTAATTAAACCTAACTAACCTAAGGACATCACACACATCCATGCCCGAGGCAGGATTCGAACTTGCGACCGTAGCGGTCACGCGGTTCCAGACTGTAGCGCCTAGAAACGCACGGCCACACCGGCCGGCCAATGCCAACAACAATAGTTTAGGTACACATACCAACGTCATAAGTAAAAGATGAAGATAAGAGTAAGTGTATGATACAAGTATATGAGGACATTGAACAAATGACTGAGTTTGTAAACAGCGATGATAATCTAATAATCATTGAGGATTTCATTGTGGTTGTAGGTAAAGGAATAGGAGAAAGATCGGAGTATGTGGCTTTGGTAGTGAGAATGAGAGAGAAGAAACGGTAACAGAGTTTTGCTGCTTATTCCAGGTTGTAGTATTGCTAATACACTGTTCAAAAATCGCAAGAGGAGGAGGTATACCTGGAAAAGGCTCAGAGACACAGGAATATTCCAGTTGTGTTGACTCATGGTCAGGCAAAGATTTCAAAATCATATTTTGGATTGTAAGGCGTAACCAGGAGCACATATACACTTTCGTAATGTTGCAGAGTAGACTGAATTTTAAGAGAATCGTACGCAGCAATCAATGTGAAAGGGAGTGGGATACTGAAATGCCGATGAAGCTCAATTAAAGAGGAATGGGAATCTCTAGTAGGGGCAATCACAGAAGCTAGACTGACTAGAATAGTTACAAGGATGGTAACAACCGATAAATCTTCGATAATAGAAGAAATGATCGACGAAAGAAGTATGAACATGAATTTCAGGGAAAGACAGGAATTCAACAACTTAAATCTCTTAGGAATGAAATAACTAGGAAGTGCAGGGCAGTCAAGGCTACAGGAAAGATGTGATGAAATGGAAAAAGAGAAAATCGTTGGAAAGACTGACTCAGCATACAGAAAAGTCAGAAAAACCTTCGGTGAAATTAAAAACAACTGCGACAACATGAAGAGTCTGAGAATTCCATTTTTAAACGTGCAGGAGGTATCAGATAGGTGGAAAGAATACAACGACGCCCTCTACGAGAGGGAGGAGCTGCCTTATGACATGATAGAAGAAAAAATGTGAGTCTATATGTGTCAGAATCAGAGTTCAACAAAGCTTTATTGACTTGGGATCAAATAAGGCGGAATAGGTAGAGAACATCCCTTTAGATTTTGTAAAATCACTGGGAGGAGTGGCAACTATTAAAGTGGGTGCGTGGAATCTGTCCTGAGACATAATGTCAGATTGCCGGAAAATTATCAAGCACACAATCTCGAAGAAAACAAGGTCAGATAAGTGTAAGTCAGTAGAACAGTTTATGCAGGCACGTTGCTAACAAATAGTCAACAGCAGATCGGGAAATAAAATTGAGGTGCTGCTGGCTGATGATCAGTTTGGATTTAAATAAGACAGAGGCACCAGACAGGCAGTCCTGACGATGCGTCTGAGGATGGAACCAAGACTTAAGAAAAATAAAAAAAACCTTCAGAGTATTCGCGACCTGGAAAAAGCGTTCAACAGCGTACAATGATGCAAGATGTTTGAAACTCTCAGAAAAATGGGAGTAAGCTATAGAAAAAAGTATGTACCGTAACATACTATACGTAGAGAACCAAGAAGTAACAAAAAGGATGTAACACAGAATTTGTCGACCTAGAAAAAGCATTCGACAGTGTAAAACTAATAAATGAGCGGATAAACAAGGGTGCAAGACAGGGATGCAGTCTTTCACTCCTACTGTCCAATCTGCACATCGAAGAAGCAATGACGCAACAAATCAAGGTTCAGGACTGAGATTAAAATTCAAGGTGAAAGGACATCAAAGGTATTATATAATGATGACAAAGTTATCTCCGTTGAAAACGAGAAAGAATCAACGAACCTGTTGAATCAAATTAACAGCCTAGTGAGTACAGAATATGGATTGGGGAGAAACCGGAAAAAGACAAAAGGTACTGAGGAGAAACGGAAATGATACATCAAAATTCCGGAAATGAATATTTTTTGACCACCAGCATTTGAGGTGGCTACTTCGGGATGGAGCATCCCGCAATAGCGTATTTTATCTTCTACGATGACAGTGTCAGATGCAGTGAAATGTATTTGTTCTTATATGTATATATGTATATATGAGACTGTATACGAGTGTGATTCCACACCGTCTTCAGTATGTTTCATAGAGATGTGGAACATGAGACAGCGGTGCACCTACTGGTTGTCAAGTTCCATACATGAAAGCTCTACATGCAACCGACATCATCCACGTTGTAGAACGCATTATGCCTACCACATTCGTGGAAGCAACGGCTACTCCAGCGATAAATGCTATATTCTGTCTCACTGTGTCGACCATTCGATGCAGATGCTTCTTACATGTAATGGAAGATAAAAGAATATAGTCAAGGATATAATGAGAGCAGATTCACAGTAGGAAAGCCTGTAGATTTATCAAAGGTAAATAGTGCAATCGATAATATGTGTTGGTATAACTGTGAAAGGTCTACACTACAGCGTTTATGTGTAGAGATTATGGCTACGAGACTATATTCTAACTCTTGAAGAAGTACATGTTGCAATGATGACTCGTGATAGCTGTTCATCATTAAATCTATAGCTTACAGCTCTCGAGTGGCCTTACATGTTTATCTCATTTTTCACTCGTTTTATCTAAAACAGATGCTGTTGCAAGTAAACTGTAAAAAGCACCGGAACGTATGGCTCACCTTTTACTTCACAGTTGGACTGTAAATGTTCCGTGCCCAACAACCTCGATGTCAATTGGTGTCAGACGCCATTAGCGAGCTGAGGAAAGCAACAAATTACTGAAACAGCCTAGTTTACCACCATAACGCTCTCCACTGCAGTTCGGACGAAAAACGAGACTGCCTCCTAGCTACATGACTAAATACTCCTAGTTGACTTTTAATCATGAAGTATTTGTTCTATTTCAGAATTTCGAGTTATCAAAGATAAACCTTAACATTTCTTAGAACCACAGACCTGATAAAAGTATGAGAAAACACAAGGAAGAATGTTTACGCCGTTTAGTTCGTTTAGCTGCTGTATAGAAACATATGTGTTGATGCAACTCGTAGCGCTGGAGCAAGCAACTCCGTTTTGCGAGAGTAAATTTTGTATCCAAAACAGCATCATTATCATTCAAACTGCAATACTCCTCGATAAATGTGGTGACACAATCTTTAAAATAACTGACATATATTTGAAGATAAGTAACAACTATAAGTCAGGAAGTTGGGTAGCACATGACAATGCTTTATGAAATAAAGTCGTGTTAGACATAGTATGGCCCTGTTTTCCTCCATTCTGCCAGTCACAGACCAGCTGTTTATAGCGGGTGGATAGTTTAAAGTGCAACCTACATATATATGCAGTTTAGCTTTTCCGCACATGCTAAGAGATGCCGGAAGTGAAAATCAAGTTATTTGCTACACTATGTGATCCACAGTATCCGAACATCTCACTGACTTAGAAGTTCGTGACTCCCTGCATCGGTAATGCTGAAATTCAATATGGTGTTGGTCCCCCCTTAGCCTTGTTGACAGGTTACACTCACGCAGCCATATGTTCAATCAGGTGCTGGGAGGTTTCTTCGGGAATGGCAGCCCATTGTTCACGGAGTGCTGCACTGAGGATGTCGGTCGGTGAGACGTGGCACGAAGTCGGGGTTCCACAACATCCCAAAGGTGTTCTGTAGGATTCGCGTCCGGACTCTGAGCAAGCCAGTCCATAACAGTGATGTTATTGTCGTGTAACCACTCTGCCAGAGGCCGTGCATTATGAACAAGTGCTCGATCGTGTTGAAAGATGCAATCGCCATCCCCGTATTGTTCCTCAACAGTGGGGAGCAAGAAGGTGCTTAAAACATCAATGTAGGCCTGTGCTGTGATAGTGCCACACAAAACAACAAGGGGTGCAAGCCCCAACCATGAAAAACACGATCACACCATAACACCATCGTCTCCGAATTTTACTGCTCGCATTACACACGCTGGCAGATGCCGTTCACCGGGCATTCCCCATACCCATACCCTGGCTTCGGATAGCCACATCGTGTACCGTGATTCGTCACTCCACATAACGTTTTTCCACTGTTCAGTCATCCAATGTTCACGCTCCTTACACCAAGCGAGGTGCCATTTGGCATTTAGCGGCGGGGCCGCTCTGCCATGAAATCGAAGTTTTCTCACGTCCCGCCTAACTGACACAGTACTTGCAGTGGATCCTGATGCAGTTTGAAGTTCCTGCGTTATGATCCGGGTAGATGTCTGCCTATTACACATTAGGATCCCCTTCAGCTGTCGGCCGTCTCTGTCCGTCAACAGACGAGGTCGGCCTGTACGCTTTTGTGCTGTACGTGTCTCTTCCAGTTTTCACTTGACTGTCACGTCCGAAACAGTGGACCTAGGGATGTTTTAGGAGTGTGGAAATCTCGTGTACAGACGTATGACACAAGTGACACCCAGTCGTCACCTGACCACTTTCGGAGTCCGTGAGTTCCACGGAACTCCCCATTCTGCACTCTCACGATGTCTAATGACTACTGAGGTCGCTGATATGGAGTACTTGGCAGTAGGTGGCAGCACAATGCACCTAATATGAAAAACGTATCTTTCTGGGGGTGTCCGGATACTTTTGATCACATGGTGTATATCAGTTCCTAAGGTCAACAGAGGCTACCAAACTCGATACCTCAATGTGGGATCCTCATTAAAGTGCACGAAGCTGTCTTCAAGAGAGCTATTCGCTATGTGAAGTAAACAGAAAAGTGCGAACATCTCATTCATGATCGTTTTAGAAAAAAAAAATTTTTTCAATTCACTGAAAGCATTCTTATGCTATTGCATCAATTTATCGTTTCGACAAGGGTGTTCTTAACATGAGATTACTTTTTCGCATAATCTTCAAAGGGCTGCAATGGAACACTCATCGAAGATAGGAAAATATTAGCTCGAAAGTATTCACACAATCATCTAATAATATGTTTAATATTCTCGTTGAAACAGCGTATAGAGTCTACAACATAACGGGACGGTCGACCCAATTTTAAATATCGTCACTGAGTGGTCAAATGGTGACCGAATCTCGTTCTGTTAAAGTGAATAAACATAAGTGTGTTAGCATCGGCGCAGGGTCGGCATGGTTATTAATGGACTTGTAACTGTTAGCTTAAGGGGTGACCGGATGCCCTTCCTGTCGCCACCTTGTTACTAGTTTTTTAGGTTTATATCTTTTATTCAGAGCATACGTATTTGTTTGTGTGTACAAATCGTTGTACATTGATGGAAATCAAAGCAGTTACGCCACGAACAGTTTGATCGATTGTTTCCGAAAAGATATTCCAGTATGTCCATGCCTTTGAGATTTGTTGATTAAAGCTTCCCCCTTAAGCAAATTTATTTTCAATACACAATAATGCCGTTTCTACAAACGAAGACTGAGACTTAATGACTATTGGGAATTTAGAGGTGGATAATGCAACAGAGCATGCCCAGATGACGCGTTTGTGTAGCTTATTCGCTATCGTTTGGACTTTGGGAAAGTACGAGTCATTGGCACGAGGAGCATGGGTGGATCATAACATGATTCCAGAGCGAGTGGTCACTGGATAGACTCAAGAAACCAGTGTGGCATGGGTCCTGCCAGGAGCACTACACTGCGAGAAGATCGTAGAACTGTTCTACTGAATCTGACGAATAGATGGATGATAACAGCTGAAATACGGGCATAATGTCACCAGGAACCGCCGAGTACAGACTGAAGAAAGCAGGGTTGAGATTCCGCGTTTACCGCTGACAGCAAAGCACAGACGGAGACTTAAATGGCCTAGAGGCAGAGTAAAGTGGAACGCTGAGTAGCATTATATGCTGTCGATCGATGAATCTCGCTCCTGCTTGTGACATACATATCTAAGCCAACGAGTCCGTAGGCGACCTAGTGGAAAGTCGAAGGTAGCAGCGATTCTCGAGACCCCGAGTTTTCTAACTCCTGGAATAATGATGTGAGGAGTTTCTGGATAGGACCGGTGTGATAATTGTTGAATGTAGTGTCGGTGCTCGCCACTATGTGGCAAGAATGGTAAACCCTGTTGTTACAGCCTTGACGACATGGGTACCAGATGGCATATTGCAGCAGGCTCTTGCAAGGTCCCACGCTGCATTTTGCACCACAATCGTGTTGAGACATTTACGGAAATTTTAGTTGCATGCTGTTCCTTGATTTGTTCCCCGTAGAGCTTGTCTGGGATGCGATGGGAAGATACATACTTTCGTACCATCCTCTACTAAGCAGTCTACATGGGCTGACACAGTATGTGCAACAGGGGTGGCAAAAAATACCTCAAAACATTAAGAGGCTGTTTGCTTCCACTTCACAACCAAAAATCGAGCGTGTTCGTGCCTGTGCAATTACACCTCATACTGACGTGGACGATAGACATTATTTCGGAATGCAATGCAAACTTAAACATTTAACGCCCGTTATGTCATGAACTTGTCCACAGTGTTTCATAAACGTCAGACTGGTACTTCATGGCGTGACACTTTCCGTCAGTATATAATTAATGTTTTGTGACTGGAAAATACCCTGGTACCTTATTTATTGTGGACAGCATCTGGAAACTATTCCACTGCCTGTTCGTCTTCCTCATGCTCATTCGATACTGAGCTATACCACTCTTTATTCATGCTGGATCTACATCTACACCTGTACTCTGCAATCCATTTTACGGTTTGTAGCGGAGGGTACTTTGTGTACCAATGCCACTCCCCCTTTTTCCTGTTCCAGTCGCGTATGGTTCGTGGGAAGAGCGATTGCTGGTAAGCAAAAGTGTGGGCTCGGAATTCTGTGGTTCTATCTTCATGTTCTTCTCGCGAGATATACGTAGGAGGAAGCAATCTGTTGATTAATTCTTCTAGCAACGTACGTTCTTAGAACCTTGACAGCATGCCATACAATGATGCAGGACGCCTCTTTTGCATCGTCTGCCAATGGGGTTGGCTGAGCCACTTCAGGACGCTTTTGCGCTTACTAAGTGAACGTGTAACGAAAGTTGCTGCTCTCAGTATTCAAGTACTGCTACTTTCTTTGCTGAGGGCTACCTTTTCTGAGAATTCTTAGAACGAATCTCACTCTGGCGTCTGCCATACCTATGTGTATGATTAATTTAATGTGGTCTTCCACTTCAAGCCGCACCATAGGCGTACTGATATATATTTTATGGAAGTTGCTGCTTTCGGTGATTGTTCTGCAATTGTGTAATCATACTATAAAGGGTCTGCGTATTAGAAATACGTTACATTTGTTTGTGTTTAGGGTCAATTCCTGCTCCCGGGCCGGGCGGGGTGGCCGAGCGGTTCTAGGCGCTACAGTTTGGAACCGCTACGGTCGCAGGTTCGAATCCTGCCTCGGGCATGGATGTGTGTGATGTCCTTAGGCTAGTTAGGTTTAAGTAGTTCTAAGTTCTAGGGGACTGATGACCTCAGAAGTTAAGTCCCATAGTGCTCAGAGCTATCTGAACCAACCTGCTCCGGGCTCCAAGTGTCGAAAATCGACAGGTCTTCCTGCATTTCTTTACAATTTTATAGCCTTGGAAATTTTCTGTTTACAACAGTAGTATCCGCGAAAAGCCTCATGCAACTTACCACGCTATGTGCTAGATCATTCACATAAATTGTGAAAATTGCTGATCGTTTAACACTCTGTTGAGACACATCCGAAGTTACTTTTACTTGTGAAGACTGGTATCTGATCAGAAGGAGATGTTGCTTTCTTTTTGCTAGAAATTCTTCAGTCCACTCACTCAGTTGGTCATTCCGTACACTAGTGCTTTGTGCAGCAGATGGCAGTGCAAAGCTGTATCGAACACCTTCCGTAAGTCAAGAAACACAGTTTCTAGCCGGATACTTGTGTCTAGAGCTTTCTGGATCTCGACGACAAACAAACCGAGATGGGTTTCACGCTATCGTTGGTTTTGGTACCCTACAGAGGAGATTTTCGGTCATCGTAAATGTCATATAGCATAAAACCGTGTTCCGAGGTGGCGCAGTGGTAGCACACTGGACTCGCATTCGGGAGGACGACGGTTCAATCCCGCGTCCGGCCATCCTGATTTACGTTTTCTATAATTTCCCTAAATCACTGCAGGCAAATGCTGGGATGGTTCCTTCGAAAGGGTACGGCCGACTTTCTTCCCCGTCCTTCCCTAATCTGATGAGACTGATGACCTCGCTGTTTGGTCTCTTTCCCCCAGACAATCCAGTCCAATAGAAAATTCCACAAGAGACCGACGTCAGAGACACCAGCGTGTAATTCCGTGCGTCTGTTCGACGATCGTTCTTGAAAACGGGAATGACCTGTCCTAGGAGTTTTCTGATTAAAGTGTCGCTAGTAAACGGCGGGAGCGGAGCACACAGCCTCCAGTCCGCTATGTGTCGTGGGGAAGACGTGTTCCCCGGCGGCCGGCGCGGCTGCGCGCCTTTGTCCCGGTCGCTCGGCCTCGGTGACGAGCGGGCCTGCTTGTGACCTCGCTCCCGTTGCTCCTAATGCGGCGAATTTATAACCGCGCGCTGCCTGTCTTTCCTTCTGCCTGTCTTTCTTTCTGTCTCTCGTTCCTCCTTCCTTCTGCGGGGCTCAGGACTCGGCGCGGGCCGGCTCTGCTCGCCTCGGCGCGGCTGCCGCCCGTAATTTGAGTTGCGAAAGCGCGTGTTTGACTTACGGCCGGGCCGTGTCGAAACGCCGTTTCGTATCACCTTCCTCTAAAATTAGAGGCGCGCTGCGTGGCGTGCTAAGCGTCGGCGACCAAGGACGGCGTGCAGCCGCGCCGCGCCGAGACCCGGGACCCGGGACCGCCGCGTCGCAACAGTGTCACTGCCGCAGGCAACCGGCGTGGCGGAGGCCGCTTTGTCCGTGGCTGCCTGCTGATCCTGATGTCACACGTCCTCAGTTTCAGACGGATGCTATAGCACTCCAGTTGTACAAATGTGTTTCTTATTGAATTTAGAAGCACGACACGTTTCGGCAAGATACGATCCGTTCATCAAGTTCCACAAACAAGGAAAACATGAATCATTATACGCTATAGCTGCCAGGTGAACCACCACTATGGTGGAAGCTGAAGCTGGCTGTGCTATGTCAGGATCTGATGGCAGTTAACCACCGAAGGCGAAACTGTAGTGAAATGGTGACAAGTGTCAGGTGATGACTGACCATTCATGCAAACTATGCTGGTCGATTAGTCTTTTATTCCCTAACAATTATAGCATGGAGATGGAACCAGAGAGGTGGTCATCGGCCTCGACGACATAGGTGGCCATGATCAGTGCAGCCTGCCATTGTCAGCATTAGCTGGCCGGAAGAATGGCACAACCGAGCGAGGTGGCGCAATGGTAGTACACTGGACTCGCATTCGGGAGGACGACGGTTCATTCCCGCGTCCGGCCACCCTGATTTACGTTATATTTCCCTAAAATCGATCCAAGCAAATTCTGGGATGGTTCCTTTGAAAGGGCACGGCTGACTTCCTTCCCCATCCTTCCCTAATCCGATGAGACCGATGAACTCGCTGTTTGGTCTCTTCCCCCAAACAACCCAACCAAGATCGCCAGACATGACCCCATGCGAGTTTTTGCCGGCCGTGGTTTGGTCTCTTCCCCCAAACAACCCAACCAAGATCGCCAGACATGACCCCATGCGAGTTTTTGCCGGCCGTGGTGGCCGAGCGGTTCTAGATGCTTCAGTCTTGAACCGCGCGACCGCTACGGTCGGAGGTTCGAACCTTGCCTCGGGCATGGATGTGTGTGATGTCCTTAGGTTAGTTACGTTTAAGTAGTTGTAAGTTCTAGGGGAGTGATGACCTCAGATGTTAAGTCCCATAGTACTCAGAGCCATTTGAACCATTTTTGAAGAGTGACACAATGCTTGTACCCTTGGACAACGTTGGCGGCTGGAAAAGCGCTGTAGTCAGCACAGTAGCAGTGCCGCTGACGTGAGGCAGTGGCAGCAAGCAGCGGTGAAATGCACACAGCAGCCTCAGTTGCTGACCTGCATCTGCGGCTTGGCAGGAGGCACATCCCGGTAGGCAGGATCAAACAGAGGCCTCCCACATTGCTGACGGTGATGGCGTGTGCCCACATTGGGCAATGATGGCTGGGCAGTTATATGTCCCATGCTCATACCCCAATCCACCATTGATGTAACCAGCACCAGATGAGAGTCACTCAGTCCACTGGTGAAAGGGCACCAATCTGGAATCATATGGATTCAGCATTGGCAGCAGCCTGCAGCTATTGACAGCAATATGCAACAGCAACAGCTGGCTGGTTCATCTCAGTACATAGACTGACATAGACCTCCCCTCACTTAGCAGGTGGTGGTGACAGAGTGAAAGCCTAAATTAAGCTAACCAAACCCCTTTTGCTTTTTCACAACAGCAGCAATTTTGCTCTCTCTAAGCCAAGCCATTCAGAACCCTTGTCTGGCGATTTTGGCAGTGACAGCTTGCTGAAGACCGGTTCTTGCAAACTGACTGCATCTTCCTGCGACATTGTACATAGTTACCAAGCTGACTTGCGATTCCCTTCTTACGATGTCGGTTTGCTAAGGCATCACAAGAACCTTGTAGTATACGAGGTGGAACTGTGGAACAACAGTGAATTGTCACATACTGACCTATAAGGGAAGACCAAAAATTTTCCATTTGATGGCATTGCTGCAGTGTGTACGCGATGTAATGCAATTCTGATGTGGATATATAAGTTCTGACATTTAGGCAAGAGATTAGCGTGGCATACGTGTGTTTCCAACGACTGTGTGGTAAATGTGGAAATGTGAACTATGGTGATGTCATTACCAAATCTGTCGAAATGGGACCAACATTCTTTTACTCTTTTCTTGGTTGTCGAGGGACAATCCCCGGTAGATATCCATCAGCCAATGAAATGGTTCAAATGGCTCTGTAAACTATGGGACTTAACTACTAAGGTCATCAGTCCTCTAGAACTTACGACTACTTAAACCTAGCCAACCTAAAGACATCACACACATCCATGCCCGAGACAGACAATGAAGAATGTGTCTGGGGCAGCATGTCTGTCGCAAATAGCAGTATGAAAAACTCTGGCAAGGGGTGCTGCTAGTTCGCGATAACACACATCCCCATATCGCAAATGTCGTAACACAGAAATTACACCAACTCACACACTCAAGTGGGACACACTCAAGCACTCGCCCTCTGGTCGTCATCTCTCCCCATGCGATTATCATGCCTTCGGTCCCTTAAAAAAGGTTTTGAAGGGTCTACGAATTCCGTCGGAGAAGTTAGTTCAGCAGGCAGTTATGTCCTCCTTCGCGTAGCAGGACATGATGTTTTACCAAATGGATATCTTCAACAGTCGTGTCGGTGTGCTGGTATTCTCAATGTTCAGGGAAATTTTGCCTTATTGGCCTACCGATTGTGGGCTGTATGGCCTTCGAATGGAATCTATTTGATCGCCGATTATACAGGGTGTTCGAAAATTCCCGTTACAAACTTCTAGGACTTGTCGAGGGGAATGAGTACATAATATTTTGAATAATGTCTAGAGACGTACCGTTTCCGTTCTACGACGGTTTCAGTTTAGATACGTAACCCGTAAATATCTGCTGAGGGAAAGAGAAAGTTCTCAGAGTTGCTTGTCTTGGTATGTAATACGATAGTACGATCGCCGGATTTAGCTTATGTGGAATACTTTCTGTGAAATCGTATGCAAAGTTTAATTTAAGAGGCTCCCTGCTGGCACGAGCTTTAGCGGTTGGACTAGGAATTGAAGAGACGCCTGGTGGGATGAAGAGTGCGTACAAGAAAGTGCTTCGTAGGTACAGTGTCTGCAGTAAAGTTGGTGATCGTCACATGGAGCCGCTGTTGTAATCCATCAGTACATTTCTGTACATACAGTATGCTGGATACTTTTTTGTTTGGAATAATGTAATCACGTAGTGTTTAGGTGTTAATACAAACAAATGTGCTTAAGTGACAAATGGGTATTTCGTCATGTTTCCTTTCGAATAGTTACGTAATAATTAAACTGTCTCACGCCTAATTCAATTCTTCAAGCAGAAGTGGATGAGTTAAACGTAGAAACGATACGTCATAGAACGAAAACGGTACGTTTTCGGTCATGGGTTCCCATTTAAAATATACTCACTCCCCACTACAAGTCCCAGAAGTTCGTAACGGGAACTTCCAAACACCTTGTACAATGAATGTCTATCTCTGTTCTCCATGTCGTATTCCATAACTCAAAGGTATTACGCTGTTAGCTACAGTCAAAAGTATGCATTTTGGAAGAAATGATTGTCAAACATACGCATCACTCCCCACGTCTCTTATCTATATAAACTATTTGGGAGACAATCTGAGCAGCCGTCTTAGGTTGTTTGCAGATGAAGATGTCGTTTATCGACTACTAAAGTCATCAGAAGGTCAAAACAAATTGCAAAACGATTTTGAAAAGATATGTGAGTAGTGCGAAAATTGGCAGTTGACCCTAAATAACGAAAAGTGCTAAAAGGAATTCTTTAAACTTCAGTTATACGATCAAGCAGTCAAATCTAGAGGCCGTAAATCCAACTAAATACCTAGAAATTACAATTACGAACAACTTAAATTCGAAAGAACACAAGAGAAAATGTTGTGGGAGGGCTAACCAAAGACTGCGTTTTATTGGCTGGACACTTAGAAAATGTAACAGAGCTAATAAGGAGACTGCCTACACTACGCTTGTCCGTCCTCTTTTAGAATACTGCTGCATGGTGTGGGATCCTTACCAGATGTGACTGACGGAGTGCATCGAAAAAGTTCAAAGAAGGGCAGCACGTTTTGTATTATGGTGAAATATGGGAGTGAGTGTCACTGAAATGATAAAGGATTTCGGCTGGACATCATTTAAAAAAAAAAGTCGTTTTTAGTTGCGACGGAATCTTCAGACAAAATTCCAATCACCAACTTTCTCCTCCGAATGGAAAATTTTTTTGTTGAATCCGACCTACATAGGGAGAAACGATTACCACGATAAAATAAAGGAAATCAGAGCTCGTACGGAAAGATATAGGTGTTCGTTCTTACCGTGCTCTATTCGAGACTAGAGTAATAGAGAATTGTGAAGGTGGTTCGAGGAACCCTCTGCAGGGCACTTAAATGTGATCTGCAGATCTGTAGATGTAGATGTAGATGTACCGTAGATAATTGAGAAAGTGTTATCGGCGCAGGGTTCAGTGCACTAATTTACCTCTCGATTATGTCACATAAATGTTCGATGCGAATCATGTCGTGCGATCAGGCGGGATAATCATTCACTCTAACTGTCCAAACACTACAGAGCAATCATGATCAATTGCGGGCCACTGACATGGGCAACAGTCACTCAAAAAAATTCCATCCTTGTTTGGGAACGCGAAGTCCATGAGTGGCTAAAAATTATCTCCATTTGCATAGCGTAACTCTTTTCAGTCAGTGGTCGCTTCAGTTGGACCAGAGGAGCCAGTCCATTCCATGTCAACACGGCTTGCACCATTATGGAGCCCCAACCAGCTTGCACAGTGCTTTGTTGACAGCTTGGATCTATGGATTCTTGTGGTTTACGCCACACTGCAACACTACCATCATCTCTTACCAACTGAAATCGGGACTCATCTGACCTTTTTATATTCGCTAGACACAGACTAATAATAGTATGTGTCCAGCGTATGTAAACAAATGTGCTATTGTGTACGTAATTGTGTCATGTAACATGCATCTGTGAGAAATATGGCCGGCCGTTGTGGCCGAGCTGTTCTAGGCGCTTCACTCTGGAACCGCGAGACCGCTACGGTCTCAGGTTCGAATCCTGCCTCGGGCATGGATGTGTGTGATGTCCGTAGGTTATTTAGGTTTAAGTAGTTCTAAGTTATAGGGGACTGATGACCTCAGACGTTAAGCCCTATAGTGCTCAGAGCCATTGTTTTTGTGAGAAATATGTCTATGGTCATGTCCTTTTTGACAAGATGCCGTGCATTTTTAAATATTTTAGCGATGACAAACGTTTATAATGTGCTGAGTTTCATCCGCTTGACGTCTTGTGCATAAGATCTGCCTAAAGTGAGCAGATTTTACTACAAAAAGAAGTGTAAGACCTGCAGATGACAGCTAAGACTGTTGAAATGGTTATCTTGAATAAAAAGATCTTGCGATCTTGGCGATTAAATGGTTTTAATTTTTGCTTTCCATTCATTTTTGAGATACAAAAGACAAAATAACATCGTGAATTTCTTCAGTCTATTCAGTATGTTTTCACGCCTTACAATACACAAAACTGTAGGTAAACTACATTCATGCTCCACTGCTCACTTATACCCTACTGTCGACTGCAGAAAACTTGAGAGATAACGTCATTCGATACTAAGAACTTTCGTGTCTCATACCTGTCAGCTGGGTTTCCTGATGGAGTGTTACAGAGACGATCATACTCAAATGTGGTGCTTATTTGCAGTTATTCAAAATGGTTAAAATGGCTCTGAGCACTATGGGACTTAACATCTGAGATCATCAGTCCCCTAGAACTTAGAACTGCTTAAACCTAACTAACCTAAGGACATCACACACATCCATGTCCGAGGCAGGATTCGAACCTGCGACCGTAGTGGTCACGCGCTTCCAGACTTAAGCGCCTAGAACCGCTCGGCCACATCAGCCAGCTTTGCAGTTGTGGTCACGAAATTAATTAAGTGAAGCCTGTTTTACAGTAATTACTCAGTGAGTGCCACTCACTATTAGATCACGTAAGTTGGCAGTAATTTCAATTATGATCACTGATATTTCTACTGACAAGTACCGAACAATAACCACAAAGTACAAATGAACATTGCCTTCAGCAAATAAAAAAAAAGTATAACATAAAATGCTCCTTTACATTAGCGACTGACAGATTCTAGCTATGATTTGAATTTTGGGAGTAAGCTCTTGTCGAATTCGTTTTCTTGTGGAACTGTTTAGTCACACCAACAGCTACCTGATGCTCATGAAGTTGTCCACACCTAGTGACATAGAAATTGAGAGGATGGTTTCTCCGTTTCCTAGGAAGGCAACAACACGGACATGAAACTCTCCCCACGAATATCCTTCTTAATGAGATCGCCTATATATGTAGTAGTTTCGTCACACAGTCCACCGGCAGATTCATTCCATTATAGCTTATTAATTTTGCATGGAGCTTGCTGACATGTAATCATTATTTCTTTAGTAGTTATGCATTAAGTACTAAAATCCAAAATGCACTGGCTATTGAAATGCAAATTTAATTTTGCGTTTTTAGTTTTATAGGCATGATATTTTATTTAATTTTTCAAGTATGGAATATATTTTAAGATTTTATTTCATTTGTGTATGTTTGTATTTAATGTCGAATTATGAGACAACAAATCATTCTTTCAGTGTTGGAAAGAACGAGCAATGTACGTGCTTTTGGGAAAAATACAACAATATTTCTCAAGAATATATTTGTAGATACTGAAATTAAATTTATGGTTCGTCTGCTTATTGTCATTGTCACGTTACTTACGTTATCATACCGATACAAAAATATCGTTATTTTGTATTTATATTACACAAACATAGGGCCCATTTGCGAAATACCGATATTCATGTGTCAATCCTGTAGATTTGGTTACGAAACGAAAGGAAAATTTCAAAGCGTATCAACATCAGTACCTTCACTTTCGAAAACCTCTGGATGCTGACGGCCGTACACTGCAATAGTTGCTAGGTAGTTACCATGCATTTCTCGCACATCTTCAAAGAATGACATTCCTTAAAGCAGAATACAGCTACTTTATATTAATTATCCTTGTTGTAATTTAGGTTTCAACAATCCTATCGAGTTTTTCAGTATTCTAGTTTATTTTACAATTCACTTTACGTAAGTTTTATAATATTTACACGCAATTTCATCAATATTATCAGGTCATTTTGGTGCTAATTTCCAGGTATTTGAGGACATATGATTTCGGGCCTTACAGGAACAGGTCCTATTTGATATTCGTAAACTAACTGAATTCTCACTAGGGTCAATTGCCCCCACCGTTCCCCTCCTCCCTCCTTACGCGCACCCAAATCCTAAGTTCTCCTCAGCTTTCCTGCATGAGGGCTTCTGACCTGTTAGGTCTAGTAATTGGATTGGTCTGCGTAAGAGGAATCGTTCTCTGAGAAGTCTAGTAAGCATAATGGCACGCGCCTTCTCGGTATTTCCGGAGGTACAACATTTATATGTGCGGATCTCTGCCATAGTAAGGACAGTTGAAAGACAAACTGTCTCCAGGTACCTGTGGGTCTAGCAGGAGAAAAGTAGAAAAACAGAGAGTCGTTTCGGATCGCATTGGAGCGCTTTGATGATGTCTGCTGTGTATGAGTTGCACAGAACTGGTCCTAATACTGAAGCCTGAGATGACCCCTGCAATGTTGCATCTTTCACAAGATAGGGATGAGTAATTTCTCAGAGGATATTCTACCGAAACTTCATCTGGATTGATAATTTTTTCGCGAAACCATTGCAAGAACGTTTTGCAGGGTATTCTCTACATCTACATACACACCTTGAAAGCCTACATACTACTAGTCCTTTCCTTTTGTGTTCCACTCGCAAACTGAACGAGGGAAAAACTACTACATATATGCCTCCGTATGGGCCCTAATTTACCATATTTTTTATATTCATTCTCCTTAAACGAAATGGATTTAGCCGGCTGTGGAATCGTCCTGCAGTTAGCTTCAAAGCCAATTCCCTAAACTTTCTCAATAGAGCTCCTCGAAATGAACGTGGCCTTCCCTCAAGGGATTCCCATCTAAATTCCCGAAGCATCTCCACAATACTTGCGTGTTATTCAGAGTTACCGGTAACAAATCTAGCAACCCGGCTCTGAATTTCTTCGATGTTTTCCTTTGCGACGTGGTACAGATCACAGACACTTCAGCAGTACTCAAGAACAAGGTCGCACTAGTGTCCCATATGCTGTCTTCTTTACAGATGAACCACACTTCCCAAAATTCTCACAATACACCTAAGTCGACCATTGGCCCTCACATATTCGCTCCATTTCGCATCGCTTTGCAATGACACACCCAGATATTTTAAAAACGTGACTGTGTCAGCCAGGTCACTACTAATGCTGTGTCAGAACATTACGGGTTTGTTTTTCCTACTCATCTGCATTAACTTACATTTTTGTACGTTCAGAACTAGCTACAATTCATCACACCAACTAGAAATTTTATCTAAGTCATTTTGTATCCTTCTACAGTCACTCAACTTTGACACCTTCACGTATACCACAGCATCGTCAGTAAACAACTGCAGATTGCTGTCTGCCCTATCCCCCTGATCATTTATGCACACAGAAATTAATAGCGGTTCTATGTCATTTCCCTGGGCCACTTGTAACGATACCCTAATCCCTGATGATCGCTGGCCGTCGAGGACAACATACTGGGTTAGATTACTTAAAAAGTCTTCGAGCCATTCACATGTCTGGGAAACTGATCAATATACTTGTACCCCCATTAACAGTCTGCAGTGGGGTACCGTATCAAACACTTCCCGGAAATTCAGAAATATGGAACCTGCCTGTTGCCCGTCATTCATAGTTTGCAGCATACCATGAGAGAGAGTGGCGAGACACACTGAAATGAATGACTTGGAATAGTACAGTAACAATAGTTCGCAGTAGTCTTTGAAGCTGAAGTTTGTTGTGGATCACACTTTGTGCTGAAACTCGAAATGCAATTTGACGATAATACGCTTTTTTGTCGTTCTCTTGCAAGGTTTTCAACAGGGACACTTTCATCCAGTCTCTTCTTCTAGTCAGCGTTTTCCACATGACTCTCCTCGCTGATTCTGTGGAGAACCTCCATATTTCTTATCTTATCAGTCAACCCCATTTTCATTTTCTTTATATAGCACCACAACTCAAACGCTTCGAATCTCTTCTTTCCCAGGTTTCCTACAGCCCATGATTCAAATCCATATAGTTCTGAGCTCCAGCCACACATTCTCAGACATTTTTTTCTCAATTGATGGCTGATGTTTGATACTAGCAGACTTCTTATGGCCCTGTATGCTCTCTTTGCCTGTACTGGTCTACTTTTCACAAATTTCTTGTTTCGTCCGTCACGTTTATTTAGCTTCCAACGGTACCTATTTCCTGAACGTCATCTAATTTTCTAGAATGTTATTGGTAAGGCGACAGTCTGGTAAGAAAATACATATTTTTTGTAATCTTTTTGCTTGAATATGTTCATTTGCGTATGCACTGTTCCAATATCAAACGATTTTGTGAAATTCTGAAGAGAAATGTACAAAAAAATATAATTATTTCAACGGAACGTCTATAGGAGCACATCAATTGTCAAGGAAGAGTGTTTGAATCACATTGCGAAACAACTTGGGGACAGGATTAAGAAATGTGTTGAAGGAAAGTCGGACGCAAAATGTGACTCTCGGTGGGAAAGCACATGAAAGTTTGACAGAAGAAATAATTGTAAGGCTCACTCATTATTACAGAAGAGCCATTGTTGACAATGCCCCAGATACTACGGTAATAAAGTGTGCAATATATGCAGCATTGTACTGTGCGGTGAGCATTGATGAGAAGCCGCGACACATGAAGTACCCAAAAGGTGAGAATTCTTGATGTTTCTTTAATGGTGCCCTTGTCAAAGGAGAACAAACAGAATCATATAAAACCGCTATCCACACTTTTCTGAGACCATCTGTTGTTAGAATGATACCTGTTTATCAGAGGCTGACAACTGTTGCAATTCTCGCCAGATGCGCTGCTGGCAAGACTCAAAATGGAAATGAGTGTCTTATAGTATAATCTGATCAGAGTACCCGAAAGCTGTATCTCTATGCAAAAGAAAAGTAGGACTAGCTGTGACAGAAGCTGTTTTACAGTATGATAAAGGGTGCTATCTGACAGAAGCGACAAGAAGAACAGAGACCACTCCACTGTCAGCTGTGAGGACATGAAGGTGTAAAGATGGAGACGAGGGAAGAAGTAAGCAAAGGGCCAAACAGTGCCTAGAATTTGAGAAAAGAAGACAGCATGCACCTAGGTTGACATTCATAGAAGCTGAGGAAGCTCAGAAGAGAGTAAAAAGAAAAACTTACCGCCAGGTGGATTTCAGAGCAAGGACTGGGGAGTGATTATGTGGTGTAACTTTGAGTGCGTTTATCTCTAATTTGTGAAATTGAACATTCAAATATAACTTTTTCATAGGAAATATTTCAAACCTTGGATGAAATTTTAAGAGGAAACTCTTACTATGGTTGCTAACAGCCTTGAATATAATTTTGAAAAAAAATATTTAGAAAAGAAAATATTCATATGTGAATTTTTGATTAGCTCAATAAAAAAAATTCAAAGCTTTTAAAATTAATTTTAAGATCATCGTCAAAGATATCCAAAAGGCTTACATAAAACTGTTCGTCTATAATGTTAAATAGTATCTTCAGTTGCTGAAGTACATTGAAGTAAATTTCCTACATAAAAGAAGATTTTTAAAGAACCCACCGAAATATAATAATTTGTCAAAACTGTTGGATACATCGAGTTGTAACTTTGTACGTATATTTAGCAATGTGCAGATATTGTATGTTTAAAATTTCGGACCAGATGATTAATTAGTTTCTTTTTTACCGGACTATCCCGTTAAGTATATTACTAACCTCATTTGTGCAACTACTCATTACTTTGTAACTTCCTGGCAGATTAAAACTGTGTGCCCGACCGAGACTCAAACTCGGGACTTTTGCCTTTCGCGGGCAAGTGCTCTACCATCTGAGCTACCGAAGCACGACTCACGGCCGGTATTCACAGCTTTACTTCTGCCAGTACCTCGTCTCCTACCTTCCAAACTTTACAGAAGCTGTCCTGCGAACCTTGCAGAACTAGCACTCCTGAAAGAAAGGATATTGCGGAGACATGGCTTAGCCACAGCCTGGGGGATGTTTCCAGAATGGGCGTGAGTCGTGCTTCGGTAGCTCAGATGGTAGAGCACTTGCCCGCGAAAGGCGAAGGTCCCGAGTTCGAGTCTCGGTCGGGCACACAGTTTTAATCTGCCAGGAAGTTTCATATCAGCGCACACTCCGCTGCAGAGTGAAAATCTCATTCTACTCATTACTTTCTTTTTTTTTTTTTTTTTTGTTCTCTCTCCATATTCTGTAGTTAACGGATTTTTCATTTCATTCACAGGTCCTGCAATTCTTCTTCAATTTCACTGCGGACATCTATGCTTTAAGCGAACGTTATCGTCGATAACCCCTCACGTTGCATATTAATCCCACTCTTAAACCTATATTTTGCCGTCATTGCTTCTTCCATGTACATATGTCCCCGTCTTTATACCCTTTTCGTCTAAGTACTTCGTTCTTAGTATTCAGAACACATTATTAACTCAAAATACTCAGAAGGTATAGCCGACCGGACTTCAAGGACAGTGACCTAAGCTTGTTATCATCTTCTCGAAAACTGGTCTGTGGGATTTCCTGTTAAATGTTGCCTAAGAAACTTGCACTCACGGAAATTTGCACACAAATAAGGTCCTATTTACTTCTAAATACATGTTACAGATTTTAGTCTTAACCATTTCTCGGTAATACACTGATTTCTGTTTCACATCTACATCAACATCTACATCGATAATCTGCAAATCACATTTAAGTACCCGGCAGAGGGTTTATCGAACCACCTTCACAATTCTCTATTATTCCAATCTCGTATAGCGCGTAGAAAGAATGAACAACTGTATGTTTCCGTAAGAGCTTTGATTTCCCTTATTTTATCGTGGTAATCGTTCCTCCCTATGTAGATCTGTGTCAAAAAAATATTTTTGCATTCGGAGGAGAAAGTTGGTGATTGGAATTTCGCGAGAAGATTCCGTCGCAACGAAAAACGCCTTTCTTTTAATGATGTCCAGCCCAAATCCTGTATCATTTCTGTGACACTCTCTCCCGTATTTCACGACAGTACAGCTCAACATCACTGTCCTGTCTTCTTTGGCTCTCCATACGATCTAAATATTTAATGGCCTCATGGATTATCGTGGATGGTAGTTTATACATGCAGATCGAATCTGTAAGCACAGACACACACAGGATGCACGAACTGAGCACTATGAAAGTTAGAATTGTACTGACAGTAAGTGTTCAGTCGATCAACTGGGGAGGACAATGGTGACTGTCGGAGTGCTGGTAGACGATGTCTCGCAGGGAGCGTTTCCGGAGCACGAAACTCTCTCAGTGTACCGGATGATCAAAAAGTCAGTATAAATTTCAAAATTTAATAAACCACGGGATAATGTAGATAGAGAGGTAAAAATTGACACACATGCTAGGAATGACAGGAATTTTATTAGAACCAAAAACAAAAAAACAAAGTTCACAAAATGTCCGACAGATGGCGCTGGACAGCTAAACGTCAGTGACTGCACATGACAATCGTCATGCTTGGCCTCCCAGGTCCCCAGACCTCATTCCGTGCGATAATTGGCTTTGGGGTTACCTGAAGTCGCAAGTGTATCGTGATCGACCGACATCTCTAGGGATGCTGAAAGACAACATCCGACGCCAATGCCTCGCCATAACTCTGGACATGCTTTACAGTGCTGTTCACAACATTATTCCTCGACTACAGCTATTGTTGAGGAATGATGGTGGACATATTGAGCATTTCCTGTAATGAACATCATCTTTGCTTTGTCTTACTTTGTTATGCTAATTACTGCTATTCTGATCAGGTGAAGCGCCATCTGTCAGAAATTTTTTGAAATTTTGTATTTTTTTTGGGTCTAATAAAACCCCATGTCATTCCAAGCATGTGCGTCAATTTGTACCTCTCTATCTACATTATACCATGATTTATTCAGTTTTCAAATTTTTACTGACTTTTTGATCACCCGGTATATGTAGGCTGTCACTTAGTGAGTAGGTAACTTCTAGTCGCACAGTTCACAGATTTTTATGGGACCGCAAATTTCACTGGGTGCAGTTGCGATCTATCCGATGGCTCTATATGAACCTCATTGTGGATGTCGCCGATTGTCAAACTTTTGTAAAAACATCTCAATTTTTAGAGGTCCTCCGTTCGTCGTCGGCAGCCCACTGTGTCGAATTGGAGGCCCGTCCGGTCGGCGGGCGTCGGCCGGTGTACCGGAGGAACAGCACGGCACAGCACGGCGCTCACCACGGCCACAGCGAAGGCCGCGGGGAAAGGGCGCCTGGCCGGGCCCGCCGAGGGCAGGATAAAAGCCTTTCGCTCTAACGGAACGGCGCAGCCAGGGCGAAGCGAGCCGAGCCGAGGCGAGCGCTCCCGCCGCCTGCCCTGCCGGGGCAGCGCCGCCCCTGAGCGTCTTCAGAATTGACGAGTCAAGCGGAAAGCGACCGGTCGCTAATGGCAGGAATTCCTGCGCCGCCGCAAGGTCGCGTGTCTTGACGTCGGCCCGCGCCCGCCGCCTGAGCTCACACCGGCGCACGACACAAAGGAGTCTCAAGGACGGACTGCCACCTCCAGAGGAGAAAGGGCGGCTCCGGATCACGCTAATACATTCGGAACGTACCATTTCGCCTTGAAGTTCTGCCGCGGTACGTAGGTCGCGTTCCCAAAATGGGGATACCGACTATGATGTAGATTTCAACACATGGCTGAACTGTTTCATTACTGTGAAACCGAACCTTTCGTTTGTAAGTTCTAGTGAATTTTTCAACAGCACCCTGATGAACAACAACACTATGTAAAAGCTGAACGATGTATCAGTAGCCATAGTACAAAACTGTTCAGGCATCCGACAAGTCCTCTGAGATGTGTATGTGGTGCCAGCACATTCCCCAGATATACGAGGGTGAGTCAAATGAAAACCTTAAATATTTTTTAAAATATTATTTACTGTGCAGAAGTGGTACAAAGCTGTATCACTTTTCAACAAAATCTCCCCCAAGCTCAATGCAAGACCTCCAGCGCTTACAAAGTGCATAAATTCCTTTAGAAAAAAAATATTTTGGTAGTCCGCGCAACCACTCATGCACTGCGTGGCGTACCTCTTCACCAGAACGGAACTTCTTTCCTCCCATTGCGTCTTTAAGTGGTCCAACCACATGGAAATCACTTGGGGCAAGGTCTGGTGAGTATTGTGGATGAGGAAGACACTCAAAATGCGGGTCTGTGATTGTTGCAACTGTTGTACGGGCAGTGCGGCCTTGCATTGTCATGTTGCAAAAGGAAACCTGCTGACAGTAATCCAAGTCGCTTTGATTTGATTTCAGGCCGCAGATGATTTTTTAGGAGATCTGTGTATGATGCACTGGTGACAGTGGTCCCTTTAGGCATGTAATGCTCGAAAATTGCATCTTTTTCGTCCAACAAGAGAGTCACCATAACCTTCCCTGCTGGTGGTTCCGTTCGAAACTTCTTTGGTTTTGGTGATGAGGAATGGCGCCGCCATTCCTTGCTCGCTCTCTTCATTTCCGGTTGGTGGAAGTAAACCCAGCTTTCGTCCCCAGTAACGATTCTTTCATAGAAGCCATCACCCTCTATTTCAAAGAGCCGAAGAAGTTCTTCACAAGCATCAACACGTCGTTCTCTCATTTCAGGAGTCAGCTGCAGTGGCACCCATCTTGCAGAAACTTTGTGAAACTGGAGCACATCATGCACAGTGTGGTGTGCTGACCCATGACTAATCTGTAAACGTGCAGCAATGTCATTCAGTGTCACTCGGAGGTTTTCCTTCACAACGGCTTCAACTGCTGCATTGTTCTGTGGAGTCACAACTCGTTGTGCCTGACCTGGACGAGGAGCATCTTCCACTGAAGTCAAAACATTTTCGAACTTCCTAACCCATACGTAGACTTTCTGCTGTGACAAACATGCATCACCGTACTGAACCTTCATTCGTCTATGAATTTCTATGAATTTTAATAGGTTTCACACCTTCACTACGCAAAAAACCGAATAACAGAATCCTGTTCTTCCCTGGTGCAAATCGCAAGTGGGACGGCCGTCTTTATACTGATACTGCGACGGTATGTGAACATCTGCACGATGCTGCCACCTACAGCCCATTCTGCACGCTGTTTGTAGCACGCTTACCAACTTACAGGATAACGGCGCCAAATTTCGATTTGTTATTACAAATTTAAGGTTTTCATTTGACTCACCCTCGTATGTTCATTGTCGCCTTAAGGAATTTAGCAACTTAGTATTTAAAAGTAAACATGTATTAGTGATCATTGGGCAAATCTCAATTATGTACCTTTGCTCGTCCTCACATCCTAGGTAAATTCCATGGTCTAATATTTTTCTGCTCTAGCGTCATGGATTCAGGGAGCGGCGCTGATATTCCATGCCTAGCAGGCAGAGCCACATGAGAATGGCCGTTGGCCACCTACAGCAAGACAAATTCGTTCCACAGCATTGGAACCCCCTTCATTAGCATAACATTCGCCAGGTCTCCTCTTTTGGGTTTCCTACTAATGATCGCTTTTACCATGATCACATTCCTCTTCTCCATCACCTCAGTCGTCGTCAGTATGAGATCATTACCTCCTTCGTCACTATTGAACATTCATTAATCACTGTACCAGGGAAATCCTCGTAAGTCATCGCCACCGCCGTTGAACACCAACCCAAATGATCCGCCGTCATTCCCGCCAACGCTACAGCTGTCACCTGTTCGTCCCTCTAACACACCCCCCACCCCCTTCCCACATACACAACTGCGATTATAGAGTCCTGATCTTCGGTGTGACATGGAAATGACAGCATCCACAGCAATGTATCATCCTGATTTCAATTTCTTAACCTTGACTCACCAATGGAATTTCCAGAATAATCAACCATCCTTTCTCATCTTCCCCAGCATTTTATTAGGCACAGCAAGATATAATTTCGCAGCTTCATCATCAGATGTAGGTCCAGCACTATACACAAACAAACACACACACACATACACACACACACACAAACACACACACCCACACACGTTAGTATCAATTACTGTACCCTCATCAAGTAAATGTAGTTGCTTTTTTGACATACTGTTTCTATGAAAACCTTTAACTGTGGGTAGTATCTGTTTGCACAGGTTAGCTCAAGTATTTTAGAAGGGTCCCGGGTTCGATTCCCGGCGGGGTCAGGGATTTTCACCTGCCTCGAGATGACTGGGTGTTTGTGTTGTCCTTATCATTTCATCATCATCCCGGAAAGTGGCGAAATTGGACTGAGCAAAGATTGGGTAATTGTACGGGCGCTGATAACCACGCAGTTGAGCGCCCCACAAACCAAACATCATCATCGTCATCATCATATTTTAGAAGGGATGCTTTTTTGCCAACATTATAAGGAGCCATATTAATAGTGACCTTCCTATCAAACTGACAGAACAAAAATAAATGAATCTGATGTATTTTCTTTTTTTATTTGTCGCACAATACGTAAGTTGCAAACTACATTTAATATCTTTGCGCTCTCACAAATGCACAAAAATCACTTCTTACTTTTGCTTACTGTAGAGAGGCCCACCTCATAAGCTTTCATTATTAATATGTCCTGTTTCCAGCAAAGTATGTAAAACTTTCTTTCGAGGTCATCAAGTCATTTGAAACTTCAGGTTTACTGTAAATAGCAGATATAACATTCAACTTGTAAATAACAAGGACAAATTCTTCAAAGATTAGTCAAACGGTGACCCAATTATCGAATTTATTGATCTATGAGCTAGAACATATTTACTTGGCACTGAGTCAGGATGTATAAAGTGCAGAGCAAAAGATATGAAACAATCTCTTAAAGAGTGAACCATTCATGATTACCAGCAATGCTTGATGAATTCTGATGTTAAAACTACTATACATTATGTCATATAAACCCAATATGACTTTTAACAGCTGAGTCCTCATGAAGCCATTCTAGACTATCATTATTTATTTTAACATTGTTTGTAGATGGCTCACACATTATTTGCAACTTTGGCTACTGAACTCCCTGTAGCAGTCCCCTTCTTCACCAACATATTGCAAAATAAAGACATAGCAGCATTCTGGCACCTCTTTTTTCCTAAAATAGGGGGAAATGGAGATATCACAATATTTCACTGTGCAAAAATCTGCTTATGACATATGCACAAAGGAGTACAGTATCAATGAGTCTGCTTTATTGCCTAGCCTTAGCTAGTCTTGATACCTTAGCAGTCGTGAACCATGTCATATATTGCTGAGTTGACAAAAATGTATGTAAGCTTTTCGCAGATAAGCCAACAGGCAAAAACACTTCGTCAGTGGGTTCAGATTTGCTGAAGGCTACCTGCCCGAAGGCAATGGCAAGCCAAGCCAAGAGTCAAATGTATTAGTGAGAAGCATGTGCTGTGTAACGGAATTCCAATGCTTTCCGAAATTGTTTATGGAGACATCCAGCATCAGTTACATCGTTAACGTTCATACATAACATAAGCAATATGATTGTTGATTATGATGATTAATGGAGCACTATTAAGACGTCCAACAGATCTTTCGAATACTTTCTAACAAATAACTATTTTCCGCAAAATTCATATTGTTCAGATACTTTCCAACAGAGCAAACTGTATTGTTTCAGGCCAGTTTGCCTGTAGCTGTGCAGAAGGAGTCAGTTGCATGAATATCCCAGCGATGTGTCCCCATGTGACATTTGAGTTGTGCTCAGATAATGTCTGCTGGCTGTGTTTGTAGTGTCAACACACGTCTTGGGCCATCTTTCACTTACAATGTAAGTGTTGTTGATGACTTTAGATTGAAAAGAGCACTGTTCTTGAGAGAAACTTACAAAATCGAATCATTCCAAATACAAAAATCTTTTAAAATACCATGAAACGTGGAATTTACCATCTGTAGGATAGTTTGCATGCCATAGGGTCAAAAACAACAGCAACTTTTTCAACAGTTACAGGGACCACAGTCTGGATAAGTGAGTGATCTGGACTTGCAACGTCATCCAAAGTAGCCTTGCCTGTTGTGGTATTAGAACCGCTGAAAGCCAAGGAAAACAAAAGCCATAATTTTTATGAAAGTCATGCAACCTTACTGTATGGTTAAATGATGATGGCATCCTCTCGGGAGAATATTATGGATGTGAAGTAGTCCCTTATTCTGATTCCTGGGCAGGGACTATGCAGAAGGATGCTGTCATCAGGAGGAACAAAACTGGCATACAACAGATCGGAGCGTGGAATATATTTAAAAACGGAAATGGATAGGTTGAAGTTAGATATAGTAGGAACTACTGAAATATGGCGGCAGACACGACGCCGACAACTACTGCAGTAGAAAACATTTATATGTCAACTAACTTTGCAGACGATGATGAGATTGAACAAATGTATGAGAAGATAAAGTAAATTAGTCAGATCGTTAAGGAAGAGGAAAATTTAATTGTGTTGAGGGGCTGGAATTCGATAGCAGGAAAATGAAGAGGAGGAAAAATTGAAGGTGAATGTGGACTAGGGGAAAGGAATGAAACAAGAAGCCGCTTGGTAGACTTTGGCACAGAGAAAAATTTAATTATTGCAGACACTTTGTTCAAGAATCATGAAATAAGGTTATTTATATGGAAGAAACCTTGAGAGACCAGAATGTTTCAGATAGATTATATAACTTTAAGACAGAGATTTCAGAACCAGATTTTAAATCCTAAGATATTTCCATGGGTAGATGTGGACTCTGGCCACAATCTATTGGTTATGAACTGTAGTTTAACCCCTTCAGTCATAAATTACTTTCAAAATAGAAAAAAATATCTTTGCACTTTTTAATGTCTTTGTGGGCGATTTGTAGTATATTTGGGCAAAAGTGTGGAATTTGTCATACTTAGTTTTAAAAAAACTATCCAATAATTTGGACATAAGGTCTCATAGGTAATTGAGAATGAGTAATAAAAAGTCAGTAGTCACACACTTTACGACATTATTTATTGTGAAAAATCTTTCCAAAAGTGGAATTCCTACAAGATACAGCAATATATACATAATATTAATAATTTTAACTTCTGATATTACAATTTACAGAGCAATCAATAAGTTGAACAGTTACAGAAGAAATCTTACTAACATTTTGCATCTTTTTTAGGCAAATGTGAACATCACATTTTGAATAAATTATTATTGATTTTCCCATACATGTGGTGTATTTACATCCACCTCCATCTTTGCATTGGTCTACCATTAGGAGACAGTTAATATCAACACATTGTACATTTGATGGAGGTTGTCTCACTGCTCTGGATCTTCTCTGTTCAATCGGTTTTTCATCTTCTGTACTGATAGAGCTACCTGCTTTTCCCTTTGTGTTTGTTCTTGCCTTCACGAGACTTTCACCTACACTCATTCGGAAATGCAGCAAGTCGAGTACCTCGTTATTTTGATTTTTTATTGAACTGCGTTTTCAATATTCTAAGCTGCCATTGATAAAGCAAAATCAGTAGCATGCATTTGTGTCCTTAGTCCATTTTCTGGATCTAATAAAGATTCTGTACAGACCAGTCAGCTCGTCAAACAAGTCTACTCTACCCATTGCTTCGTTGTACGAACAACTTCGGGGGGTGGGGCCTGATTTCTACGTATGACCACAATGATTTATCCCATCGCTCTACATATGACCTCAATGATTTATCCCATCACTCAACAGTGTCTTCTTCACCGATCCTAACAAAATTTGAACCCAATACCACAGTCCTGTTATAAAGCTACTTTGTCAGCAATACGTTATTGCCTCTACTGACAACCTGATCAGAAAATCCTCCCACCTTCTGATATCACGTCCTTTATCAACGTAAAAGTTCAAAAACGTTTTCTGTGTTTTAATACTTCAGGAAGACGATAAGAAGAGAAGTAACTGTCAGAATACAGCTTGCGTCCTTCACTTTTTATTCTGTCACACAGATGGAGAGCGACAGATGCATCTAAATAAAATATTTTCTTGTTCTGTTCATCAAGCTCGGCAGTACTACTCTGTTAAATTAGGAAATCATAAGCATCACCAGTTCTACCAACCAAAAGATATATTTTAATTTCCCATGGACATGTATTGCCTTTCACATACTGATTGATTGGAAACTAACCTTTGAATAGAACCGTCCTTTCGTCAATACATAAAAATGCTTAAAGATAGAGTTCTAAACATCTTCTTCTGAAAAAAGCTTTATACAAAGCCAATTTGTGATTTGAGTCTACAGGGCACTAGAAATTGTTAATAATATGTAGAGCATTGTGCAGCTGGAAAAACCACTCTCTGGTCGTAGTATCTAAGAATAAACTTATTCCAATAAACTTGTCCCAATACATTCCTACCTGAGGAAATTTAAGTTCCCTGTCGCTACATGCCGACCAATGAGTGCTTTTATTTCATCTGAGTCAGTTGTTTTGAACTATGTATACCAGACTGTAATGCATGTATAATTGTGTTTCTCGAAAACCTTTCCCATTCTTGTTGAGTTACGTGTTTAATAAAGCAACTGAAATTCATGATCAATAAGGTACTGATTCTCAAAGAGAATAGAAGATGATAACCAATGTTGTTCACTATTAAGTATGGTCTTTGAATGTACAGGTAGCACATTCGGGTCTTCCTCGCCTTCAAGATCATTATCATGAAATGGAGCTACCTGTAGTGCATCTTCCGTGAATTCCATCTGTCTTACCTAGACATCTTGTTTTGCTGACATTTTTTCACATCCTATCTTTGGAGATTGGCAAACATCAGGTGGAATGTTTTCAAGATTATCTTCATCGTCTGACATATCAATATTTATATCAGAAAGATCTTCTTCTGCTAAAAACACCAGGAGCTCCTTGACGTGATCTGAATTTGTTACATCGCAGAGCTTTCTGTGATCTATAGACAAAACCGAATTTTAGCGAGCTATCACATGAGCTACAGATGAAAATGTCATAAATACAACTCTTATTACTGGACAATGTCTCTAAAATAGTTTGTTAGCTGATATTTAATGATACGAAGCAAAAAAAAAAAGGAATGAGACATTACTTGAAAGATAGTTATAAGAGAGTAGTGTGTTCTAAAAGGCCACTATATCAAAGCCTTTGCTGCAGCTTACTACATAAAACATATTGCCATTAAGTACTGATGTGAAGAATTTTGGACATAGACATTTAGTGTCATAATAACTCAGTTATGTTCGTAGTGTGTCGTTCTTACATTAAACTCAATCTTTACAAATGGCCCTTTCTCAACATATTTCTTGAGCATCAGAAAATGTGTACATTGCAAAAATTAATACGTAAATATAGCTTACCTGCAGCATTTACCAACGGGTCCACCATCAATTGTTTTTCGATGTAATGAACCATTCCAGCAACAGAGGGCAGCAAGAAACACGAAGCTAAATGTGACAGATATTCAGTAAACAGACCACTGGGTTTCAGTGGTGAATGAAATCATTTGCTGCTATGAAATGTATAAGAAAGTTAGTGTCCAATATATTGGACGACAGATCTGAGAAGATTACAGCTGAAGAAATTGCAAAAAGGTAGGAAATTAAGGAGATAGTTTCTGGAGAAGCTGAAAGAAGTAAATGTTGCTGAAAGTTTCAAAGCGAACGTAAGGAAATGGGTTACTGGAACAGGGGAAAGGAACACAGTAAAAGAAGAATGGGTAGCTTTAAGAAATGAAATAACGAAGTCAGCAGAGGATTAAATAAGTAAAAAGATCAGGTCTAGTAGAAATCCTTGCGTAACACAGGAGATTCTGTATTGAAATGATGAAAGGAGAAATCTTAAAAGGGCAGCAAATGACGCAGGTGAAAGGGAATACAAACGCCTAAAAATAAGACTGACAGGAAGTGCTAAATGGGTAAAAAGGAATGGTTAGACGTCAAATGTAAGTATTTAGAAGCATATTTTACTGGTGTAAAGATAGATACCGCCTTCATCAAAATTAAAGATACCTTAGGAGAAAAGATAAGCAGCTGTATGAATATCAAGAACTGAATAGGAAGACCAGTCCTAAAGAAAGAAGACAAAGTTGAAAGGTGGAAGGAGTATATAGAGGGCCCATACAATGTTGGTGAACTTCAAAGCAGTATTATAGAATGGGCAGAGTATGTACAAGAGTTTGAGATGGGAGATATGTTACTGTGAGAAGAATTTGCCAGTGCACTGAAAGACCTAAGCCGAAACAAGCCCCCACGAGTAAATGACAATCCGTCAGAATTACTGATAGCCTTGGGGAAGCCAGTCATAACAAAATTATTCCGTCCGATGCGGAAGACGTATGAGACAGACAAAATACTCTCACACTTCAAGAAGAACCTAATAAGTGCAATTCCAAAGGAAGCAGGTGCTGACAGGTGTCAAAATTACCTAACGACCGGTCTAACAAGTCATGGCTGCAAAATACTAACACGAATTATTTACCGGAGAATGGAAAAACCGATATAAAACGACCTTGGGAAGATCAGTTTGTATTCAGGAGAAATTTGGGAACAGATGAAGTGATACTGACACTACTATTTACTTTAGAGGATAGGTTGAGTAAAGGCAAATTTGCATTTATAGTATTTGTAGTCTCAGATAAAGGTTTTGACAACCTTGAATGGAACAGTCTTTTTAATATTCTGAAGGTAGCAAGAGTAAAACAGAGGGAGTGAAGAGCTATTTACTACTTGCACAGAAACCAGAGTCCGGGAGGCATGAAAGGGAAGCGATGGTTGAGAAGACAGTGACACAGGGTTGAAGCCTATTCCCAATGTTATTCAATCCATACAGTCAGCAAACAGAAAATGAAACAAGAGAAAAATTTGGAGTAGGAATTAGAGTTCAGGGGAAATAAATGGAAACATTGAGGTATGCCAATTCTGTCAAAGATCAAAAAGTGCTTGGAAGAATCGTTAAATTAAGTTGACGGTGTCTTGAAAGGAGGATATAAAATCAACATCAACAAAATAAAGACAAATATAATGCAATGTTGTCGAGTTAAATCAGGTGATACTGAGAGAATTAGTTTAGGAAAAGAAACATTTAAAGAAGTAGATAAATTTTGCTATTTGGGTTGCAAAACAACTGATGATGGCCAAAGTAGAGAGGATATGTACACTGGCAACAAAAGTGTTTCTGAATAAGAGAAGTTCGTTAACGTCGAATATAGATTTACATGTTAGGAAGTCTTTTCTGATGGTATATGTCTCGAGAGTAGCCAAGTATGGAAGTGAAACGTGGATGATAAACAGCTTAGACAAGAAGACAATAGAAGTTCTTGAAATGTTGTGTTACAGAAGAAGGCTGAAGATTAGATTGGTAGATCATGTAGCTAATGAGGAGGTACTGAATAGAACTGATGAGAAAAGAAATTTGTGGCGTAACATAACTAGAAGAATGGATCAGTTGGTAACACACTTTCTGAGACATTAACGGATCACGAATTTAGTGTTGGAGTGAAGAGAGTGTATGTGTGTGTGGGTGGGTGGGTGGGGGGAGGGGATTTTAGATGGAGACCAAGAAACGAATACACTAACCAGATTCAGAAGGATGGAGGCTGCAGTAGGCATTTGGAGATGAAGGGGCTTGCACAGAATAGAGTAGGATGGAGAGCTGCAACAAACAAGTATTTGGACTGAAGACCATAACAACAACAAAAGACCAGTTGATGTATATAAAGCTGTTCTGGAGAAGGTAGACTATCTGGTAAATTTTGCACCTAATTCAATTCACAAACATTTGTAGTAATTTGGGCAATACTTCATACTTAAGTCAATGGCGGCTCTTAACCATGCGCCTAATTTGTTGGAAACTTGATAGAAATTTCTGCAATTCACACACATATGAGGCAGTGGATTGTGGACAATAACATTTTCGAAATGTACTGGCCTGCTCAGATTGCGATCTTAGCCAGGTGAATCCGCTTTGCGATGCGTTAGAATGTTGACTTCGCTCCAGACCTCAGCATCCAACATTGCTACCTTCTTTGGTTGTGGCTGTTGAATGAGAATGGTCTGCCATCCATCCACAGACATTCAGACACCTGATTAAAAGTGTTCCCAATAGAGTTCTAACTGTTATATGTAAAGGTAAAGGGTGTACAACTTATTAATGCTCATTAATTAAAGCCTAGATATCTTTGATAACAGAGTGGAAGGCAGTTCATTGCAAGTACGCTGAAACAATGACGACGTATGGGGTGAACTTGTTACAATTTCTTTTGATGCTTATCTGTAAGTGAATATAAGCTGGAGCTATACTGTCAAATCGGTACATTTTATAATAAGTTATTGCTCTGTAGTAGCCTGCCTAGTGTCATGTGAAGTTTCCTATTTTGTGTTTTCTATACAGAGGCAAGGCAGAAAATTGAAAAAAAAGAGGCATAGTAACAAATTAAACATATACTAAAGCATCTAAAGAAGTAATAGCTCGTTCTACATTGAGAAAGGCAACTGGTAAAAAAGAAGAAGCACACAAAATTTTTCTGTCTTGGTCACACTTTGTTATTTCTTATTTAGGACAGAAAAATGGAATAAGTTCTGTCAATGAATCAGAGTTGGTTCTGGTGATAATAATATCTACAGTTACACATAATTCTACAGTTTGATTAACTGAGAAACCTTATTTTGTACAAACTGATTGAAGGAGTATTTTAATGTGAATAAATTTTCAAATTTATTTGTATTTTCCAAAACAAACACAGTGAATCATTATGAAAGAAAGTTGATTTATTATTGTAGTCTCTTACTAGCAGTTCATGGTGATATTAATGAGATATTACATTATTCCCAACTTCAAACCCTAATCAAACTGTACCTAACATTGGATATAAAAAATCTCTCCAGGTTTTCTTAGAGGAGAAGATGTGTCAACAGCTACAAACGTTGATTCATGAAGTACAGCTATTCACAAAGGAATAGAAGAAGATGAAGAAGATGATTGATGAAGATTAAAATGATATGAAACCCAAAGAAAACATGTATTTATGAAAGCACGATTGTGAGACATCAGAGAAGATGAAGAGGAGGTTGATTATGATAAAGAAGATGATGATGGTAATGGAGAAGTAGCATGTGCATGACTGGAAGATGCTCTCCAAGAAACTGCCAGCAGATGTCAGTAGTCTCAATGGAACAAGGTGAATTAATTTGTAGAGTACTTAATTTTCTTACTAGTTCTGAAAGTGCTAGGCATTAATTTATATGATAGGAAATAATATCTATTAAGGAGAAACTTCGAGCAGCATTGATTATTGCTTGAAGTTTCCGATGGCTGTCAAAAATAATAAAGTGAAGGATTCAGCTGCAGAATGGGAAGCTGCATATCAGAACATTCCATCAGTTGAAAATCATCAACAAAAGGTGTTTTTTTTTGCTAATTCGAAAGATTTGGAAACACTTCAAGTAATTATGGCATAGTATTTACATGTCACACAGCAAGAGGGCGAGATACGGTATACTTTTGAAGAGAGCTCAAAATTCGTAAGATGTATATGTGGTGTGTGCTTGTGTGTGTGTGTGTGTGTGTGTGTGTGTGTGTGTGTGTGTGTGTGTGTGTGCACGTCTATGTAGGTTTGATAAATAATTACATCCTTCTGAACATGGCACTAATTCAAGTGAAGTTTAGGTAATTTTTTCATGTAGATCTACTGAATTATAATTCGAAACTTCTGAATATTGCAGGCTGTATACCAATCGAATGTTTTGCTTTACATGATCAATACTGTGCTGTGATCGACTATTTTATTTATAATGCATAATAAACTTATTTAATTTTGCCCACAGTGTCGTCTTTGTTCCATTTTAAGCTATGGTAAAAATACGGCACTGTGATCGGTAGTTTCGTTTTAATGTCTACGAAAAATAATTTTTTAAATGTCCCCATCCCCACTATCTTGCAGTTGCTGTAAAAACATTTTTTAAATGTCCCCATGACCACCATCTTGCATTTGCTGTGAATGACTGTTTCACTTTTTAATGGGCGCTAACAAAATTTAAATGTACTTACAGCACCATTTTGTATATTTAATTTCCCTGCCAGTGCCACGTGCTCTTTTTTAAATTTGCCACCACTGTCACAGTACTCAAAAAGGGGATGTCACTTGTAATCTCATGACGATGATGTCCTTTAATGGGGTGTGGCTTGTGACGTCATGTGTAGGGAATTTACATGCTCACATAACATCACCACTGGAAACAATGTGGTCTAGGATCGCCATAGTTATACTGCCGTCATATGCAAGCTTGATTCGTGACACCATCCGTGTTAGTGTACCCAAGATAACACACTTCACAAAAACGAAATTATATAGTACAACAGAGTACAAGGTGGCTAACGACACCCATCGCTGCTGCCGCTCATGCGTCGATGCCTAGCTCTGAAAGTACTCATCCTTATTAAGCTTCATACAAAAGTATTGCAAAATATGTAGTCTCACATAACATGTATCTTTAGTGAAATGCTGGGAAAGCACACACAGAGAGAGAGAGGCTTGTTCCAAAAGCGAGTAGTAAGTATTGTTTTGTTTGTCAGTCATTGGAATGTAAAGATTCAGATTTGCTGTACCTGCTTAGATGCAATGGTTCAGTCCACATACTACCGATGTTAATGTTCCATTGTCTGACATCCCATATTTACGCACCATATTTGTATCACCTCTGTTTCAGGATTGTAGGCCCATGTTTCTATTGCTTTATACTAACCAGTCTTGCACCCAGCTTAATAAATCTGTTCTTAGCCTAACCTGGTCCCACACAAAATTAATTGAAATAAAAATTAAATCATAAATGTGAATTCAATTAAGTCAGAACTGAAGAGATGACTTTTGGTGTTCAAAGAATGGAAGAATGGACTGAGACATGAAGTGTTCGTATTATGAAATACTCACACGTAATACATTTACAAAAGAAAATTTTCACTGCACTTACCATTTTCTGTACATTACCAATGGTTCTCCTCTTCTCACACAAAGCGTAGAAAGATGTTGTCTTCCACATGAATATAGGCAATAAGGGGTATGTCTTTTCATGCACTGTTAATGTCTCAAGTTTGTTGCTTTCACTATCTGAGCGCGTGCCGATCCTAGAGAAAAGAATACAATGGAGCAATAACGTTTTATTCCATTTTTATTTATTTATTTGAAATTAATAATCTTTTTCCTTCTCAACCCTTCAATGTCTGTCTGTGAATATGATTTCGATGTGTGGGTGAGTGTTTTCAAATGTGCTGGCGTAGATCAGAGAACTTTTTTCCATCAGAAATTAGCAATACAAACCTCCCTGTTTTCATTCCATACAGGTCCAGTAACTAAGCGTGCTGTAAGCCTAGAGCTTTCACACTTTTTGTAGTGCTTGCTCTATTGGCTGTCCAAACGGTACGCTCCCCCTCCATGCAAAACGAAATGTGGCTGTTGGACGTGTGGAGGATGTTGTTTTGGGACACACTTTCGGCAGCCGGCAGGGTGCGAATGTGTCTATTCCAGTAGGAAATGGTGTAGTCTACGTCGGGTTGTTTTGTGTTGGTTAAAATGTTGTCATAGATAAAACTGTCAGTACTCTGATGTGCAGTTAATAATTAATAACGGTTTTTCTCCCAGTGAGGCTAGGGTTTGATTCTAAGTGAATTACGATATAACACAATACGTTCTAATCGTTCTTAGATAATGGGCAGTATCCGTCCATGTGGAATTATCAAGTTAGTGTATTGCTAAGTTCAGTATTTTATGTCGCACTGTAGTTTTTTAATACCTTAGGTTTCATAAAGTGCTAATTTGGCGTTTGTTTAACTTGAACGAATTATTCCAGTGTAAGAGAGTTTTGCGTACCACGAGTGATGCAACTCTGCAGTTGAAATAGCACGTATTATTCTTCCATGAAATGACCTTCAGCGAGGTTTACTAGTATCATTCAAGCACGGTAGGTTGTGTTTGCTTCCCATGCTATAACTGTGGTAGGTTGAACTTATCTTTTGAGTGGCAGTGGCTACCAAGTGGTTCTGTGTCTACGGTATACAGTTAGAAACCATTGCTATTAGAGGCAGCTAAATTCAGTCACAATGAGTATCACGATCCAGAACATCCACGATGATAAATTTCTGTACCAGATTTTGTTGGGATTATTGTACCGTATTTCCGATCGTTGGCGCTGTTTCCCTTATCTATCTGGGCTGCTCTCCCTGGTACTAAATGTTCTGAATATAATGAACAACTATATACATGATAATCTTTCCCTGGCAGAGGTTCTATCGGAATAATTGGGCTTAGAAGAATTTCTCCTTTCCGTTGCGACTGATTATTTGGAGTGATTCAGTATTACCCTTTTTCATTAATTCCAAAGCATCATATCCCCCACCCTCCGGATAAGTGATTCTTGACTATTAACTTAGTCAATTAGATAAATATTTCTTGTGTATAATGAATCATAGTGAATTAATGTTTGCTTGTGACGTACAGCTTTTTCTTTTTTCAAGTATAGTTCTCTGCAATTAATGTCGAAATGTCGATTTTATTATTGTACTTGATCTCCAGTTGCTTCACCCTTCATTCCAGTTGGTGTTTTATATGTATTTAATAATTACAAGATTCCACCCTCTAAGAGGCCATCTTATAATAAGAGCGTCAGAGAAGTGTGTTGCTTGTCGATATGAGTGATGACACCCATTACTTATTTTGGAAACATTTCTATACGTCTTTCTTGCATTCATAGCGCCAGGTTTGCATCTGATGGCCAAACTGGAACTAATTTTTATGTAGCTTGAAGCGGTTTGCCAATAACACATTAGAACACGTACCGATTACAGCCCACACTGGATCTTTATGGATAGCTGAAGTTTAATTATAGCCATTCGGTATATGATATATTATTGTAATAAAATATTTTATTAACTGTCTACATCGGTTTTTAGTAAATCTCTACAACTTAATTACCGCTAAAAACTGTCCAACTTACCTTCCGGCCAAACGCCATTCCAGCCCTCCCTGGAACATACTAGACGCTGCCTTTCCATCTATACGAGCAAACACTGTGCCATCGACTGCAGTCAGTGATTTCAACTGCTGACGGCGACTGCGTAGACAGCTGTCTAAAGCTCGAGTGTGTTATTCGATAGGTCGTGGCTTGTAAACGTATAGGATTTTGTTGAATAATTGTGAAGAAATTAGTGATTTGACGAAAAACTGAAATATCTGAAAAACTAGCTGCTGCTAGCTGTGTAAATGGAATACCACAAATTTTATCTATTTTGTGCATCTATTTTCAGTGTAAAAAGTTACGCTGACGTAGAAATTATGGAATTCGTTCCGTCTTATGAAAAAAATGAAATAAATGCAGAATTAAAGCATAGTCTGAAACTTTTCCGATTTCCCTCCATCTATACAGGGTGGTCCATTGATAGTGACCGGGCCGAATATCTCACGAAATAGGCATCAAACGAAAAAACTACAAAGAACGAAACTCGTCTAGCTTGAAGGGGGAAACCAGATGGCGCTATGATTGACCCGCTAGATGGCGCTGCCATAGGTCAAACGGATATCAGGTGCGTTTTTTAAAATACGAACACCTATTTTCTTTATTACATATTTGTGTAGTACGAAAAGAAATATGAATCTTTTACTTGGACCACTTTTTTCGCTTTGTGATGGACTGCGCTGTAATAGTCACAAACGTATAAGTACGTGGTGTCACTTAACATTTCGGCAGTGCGTCAGGTATTTGCTTCGTGATACACTACCCGTGTTAAAGTGGACCGTTTATCAATTGCGATAAAGGTCAATACCGTGTTGATGTATGGCTACTGTGATCAAAATGCCCAACGGTCGTGTGCTATGTATGCTGCTCGTTATCCTGGATGACATCATCCAAGTGTCCGGACCGTTCGCGGGTATTTAAGGAAACAGGAAGTGTTCACCCACATGTGAAACGTCAACCACGATCTGCAACAAATGATGATGCCCACGTTGGTGTTTTAGTGGTGTCGCGGTTAATCCGCACATCAGTAGCAGACAAACTGCGCGAGAATCGGGAAAACTCAAAAACGTCGGTGTTGAGAATGCTACGTCAACATCGATAGCACCCGTACCATATTTCTATGCGCAAGGAATTGCAACGTCGTGCACAGTTCTGCCACTGGGCACAAGAGAAATTACGGGACGATTACAGATTTTTGGCACGCGTTCTATTTAGCGACGAAGAGTCATTCGCCAACAGCGGTAACGTAAACCGGCATAATACGCACTATTGGGCAACGGAAAATCCACGCTTGCTGCGACAAATGGAACACCAGCGACCTTGGCTGGTTAATGTATGGCGCGGCATTATGGGAGGAAGGATAATTGGCCCCCATTTTATCGATGGCAATCTAAATGGTGCAATGTATACTGATCTCCTACGTAATGTACTACCGATGTTACTACAAGACGTATCACTGTATGACAGAATGGCGATGTATTTCCAACATGATGCATGTCCGGCACATAGCTCGCGTACGGTTGAAGCGGTATTGAATAGCATACTTCATGACAGGTGGACTGGTCGTCGAATCTCCATACCACGGCCCGCACGTTAACCGGATCTGACGTCCCCGGATTTCTTTCTGTGGGGAAAGTTAAAGGATATTTGCTATCGTGACCCACCGACAACGCCTGAAAACATGCATCAGCGCATTGTCAATGCATGTACGAACATTACGGAAGGCGAACTACTCGCTGTTGAGAGGAATGTTGTTACACGTATTGCCGAATGCATTGAGGTTGACGGACATCAATTTCAGCATTTATTGCATTAATGTGATATTTACAGGTAATCACGCAGTAACAGCATGCGGTCTCAGAAATGGTAAGTTCACAAAGGTACATATATCACATTGGAACAACCGAAATGCTGTATGTTAATTTAAAAAACCTACCTGTTACCAATTGTTCGTCTAAAATTGAGAGCCATATGTTTGTGACTATTACAACGCCATCTATTAGAAAGAGAAAAAAGTGGTCCAACTAAAACATGAAACGTCCCCTTTGAAAAATTGTACACGACTGTGCTTAACCTGACACACAATATTATTTAGCGCAACGCAATCTGACTTTCAAAAATCCCTACAAAAGAATGGCCCTGACTAACATTAACCTATACCTTTCACAAATCACTTACCTCACAAAAATCTTCATTACTCGAACTACTGCAATACAGCGAGCGCCACTACTGCCAGCTAAATAAAAGATTCAAACTACTGAAGGCACAAACTATTGATAGGGATAGTTAGCAAATGAAAGATTTTAATAGAGAACAAACACTGTATTTACCTTAATATCATCAAAAGTCATAATATATGTAATTTCAAAACTCCGCCATCTCTCTCCTCACATCCACCACTGCTGGCGGCTCACCTCTAACTGCGCAACGCTACGCACTGTTCACATCCAGCTGCCGCTGCCCAACACTACAATGGCAGACAACAATGCAAACTAGCCACAGGCTGCACACAGCACAGCCAGTGATTTTCATACAAAGAGCGCTACGTGGCAGCGGCGTTACCAATATAAGAACCTAAACAGCCTACTTACATAAAGAAAACATAAACAGCCTACTTACATAGCCCCCATGCTCCCCACAAAAAATTTTACAAAATATTTTTGGGCAGTGGCCAATAATGACTTGATAAAATTTTTCATAATTACAATAACAAAGAAATCAAATGCACACACTTATTTATATAATGTTGGCAAAAGCTAAAATTTTCTCACAGTCCATAAAGACAGTCCTGATCATTCATCACAGTAAAACTGCCGTTTCTTTTATCAAAGTCTGAGCAGTAAAAGACAATGCACACGGAAGTAGTGGATGTCCATGCAGTCTTGAAGAAGTAGTGTTGTCCTTCCAACAGAAAGACAGTGCTGACTCTTGATATGCTGACAGGTAATGGGCCACAACAGAGCAAACCCACAGCAGAGTCAGTCAAAGTTGATGAATATTGGTAGGTAGGTCATCGCAGAGTAGACCCACTGGAGTCCTGGTAGAGAGTATGGTATTGGTGGGCCACCAGAGGTGCAGACCCACTGCAGTCCTTGTAGAAATTGTGGTACTGGTGAGTCATCAAAGATGCAGACCCACTGTAGTCCATGCAGAAATAATGGTATTGGTGAGTCATCAAAGATGCAGACACACTGTAGTCCATGTAGAGACGGCCAGCAGCCATCTGTTGCGACTGTGCAGGTGCACATTCACCTTCGAAGAGTCTTGCGGAGAATATAGCAAGTCCATAACCACCACTTGTGCACTCACAAAGTTTTTGGAATTGTCCTTAGAAGTCTTGCAGACAATACAGCAATGCTGTTATCCAATCCCTTGCTGAATTAGTAACTCACGTGCAAACACTAACAGTCCCAACTTCTCACATATTGTCCATATACTATGACCAACAGAAACGTGAGCAGTGAAATGTAACTTACAAGGTACTTAATTTGATGAACTGGTGTCAATTACAATTTTATAACATAAGAATACAATTACAAAGGTATAAAATACATCATTAAAGAACATAACAATACAGATAACATTTGTAGTACAGGCTTTACAACAGAATAGAAATAAACATATACATCAGTGTTATAGGAATTATGACATAAGTAAATAAATAAAAGATCAGAAGAACGTTTGAAACATCACCTTCACATGTGAGCAACCAAACAGTATAAATAATGTCTAAACATCTTTACAAAGTAAATAACAGAGTATTAGAAAATGTCTACAACATAGCTCTCATCAGCTAAACACATAAAGACAGGAAAAACACAAATACACAAGGGTACACAAACATATAGAGGGATGACACAAAAGGAAAGGACAGGGTTTGTTTTACTGCAGTATTTTGCATGGAGATCTCCCTTCGTCCATCATTACTCAAAAGTCCTATTTAAGCCTGCTTTCTGTATTCTGTCCACATCCTCTGTCAAAAATAGTTTTTCTCCACTGTACAGTATCCTTTTTTTCTTGCCCAAACCATTTTCATATAGCTTCTCAATACATTTCTTCCAAGTCATCATAGTTAGTTTCTTATATAGTCTACCCCTCTTAAGCTAACTTAAATCTACTGAGCTCGGATATATATACCAAGGGACGAGGCAATGCAGCATCACATAAAACTATTAATATAAACAGCAATGAAAAAAAACGCAGATTTGCAAAGCAAGCAGCATTAAGAAATTAGCAAAGCAATTGTAATATTACAACTAATCTAAGGCAATGTGCAGCAAACAATAAAAATAAATCATTAGTAAAACTGGCTTAACAGAATAATACAAAGTCAAATTCAATAACACTATGCCTGGCAAACAGCAGCAACTTATACCTAAACATAGACATAGACATAGCTCAAGCAGAAAAAATATTACAGTAAAAACAACAATGCAGAAAAGGGAAATGTCTATTCACATCTTAATGTCTACGTAATTAAAGTGGTGCACCACAACAACTTATTGTAAAAAAATATTACCATGTACTTGAAAAGAAAATTATGTGTCCAGTTACTGTTACTAGTCCCTTCTTATTGTTCTTTCCTTTCCAAGTGCTCCTTTATCGAAGAATGTGGATTACAAAATTATTATTTAATAGATCTGTTGACAGAAAGTGTTCACATTAGCAAATGCATTTTATTTTATAAAACTAATGCTGCAACACAACTGGAAACCAGGTATCAAATGAAAGAAGCAATTACGCAAACCAAAGCATAAAAACATCATTCAATAGCTATGTGGCATTTCGTAAGTCAGTAGCTCTCAACTCTCGTAGAAAGACACTTGTCGTAATCAGGTGTGCAGATGTACGAATTTTCCCCATCAATTCATAAGCATTTCAGTAATTAGCACAAAGTACGAGTAATCATATGTTTTCAAGTAATGAGCGTGTAATATTTGCAATGCTTTCTACAAAGGAATGTCAATAGCGAGAATAAGGGCCTCCCCTTTTTTATCTACCTGTGCCTCTGGAAAGGCCCTCACTAATGGCTTTTTTTTTCAGGCGTCTGACGCAGCTGCGTGCCCACGATGCATTACGTGCAGGTGGTCACTTAACTTTCTTATGGAAATATTTATGACACCAGTTTCCGCTACAGTGACAGTCTCATATAAAAATATTTCACAGGTCAAGAATTTTCGTTACAAATGTGTAGAAACAAAATTCTATGAATATAACAGTGTCCGAAAAAATTTTCGCCGGCATTGTGATACATTCACGCATTTACACACATTTCATAACTCTTAAAGTACGATTCTTGGTTTCCAACATCCTTTTTCACAAGTCAAGAGTCCCTAACTTCTATTCATTATTCATATACATATAAACACGTAATCACATTCCTCATATATGGTAGCATCATAAGTAGGCTGTTTATGTTTTCTTTATGTAAGTAGGCTGTTTAGGTTCTTATATTGGTAATGCCGCTGCCACGTAGCGCTCTCTGTATGAAAATCACTGGCTGTGCTGTGTGCAGCCTGTGGCTAGTTTGCATTGTTGTCTGCCATTGTAGTGTTGGGCAGCGGCAGCTGGATGTGAACAGTGTGTAGCGTTGCGCAGTTAGAGGTGAGCCGCCAGCAGTGGTGGATGTGAGGAGAGAGATGGCGGAGTTTCGAAATTACATATATTATGACTTTTGATGATATTATGGTAAATACAGTATTTGTTCTCTATTACAATCTTTCATTTGCTAACTATCCCTATCAGTAGTTAGTGCCTTCAGTAGTTTGAATCTTTTATTTAGCTGATCCGAAAGTTCAACTACTTTCTCTGATAATGAACTAATTTCCTCCATGTGTCTTTCTACTGTGTTCTTTAAGTTTTCCTGAGTTTTTTGCAAATTGCGTAACCGAATCGGTAGACGCAACTGAGTCAATTTTAGCTTGCAAGGTCTCATGATTTTCATGAACAATAGTTTGGAGTTCTTTTATGGCTGCTTCGTGATTCTGTAATGCATTTTCATGACGCGAAAAAATAAGTTGGAAATGCTCACAAATTTGTGTTTTTACGTCATTACAGGCTTTTTGACATTTCGATTCTATTTTATGTAACTCAGTAGTTAAATCTTCACGTGTTTGTTCAAGCGTGGTGTGAAGATTTTGTTCCATTGCGTCTAACTGTTGCTGTGTTTGTCTCTGATGTTGTTCCATTGTGTCTAACTTTTGAAGATTTTGTTCCATTGTGTCTAACTTTTGAAGATTTTGTCCCATTTGTTGCATTAATTGTAATAACAATGCATTAGTGTCTGGAATCTGTTCCTCTACGCTTTTCGGCAGTGCATTTGCACCAGCAACATTCACATTTTGACAAGCAGAAAATGTGTCTTGACTCATTTGAGAAAACGGTGAGGACCCAAAACCTGAGTCTACAGTATTTGCAATACTGTGTTCTGTCATTCCCAATTCCTCAGGCGAGCTGTTGCCGACCGATCGATCGATAATGCTTCCCTGTTTACTACCTGTTTCACTGTCTACACCATTATTTGACGCCCGCTCCATTTCCCTATGCACAGTTACCAAATTACTACTTGGAATGTCTGTTAATTCACTACACAGTGGTGCTGGTAAGCTACGCTCGTCGTCACTATTATTTCTCAGTTTACTTTGGAGCCTAGTGTTACGTTTTTCACACGCCATTATTGCGACAATATTTCTCACGATAACACAGAAAAACACAATTTGAAGAGCAAAAATAAGAGAACACATTAACATAGAACTGAAAATAATATCTAGTTAATTGCAGCTGCGAAATACTTGGTGCAAATCTACATGCATGCCACAACTGTTTTACTGTGCAACAATAAAAAACCACAACTACCAAGGAAGTTCTCTCTATAATTACCCGCTAGCAATAAACAAAAGCTACACTAAATACACAAACTACAAGAAAAAATCAGAAGATTCCAGTGAGGTATCCTGGGCTAAGGGTCGACATATCAAACGTCCGCTTAGACAAATTTATACGACTGTGCTTAACCTGACACACAACATTATATTATAATCTGACTTTCAAAAATCCCTACAAAAGAATGGCCCTGACTAACATTAACCTATACCTTTCACAAATCACTTACCTCACAAAAATCTTCATTACTCGAACTACTGCAATACAGCGAGCGCCACTACTGCCAGCTAAATAAAAGATTCGAACTACTGAAGGCACTAACTACTGATAGGGATAGTTAGCAAATGAAAGATTTTAATAGAGAACAAACACTGTATTTACCTTAATATCATCAAAAGTCATAATATATGTAATTTCAAAACTCCGCCATCTCTCTCCTCACATTCACCACTGCTGGCGGCTCACCTCTAACTGCGCAACGCTACGCACTGTTCACATCCAGCTGCCGCTGCCCAACACTACAATGGCAGACAACAATGCAAACTAGCCACAGGCTGCACACAGCACAGCCAGTGATTTTCATACAGAGAGCGCTACGTGGCAGCGGCGTTACCAATATAAGAACCTAAACAGCCTACTTACATAAAGAAAACATAAACAGCCTAATTACAAACATTCATATTTCTTTACGTACTAGCGCATATGTAATAAAAAATGGTGGTGAGATATTTGGCCCAGTCACGATCAGTGGACCACCATATATACACTCCTGGAAATTGAAATAAGAACACCGTGAATTCATTGTCCCAGGAAGGGGAAACTTTATTGACACATTCCTGGTGTCAGATACATCACATGATCACTCTGACAGAACCACAGGCAGATAGACACAGGCAACAGAGCAGGCACAATGTCGGCACTAGTACAGTGTATATCCACCTTTCGCAGCAATGCAGGCTGCTATTCTCCCATGGAGACGATCGTAGAGATGCTGGATGTAGTCCTGTGGAACGGCTTGCCATGCCATTTCCACCTTGCGCCTCAGTTGGACCAGCGTTCGTGCTGGACGTGCAGACCGCGTGAGACGACGCTTCATCCAGTCCCAAACATGCTCAATGGGGGACAGATCCGGAGATCTTGATGGCCAGGGTAGTTGACTTACACCTTCTAGAGCACGTTGGGTGGCACGGGATACATGCGGACGTGCATTGTCCTGTTGGAACAGCAAGTTCCCTTGCCGGTCTAGGAATGGTAGAACGATGGGTTCGATGACGGTTTGGATGTACCGTGCACTATTCAGTGTCCCCTCGACGATCACCAGTGGTGTACGGCCAGTGTAGGAGATCGCTCCCCACACCATGATGCCGGGTGTTGGCCCTGTGTGCCTCGGTCGTATGCAGTCCTGATTGTGGCGCTCACCTGCACGGCGCCAAACACGCATACGACCATCATTGGCACCAAGGCAGAAGCGACTCTCATCGCTGAAGACGACACGTCTCCATTCGTCCCTCCATTCACGCCTGTCGCGACACTACTGGAGGCGGGCTGCACGATGTTGGGGCGTGAGCGGAAGACGGCCTAACAGTGTGCGGGACCGTAGCCCAGCTTCATGGAGACGGTTGCGAATGGTCCTCGCCGATACCCCAGGAGCAACAGTGTCCCTAATTGGCTGGGAAGTGGCGGTGCGGTCTCCTACGGCACTGCGTAGGATCCTACGGTCTTGGCGTGCATCCGTGCGTCGCTGCGGTCCGGTCCCAGGTCGACGGGCACGTGCACCTTCCGCCGACCACTGGCGACAACATCGATGTACTGTGGAGACCTCACGCCCCACGTGTTGAGCAATTCGGCGGTACGTCCACCCGGCCTCCCGCATGCCCACTATACGCCCTCGCTCTAAGTCCGTCAACTGCACATACGGTTCACGTCCACGCTGTCGCGGCATGCTACCAGTGTTAAAGACTGCGATGGAGCTCCGTATGCCACGGCAAACTGGCTGACACTGACGGCGGCGGTGCACAAATGCTGCGCAGCTAGCGCCATTCGACGGCCAACACCGCGGTTCCTGGTGTGTCCGCTGTGCCGTGCGTGTGATCATTGCTTGTACAGCCCTCTCGCAGTGTCCGGAGCAAGTATGGTGGGTCTGACACACCGGTGTCAATGTGTTCTTTTTTCCATTTCCAGGAGTATATATATATATATATATATATATATATATATATATATATATATATATGTGTGTGTGTGTGTGTGTGTGTGTGTGTGTGTGTGTGTGTGTGTGTGTGTGTGTGCACAAATTCAAATATTACATTCAATTCACTGAAGTCGTTCATACGATTAGTCTACTAGGAAGCTGTGACAAGAGCCAGCTTTTGATATCTATTCATTTTGCTGTCCGTCTGCAGGCGCGAAGTAATTCGATGTGCCAGTACAGAGCGGATGATTTGCCTACATGTTTTGACACACCTTCAACTGCGCAAGGACGAGTATATATAAGAGACGTACAAAATGTTTCAGTTTCATGTCGTTAATGCAATGTATATGTAACGTATCGCTACTCTGTGGCTGGTATGTAAGCACTGGAATGTGGTCCTCGGATTAGTTGGCATTCGTGTCTTTCCGATATGTGTGTAGTAAATGCTAAAGCGTGAATTATGGCAGCGTTACTACCAAATGCACCCAAACTGGACCGATATGCTGTTATTCTTTGCTTGTCTGCAAAGGACAAACACCGGTACACATCCATAGGAGAATGAAGAATGTGTGTGTCTCAGCATCTTCGTCCAAAAGTGCCATTGTGGAATGGTGCGCGAAGTTCGGTGCTAGTTAAGGTTCCACAAAAGACGCCGGTCTGTCTGGGAGGGCCAGCCTCATCCATTACGGACAAATGAGAGACACTCGAGAAGCCGCCCTATAGTCGTAATCTCCCCCGACGCCACATCACGCCTTTGGTCCCTTAGAAAAAGCTCTGAAAAGTTGACGATTCCTGTCGGACGAGGAGGTACAGTAGGCATTTAGGGCTTCTTCACACCGCTGGATGCCGCGCGGGGTAGCCGCGTGGTCTGAGGCGCCTTGTCACTGTCCGCGCGGCTCCTCCCGTCGGAGGTTCGAGTCCTCCCTCGGGCATGGGTGTGTGTCTTACCCTTAGCGTAAGTTAGTTTAAGTTAGATTAAATAGTGCGTAAGCTTAGAGACCGATGACCTCAGCAGTTTGGTCTCATAAGACCTTACGACAAATTTCCAAACACATGAGGACACCGCGTTTATCAATAAAGTACCTTCAACCTGATGCGTCAAGGGAATCATTTGTTTCAATGCTCACGACCATTTCGCCTGATTGGCATACCGATTCCGCACTGTACGACCTTCGAGAGAAATCTTTTTGATCGCTTTTCATTTATACAGGGTCGGTGAAATAAAACCAGTCTGGAAAATGTTTATAACAAAACTGATGCTAGATCGACTTTTGTTATTGTTAAGTCACGGTTTTCATTCGCTACAGAGTTCGTTTCGCACCGTTTTGCCTCTAAGTCTGCAGAGTTTGCTGGAGGTTTCGCCAAAGCACTTCCAGTCCTAAACTCCTGCGCAGACAGTTCTGCACACTTTTTTCCTGAATATTGTCTCACATTACATCCTAAAACCAACACACGCTGTTTTTATCGCGAGCGTGATTTTCTGTTCCATTCAATTGGTCACAAAACAGGTCTATTCCTCTCACTCATTCAAACGTGATGAGACCGTGAAGTGCTCAGGACAGACCATGTGGGCGCATGCACAGACACGTGATGACAACCGAATGGACCATAGAAATCACGGTTTGCAGCATTTTTTGTGAGGGATAGTTCTCCGGTTCATTAATAAGAGTTAGTTCCACGTCTATCTTATAAATATTTTCCTCCCCAGTCCTATTTTGCACTTAGAGAGTCGTAAGACGCATGTTCTTTGATGTATTAACAGATACTTGAAATTTAGTTTGTGCAGTGCTCTGCTCAACATGTTTGATACGATGTCCAGTGTCAACGGAATGCGTCGGTTGGTTCAAAATGGTTCAAATGGCTCTGAGCACTGTTGGACTTAACATCTATGGTCATCAGTCCCCTAGAACTTAGAACTACTTAAACCTAACTAACCTAAGGACATCACACAACACCCAGTCATCACGAGGCAGAGAAAATCCCTGACCCCGCCGGGAATCGAACCTGGGAACCCGGGCGCGGGAAGTGGGAACGCTACCGCACGACCACGAGCTCCGGACAGCGTCGGTTTGTGTCCCGTTGCAAACAGAATGATTTTTTAATGATTACACTTGCTCATTTACTGTCCATTTAATACACGTTGATTAGATGTATATCTCACTAGAATGGTCTTGGACCGCTCTGCAGAATAGGAACGTGAAATTCTGCTTTAAAAATCATTGTTGGTAATGGGAACGAAAGAGACACTGGGTAGTGCTTGTTTTGGGAGACCCGAGCTACACACTGCAAGTACTACAATGCAAATATTTGGCTAAACACCAGAGAAAACGCTCCTGATGCCCTTTAGGGGGGACATACACGAGTACATCCCATATGAAACCAATCGAAGAATATAGTTGCGAGTAATGTAATTACGACTATAACTGAATCTCCTTAGTACACTGGTGTCCAAAACCAAAGCAAGAAACCACTATTTCTCCGTCCATTGTCTAATTCAAGATATAATCGGACAAACTGTCAACATGTGTCCGTACGATAGTGTCCTGCACGGTACACACTGCAAGAACTGAATGAAAATGTTTGCCAAACACAAGAAGAAATGCTTCTGATGCCCTTTAGGAGGGACACGTACGAGTACATCCTATATGAAACTAATCTAAAATTATAGTTGCGAGTACTGTAATTACGAGTATAATTGAATCTCCTTAGTACACTGGTGTCCAAAACCAAAGCAAGAAACCACTGATTCCCCGTCCATTGTTTAATTCACGATATAATCATATAAACTGTCAACATGTGTCGGTACGATCGCGTCCTGCACGGGAGATGGCGTACTGGTCAACGGACAACCACGCCAACGACCACGTCGGGGCACATATCAAACGGGATGGTGTTTGCCGGGTAGTCTGACATCCACAATCGCTGTGTACACAGTTTGAGAAAACACAGAGAAGACGCCTACCAGGCTCTTTGCTGTGGCGGGCCATGGGATGAATGGAAGCAGGATAATCGGAAACTGATGTGGCCCGTTGGCTTAATGTCAATCGTTCTGTTGTTTCTCGGTGTGGCGACAGTGTATAGAGATCGAAACTGTATCACGGAGACCGTGGCGGGCCGACCACGTGTAGTATCAGAAAGAGAGAACCGTTATTTGGCTGCAAGGCCACGACGATGCCGCCTTAGTATTGCACGCCAGCTGGCATCCGACCTCGCAGGATCCCCTGGACGTGTTGTAGCGAGGCAGCTGTGTACAGAAGGCTTCAGCAGAGTAGCCTTTACTGTCTGATGCCTGCTGTATGTGTACCTCTGATGCGTCTTCATAGAAGGGCACGTCTACAGAGGGGACGTCAACACGCCACCTAGACGGTCGAACAGTGAGCCAATGTTCTTTACACAGATGAGTATCGATTTGGTCTGAACAGTGATTCTTGACGGATTCTCGTCTGGAGCGAACGTAGAACACGATTTCGGGCTCAAAATGGCTCTGAGCACTATGGGACTTAACATCTGAGGTCATCAGTTCCCTAGAACTTAGAACTATTTAAACGTAACTAACCTAAGGACATCACACACATCCATGCCCGAGACAGGATTCGAACCTGCGACCGTAGCGGTCGCGCGGTACCAGACTGACGCGCCTAGAACCGCTCGGCCACACCGGCCGGCACGATTTCGGGACACAACCCTTGTGGAAAGAGACTGATATCGGAGATGATCCTTAATTGTGTGCTGAGGGATTGTGTTGACCACTCGAACGCCTCTTCATGAAACTGCACGGTGTAAATCGACAAAGTTTAACCGTTGTCGTGTATCGTGACGAGATCTTGGGACCTCATGTGCGGTTGTTGCGAGGTGCTTCGGCCCAGACTTCGCATTGCTGGACAATAACGCTCGACCTCATAGAGCACGCGTGGTTGATGTTTTCTTGAAAACGGAAGTTATTGCACGCATGGCGTGGCCTGCTCGCTCTCCCGATTTGAATCTCATAGAGCACGTCTAGGATGCACTAGGAGGACGGGTTGCATCACGACAGCAACCGCCAACAACTCTCCAAGACTTGCGAGGAGCGTTTGGAGGGAGAATGGGCGTTATTGCCTCAACATGCAATTGATCATATCATTCACAGCATGCCCCGTCATTTGTCAGGCCTGTATTGCTGCCAGAGGTGGTCAAACACCATACTGAGCCCATTAACCACCGGAATGTGTGTGTAACTCCGTTAAGGTGGAAAAAACGACAAACATTTTTGTCACCATTATGCATGTTGCGGTTGTTTACGTTCTGTGTTCTTTATATTGTTTCTACTTTACTATAATCTGATTGTACTGTTCTGTGAGAAAGTAAACTAAACGTTGCAAAATCTCAGTTTGTTGCTTTAATTTTGGACACCATTGCGCTAATCTTGTTCCGTCTCTTTACTTTAACTCAAAGTTTTATGTTAGCACTTTACACTTACACTCCTGGAAATGGAAAAAAGAACACATTGACACCGGTGTGTCAGACCCACCATACTTGCTCCGGACACTGCGAGAGGGCTGTACAAGCAATGATCACACGCACGGCACAGCGGACACACCAGGAACCGCGGTGTTGGCCGTCGAATGGCGCTAGCTGCGCAGCATTTGTGCACCACCGCCGTCAGTGTCAGCCAGTTTGCCGTGGAATACGGAGCTCCATCGCAGTCTTTAACACTGGTAGCATGCCACGACAGCGTGGACGTGAACCGTATGTGCAGTTGACGGACTTTGAGCGAGGGCGTATAGTGGGCATGCGGGAGGCCGGGTGGACGTACCGCCGAATTGCTCAACACGTGGGGCGTGAGGTCTCCACAGTACATCGATGTTGTCGCCAGTGGTCGGCGGAAGGTGCACGTGCCCGTCGACCTGGGACCGGACCGCAGCGACGCACGGATGCACGCCAAGACCGTAGGATCCTACGCAGTGCCGTAGGGGACCGCACCGCCACTTCCCAGCAAACTAGGGACACTGTTGCTCCTGGGGTATCGGCGAGGACCATTCGCAACCGTCTCCATGAAGCTGGGCTACGGTCCCGCACACCGTTAGGCCGTCTTCCGCTCACGCCCCAACATCGTGCAGCCCGCCTCCAGTGGTGTCGCGACAGGCGTGAATGGAGGGACGAATGGAGACGTGTCGTCTTCAGCGATGAGAGTCGCTTCTGCCTTGGTGCCAATGATGGTCGTATGCGTGTTTGGCGCCGTGCAGGTGAGCGCCACAATCAGGACTGCATACGACCGAGGCACACAGGGCCAACACCCGGCATCATGGTGTGGGGAGCGATCTCCTACACTGGCCGTACACCACTGGTGATCGTCGAGGGGACACTGAATAGTGCACGGTACATCCAAACCGTCATCGAACCCATCGTTCTACCATTCCTAGACCGGCAAGGGAACTTGCTGTTCCAACAGGACAATGCACGTCCGCATGTATCCCGTGCCACCCAACGTGCTCTAGAAGGTGTAAGTCAACTACCCTGGCCAGCAAGATCTCCGGATCTGTCCCCCATTGAGCATGTTTGGGACTGGATGAAGCGTCATCTCACGCGGTCTGCACGTCCAGCACAAACGCTGGTCCAACTGAGGCACCAGGTGGAAATGGCATGGCAAGCCGTTCCACAGGATTACATCCAGCATCTCTACGATCGTCTCCATGGGAGAATAGCAGCCTGCATTGCTGCGAAAGGTGGATATACACTGTACTAGTGCCGACATTGTGCATGCTCTGTTGCCTGTGTCTATGTGCCTGTGGTTCTGTCAGTGTGATCATGTGATGTATCTGACCCCAGGAATGTGTCAATAAAGTTTCCCCTTCCTGGGACAATGAATTCACGGTGTTCTTATTTCAATTTCCAGGAGTGTATATCTATTGCTGGCTGTATGGTCAGTGTTGTATCAAGCCAAATGAGAAATAATATGTCATTAATCAATAACAATCTAGCCCAGCACACAGCTTGCCCCAGATGTAGCTGCAGGACTGAGAGGCTGCGGCTCGCTGATGAGGCAGCCTGCGGAGTGGGCACGTGAAGTGGAGGCCGGCTTCCGCTGCCGCTGCTGGCGGCCATGTGGGCCACGGGGTCGCACGTGGTCGCCGGAGCGGACACTCTGACGTCACACGCCTCCCGTCACAGATCCCAGCAGACGCCGTGGCGACCGCGGCCTCCGCTCGACGTGTGGAGAGCTGCTCGATGACGCTCTACGCTCTCTCACGAACTCCGAAACAGCTGCCTTGCTTTTATGTGACGGAACGTAGTGATACGGTGGTTAACGCGCAGACGTTCCCCACAGTCGTTTAATGAACAAAGTAAGAGCATATGGACTATCAGACCAATTGTGTGATTGGATTGAAGAGTTCCTAGATAACAGAACGCAGCATGTCATTCTCAATGGAGAGAAGTCTTCCGAAGTAAGAGTGATTTCAGGTGTGCCGCAGGGGAGTGTCGTAGGACCGTTGCTATTCACAATATACATAAATGACCTTGTGGATGACATCGGAAGTTCACTGAGGCTTTTTGCGGATGATGCTGTGGTATATCGAGAGATTGTAACAATGGAAAATTGTACTGAAATGCAGGAGGATCTGCAACGAATTGACGCATGGTGCAGGGAATGGCAATTGAATCTCAATGTAGACAAGTGTAATGTGCTGCGAATACATAGAAAGAAAGATCCCTTATCATTTAGCTACAATATAGCAGGTCAGCAAGTGGAAGCAGTTAATTCCATAAATTATTTGGGAGTTCGCATTAGGAGCGAATTAAAATGGAATGATCGTATAATGTTGATCGTCGGTAAAGCAGATGCCAGACTGAGTTTCATTGGAAGAACCCTAAGGAAATGCAATCCGAAAACAAAGGGAGTAGGTTACAGTACGCTTGCTCGCCCACTGCTTGAATACTGCTCAGCAGTGTGGGATCTGTACTAGATAGGGTTGATAGAAGAGATGGAGAAGATCCAACGGAGCGTTATGGAGATGATAGATAAACTCCAGTGGAAGACTCTGCAGGACAGACGCTCAATAGCTCGGTACGGGCTTTTGTTGAAGTTTCGAGAACATACCTTCGCCGAGGAGTCAAGCAGTATATTGCACCCTCCTACGTATATCTCGCGAAGAGACCATGAGGATAAAATTAGAGAGATTAGAACCGACACAGAGGCATACCGACAATCTTTCTTTCCACGAACAATACGAGACTGGAATAGAAGGGAGAACCGCTAGAGGTACCCAAGGCACCCTCCGCCACACACTGTCAAGTGGCTTGCGGAGTATGGATGTAGATGTAGACGTAGACGTAGGTACCGACGTTAATGTTGCGAACTAAAAGTTCCGGAAGGCATTTAATACTGCTCCGCTCTATCATCTGGTGAACAGGGTACGAGCTGAACGACACACTCATCGTATCTGTCAGTAGAGACAAGACTTTAGATGTGATAGGACCGTTTATGTGATATGCAAATGATGTAGTCGTTAACGTCGGAAGCTTCATGAGGCTATTTGCTGGTAATGCGGTTGTGTTTAAAAAGGTAGCTACGCGAGAATACCGTTGGGAATTGCGGAAAGACCTGTAGAGGAGCTCTGATTGGTGCAGGGGCTTTCAGTTGACCCTCAATGTAAATAAATGTAACATAATGTGAATAACTAGGTGAACTATTGTGCGATTATCCTATTGGCGTTAAATCATTGGAAGCATAAACTACTGTAAAACCGAAAGGAATACTTATCTGGAGCGACACAGAGTGGAATGATCAGATAAAACGAATAGCGGGAAAAGCAAATGCCAGGGTGACCGTTAGAGGACTCTCAAGCACATGTACGAGTAATTTACCCACAAAAGAAGTGGCTTTAAAAACTTGTTCGACCAATTCTTTGCCATAGCTCTTCCGTCTCGGACTCTTATCAGTTTGGAGTAATAGAAGACGTAGACAAGATCCAAAGATGAGCCGTGTTCTTCGTCACAGGATCGTGTGATCGAGACCAGAGCATTACGGACACACTCGACGAACTACACCGGCAGACGCCACAAGAGATGCGTTGTGCTCCACAGAGAGGTTTGCTATTGAGTACGTTTGTGAAAGAGTAGAACAACATTTTACTACCTCCCACGTATGTGTCATGAGATGATCACAACGAGAAAATCAGGGCAATTAGGGACAATACCGAGGTCTACCGACAGTCGTTCTTCTCAAGAGCCATTTTCGAATGGAACGGCGAAGTGGAAAGAGGCAGTGCTACCAGAAGAACCCTATGCCACAGACCGACTGAGTGTTTGCGGAGTATAGATACATGTACAGGGTGGTCGGAAATTCCTGTTACAGACTTCTGAGACTTGTAGAGGGGAGTGAGTACATCGTATTTCGAAGAGCACTCCATGTCCGGAAACGTCATCCAACGAGACTACAGAGCGTCAAAGTTATAGGCTTGGGCGTCTGTAAATGTACGAATACACGGGGCGATTCCGTGATGATGATACAGACTTTCTAAGATGATCGAGAACGATAAATGTATTAATTTGAAGTAAGGATCCCTGTTCCGGAAACGAACGAGTCGAAAGTTATAAACGAATACCGTTATGATACCTCTTGTTGAATACATGTACCGGTTCTTGTGTTACGAAGAGTGTACGGCTGGTAACTTTCAGTGGTGGTAGTGTGGACAATTCAATTGGTTCAGTTGGCTTTGAGCACTATGGGACTTGACATCTGTGGTCATCAGTCCCCTAGAACTTAGAACTACTTAAACCTGACTAACCTAAGGACATCACACACATCCATGCCCGAGGCAGGATTCGAACCTGCGACCGTAGCAGTCGCGCGGTTCCGGACTGAGTGCCTAGAACCGCGAGACCACCGCGGCCGGCATAGTGTGGACAAAAACGAGTAAAAATGTCCAATAAACGTGGGCTCTAAAGTGCGTACCTTAACAGCTACGAACAATTGCTCAGTATAGGAGATGTGTTTCACATCAGTGAAGATGAACGAATGGTCATAGGTCCTCAGGTACGTATTCAACTGTCAGAGGTGTCAGAACGGTTTTCGTTTATAACTTCCGACTCGTTCGTTTCTGGAACAGCGATCCTTATTTAAAATTAATACATTTATCGTTCTCCATCATCCTAGAAAGTCTGTAACATCATCACGGGATCACCCCATGTATACGTACATTTACAGACGCCCGCGCCTATAACTTTGACGCTCTGTAGTGTCGTTAGATGACGTTTCCGGACATGGGTTCCTATTCAAAATACGATGTACTCACTCTCCTCCACAAGTCCTAGAAGTCTGTAACGGGAATTTCCGACCACCCTGTATATACAGGGTGTTCCAGATATCTTGTCCACCCAAAATATCTCTGGAACAATAACAGCTATTGGAAAACGACTTTCACCGGTATCAACGTAGGGCTGGGGCCCATGAATGTACATATTTGTAAACATTCTAAAACGAAAGAATATGTGTTTTTCAACACAAACTTATGTTTTTTTTAATGGACCTCCTACATTTTTTCTTCAGCAATCCATAGCATGACAAAGCACATACACAATGGCGTTGATTGCATCGCAATATTCCCATTACATCCCGAGATATTGAGACGCGAAGTTGACGCTTGAAACACCCGACATGCGCTGCTAGCGCACGTCCTGGGGCTCAGGCGTGAACCCCATGCTGCCCGTAATCGCGTTGTGATTGACATGCGTAATCACACTTCCATATCTATCAAGAGGTCCGAAACGAATAATACGGTCTGCTGCCATCCTGCATTAACGTCGTACATTCCAGCAGATATTTATCCCATAGGCCAGGGGTGATGCGGTTCTGTAACATATCTGTGTAACGCAACGTTAGTCACAAAGTTAACTTCGCTTATCGTTAATCCGTTGTTATAAAGGTAATGACGTTCAACGTTAAAACTTTACTTTACTGTAGATCTAGTGCAAGTGACAGTTAATCATTCATGTTGATGGTTTTAGTGAAACGAGCAAGTGGACTAAAAGTTTTACCGTTGTTTAGGTAAAAATGTTTTGATTTGGGAAGTTCAGGTAGGACATAGAAGACGAATGTAAACATGTTTAACTAATTAGTTTTATTATCACATAATTATCAATGTTATGTTTATCTAATGCGTTAAATGACAAATTGTTGCAAACAAATATTTCTTAACATCACTGGGTAAAATGGCCCTTTGTAGAAACTTCCACTGCGATACCAGCACTACATAATAAACATAGCGTTCACATCTCATGCTCAAAGTGATGCCCACTGGCTTGTATACATAGGGTCACTCTGCGGATGAAGGATGCCCTACTTCGTGCTACTGTTTCCTCTTTGATGGCTGTACAAGCATCAATAATGCGTTGCTTCATGTCCTCTGGTGTTGTTGGTTCATGTTGGTAAACAGCATCCTTCACTGCTCCCCAAAGAAAATAATCCAGCGGTGTAAGGTCCGGAGATCGGGCAGGCCACCTAACTGGGCCACCTCATCCAATCCACCTACCAGGGAACTTACGGTTCAGAAGTCGTCGTGCTCGTAAGGCGTTATGTGCAGGGCATCCGTCATGCTGATACCACATGACCATTCTCGGGTTCAGAGGTACGGTGTCCAAGAGAACAGGAAGATTGTGTCGTATAAATCTGGAGTATTTTCTGCCATTTTGGATGCCATTTATAAAGAAAGGTCCGATAATGGTATCTCCAATAATCCCACACCAAACATTAACTTTCCACGGACGTTGATGCTCTATCTGACGGAGCCACTTTGGATTGTCTGCGGACCAATAATGCATATATTGACAATTCCTTTGTAGGAGAATGATGCCTCGTCGGTAAAGAGAACATCTGCAAAAAAATTTGGATTAGCCAGAAGTTTTTGCTGAACCCACCAATAAAATGTTACCCTATTGCGGAAGTCATTTCCATGAAGATCCTGGTGTAAATGAACATGGTAAGGATGAAATTTATGACGTTTAAGAATACGCTGTGCACTTGATTTCGACACACCAACTTCACGTTCAATTTGACGTGTGCTGATTTGAGGATTCACAGCTATGGTAGCGAGCACAGCAACTTCAGCACGTTCATCTGTGCGTGTTCTAGGACGATGTCGAGGTCTTGGATTTAAGCTTCCCGTTTCACGTAGACGAGATGTGAGACGACCAAACATCCGGCGCGAAGGCGATGGCTTGTCAGGGAATCGTCTTCTGTACAGTCGTTCTGCCTGAACAGCATTTCGTCCACCGACAACAGGGTACAGTACAGGTATGTAGAGTAGGGTAGAAAACAGACATATTAACTTAATAATCATAATGTTCGCTAACAGTGCTATCAACAAACAAGCAATCTCATAACGTATTTCCCGTCAACGTACATTCTCCATAGATCAGCAGCATTTCTACCATATCTTCATGTGTGTTCATTATACTGTACAGTATAAGTTCCACAACACAACGTTTATTCACAATGTGTACTACCTCCGTGCCGTCACTAGGTTACTCTGATGCACGACTACACTGGCAAGCGGTGTACTGCACGCCAAAGCAACAACAAATGGGATGCTTGGAGGGTGGTGGAGTACAGGAGTTTGCATGGGTCGCAAATCATAAACAAGGCGAAGAGTGGTAACTGTGGCAGTAGTGGGAACTACGTTGGACACTTGACTAGGTAGAGCCAGGCCCTGCGCGACAGGCACAATGAGTCATATAACGCATTAGATAAACCTTATTTTGGGTGTGCAGGATAAATAAGACAACCTGACGGGTGTACACCGATAGGTACTGGTTCATATTGTGTACGTAGATACGTAAAACGTGCAAGACGGAAACAATTATGTGCTTATGAGAGTTGATGGCAGCAGACCGTATTATTCGTTTCGGACCTCTTGATAAGTATGGAAGTGTGATTACACATGTCAATCACATCGCGATTACGGGCAGCATGGGGTTCACGCCTGAGCCTCAGGACGTGCGCTAGCAGCGCATGTCGGGTGTTTCAAGCGTCAACTTCGCGTCTCAATATCTCGGGATGTAATGGGAATATTGCGATGCAATCAACGCCATTGTGTATGTGCTGTCATGCTATGGATTGATGAAGAAAAAATATAGGAGGTCCATTTAAAAAAAACATAAGTTTGTGTTAAAAAACACATATGCTTTCGTTTTAGAATGTTTCCAAATATGTACATTCATGGGCCCCAGCCCTACATTGATACCGGTGAACGTCGTTGTCCAATAGCTGTTATTGTTCCACAGATATTTTGGGTGGACAAGATATCTGGGACACCCTGTAGGTGTGGCTCCTGGGAGTCATGGGTTCATTTCTTCACATACTCATCCGGATTTATCTCCATATAATAAAACTTCGTTACCTTAACAAAAGTCTCCTGCCTGAAATGCATCCATGTATCCACGTTGTTACATGCATGCAACAGCCGACGAGAACTAAGGGGGAGATTGGGAAAATAAGGCCGCGCGTTGTTAGCCGAGCGGTCTAGGGCGCTGCAGTCATGGACTGTCCAGCTGGTCCCGGCGGAGGTTCGAGTCCTCCCTCGGGCATGGGTGTGTGTGTTTGTCCTTAGGATAATTTGGATTAAGTAGTGTGTAAGCTTAGGAACTGATGACCTTAGCAGTTAAGTCACATAAGATTTCACACACATTTGAACATTGTTTGTAAAAATAGGACCACCACACTAATATTCGTACATTGCACCCGGATCACAAGAAGTATGGACACTTCATTTAAAGCTTATGATTAGTCATATGTATGTATTTTAGTCAAACCTTACAAACTGTATCAGCGTAACAACAGAACCATACCACAAACTTCGGCACTTTTAATACGTTGCGGTAACAACACTTATGACATGTAATATGTCCTATGCACAAATATCTGAGTCTGCAGCTCGTGGTCGCGCGGTAGCGTTATCGCTTCCCACGCCCGGGTTCCCGGGTTCGATTCCCGGCGGGGTCAGGGATTTTCTCTGCCTCGTGATGACTAGGTGTTGTGTGCTGTCCTTAGGTTAGTTGGGTTTAAGTAGTTCTAAGTTCTAGGGGACTGATGACCATTGATGTTAAGTCCCATAGCGCTCAGAGCCTTTTACCACTGCCAGTTGCCCAAAACAGCATATTATTCCGCAAATCTATGAGTTAAAGCCTACAGGGTATTCAATAGAAGTGAAGGCCACCATACGTAAACGAGAAGTCTCTACTGGAAATAAGATTTTTATTTCATTATTTTTAGTTACGTACTTATCTACTGTATGAACTTTATGGTCTGCCATCTGGATACTATGACGGACCATAGATAAATATCATTAACGACCAACTAATATCATAGAATAATAAGTTATATATAATTGGTCATTAAGTCGCAGTTATTACACAGGGAGTAACGGGTACCAGTGCAAATATTTTCATGTATGGTATCTTAACATGTAAACACATTAGCGAGTTGTATGTTTCTTCTTTGCTTCTAACAGCCTTTCCACAGAAACGTCGCCAACTTTACAACCTGTTTTCTGCACGGTCGTAGCTGCACCACGAAGTGAACTCCGCCTGTCAGTATAAACCAATCGTTTATCGCCCACGTGCCCACACTTCAACACCTGACCTACTGAGCAGGGGAAAATAAGCGTTAATAGCTTGCTCTTGCCGCATGTACTTGGAGGTACGAACGAACCTAAAAACATACTACTCCTAATAGCTTAAATTGTCTGCACACGAAATAAATACTGATGTAATGTTTTGCAGCACATACCCATTACACCCTGTAGTTTGAATGTGTGATAATTGTCTGAAGAATAATAGTTGTGCTAGAGGTTTAAAACGTGAAATATACGAGAAATTGAAAAACTCTGACTGAGAGATAGTAAGAGAAAATAATGAGAAGAGAATGTATCCAAATATTATAAATTAGAATCCATCCTCTTGCTCAACCCCGTTTTTCTGTCTGTGTATGAAGGTTAATTTCAGGAACTACTGTAGGGATTTTAATACGATTTTCAGGAGTAGACTGATTTACCAGGAAGGTTTGTGTGGTATAATTTATAAATCTTTGCAGTTCCGGAGGAAGGTTTGTTTTGATAGTTTATTACCGCCGGCTCCAGGTAAGTGTCAGATCGTATATACTTAGCGATATCCGTGAGTAGTCGGGTCGGGTCCGTAATAGGAAATTAAATAGGTAAATCCTATCCACCCCCCGCCCCCCCCCCCCCCCACACGCACACACAGCGGAGTTTGTGGCCTTGGAATAAACGTCGAGTCTGCACCCGATGGCTACTTGCCGTGAATCTGTTCTGTTTTTGTGATGTCCTTATCGCTGAGGCTCTGAATTTCAGGCGCGCTTGTTTCCGTCCCGGACCCGTTGTTAGAACTTCCTGAGGAACTTTAGGGTACGTTACTGCAGAGCACCTGCATTTGGCACGAAAAATACCCTATAGCTTCTGTTATTGCAACTATTATACCAATCTAAGTTTGGTGATAAAGTGTTATATTAATCTAAGTTTGGTGATAAAGTGTTTGGCCTTAACTGGATGCAGGAAAGTACTTCTGCTTTCTGCCGTTCAGCTAACGTTTCAAGTGAGAGTGTTTGCGGGGATGTGGACACCTGACCACGGGTTCCACACACATAATGCATCATGTCTTCACTGATTTCTACCTGAAGCTCTCTATTCACTTCTAGTCAGTGTACTCTCTCTTTTGCACATGTGGCACTGTTTGTATTATGGATATGGCAGCAAGCAACTTTGTAGCCCAACAAGATGTACTTACAGCTCTGTTGCCAAAAGCATTACACTGCCTGCATGTGTCCACTACCAAGAACCTCTTAACTCCATGGATAAAACAAGAGGTGACTGCTTGATACAAGAAGAACGTAAGGGTAAAGTGGCTTACAGTGACATCAGTTATCAGCTACCATAAGAAAACAGGCAGTGCGCAAACGCAACTGCAGGGCTGCTGGTCAACATGCAGGAGCTAACAACATTTCCTGCACGACCAGCGCCGACACCTCATCCATCGCCGCACCATGTCCAGCAACCGCATGCTCCTCCAACTGCCTGGCAGTCGGTGTTCATACCGCCAGTGACAACGCGTCATGCGGTGGCCCTGTTAGTCCCACTACGAGAACAACGAAAGACAGCTTCGCGGCCCCTCAGCTATCACTGTGAGTTAAAAAGCGAAAAACTTCCTTAATTAAACACGTTCATACCTTCACAGTTAGCATTCTGTAACAACTTTCTCCAACTCATCCAACTTGCTCACCATGTATCAGAGAGTGTTATACTTAATGTTACTGCTCTGGTGCTCTTCAGTTTCTTTCAATATGGCGCAAGCTATCAAGGACATACTTTAATGGAATGCTAGGGCATTTAGATCCAGTAAACATAGTCTCATCCACTACACCAAAACACACAAATTCTCAATGTGCATGGTTTCTGCGATGTGGCTCAAGACCACGGAGGACTGCCACTTCCCGACAATCATATCACTAGAAGCGACAGAAATGATGTAATCGGAAGAGTGTAGGCTACATTTGTGTAAGAAAATATTCCTTCTGATCTTGAACTTAACTGCTCCAGGCAAAACATACAAGCGGCAGAGATATCCACACAAACACCAGAATCCTATCTGAATATACTGACTATCTAAAAGTCTCCTACTTCTATCATGTGGCAGTGTTACATCTCTATTCCTGCAGTTTTGCAATCCAATGCTTGTGGTGGGCGACTTCAACGCCTAACATACCTCAAGGGGATACGATTAGTACGATCGCAATGTTGACCTCTTAATGACAATCTTACAAGATGAAAGCCTAGTACTACTCAACGACGGATCCCCAAATACTAAGGTCACTACTATAGACAAGGTCAACAACACGTCTCAGTTTCGATTCAAATGGTTCAAATGACTCTAGGCCTAGATCAGGGTGGCCGAGCGGTTCTAGGCGCTACATTCTGAACCGCGGGACTGCTATGGTCGCAGGTTCGAATCCTGCCTCGGGCATGGATGTGTGTGATGTCCTTAGGTTAGCTAGGTTTAAATAGTTCTAAGTTCTAGGGGACTGATGACCTCAGAAGTTAAGTCCTTTGTGCTCAGAACCATTTGAACCATTGGCTCTAAGCACTATGGGACTTAACAACTGTGGTCATCAGTCCCCTAGACTTAAACTACTTAAACCTAACTAATCTAAGGACATCGCACACATCCATGCCCGAGGCAGGATTCGAACCTCCGACCGCAGCAGCAACGCAGTTCCCGACTGAAGCGCCTGGGAAAGCTCGTTCAGAGCGGCCGGCTCTCAGTTTCGGATCGCCTCATGTGGCACTACCCACCAACCGAGAAGTAAAGGTAGGCCCTCTGAGTTCCGATCACCCTCCAGTTGTTATTACTTTAGTTGGCACAGAGGAAGAACCACGCTGGATCTACGTGAAACAGTGACGGAAAATCTGGAAAAGCTGACCGCAAAAAACATGTTAACAAATTAAGAGTGAGCCTTTCTCAGTTGGAGACATCTGAAGGTCTAGTTTTCCATCGTTCCGAAATAACGCTGTGCATTGCTGAGTCCGCAGTTGAGGCAATTCCTCAACAAAACCCATTTTGCATTACACAGTCAGTCTTGTGGGATACTGAACATCAAGGAACCATCAACGAACGCAAAGGAAGGACTGGGGCAATACAAGAGACATAGTACCAAAAAACAACATAAACCTGTAGAAAATACAATCGGGAACAAAGAGGTTTTTGAGAAATAAGAAGAGGACGAGTTCGTAAAACATCTGTAACTCTATAACTGAGGACACTACAATGTCAAGTGTGTGAAAGAAGGTCAAGAGCTTCAAGAAACACTTAACATTTCTCCATGACAATTCGATGTCTATGAGTTGTGTTATTGAACAGACATTACAAAAGGAAACGCCACCCTCCGTCAAACATCCGTCTAGCACAGAGGATTCAAGAACTGAAAACAGTCACTCTCATCTAGAGCCATTCTCATTGGCCGAGGTGCAAAGAGCTTTCTTCTCTGTTAAAAATACTGACCAAGGCCCATATAATATGCAGTACAGCAAGTCATCATGTTTACCATATAAAAGACAACACCTACTCCTTATTGACAATATAATATGGGCTGTAAATTACAGCAGTGAGCCCCTAACATAAGTCGGATAACACACGATCACGTAGAAAGCATATCCGCAGAAGACTGCAAGTCACAACTGGCAGTCACAATGTTCGGGCTCCAACAGTAACTCACAAGAAGTGGACTGGATATATCCTCAGATAAATCAAATGCAGTACTTCAACTTTTGTAGTCCTGTCTTCCTCAGTTGAGCGTAATATTACGGTATACTGATAATTTTTACTTATGGACCGTCTGACAGCAACTGTGCCATACGCGTTTAGCGCAAACCGCAAATTGGCATTCATAAGAAGAAATACAACACCAAAAATGCAACAGGAGCGTAATATGTAAGAAATTGTCCACGCCACCTGCCACTAATGATGCCTTGCAGAAAATAAAGGCGAAACGGGTATGGCACTAATATTGTGTTTTATTCAGTTGCTGTCAGACGGTCCATAAGTAAAAATTATCAATATACCAAATGCAGTACCGTTTTCGAGGTAAATAGTGAATCTGCCACCGGTAATAGCAATAGGCTGGTATCGCTTCATTTCGAAGACTGCAGCCGTATACGCGAGACTCTTCAATATACATAAGCTAACATGGAAAACACGCATAAAATATGTGGGTAGGATATGCGACATGGCTGTCAACATAATCAGAGTTATGATGGGTGCAGCTACAACGTCAACACAACACTAATACTTTAAGGTAGCATGGCACGTCCAATTATTGATTATGACAATGGCTTTTATGGATCTGCAATGACAGTTACCTCAACAGAACAAAAACAAATGTAATGTAAAGCACTGAGAGCTTGTTTCGGTGCTATGCGGTCCACGGCCGCCAATATATTCTTAGCTGAAGCACGTGAACCTCCAATCTCCAATACATCTACGCGTTCCGCACCTGTGTGCCAAACCTCTTTTTAAAAGGAATCAGCATGAATTCAACAAGCTGGAATCGATTGGCTCAAATCTAACCATGTAGTGCTTAACTGCAAGCATCTAGATCATTAGAACTCTTCTCCCCTGTCCAAGCGCATTTAGATATTCAAGATTTCAAGGAATATCATTAGAGCGCGTATACTAAATAGTCTTCTTGTCCCCTCGTCCCACTCCAATTTAATTGTGAACGTAATAGCCGCACTGAGTAGCCGAGCGGTCTTAGGCGCCTTGTCACGCTCCGCGCGGCTTTCCCGTAGGAAGTATGAGTCCTCCCCTCCCTCGGGCATGGGTGTGTGTGTGTGTTTTGTCCTTAGTGTAAGTCAGAGTAAGTTAGCTTAAGTAGTGCGTAAGCTTAGTGACCGATGACCTCAGCAGTTTGGTCCGATAAGATGTTGTTGTTGTTGTGGTCTTCAGTCCCGAGACTGGTTTGATGCAGCTCTCCATGCTACTCTATCCTGTGCCAGCTTCTTCATCTCCCAGTACCTACTGCAACCTACATCCTTCTGAATCTGCTCAGTGTATTCATCTCTTGGTCTCTCCCTACGATTTTTACCCTCCACGCTGCCCTCCAATACTAAATTGGTGATCCCTTGATGCCTCAGAACATGTCCTACCAACCGATCCCTTCTTCTGGTCAAGTTGTGCCACAAACTTCTCTTCTCCCCAATCCTATTCAATACTTCCTCATTAGTTATGTGATCTACCCATCTAATCTTCAGCATTCTTCTGTAGCACCACATTTCGAAAGCTTCTATTCTCTTCTTGTCCAAACTATTTACCGTCCATGTTTCACTTCCATACATGGCTACACTCCATACAAATACTTTCAGAAATGACTTCCTGACACTTAAATCTATATCTATTAAATAAATAAATATCCGATAAGATATTACCACAAATTTCCAATTTTTGAGCGTAATAACTAGCTTTAGCTTTGAGCACGGGGCTTACATTCGTAGTAAAAATTCGGATCAGTTTTTAAGACAATTCCCGTAGGCAATATATACCTATACCGAAGGCACCAAACCCAATAACTCTATCAGCGGTGCGCACTCCATACCACGTTTTCGAAGTCTGGTCTTGTATCGTACAAGTACCATGACCGCGTAACTTGTTGTAATACAAGTACACCTTCGTTTCTGCTGGCAGACGATAGCATCTCCATATCCCCTACTCAGTGACGGCTGTAACAGTACTTTAAAAAAATTGACACCTGTTTGACGGAAAACCGAATTGTGTACAGGAGTATCGAAGTGCTGCAATCGATCTGTGGAGAAGCCCATTCCTTCAAATTCGCTTGGGTGAAATCATCCTGTGCGATCGCTGGCAATGAAGCTGCTGTGACAGGGCATACTAAACGGGCGGCAATCCCCCTCTACGGATTATCGATACGTCCTGCACCATCAGAATACACTGGAAACGGAAATGGGAGGAAATAACAAGATACAAAGGCAAGAAGCAGGCAACAGTCCACCCGTAGATTATGTTTCCATGGAAACTCATATAAATTCAGTGCCAAGGAACTTAACAGCCACACTCAAGTTTAACCATGAATGTTTTTGTAAACGTCTTCACAGGCTGCGTATCGTAGAAACACTGTTCTCTTCATGTGGAGAGAAGGAGACGCAAACTACCCTTCCTTTGTGTGCCCCAGACTACATGGAAATACTACAATCCTCTCACAAGAACTAGTATACCTAGGTCAATCTTTGTGACAGCTTCAACAACACAGGACCACTAAGTTTCCTACTCGATATACCAGTTTACTACTGCCGCATCTGGGTCCTACGAGTAAATATAACTGTCAATGGACTGCACGAAAGTGTTCTACAACACTTGATTTTACAATTATTACACGATTCTGGTCTATGTGTAACTATGTATATTCTGACTGTACTGCATTAGGTAAAAGCCAATAAATTCAATAAAAAGAAAACTAAAGTTCTCATCAATTTCCACCCCAAGCTTCCTGCAGATTGTTTCCCTAGCTATAGACGTATCCCATATTTAAATTTTGGATTTCTAGTTACTGATAACCTACCTTTAAGCTGAAATAATTAATTCTGTGCCCTGAAATCAGCAGTTTGCTTCTTCCGTAATATTTCCTCATCTGCTCCTGCACACTACAAGTGTTATTATCTAGAGCGGCTCTCGATTTCACAGAAACCCCAATTAGAAAATGGCAGCGTATGCCACAAGTCCGTCTACGTCGTGAGGGATTCTATCGTTAGAAAACAAGTACACACATAGGTCGTTGCAGGAATCTCCTCTGGATACGTTTAATTACTTACGAGTTTTCCGCAGGCCACACCACCACTCCCTTTTGAGAGAAAGTGAAACAAACCGCTGACAGAGAGCATATTCTGCTAGGTAAGCACTTCATGAGAAGCGCTAGCATATCACATGATAGCCCTGCCCAAGCTTCCTACATTTTATATTAATTTTTCGCTGTCTGATTATATTAATTTTTTTATTTTCTTGTGCCTTTCCGACTTGCTTCGATATTAATCTTCCATTTCTCCCTTACAAGTTTCTGTTGGTATACGTTTCTAATTATCTGTTGTTTTCTGATTTTCTCTGATGGTATTTATCACACACTCACTGCCAGTCCCTTTCAGGAGCGCCGTTAGGTGTCTTTTCCGCTTCTGAGGCCCAAAATATGTTATGGCTCTAACCTGTAAGTGGCTAACTCACTGAGGACACAAGCACGGAATCCTAGTCTCCTTCATTCTTCGTTTATATTTAATAATTGCATGGGTAGCTTATGTCATTTCAATCTACTTTATATTAGGTTAAGCAAATGCTAGAATCGTTTCATTTTCAAGGCTCTCTCAGACTTACTTACCAACCATTTTCCTGTGATGTTACTAATACATCAATAATGAGCTCGATCTCAGCATGACGTGGATCTCTTTACTTTTTTCTGCTTTGACGGTTTTTTTTAGAGATTATTATCTGCAGTAGAGACCAAAATGAGGCAGTATTTCACATCGTGTGGCAGTAGCACTCTAAGAAGATCTTCACCAAAGTTCCCTCTGATTACAGAAAGCCTGCAAAATGCTATCTATTACATCTTCTCAATGTTGAATCGTGTATTTCCTGACCTCACTTCATCGATAGATTGCCGCTATGGAGGATCGCCAGGTGGCATAGACGTTTCTATCTGTGGACTTCATTCGAATGTGGCAACCTAAACAATGCAGCAGCATTGCTAGAATGTCGGAAAAGCAGTGCCGAATACACTGTCGACACCGTTCTGCCAGAGATGGTTATCACTGGCGCCAGTAACAGAGTGCTCACTAACGAACGATCTACCCTTCCTGGACGTCGAACTGCCACGATACAGTCAGTAAAACGTCATACCAACTGCTTCCAGCAGCGAATCATTCTACAAATATTACAGTGATGAAGAAACAAAATATGAGGTTTGGGATGAAACTATTCATAAATGATGAATTCATCAGACTGTATTTTAACTTTATTTATTAATTTCATGAATAAATCACACTTATTTTCTTTCGTCTATCTTTCGTATAATGATGGACTTTCTTGGCGCTCTAAGATGGATTCTTTCTCAAGAACATTGACACCTTCGTCAATATTTATGTAGCTTTAGCCACCGTGGCTTTGATAAGATGACTTCAGTTGTTTATTATTGAATGTTAAATACCCAACCTGATGTTAAAATTGAACTATATTTACGGCTAGGAATATACCACTAATCGGACATATGAGGATGTAAATGGTGTGAGCTGTTCTTTAGTCCAACACCGAAGTTGTGATCTTGCTTCAGCTAGTATTCATTATAAGTGTGAAACATTACCAGCAAGCCGCCTTCTGTTCTGAAATTACGACCCAGAACTCCGCCGGTACGTGTCACAGAACTTAGAAAATATCACAAAACCACACATAAGTGGTCCTTTACCATAGTACACGCTATCCTGTTATATAGGGCTCTTTATTAATAGATGATACGTAACTCAGATTAATGCTGTGTCCCAACGTATATTCGGAGGCAGGTTGCTCACGATGCTTAAAATAGCTTTTGAGGAGTGTGTGGCAGAAGATTCAAACAGCAAACACAACGATTCTGCAGATGTGCAACTGGATTAACATCAGAGAAACTTGAGAGGCATGAAAGACAATGCTCAACCTCATCCTAGCCAATAGATTTTGCTCTTTGGAAACATACGAAGTTTGTCGCCTCCACCGAGACAACTCACATCTTGGACACATATTCAGCGGACATATTTCTAAATTAATGGCGCAAGAGAGCCATAAAAGTGGATTAACAGCCACAAACCAGAAACCGCATCATGTACACTATTAGCAGTGACTGGAGAGTGTTTAATTTTCGATGATCCTTGCTGGACACGCCATCCAATCCATTATGTAAATCATCACTTTGCAACTGTTTGAATACTTTGCAGCAATTTTAAGTTCTTTTGGCGATGCACTGTTGTTAACATGGGATCCTATCACTTATTATAGGTAAGAAGCCTGACTTTTTCGTATCCTAAAACGGTTCTTTGTAGAAACGTTCCTCTCTCGAAGGCTATGTTCATCAATGGGTCGTCCATGGCATTAGACAGACTACTATTACATCATCTTTTTCACAACGATGTTGTTTTTGTTGTTGTTTTCATTCCAGAGACTGGTTTGATGCAGTTCTCCATGCTACTCTGTCCTATGCAAGCTTCTTCCTCTCCAAGTAACTACTGTACCCTTCAACCTACTAAATCTGCTTAGTGTATTCATCTCTTGGTCTCCCTCTACGATTTTTACCCTCCACGCTGCCCTCCAACACTAACTTGGGGTCCCGGCGGAGGTTCGAATCCTCCCTCGGGCATGCGTGCGTGTGTTTGTCCTTAGGATAATTTAGGTTAAGTAGTGTGTAAGCTTAGGGGCTGATGACATTAGAAGTCCCATAAGATTTCACACAAATTTGAACATTTTTGAACACTAACTTGGTGATCCCTTTATGCCTGAGAACATGTCCCACCAACTGATCCCTTCTTCTAGTCAAGATGTGCCACAAATTCCTGTTCTCCCCAATTCTATTCAGTACCTCCTCATTAGTTATGTGATCTACTCATCTAATCTTCAACATTCTTCTGTAGCACCACATTTCGAAAGCTTCTATTCTCTTCTTGTCTAAACTATTTATCGTCCATGTTTTACATCCATACGTGGCTCCACTCCATACGAAAATACTTTTAGAAAACACTTCCTGACACTTAAATCTATACTCGATGTTAATAAATTTCTCTTCTTCAGAAACGCTTATCTTGCCAAGGCCAGTCTGCATTTTATATCCTCTCTACCTCGACCATTCTCAGTTATTTTGCTCCCTAAATAACAAAACTCATCTACTACTTTAAGTGTCCCATTTCCTAATGTAATTCTCTCAGCATCACTTGATCTAATTCGACTACATTTCATTATCATCGTTTTGCTTTTGTTGATGTTCATCTTATATTCTCCTTCCAAGACACTGTACATTCCGTTCAACTGCTCTTCCAGGTTCTTTGCTGTCTCTGACAGAATTACAATGTCATCGGCAAACCTCAAAGTTTTTATTTCTTCTCCATGGATTTTATTCCTACTCCAGATTTTTCTTTTGTTTCCTTTACTGCTTGCTCGATATATAGACTGAATAACACTGGGGATAGGTTACAACCCTGTCTCACTCCCTTCCCAACCACTGCTTCCCTTTCATGCTCCTCGTCTCTTATAACTGCTGTCTGGTTTCTTTACAAATTGTAAATTGCCTTTCGCTACAATTTGAAAGAGAGTATTCCAGTCAACATTATCAAAAGCTTTCTCTAAGCCTACAAATGCTAGAAACGTAGGTTTGCCTTTCCTTAATATATCTTCTAAGAAAAGTCGTAGGGTCAGTATTGCCTCACGTGTTCACAAAGATACATTATATATATTGAATAACCTCCTCGTTGCAGAAATAGTGCACCCTAGGTTCCACAGCCTATGACCATCAGTTCGGATACCTCTCACAGAACATCACTGAGGCGTACATATGCCCCTCAATGATTGTACATACACATTTGGATTGTTCTAAGTACACTGCTGAGCCAAAACGTCAAGCATACTACCTGGTGGCTTTTTTGGCGCGTGCCATGGTGAGGGAAGTATACAATCGGTGCAGAAACGACAGTACAGGCAAATGACTAAACGCACTGACATAAGTGACGTTGACAAAGGACAGAGTGTTATTGTCCATCGCCTGGAAACGAACATCTCTAAAACGGCGAAGATGGTCCATTGTGCGTGGGCTGTTGTGATGAGTATTCAAGATCTCCTTCGGTGAGCAGATATGCGGGTACCTCTGATGAATTTCTCTATCTGAACGTCTCTAAGACACCTAATAATCCCCTCTCCGCCTCCCCCCCCCCGCCCCCCACCCAAGCTACACTACTGTAAAATTTATGCACAACTGCATCTGAAAGCGTATGTCACAACATTTGGCCATGTATAGGGAAATTGAAGATGACATAATATATTTATTCCAAGACCAATCCTATTACTCCACTCGTACATAAATGATGATCAAAGGAAAGCTGTCCAGTTGAACAACAAATAGCAGTCAGTATAATGACATAGTTAATACCAAAAATCAAGAATAACTTTTAGCTCTCGACACTCGCTCAACCGGCCGGTGTGGCCGTGCGGTTCTAGGCGCTTCAGTCTGGAACTGCGTGACCGCTACAGTCGCAGGTTCGAATCCTGCCTCGGGCACGGACGTGTGTGATGTCCTTAGGTTAGTTAGGTTTAAGTAGTTCTAAGTTCTAGGGGACTGCTGACCACAGATATTAAGTCCCATAGTGCTCAGAGCCATTTGAACCATTTGAACCACTCGCTCAATGTGGACTGTTTTGTGGACTTGCTGAAGTGTTAGGAAGTAGAGTTTCAATCGGTGGCCGTGGACGTGCGAGGAGGTAAATATTAGGCGCTGTGGCCGCGATCGAGTGAGGTAGCAGAAGGAGAGAATTCGTTGTTCAATTCGGAATCTGGAGAGAAGTTGGACCCGGATAAGAGGAGCATGTGGAGAACCACTGTTTGATCCGACACAGAGGCTCATTGCTCACTGTGTTTAAGATTGTTACACGCTTATGGTGAGCATACCGAAACACCAGTATTAAACATCTTTATAGTGAATATCACAATTGCCGTATTTTCGTACAGCAACAACAGTCACTGTCAATAGCAGTCACTGTCACATATCAGCATATTGTGGTAGTTTCAAGTAGCAGTGTACAACCACCGTCAGCCATGTTATCTACAGTCGGGTCATATTATCTGCCATGAAAGTTAGAGTTAATTTGTTTTCCGTCTGTTGAAGTTTGTTAACTTTGTATCAGTACACACCATTGTATGAAACATGATCATGAACTAAATAGATGTGGTATCTTGATACTGAATACTATTTGTTGCTCAGTTGACACTTGATTACGTTATTAATTTCATTTATGTATGTAGGGAATAATAACAATAGTCCTGAAATAAATGAATCATATCATCTTCAGTTTTAACAAGCATAACCAAATAATGTCACATACACATTTAGATTCTGTTGTGCATAAATTTTGCAGTCGTACAACTGAGGGGGGACCGCATATCCCGTTGTGTACAACACAACCTCCCTCCAGAGGACAGGAAATATCTGTTCCTCTAATTGTAACGCACCTCACGGCATCAGACAGGCGTCTTATGTTGAGCTTTCTGATGTTACAGATGGCGTCCCAATTTTCACACACGGAAAGCAGCTCAACTGGGTGGCTATGTGACACTGAAAAAAACAAAAAATGCGTACAACAGCTATCCCGGCGACATAGTGTCGGGAGCCCTGCAATGCCAGCCAGTTTCTACCACTGAGGTGAAATGTTTTTAACAAGCCTAGCTGATACTGATATCACTGAAAGGTCTATAGGAAACTTCGTGAAGACCCCTGCAGAAAACGGAGGAAAGCACTCTGGTTGGGTGAGAACAATCGCTATTGCTCCGTCCCGTCGTAACTCAGTGAAAGCAGTGACAAAAACGTCTACCTCTGGCCCTGGAACAATGCAACGTAACCCCCTACAGGTTCGCCACCCGTCACAGTCCTTCACCTCGCCATCTGCTCTGTGAAAGAGCCGGCCCATTTCTACTCGCTCGGCCGAATACATCTGCTCCTCGTGATCCTTCCGTATTTTACAAACTGGCACCAATAAAATGTTCCAGCTCCAGCGGTGACTACCTAACAATACATGCATTAAGTTACATCACCTCTGCTTACTTCAGGGAACTAGCTACCATTGAACTCAGTATGACAACCACCGTTCACCTTCGTTAGTAAGCATCCTTGAGCACAGTATGGTATGTTTCTAACCTAATGAAAACATCGTAATGATATGTGACGGCCTGAATAATGAGCACAGTGGAAGAAAAGCAGGTCCAAAGTACTTGACATCTTTCACAACCCTACTCCACTCAGAGTAAGTTTTTCATGGGGGCAGGTCCCATTTAAATCCTATAGTGGGGCATGGACAAGCAAAAATTTATACCTTAATATAGCCTGCGTAACAATTATTACTAATGTGAGTAAAAATCAAAACGGGAAGGGGAACGACATTGCAAACCACAAGAAAGATGAAATGCAATTAACTGATATTTAACATACAAACATGCTTAGAGAGCCCTATTAGATCGATATATTTACTTTACTGTTGAAGACAGGACTGAAGGTCGTGCTGGACGTTCCTGACATTTCCTTGAACCGTGTAGTCCCTGCAAGCGCCGCAGCCACAACCAAAGAATAGAAAACACAGGTGGAATGTATCCAATGTGGCAAGAACCTAACACTTACTGAGGCCAGAGAAGAATATCAAAAGCTATTCCGAATATTAAAGAATGTAGATCCAAGCATTCAGTAACGTCATATATATATATATATATATATATATATATATATATATATATATATATATATATATAATTAATATAACCGAATATGGAACGTGTCAAGTATGACACTAGTTAGTTCAAGTGGACAACTAAGTAAGTTCATATTGTAAGTGGCGGTGCATAAACGGAAATATAAATATGACTCTTACAAATAGAGACTAATGAATAGTTGTGAGAAGTAAGTGTGTATAAATGATATAACTGAACTGAAACATATTGATTTTGTATTGATAAACATTAGAAATTTTGTTTGTGTTAAATGCAAATATTAAATAAACATGAGAACAAAAACAACAAATACGTGACGTGTGTGTTTACATGGTCAACAAAATAAATACAAAGAGAATATGTGTGAGATGTGGTCATCAGGTACAAATCCAAAAACAGTGGAAAGTTTTACAGCATTAAAATTGATAGTAAGATTTTACAAGAAAAACATAAAGTGTTACTTAGAAAATATTCAAAGACATAGCATCGAAGTTATTACGATGGCACATGAGCAAGACGAGGAATGTTTGGCAACATTACCGTCTAGAGATCGTTGCACTGAAAGCGTCACACTACTTCACAAGAATCCTTCGTTTCACTTTACTTGACACTAGAACTTCAAACTGAATGTGAGAATTGTGTCTGAAGTTGCTGGGCGTGCTATTGCCCAAGACTCGGTGGGCAGTAGCGAACCTCCTTGTAACAGTATCTGTGGGCGTGGGGCAGCTATGTGCAGCACTTGGCATCCTTCCTTCCTGCTAAAGGCTGAAGCGAATGGGACAGCAGGCTCTCGTCTACGTATTAGCAGTTCCGACCTCACTTGGAACAATCATATGCATAAAGTTGCAGGGAGGGCAGTGCATAGGCTGAAGAACAGTAACGAGATACAGAGGGACTGTCTAAAATAACTGCGCTGGCGTTGTACTGTAGCAGGTAGGTTCGAGAAAAGGTGATCCACTTCGGTATAAGGGAGTGTCACGAATATGATTCACTAGTGGTTGTAATCATTAAACGACATCTCCATAGGATCCATCTCAAGTATGTGGTTGAATGGATAGACTTGATTCCAAATCACAAACAACTTAACTAACAGAAAGCGTAACACTTTCGGCGACTCTTGTGTGTGCTTTTAGAACTAAGACATCTTTTTATGCAGCGTGACAGTAACATAGTAATTGTGATCGGGCTTTTAATAGCGCGGTCCCTTCGAGAAACGTATGGTGCTGACGATAGAATCCTTCTGCGGCCAGCTTCAAATGTCGGTTCTCAGTAGCGTTCCTCGAATAAAACATCGTCTTCCCTCCAGGGATTCCCATTTGATCTACCTGGTGAGTGTAATCCGACTGCTGGAAAAAAATTACTCGCCATGCGAAGTGACTCTCAAGATCAGTTTAATTAGTTAGCCTATCAATTTGATATCAATGACGTGCCGCCTGGCGGGTGGAAGTGATGGCTAGGGTACAGCAGATGTGAACTTGACTTGGAAATTAAACAGGCATTTACACTATGTGACCAAAAGTATCCGGACACCTGGCTGAAAATGACTTACAAGTTCGTGGCACCCTCCATCGGTAATGCTGGAATTCAGTATTGTGTTGGCCCACCCTTAGCCTTGAAGACAGCTTCCAGTCTCGTAGGCATACGTTCAGTCACGTGCTGGAAGGTTTCCTGGGAAATGGCAGCTCATTCTACACGGAGTGGTACACTGAGGAGCGGTATCGATGTCGGTAGATGAGGCCTGGCGCAAAGTCCGCGTTCCACAACATCCCAAAGGTGTTCTATAGGATTCAGTTCAGGACTTTGTGCAGACCAGTCCATTACAGGGATGTTAATGTCGTGTAACCACTCCACCACAGGCCGTCCATTATGAACAGGTGCTTGATCGTGTTGAAAGATGCAATCCATGTCCACAAATTGCTCTTCAACAGTGGGAAGCAAGAGGGTGCTTAATACATCAGTGTAAGCCGGTGCTGTAATAGTGCCTCGCAAAACAACAAGGGGTGCAAGCCCCCTGCATGAAAAGTACGACCACACCGTAACACTACCACGTCCGAATATTACTGTTGACACTACACACGCTGGCAAATGACGTTCACCGGTCATTCGCCATACCCACACCCTGCCATCGTATCTCCATACTGTGTACCGTGATTCGTCACTCCACACAACGTTTTTCCACTGTTCAATCGTCCAATGTTTACGCTCCTTACACCAAGCGAGGCGTCGTTTGGCATTTACCGGCGTGATGTGTGGCTTATGAGCAGTCACTCGACCATGAAATCCAAGTTTGCTCACCTCCCGCCTAACTGTCATAGTACTTGCTGTGGATCCTGATGCAGTTTGGAATTCCTGTGTGATGGTCTGGATAGATGTCTGTCTATTACACATCACGATGCTATGCAACTGTCGGCGGTCTCTGTCAGTCAACAGACGAGGTCGGCCTGTACGCTTTTGTGCTGTACGTGTCCCTTCACGTTTCCACTTCACTAACACATCGGAAACAGTGGACCTAAGGATGTTTAGTAGTGTGGGAATCTCGCGTACTGATGTATGACACAAGTGACGCCCAATCACCTGACCACGTTTGAAGCCAGTGAGCTGCGCGGAAGTCCTCATTCTTCTCTCCCACGATGTCTTATGACTACTAAGGTCACTTATATGGAGTACCTGGCAGTAAGTGGCAGAACAATGGACCTAATATGAAAAACGTATGTTTTAGGAAGTGTCCGGATACTTTTGATCACATAGTGTATTCTGTTGCGGTGATATCTCTTAGCGATATTTCAATCTCTCACCTACATAGGAAAAGACGACCATCGTAATAAAATCAGATGTATTATCGAATGTATAAGGGATACGTAATACGAACCTGATATTTACAATTTCTCTGTGCTGTTACCTTAAGAGACTTTGCATGTTTCGAGGCACTCGGTTGCTTTGAGGGAGTTCGAAAGTGAAGAGGCGTCCAGTGATAGAGGTAGATCTTAGCACACTGTTATGAGCCAAAAATGAGTTTGTTATTCTAGTCTTTTGATGCACGACGTAACAGATTAGAGAAGATTTTTTCCTTTCTGATGAGAAAATACTTAGAAGAAATGTAGCCTATTCCATACAACTTAAATCCAGTATTTACTAGAAACAGACAGACATAGTGGAAGTAGATCTCAGATGTTTGTTATATATTCCTGACAGTCTGAGGGTGATCTTAAATATCGTAACAGAACATAACTTCATTGGATGACCAACTTCGACAGAGCTATGCTATCATCATCGGATCTTACGCTTTTGAAATTTTGCAACAAACTTCCAACCATTGTTAAAAGTCGCTTCACATTGCGTATTCAACGCAATCTTAAGTGACTTGTGAAGCAACTTGTAACACTTATGGATAATATGTTTAAAATTTCAAAAGCATTAGATCCGATGATGACAGCATAACTCTGTCAAAACTGGTCATCCAATAAAATGTTGTTGTCGATTTTGGCTTGTGAAGTTTTTTCCAGGCCACAACTATTTTTCATCGGACGATGTGTCAAGAAAGCATCCGGTAACGCACGAACTAAAAACTTTAAATACAGCAGTAGTTGTAGGAAACAATGAGTGTTGACCACATTAAAGAAACCATTGTCTTCTGAAGATGTAACTGACAACGAAGCTGAAAAGGTTAACTGTTTAGTGTTAGGTAATAAGGGAGAATATATTGAAGAAAAAGATTCCTCAACCCTGTAGAATTCCTTCAGTTACCTAACATTCCCACGATGAAGTCGTCTGCTAAGAACCATATTGAAATGTGCAAATGCATCTTTTTGATGGTGACTTCAAATAAATCACCAACATGCATTCGATAGCACCCAGGTTTTTTGCATTACTTAAACATCACTAACTAGGCATCCCAATAGGAGGTACAGTCTCTTCAGATTCATCACCCTGCCATAAATAAGCCAAAGATTTAGATTCATTAATTAGAACTAACACTAAATGTACACTATGATTTGGAATACTTCATTCATTTTCATTAGTGAAAAATCCAAAAAAATGCATATATTGGCAGTGTTAAACTAGTCTTATTTCATGTCAATAGCCTATTTACCAATAAATCTGTTGGAAAGGCTAGGAACGTTTAGTGGTATTGTTATATAAAACCTGAAAAAATGAAGTGGAGGAAGAGGATATGAAATTGACAGTTGAGGCATGTTACAGCAAAATTACTTCCTATTTCATAAGACTCTCTGCTGTCAGATAGCTTAGCAAACATGTTCCTTCTGATCCCCTTATTAATACTTGTGGATAAGTTTGAGCAATCATTTTTAGAGAAAGAACCCCTAACTTCTAAAATACTAAACTGGACCAGGTGTTCAGATGCTGTACTGAGAGTTCGGACAAGTACCATCAGACAGTTATAAAATTTTTGCAGCATTTCTATTCATACCACAGCTAATTAAGTTTACAAAGGAATTGCGAAAAGATTCAGTCAAGTTTGTAGACCTACTGTGGAAGAAAGTATGCCTTGTGATGGTGCTTGGTACCGAAATAGGTAGCCTGCAGGCGTAATAAAAGAAATTGCAGATGTAGACTAGAACAAACAATTACTTTAACTCAAAAGGACTTAGACAAAACGGTTCTTCTCTTATGGAATGTTCCTGCTATGTTCTTCAGGCTTGTTAAGGCGTGTTAAGATAATATAGGGAGTAAGGGGCAGTGTACGTTGATAAGACAGTAATGGAAAAAGAGTGTACGGCGGTCTGAACGCTGGTCTACACGCAGCCAGGATTTCCGTGCATAAGCCGATGATAGATGATCAAATAGTCGAACGTCGCAGAGATATTGAGCGCAGACCTTCATCAGGAGCTTGCCGAAGTAAGACCTTGCTGTATAACATAGCTTGTAACGTCTATTAGCAAAAGACATATTATGTAGTAACGAGAAAACCTTGTGTATCATGTTTTGTTATTGTATAAAATTATGTATTTTTATATTATTTATTTTAGATAATATCTGTGTCGGCGAGTACTGAAACCGCCACAGACGATAAATATCAAACAAAGATGAGAATGTGCAACTACTATAAATAATACAGAGCGAACATTAATTTCTCTGTCTTCTTCTTGGAGTTAAGCGAGTAGGATAGCCTGTGACGTTGTATTGTACGCTAGCGTAGCCTTCTTTTGTCAAGACTGAGAGATGTACGCCATTACGTACTCATTTTAAAGGTGTGTAATAGCTAACATATTTAAATGTTTTGAATAGAGTTATTTAAATGAAACCTTGCATTATTATTTGTAATAGCTTGCTTGGCATATTATCCCATCCTTTTGAGACATTTTCAGTTATTTAAATATTATCCGTGGTGCCGAGCTGCGCTACGAACGAACGAGCCGCTGCCGCGGCGTATTCAAACTACATTAAATGAAATCTATCATACCGCAAAGAAGCGGGAAGGTAATAGTGAAATAAAATTATTTCTTTCAGCTTCCGGACTTGCAGAGCAGGGCAGAGCAGCAGATTTTATGATGTGTTGCAGGTTGACGCGGGCCGCTGATAATATATATAACTAACAGTACAGAAAGATAATTTACCTTCGTAATATAATAGGAATCTTGCTGTGCTTGGTTCTGGTCTGGCAAACCTTATAGTGAAAACGTATTATTCTCCGATAATAGTCTCATGTTCTTGTGGTAGTCGTGGTACTGAATGGTGTTTTACTGATAACCAAAATCCACTTCAAAATTTTGTTGTTGAACAATCATGCGAACTGTAACAGCAGTATTCATAACAAAGTAATTTTCATTTTCAATAACTGTAAAGTAGGGAAGATATGTTGACTTTTAGAGTGAGTTACAGTAACGAAAAATGTTCCTTTAATAGAAAGCCAGATACAGAACAATAAGAACCCAATATATTCTGTTTTGTTGAAAATTAATGTTTATAAAGAAATTCATAGCACAGCATTACCAAAAGGTATTTCGCGGCTCTTTTCATATACGCGTTGTTACGCAAATAATAATAATAATAGTCAAACAAAACAAAGCAAATAATAGGAAAGAGCGTACGAAGGCGAAAAGCTGTAATCAAAAACTAGAAGTATAAGCGTTTGGTAAAGTTTCTTTTTCAGGTCAAAAGGAAAGAGCTTTTTTAATTTTTTAATGTTGTGGATTGATACTACTGCCTTCTTGTACATTGCTGCTAGAAGCTCAGAACAATTTAGCTGTTCGTCTATTAGTGCTCCTAGACTCTTTGCTGATGTAGAGCTGACATTTGTCCCATTTAGGATTAAGGATGTTAGGGTTCCCCGATAATGAGATCAGAATGACCAACCATGACTGTTGTGACTTGGCAAGACAGCCAAGCCACTGTTACCGGTAGCCGAAAGGCACGCGTTAAGCTCACGCAGGCTGGCGTGAGGTCTGGAACAGGACAATGTAATTAATATAGCCAATAAGGTACGTTGCTGCTGGAATACTTAACTTTAATCCATAATTGGTGTACATCGGTCTGACGGTACATGCATCACATGATAAATAGCACATGATAACGGCGCCTTGCTAGGTCGTAGCAAATGACGTAGCTGAAGGCTATGCTAACTGTCGTCTCGGCAAATGAGAGCGTAATTTGTCAGTGAACCATGTCTAGCAAAGTCGGCTGTACAACTGGGGCGAGTGCTAGGAAGTCTCTCTAGACCTGCCCTGTGGCGGCGCTCGGTCTGCAATCACTGACAGTGGCGACACGCGGGTCCGTCGTATACTAGCGGACCGCGGCCGATTTAAAGGCTACCACCTAGCAAGTGTGGTGTCTGGCGGTGACACCACAATGACCATACGTGTTTTGGATGGGTTTTAACCCTACATTGTGTGCCCATTTAAACAGTGTACCCAGTTCACACTTAAATTCCCGATAACTCTCTTCAAGTCTATTGCTTTTAGCCTCATCAACAACTGGAGGTCATCTGCATACATTTGGTACTTAAAGTAGAACAAAAACGATTACACATAATTAGCATAAATGAAAATAGTATTTGATTTTACGCCGAACGCTGGGGGAAACATGATACCACCTGTTATATTATGACTATACGGTTCCGGATATGATGTAATAGTGGCGAGACATCAGGTGTGAACGTAACAGTTTCAGAGCGCTTGGAGGTAACGTTAGGCGGCTAAGTTCGACAAGTAAAACTTCGTACTCATAGCTTAAGAAGCATTTGATAGTTGCCTTTTCTCCATCCATGACAAATTTCTGGTAGTCTGTTACTCTTAATGAAGTATTCTGTCATGATATACGGAGATTCCGCAACTACAGAATAAAACACGGCTCTGTGGTGTGCTACCTGGCGCTCTGTGGAGAGTCGACGGGTTAGCTGTTGGCATGAGGAGCTGATAGTGTCCTACTATTAATAATGGTTTCTGTGCCGCTTGAAACGTGTCCGGTGATACTGTTGGTGAGAGGTCAGATTACGGTACGTCGGAGCGTGTATCTTTGTGGCGAAGTCGGGAGAAGTCTCACGTTGTTGATCACTATCACACATATGTCATGCACTGAGGAAGTTGTCCGTGAGTAACATGATCGGAGAGAAAATGATAGTACAAAAGTTATTTCACGCTTGAACTGACATCGAAGGAAAATATGATGAATTACCAGATGACATGTAACTTAGCGCACGAAAGTAGATAAGAAGCACACCATGTGATCAAAAGTATCTGGACACTCCCAAACACATACGTTTTTCATATTAGGTGCAGTGTGATGCACCATTAGACATCGTGAGAGAGCAGAGTGGGGCCCTCTGCAGAAATCACAGACTTAGAACGTGGTTAGGTGGTTGGGTGTCACTTGTGTAGTACGTCACTTGTGTAGCCCTCTTTAGTCAAACACTGACCCAAACCATCACAATACCGTCATCATATTGACTACTGGAAACTGACGATCTACTCTGTGCGCTTCCCCTGGTTTCTCCAAACGTGATCGTTTCCTAAGGTTGGGGAAAGAATAAAATTAGACTACGCAATCTCGCTAGGGGATATCACCTGTTCTTACTCCCAAGATTTGAGCTCTTCACAAAACTTAATTCCCTCCATTACAATCCTCTGGCTTAGAAGAGTTTGTGGTGTTACAATTGCAAATTTCGGCAACTGAATGTGTCGCTGGGAAGGAATTACTTGACTTTTCCTGTGCTATAGAATGATATTGAAAATTAGGTGTAGTGATATCATAAAAGAGTAAGCTTTCCGCGGAACTGGCTTGGAGAGAAACACGTGAAAAACACAGACAAGGAAACAAGATAACAGGACATGTGTTATGATATCAAGGTATACAATACCCACCATAAGTTTAGAAACACCTAATGATTATGGACAATCAAAGGAAATACAGTATAAAATTGTATTTTATTGTTTTCTATATGTAAATACAACAACTATATTTTATATTCCTCAAAATAGCCATCCTTCAATTTAACCATTGCCATGCACACTCTCGTCATATGATGGGTCAATTTTGCTAAGGGCCGGCCTCTGTGGCCGAGCGGTTCTAGGCGCTTCAGTCTGGAACCGCGCTGCTGCTACGGTCGCAGATTCGAATCCTGTCTCGGGCATGAATGTGTGTGATGTCCTGAGGTTAGTTAGGTTTAAGTCTTTCTAAGTCTAGGGGACTCATGACCTTAGATGTTAAGTCCCATAGTTCTTAGAGCCATAGCCATTTGGTAAGGTTTCAGTCTCCATTTTTGTTAGAGGACCTTCCACAAGTGTGTTCCACTCATGATTCCACGTTTTCTGGCCCACCTGATCAACTCATCCCATAGTAGCTCGAATGGGTTACAATCAGAAGACTGGGAAGGCCATTGTATGTTATTCGAAATTTTCTGAATCTCTAGAGATTCATATAGTTCTGACACAAGCGGGATGTTCGTTTCGGGTCGTTATCTTGCAGCAAGACAAACCCTTTCCCAATCAGACGCAAACCTGGCGTCCTGGAATATCGATGGAGAATAGCATGATAACCCTAATGGTTCATTTTGCATCTACTTTCGCCAAATCATCGACTTTTATTCCCTCCAAAAGATCCCCACACCATTACAGAGCCCCCCTCTAAGCTCCACAGATGGAATTACGCAATGAGGATTCAAGCGTTGACGTTGTAAACAGCGTATGAATTGACAGATTTTACTTCCAAATATTCCGAACTTGGATATATCACTGAATGAGACTCTTTCCTAATACACTGCTGCCCAATGTTGGTATTTCGTAGTCCTATGAAGCCTTTTTCCTTTTTTTATACAGGGCGAAACTATGGTTTCCTTGCTGCTACATAACCCTGGAGGTCGTTCCTGCCAGGCGCCGCACCATTATTGACTCACTCATGAACTCCTCTGCAACATGAACGTCTTCGTGTCACAACGCCCTCAGTTATTTATTGGAATATACCACTGTCTGTTTGCATCTATAGTTTTTAACCATCTACAACTCCTATAGATACCATGGAAGTTGTTGGCCGCTGTGGCCGACCGGCTCTAGGCGCTTCAGTCCGGAACCGCGATGCTGCTACGGTCGCAGGTTCGAATCCTGCCTCGGGAATGGATGTGTGTGATGTCCTTATGTTAGTTAGGTTTAATGAGTTCTAAGTCTAGGGGGCTGATGACTTCAGATGTTAAGTCCCATAGTGCTTGGAACCATGTGAACCAGTTTTTGAACCATGGAAGTTATACTACCCTCCATAAGTTTGGAGACACCATGTTGCATACTGCAATTGAGCAAGATGGGAGTAATCTACTTGAGTTGTTGGTTGGGATACAGTATAGTATGCTCAAGTAACAATTAATTATGCCACAAGGGATCTCACGTTGATTCCGTATTTCTAGATTTCCGCAAAGCTTTTGACACCGTTCCTCACAAGCGACTTCTAATCAAGCTGCGCGCCTATAGGCTATCGTCTCAGTTGTGCGACTGGATTCGTGATTTCCTGTCAGGATGGTCGCAGTTCGTAGTAATAGACGGCAAATCATCGAGTAAAATTGAAGTGATATCAGGTGTTCCCCAGGGAAGCGTCCTGGGACCTCTGCTGTTCCTGATCTATATAAATGACCTGGGTGACAATCTGAGCAGTTCTCTTACGTTGTTCACAGATGATGCTGTAATTTACCGTCTAGTAAGGTCAGCCGAAGACCAGTATCAGTTGCAAAGCGATTTAGAAAAGATTGCTGTATGGTGTGGCAGGTGGCAGTTGACGATAAATAACGAAAAGTGTGAGGTGATCAACATGAGTTCCAAAAGAAATCCGCGGGAATTCGATTACTCGATAAATAGTACAATTCTCAAGGCTGTCAATTCAACTAAGTACCTGGGTGTGAAAATTACGTACAACTTCAGTTGGAAAGACCACCTAGATAATATTGTGGGAAAGGCGAGCCAAAGGTTGCGTTTCATTGGGAGATGCAACAAGTCCACTAAAGAGACAGCTTACACTACACTCGTTCGTCCTCTGTTAGAATATTGCTGCGCGGTGTGGGATCCTTACCAGGTGGGATTGATGGAGGACTTCGAAAGGGCGCAAAAAAGGGCAGGTCGTTTTGTATTATCACGTAATAGGGGAGAGAGTGTGGCAGATATGATACGCGAGTTGGGATGGAAGTCATTAAAGCAAAGACGTTTTTCGTCGCGGCGAGATCTATTTACGAAATTTCAGTCACCTACTTTCTCTTCCGAATGCGAAAATATTTTGTTGAGCCCACCCTACATAGGTAGGAATGATCATCAAAATAAAATAAGAGAAATCAGAGCTCGAACAGAAAGGTTTAGATGTTCGTTTTTCCCGTGCGCTGTTCGGGAGTGGAATGGTAGAGGGATAGTATGATTGTGGTTCGATGAACCCTCTGCCAAGCACTTAAATGTGAATTGCATAGTAATCATATAGATGTAGATGTAGCACTGAACGAATGCTTGTACATGTACATACATACTGGTATAGCTTAGTTTTCTGTAAACTGACCTTACCTGTCCAAGAAGCTGCACTTATCACGCCAGCTGGCGCCAGGGGACGTCACGACTGTGTGCAGGTACACTGTTTACAGCTCTGTGTAGTTGTGGTTCCATTTGTATGAAGGCAGGACAGGACGCGAAAGAAGGAAGTAATTGAACATGGCCCATAAGTGCCAGATTCCTTAGGATTCACGGGTAAAGATAATCACTTTGCATCAAGACGGCAATAGCGTCTGAACAATACCAAAAAAGAAAAAAAAAAAAAAAAAAGAAAGAAATTGAAGATTTCCATCAGCGGAGTTGCCAAGGCCACACATAGGCATCGAGATACAGGCTCCTATGATGATCGCCCTCGCTCAGCAGCGCGCATGAAAACATTAGAACGTCAGGAAAAGCATTTAATAGTGACTAGTAAAGGAAACAGATTCAAATTTACTCCTAAACTAGAAATCGCTAACTGATAACTGACATTTATACGTGGTTATTCATGGTGTGGAATAAACGCGAGAAGGATTCAATTGCTACGTACCATTAAATTTGAAATTTGTGATAGTGCATCCTTCGACATCTCACTTCACATACATAAAAGGGCCAAATGACTGGATAATACGCAACACGCTAATGCACCTTGTTGCTAGGATATTTCATCAAATTCACTCTCACCGACTCACTGCGGTTGTCTCTTGCTTATTAATTTTTTTAAATATTCCTTTCTAAAAGCGTATTAGGACAAAGCAGAAGCCACTGGAAAATCAGAAGCTCTTGCCAACAGCAGTAGTATCATGACTGTTACGTTAATGCACGTCCTGTACCACTGTTTTTAAGGGCGCAGTGTTGAGCGCAACAGCTAGAGTTGTGGCAGAGGCTTCCTTTGTAGAGCTGACAGCCCCCTTCAAGTTTCCTGTCTGCCAGACTACTGTGTGTTTATTTTCTCGTCCACTACTGTTGCTAAAAACCAATATTTCAAGTAAAGTGCGTGTACGTTCGTGACACTAGATGCAGTATTTCTTGAAAAATGTAGCAGGTTTACTTGTTTTATCAGGTGAGAGCTAAGTTCAAAATCTGTAGATCCGAAATCAGAGAATTAGCACAACACGAGAATGTTCCGGTGAGTCAGAACAGTAGCACAGATACAATTCAATTCCCGTTTACAGCCAGTTTATGGAACTATCGGTTTTCCTGAATACTTCAGGAGGAGCGTGTTATTTATGCCGCTGCGATTTCGTCGCTTGTAGGTAGTTATGTCGGTGACTTGATTTCTAGTTCTGCAAGACATTACCTTCCTACCGAATTCTAATGTACCCCCTGAAGTATCTGTTCACTTTTCAAGGCTATATTCACATACAGACAAGCTACCGTTTATTCCTGTCAACGACTGGTTGTAAGCGGAGATCGGCTAAGATTATGATCGCCTTTGAGAGAAAATTATGTGCCTGCGAAATTACAGAATTAATGAGAATGGAAAAGAAAACTGAGGATGTATTAGATGAAGAACAGTTTGTTTTTAATAAAGGTAAAGGCAACAGACAGGCAATTCTGACGTTGTAATTGACAACACAACCAAGAGTAAAGAAAAATCATGACATGCTCATAGGATTTATCGACCTGGAAAAAGCGTCCGACAATGTAAAATGGTGCCAGATAATAGAAATTCTGAGAAAAATAGCGGCAAGGTATAGAGAGAGAGGGGTAATATACAATATGTACAAGAGCCAGGAGGGAATAATAAGAGTGAACCATCAGGAACGAAGTACTCGGATTTAAAAGGGTGTAAGATAGAGATGTAATCTTTCGCCCCTAATGTTCAATGTGTACATCGATGAAGCAATAATGGAAATAAAAGGAAGATTCATAATGGGATTAAAATTCAAGGTGGAAGGATATCAATGATTCGATTTGCTGAAGACATTGCTATACTGAGTGAAAGTGAAGGAGAAGTACATGATCTGCTGAATCGAATGAACACTAATGAGTACAGAATATGTACTGAGAATAAATCGAAGCAAGATGAAAGTAATGAGAAGTAGCAGACATGAGAACAGCGAGAAACTTAACATCAGGATTGATGGTGACAAAGTAGGTGAATTTAAGGAATTCTGGTACATGGGCAGCAAAATAACCAATGACGGACCGAGCAAAGAGGACAGCAAAAGTCCTGGCAAAGAGGGTACATCCGGCGAAGAGAAGTCTACTGGTATGAAACATCTGAAGAAGAAATTTCTGAGAATGTACGTTTGGACACAGCACTGTATGGTAGTGAAACATGGACTGTGGGAAAACCGGAACAGAATCGAAGCATTTGAGATGTGGAATGCTGAAAAAGTTGAAAGGTGTGTGAAACCTTATGGGACTTAACTGCTAAGGTCATCAGTCCCTAAGCTTACACACATAAATTATCCTAAGGACAAACACACACACCCATGCCCGAGGGAGGACTCGAACCTACACCGGGACCAGAATCGGAGAAGAAAGGAATATGTGAGTAATACTGACAAGAAGAAGGGACATTTGTGAAGACATCAGAAATAACTTCCACGGTACTAAAGGGAGTTGTAGAGGACAAGAACTGTAGGGGAAGGCAGAGATTGGAATACATCCAGAAAATAATTGAGGACGTAGGTTGCAAGTGCTACTCTGAGATGAAGAGAATGATAACATAAAAAAATAATAGTTAAATAAATACAATATAGTAATACTTGTATTTCACTAACGTCTACGTCACCATGATCCGTACTTTCTGCGTTGTACTGCTTGTGAAAGTAAAACTAAACAAGGAACCAGTAAAGAAACTCAAAACTCAGCTGAGCTCGTGTGACAGAAATACTTTTGCAGTATACTCTAGCTTGAGCAGAACTCGACTTCCCAGTTGCAACAGACAGTTGTAGTCACGTATAATCAAGAGGTTTCTGAATACTCTTCCGCCGCGGTAGCCGAGTGGCCAGCGCGGCAGCAATCATGCGAAGGGTGCGAGTTTGATTCCCAGTACTACTGGGGATTTTTACTTGCTGGCAAGACTGGAAAGGTGTCCACCCGGCCTCGTGATGCCAGCTGAGAAACTATGTGACCGTGCAGCAGCGACTGCTTGTTGCGAAAACTGACAGCCGGCCGGTGTGGCCGAGCGGTTCTAGGCGCTTCAGTCTGGAACCGCGCGACCGCTACGGTCGCAGGTTCGAATCCTGCCTCGGGCATGGATGTGTGTGATATCCTTAGGTTAGTTAGGTTCAAGTAGTTCTAAGTTCTAGGGGACTGATGACCTCAGATGTTAAGTCCCATAGTGCTCAGAGCCATTGTGAAAACTGACAGTGGCTTGGAGGCCGATGTCCTGACTGCACACCCTCTATACCACACATAGTGACGTTGTTGGCAGACGATAGCAGGGCGGTCGGTCGATCCCGATAGTCCCGAAAAGGCCTATGGACGGAATTTACGCTCTACAGTGTGCAATATCAGAAAAAGCGCTCCAAAAATTGTGGAAGCTATTCTCTTTCGTTAAGAGAGAGCTCAGCACCAGGAAGGGAGATACAATAGCCTTCTCTTACACAATGTCTTGGCCATCCTTACAAGCGTCCGTCGAGAGAGTATGCCTAACTGCAATCAAATTTCAAGCCAGCTGACGTGATCCCTATGCACAAAATGTTGCAATCGATGTACAGTATACCGGTATGTACTCCAAATCAAATGTCATCCACTTTTCTTTAAATTTTAGATGGACCCAGAAGCCGATGTACTTTGGTACCTGTTGATGAATGGGTCAACAGCCTCATTTTCAAATGATACACTTGCGGCTTCGAAATGGATTGCAATTAAATGGGAAAGGTATAAATACAACCGTTTGCTCAAAGGGATGAACATTTTTCATATATATATATATATATATATATATATATATATATATATATATGAAAAATGTTCATATATATGAAAAATGTTAACTGCTTATGTCCGCAACGCTACCATAATAAGAAAGTTACAAGACTGTCATCCTGACTCCTTTAATGACCCTCCCTCTTGCGCATGCTATAGATCGGTGAGACAAGTCACTTAACTGCACGTCGAACTGCATCGCTTCAGCGACATTTCATTCCCAGATTAAGGCCGCTTGCAAAATGGCCTCATTTTATGGCATGACGTAGTAAATTTTATGGAAACTGTCTTCGCTCGCGATATCTGTGATCATACATCTCTTCCATAGATGTTATTGCGCGAGAGTAAAAGGTTAAAAAATGGTTCAAATGGCTCCGAGCACTATGAGACTTAACTTCTGGTCCGCAGCTAGTGGCCGCGCGGTAGCGTTCTCGCTTCCCGCGCCCGGGTTCCCCGGTTCGATTCCCGGCGGGGTCAGGGATTTTCTCTGCCTCGTGATGACTGGGTGTTGTGTGCTGTCCTTAGGTTAGTTAGGTTTAAGTAGTTCTAAGTTCTAGGGGACTGACGACCATAGATGTTAAGTCCCATAGTGCTCAGAGCCATTTGAACCATTTTGAACTTAACTTCTAAGGTCATCAGTCCCGTAGAACTTAGAACTACTTAAACCTAACTAACCTGAGGACATCACACACATCCATGCCCGAGGCAGGATTCGAATCTGCGACCGCAGCGGTCGCGCGGTTCCAGACTGTAGCGCCTTTAACCGGTTGGCCACCCCGGCCGGCAGAGTAAAAGGAAAGGTGATGTTAGTGCGTTACACTCATGGCAGAAAACAAGCTTTGGAATTGAAACGAGTGTACGAGGGATTAAGTTATCTAACTCCTGTATACGTCTGAAGACCGACAACCCCTTTTTCTTCAATTCCACTTCGGAATGAAAGAGGAAAAATAAGTCAAATAAAAAAAATGGAAGTAGTGTTATTACAGTTTCAGCGTAGTTGTTAAGGTGGTGGGCGGGTGTGGTGGAAAAGCTGAATCAAATCTGTGCGGAAAGTCTCGAGAGAGCGGACCGGCTGGTCTCGGTGGCGCAGACTGCAGCTCCGGCCGCGCGCTACTCGTTATATTGCGCTGTAATAGCGGCCGGACGGCTGGCCAATGGGTCCGCGCTCGCGTGCCGTCATGTTGCCTGCAAAACGCTTTGCAGCGCCGCCAGAGTAGGTTCATTCTTTTTTGGTTTTACAAGTAAGATGTAGCTTTGCGTGAAAGTATTGCGAGACCTTCACGCACTGAGCGCAGCAATCGCCATTAGGGACCACAGGTTTTTTGTGTTGTTTTTGCTGCACTCGAGGTGGTTATCTCGTTACGGTTTAAGGTATACGCTTCTGCTTTACGACGCGCCTGAAGTTAGTCGACGTTCTATTTTGTACTCACGCTGTAGTTCAAGGACTGACGAGGAGTGTAATTAAAATCTACTACGTCGTGTCTCGCCAAATTTCCTTTCACGCCAGTCCTGCGTCCAGTAGTCACGCGATTGCGCGAAATTTAAGGAGACACGCAGAAAAACATTGTTAGTCGCGCCGTGCACCAGCTGACTCCACTAATATCAGCCATTCTCTCGTGTGATTTGGATCTGAAACCGGCGTTATACACTCAGGTGACAAAAGCCATGCGATACCTCGTAATATCGTGCCGGATCTCCATTTGCCCGCCATATTGTAGCTACGCGACGTGGCATGGACTCAAACATGTCGTTGGCAGTCCGCTGCAGAAAAACTGAACCATGCTGCCGCCATAATCGCGAAAATGCGGATGGTGCAGGATTTTTTCCACGAGCTGACCTCTCAATTATGTCTCATAGATGGGATTTACATCTGGCGATCTGGATGACCAAGTCATTCGCTCGAATTGCCCAGAACGTTCTTTAAACCAGTCACGAAGAACTGTCGCCCAGTACATGGTGCATTGTCACCCATAAAAATTCCATCGTTGCTTGGGAACATGAAGTCCGTAAATGGCAGCAAATGATCTGCAACTAATCGAACATAACCTTTTTCAGTGAATGGCTGGTTCAATTGGACTATAGGAGCAAGTCCATTTCTTATAAACACAGCCCACACCATTATAGAGCTACCGGCAGCTTGCACAGCGCCTTGTTGACAACTTTGTCCTATGGTCTCGTGGATTCTGTGCCACACTCGAACCCTACCGTCAGCTATTACCATAGATTTCTGGGGTTGTTTCACGCAATGTTGCTTGTCTTTTAGTGCTAACAACTCTATGCAAAGTCCAGTGCTCTCAGTTTATGTTCAAATGTATGTGAATTCCTAAGGCACCAAACAGCTGAAGTCATCGGTCCCTAGACTTACATACTGTTTGAACTAACTTATGCTAAGAACAACACACACCCATGCCCGAGGGAGGACTCGAACCGCCGGCGGGAGAGGCCGCTCAATCCGTGACATGCGCCTCAAACCGCGCGGCCACTCCACACGGCTCTCGGTCTATAAGTAAAGGCCGCCAGCCACTGTGTTGATCATAGTGAGAGGTAATAACTGAAATTTGGTACGCTCGGCACATTCTTGACACTGTGGATCTCAGAGTATTGAATTCAGTAACGATCATCCCTAACGATGGAATGTACCCTGCGTCTAGCTCCAGCCACCATTCTGCATTCAGAGTTGTTGATTCCCATCTTGCGGTCACAAGCACGTCATAACACATGGAACAAAAACAGCTACAAATTGCGGAAGACAATAATAGTAAAATGCTTATACCAATTGCAAAGTTGCTGTTGCAGCCATTCTTAAGATTCCGAAGTTTGTACCGGCCCTAGTATCAAAGGCACCAGATACGTGGATGAATGTTTTAAAATTTTGAAGACATGTAATAAGACTTCTGAAGAGCAACCCATTTATTGGGTTGAAACCTAGGTCAAGAGCTTTTAACTGCTACCTTCTGCAACTGGTGGCTGGTTTTATTCCATTTGTACAAATGCTACTGCAGCCATCCTAGAGATTCCGTGTCGTAAACCTTTTCACACGAATCACCTGGGTACAAACGGCAGCTTTACAAAAGCACTGCCCTTTTATACCTAGTGTCTCAATACTACCGCCATCTGTGTAGTTGCATATCGCTATCCCATAACTTTCCTCGCTTCAGTGTAATAATGATAAGAAAAAAGTTATTTAAATGTAGACTCTGATCCGTTATTTAATTAAAGAACTTTAGAAAGCCAATACCAGAGAGGTATCCTCGGTACAGAACCAGGCAGCCAGGCCCGCTAGCTGCAGCTTTTCATGTTCTGGTGAGGGAGGAGGTATTCGAAATCAGGCGACGCGCACCTTTGAACAGCAGTCATCTTGTTGGCACCCCACGTTCGCCAGCGCCGAGCCCATCCCGACCGCGCCACGTGCTGTGCTTTCAGGTGCTGGTATTCCCACTGCCTGTTTTCTGCTGGGTGTCGTTCGTCTGGACTGTTGCTGCTCAACAGAGAGATGGGCAGTCGCTCGTCATTCACATCACACATTTGGAATATCAAACAAAACCGCTATGTACCTGAGTCGATGGTGAATCAGTTCTTGCATTACTTTTCTCCAAACAGTCAGTACACATCCAGAATGAGATTTTCACTCTGCAGCGGAGTGTGCGCTGATATGAAACTTCCTGGCAGATTAAAACTGTGTGTCGGACCGAGACTCGAACTCGGGACCTTGCCTATCGCGGGCAAGTGGTCTACCATCTGAGCTATCCAAGCACGACTCACGACCCGTCCTCACAGCTCCAATCTGCCAGTAGCTCGTCTCCTACCTTCCAAACTTCACAGAAGCTCTCCTGCAGACCATGCGGAACTAGCACTCCTGGAAGAAAGGATTTTGCGGAGACATGGCTTAACCACAGCCTGAGGGATGTGTGCCGGACCGAGACTCGAACTGGGGACCCGTTCAGTTTCAGTCAATAGACATGATGAAGTAGTGTCAAGCAAACCATTGTCTACATAAGACGATAATTGTTCTCTCGCGAATTGCAGCTGGCTTACTTATAGCCATTCGAGCGCTATTACATCTTCAAAATAAATTGTGCACCATGTTTCACTTTTTTGTTGTTGTCTCAGGCTTCTCGCCTTAGTAAGGCTGGGTTGGGCTATCAGTGGTAACACTTACATCCACTCACTCCTCAAAGACATAAAAAAAACCAAGCTGGTAGAAAAAAATGTTATGCCTGGAAAAAGGACGTCGATTTTGGTCCGATGAGGGTATATGTCATCGGGGGTAGCAGATGTACTGATACCGATTTCAATGTCGTCCGCCAAGAGGCAGCGTAGTGGCGTAGCTACCAGAGGGCTATTTGTACCTCTCCGTTAATGGGGAACGCTCACCGCCAGAAGGCACGGTGTGGCGCAAACGTGTGAAGCAAGCAGGCAGACATGTCACGGAGACGCACTCGTACTTCGTAAAGCCAACTGAGCGAGTTTGAAAGGAATCAAATTGTGGCGTTCTGAGTGGTGGGGTGGTCCTTTCGGAGAAATGACACACAAGTTGGACGGGCTGCGACAGTTGTGCTACAATTCTGGTGTCGGTGGTCACGTGCACGTTCTCACATCTGTGGACGAGTTTCTGGACAGACGTCCACCAGGATCGACATGTTGTAAGAGCAGCAGTGGCAGATCGTACAGCTATTACAAATAAGCGAGCTTGTGAGACCAGGTGCGTCAACACGAAGATAGCGATGAAAGCAAAAACTGCTGTAATCAAGTGATGGACATTTGAGCTATCTCGCAGAGAGCATTCATAAAAGACGCACTGGTCCCAGCACAGGCTTTATGGTCTGTGAAACTCAACGTGTTCCACAAGACGTGCAGAAATTTTCTTTCCCAGAACGATCTTCCAACTTGTCTCCAACCGGGCTCCAGTGGGATAGAATGGAACGAGAAGTGACTAGTGCGATTCGTCAGCCAATAATTCTTACAGAACTACATCAACACGTCGTGCAGGCGTGGCGTAACCTATCCCAGGACAGTACTCGCCATCCGTACGATTCACTGGATGTCAGAGTCAGCGCCTGCACTGCTGCCCGTAAAGGATACAGCACTTGCTAATGTGTGTGATACAGCATGGGTTGGTACCTGGTACCCCGGAACCGCTTGTGCTATAGATCTGTAAATGGAATCATCTCATATGCTCCATATGCACTGTTCCAACAATATATCTAGAGTGACTTGGAACACTTTAAAAGTATGTACTAATTTTTATACGGCGGTGCATGTTCAAAAGGCTCTGAGCACTATGGGACTTAACTTCTGAGGTCATCAGTCCCCTAGAATTTAGAACTACTTAAACCTAACTAATCTAAGGACATCACACACATCCATGCCCGAGGCAGGATTCGAACCTGCGACCGTAGCGGTCGCGCGGTTCCAGACTGATGCGCCTAGAACCGCTCGACCACTCCGACCGGCCGGCGGTGCATGTAAAACAGATACAAAATAGTTGAAATGGTGTTAAAAATGCGTATCGTATTTCTTGCTGATTTTAACAAAAGAGTTTTGAGTAGGTGACGGGGTCTTTGTGTAAGCATTTTTTAGATGGTCGTTGGAGGGAAGTGACGATAAAAAGATCCCCTAGTCACGATGCTGGAGAGAGGAGTAGAATACAAGGGGGAGGAAGAACCCCGACAGGAAGGAATGATGGTGCATGTCGTGATAATATAATGGGAAGGTGTTAAATAATCGGTGGGAATTCGTGGGTAGAATGTAGCGCAATTGGTGTCAAGTTTCCGGGATCAGTAGAAAATTGAAAGCTGTTCATTGTGTGTGAGGACAGGGTGTAAATTGAAAAGTTCATACAGGATTCGAGTGTAGACGTACATGAAAATCAAAGTGTAGTGCTTGGTGTTCAACAGTTCGGAGAAAACCTTATTGCGAATGCATCTTATCAGTTTACTGGAATGTACTGTGGCTTTAAAATTTTCCTACTCATCTCTCGCTATAAAATGTAACTAATCTGCATGATTGCATTGACAAAGTACAACGTGGTGCGTCTCTCTCCGCACTATCAATGCAGTCGAAGCTCCCAAGTTTATGTCTTGTAAAAACCTGTGTCCTTTACTTTTGTTTGTGCACCATGGAATCGCGGCCGAAACTCTTAATGCTTGCGATACATTGGTTAAGGACTTGCATTAAGAGTGTGCAGCATTTTCTGTGGGCAGATATTCCTTTTTGAAGTTATTTGTAACGACGGTGGTTGTCGCACAAAATGTTCTCGGTGAACTTGTGTCAAATTCCAGCCTTTTGCCAATGTTCATCACTGGTTTCGTCAGGAAAGCAAGTGGCTGTCAGAGAGGTGTGAATCGTTGTTGTTCTCGTTGTGACGTAACTGCTGTGTGATCTCTTGGTACCAAGCATCCTTTTCTTCCATTAACAATCAATATGTTGGAGCTACTGATACAAAATCGACTTTCCTCGACGTGTTTGCGTTAGTGAGCGTAAGATAGAAGCCGTCTCTATTCAAAGAAGATATTGCGCTAGTTGAGAAAACGCATTTTCAAAGCTGACATAATTAAACGACGAGGACAAGTGAGTAGTAGGTAAACAGTGGTTCAAACATAAAACGTTATCTTGGCTGTTGTATGGATCACTTATTTATTGCGACTTTTGGCCTAGAGGCCATACAGCCACTTATTGGGTTACAACAAAATCAAAAGTAACGGCATGATACTCTCGATCACGAGATTTTCCATATGTGGTGGATGTCAAATTTCCAAGCAAATTTCCAATAATAGAAAATGATACAAGTGATGTCTTTGGTAAAATTATTAATTGGTTTTTTGCCAATAGGCTTGCTCTGAACTTTAAAGAAAACACAGTACATTTAATTTTCTACTGCAAGGAGCACATTTCCTTCAATAAATATAACACGTCAACAGAAGTCAGTAGCCATCGTAGAGCATACTAAGTTTTTGGGTTCACATATAGATGAGAATCTTAATTGGAAAATTCGTAGTTTGGATCTCCTAAAGCGACTGGGCTCATCAATTTTGAGGCTATATAGAAATCAGTAAGCTAATATACTTCGCATACTTTCACCCTCTGATGTCAGACGGAATAATGTTTTGGGGTACCTCAACACTTACGCAAAAAGTATTCACTGCTCTGAAGAAAGTGATTAGAATAATGTGTAGGACTCACAGTCGAAAATCTTCTAGGCATCTGTTTCTAAGGTTAGGAATTCTTACAACAACCTCATAGTACCTTTACTCAGTAATGAAATTTGTTCTCAACAACATGGACCAGTTTAAAAACAACAGTGACATTCATGATTATAATACCAGAAGAAAGGAAGACTTACACTAACCTCTACTTAACCTATATTTGACACAGAAAGGGGTAGTATAATCTGCTGTTAAACTTTTCGATAAATTATCAGATGAAATAAAATGTCTGACAGACAGCAGTAATAGTTTCAAAAATAGATTGAAATCATATCTCCTTGACAATTCCTTCTATACCAAAGATGAATTCTTGAATAGTAATAAAGAAGTCTATAGGTATAATATTTAGATTTTGTGCCATTTAAGGGAATAGGGTAGGTAATTTAAATTTTAAGCTTTTCATGAGTGCGTTTCTAATGCACCTGGCACGTTCCACATCATAACGGTTACTATATGTATAATACATGGATTTTGTGCCATTTAAGGGAATGGGATAGGTAATAAAAATGTTAAGCTTTTCACGTGTGCATTTCTAATGCACCTGACACGTTCCACATCATAACGGTGACTGTGAGATTGATCAATGCGAAACGTAACTAACCAAGTAACCAAGGCTATGATAGATCAAATGGAACGAAAAGTTGTTTGGTGCATTACATATTTCTTATACCTTTGAACAGTTTAACATATTATTTGATGAATCGAAAATCACTTTATTTCCTGTATCTATGAGCCAGAAACATGGCATACCACATTAACTCACAGATCAGAAGAAGAATAGTTAAATTAGAACCGAACTGAGCGTCAAAGGCGTACTTCAGGAAATATGGAAGTACAGAAATAGATAGCAAAGGATGCCAGATTAATGTATACCTAAATCGATATACAAATGTACACCTCAAAAAATGTTGTGTTGTCCTAAGAAGAGATAAAATGGTTCAAATGGCTCTGACCACTATGCGACTTAACTTCTGAGGTCATCAGTCGCCTAGAACTTAGAACTAAGTAAACCTAACTAACCTAAGGACATCACACACATCCATGGCCGAGGCAGGATTCGAACCTGCGACCGTAGCGGTCGCGTGGTTCCAGACTGTAGCGCCTAGAACCGCTCGGCCACCCGGGCCGGCTAAGAAGAGATAGAAAGATCAGATGCGGTCTGCTTGAAACTGGAACAGGCAATGTTGCCATAACCAGAATTGGATATGATGAACTGATACTACAGCTCCACTAAGACTCCATTAAGAACAAATTATCTGTTAGTAATATCAGAGAAGTGCATTAAACTGAGGCTATAGTGAAGCCTTTAGTTACCGGTAAAGAGATTCAAGACAATAAGTATTGCAACATGGCCAGACAAACTAAAGGGTCCAGAAACATGCTTAACTTGGCGAAATGTACTGGGTGTCTCCCCTAAGAATCATGAGGTGCGTTTCCTCTGGTGTTTCAGCAGCTACTTGCAATTTAGGTTTTACACTGTGTAGCTGGAGACAGTCCAAATATCTATTGCTCACCTTGCCTTTCATGCAACGGTCAGTCCCGTAGGAATCGTAGGTTTGTCTCCCTTTACGAACACAATGTTTTTTAAATCAGAGTTTTACGTACTCATTCGATAGCGCGGTCACAAATTAGTCTAGCACCATATCTGCTTTATCGATATGTATTAACAGGGACAGCAAAACATGAAGAAATGGCCAGTACTGCAGCAGCGGCAGCGCCGTCGTGGCCCGTGCTGACTGCTGTCCCCAAGCACGCAGCGCTGCTGACTCGTTGCTGTTTGCTGATTATTCTTCGTGTTTTACTGTCCGTGTTAGTTCATACCAATAAAAAAGGTATAGCACTATATCTGCGACCGCAGTATCGAGTGAGCACGTAAAATTCCGCTTTAAAAATCATTTTGTTTGTAACGGGAAACATAATGACGTTTTCGTCGTCATTCGGCTTCGTATAAAAAACTTGATGAGCCTTATTTCTTTGGGCTGACTCCAGATAAATACTGCAAAAACAAAATTACAAGTATCTGTGGAAACGGTGAGAAAATATGCCTCAGGACACATTGGAGAGCCCCCAGGTAGATGTCGCCCATTAAATTAAAGATACATTTGGAGAAAGGGAAGTGGCTGCACGAATATCGAGAGTTCGTATGGCAAATCAATACAAAACAGAGAAGGTAAAGCTGAAAGGTGGACGGAATGCGTGGAAGGTATGTATAAAGGAAACAAGCTTGAGTACAATATTACAGAAACAGAAGAGGAACCAGGTGAATAAGAGATAGGAGATATGATACTGCGAGAAGAAATTCACAGAACAGTGAAAGGGCTGAGAGGAAACGAGACCCATAGAGCAGACTACATTCCCTCACAATTACTGAGATCCTTGGGAGAGCTAGCCATGACAAATTATTCCATCAGATATCCAAGAATGTAAGAGGTGGTGAAATACTGCCACACTTCAGGAGGAATGTATTGATTCCAATTCCAAACACAGCAGGTGCTGAAATTGTGAATACCATTGAATCATCGATTTAAAACCTCCTGGTTGCAAATTATTTGTAAGAATGATTCACTGGGGAATGGAAATGCCTCGTAGAAGCTGACTTCCGATTAGATCAGTTTGGGTTCAAATGCCTTCAAATGGCTCTGAGCACTATGGGACTCAACTTCTGAGGTCATTAGTCCCCTAGAACTTAGAACTAGTTAAACCTAACCAACCTAAGGACATCACACACATCCATGCCCGAGGCAGGATTCGAATCTGCGACCGTAGTGGTCTCGCGGTTCCAGACTGCAGCGCCTAGAACCGCACGACCACTGCGGCGGGCAGTTTGGGTTCCAGAGAAATGTAGGGTCATTCGAGGCCATGCTGAATTATCCTAGAATATAATTTGAAGAAAGGTGAAACTACATTTACAGCATTTTTAAAGTTAGAAGAAGCTTCTGACACAGTTGACAGGAATACATTTTTTAATATTCGTGAGACCGCAGGGGGAATATACTAGGAGCGAAAGGTTATTTACAGAAACCATATGACAGTGATAAGAGTCGAAAGACATGAAGGCAATGAGACAAGATTGTAGCCCATCCCAGATATTATTCAGCCTTTACATTGAACAAGCAGTAAGGGAAACGAAGGAGAAATATGGAAAGATAATTAAAGTTCGTGGAGAAGAAATAAAGACTGTAAGGTTTATTAATGTCATTGTAGTTCTGTTGGAAAAATGAAGACTGTAAGGTTTGCTGATATCATTGTAGTTCTGTTGGAGACAAAAATGATTTTAAAGAGCACTTGAACGGAATGGATAATGTCCCGAAAGCGGGATTCGCGATTAACACCAACAGAAATAAAACAAGGTTAAGGGAGTGTACAGGAATTAAACTAGGCGATGCTGAAAGAATTAGATTAAAATGAGAAACAAAATGTAGTAGATGAGTTTTGCTATTTATGCAGTAAAAAAGTAGGGAGGACACGAACTATAGGCTGAAATCAGTAAAAAAGTATTTCTGTAAAGAAAGGAATTTATTAACATCTAATATAAGTTTAAGTTTTAGAGAGTCTCTCCTGAAGGTATCTGTATGGAATGTAGCCTTTTACAGAAGTGAAATGTGGACGATAAGCATTTCAGACAAGAAGAGAATAGAAACTTTTGAAATGCGTTGCCACAGAAGAATGCTGAAAATTAGATGGGGAGATAGAAAAACAAATGGGGAGGTACTGAGTCGAATTATGGAATAAATACGGATACATCCTAACATATCAATGAAATGTCAATTTGGTAATGGAAGAGAGAATGGGAAGGGGGGGGGGGAGGGAGGCAAACTAGAGGGAGACCAAGTTTTGAATACTGTAAACAGTTTCCAGTGGTTGTAGGTTGTGACAGTTAAGCAAAGATGAAGATGCTTTTACCCGATAGACTAGTTTGGAGAGATGTGTGAAACCTGCCTTCGGACTAAAGACGACTGCAACTTAATAATGCATAAAAACCGTTTACTGTACAATACGCTGTAACCATGTGGTTCAAATTCTTACGAATACATCGAAGAACTGGGAATCAGAATTTCATATCCAACAGAGATCTAAGTGATTAAAAAAAAATGTTCAAATGCCTCTGATCACTGTGGGACTTTACATCTGAGGTCATCAGTTCTCTAGAACTTAGAGCTACTTAAACCTAACTAACCTAAGAACATCACACACATCCATGCCCGAGGTAGGATTCGAACCTGCAACCGTAGCGGTCCTGCGGTTCCAGACTGAAGCGCCTAGAACCGCTCGGCCACTACTCCCGGCTAAGTGATTACAGATAGAGCACGGAGATATGGAAGAAACCAGACACGACCTTGTTGCAGAACCTGTACAGTATTCAGCTGATGTAGTTTATGGAAACGGCACACTAAGTTTCGGTGGCCGCATTGGGGTTGAATCCTGCTCCACCAGAATCCGAGTTAAGCAGCTTCCGCCTTTAATCACATGGACGTCGATGTGAGACTGTATCATAATCTATCTTCCTTGCTCCTTACCCGCTAAACCGACTTATTCAGGACTGGTTAAAAAAATAAAAGCTGTTTCATTTCCATGTAACAGAACAGTGTCCAGAATCAACAGTGCTTGATTACGAACTCATCCACATGCTTAGACTTTAGTGAACACTGTGAAATAAATCGTTCAGTATTTACAACTCCACTTTTCCACTATGTTGCCGCTTCTACGTCAGTATCGAGGTGAGTGGTACGGCGTCTCGGGCAACGTATCTCCCTTCTTAGAATGTAGGTTCCTGGCTGTAAATAGCGCCGGTGAGAACACAAATACTGGGAATGTGGCCACTTGCAGATCTCAGCCCGTACAGGCGGTTTGTTTTTGTAGTGAGCTATCAACAAGCAACCAGCACATGCGAACCTTTTACAGAAGGGCTGTCGGCAGACGATCCAAGCTGCATCATCCCTCGAAGATAATGTCAACAACTCCTGAGATATATAGTTCGCAATAAGTGTAGTTTTCTTAACTTTCTGCTATGGGAGCAACGTGCTAAAGAACGGCTCGGAGAAGACGGTAGCCACAGTTCTTACGCAAACTGTGATTACTGCGTCTTAAATATTCGAAGCGTGGTTATTAATTTTAAAGAGAGCCGTTGTTGTGAGCTGTAAAAAAGAGCAGCGATACATTGCTGCAGATTTTTCCTCACCCATTCTGTGGGTGGTACGTCTGCTTTAGAGTACAAAATTATCAAGGGCCCAAAAGCTTTCTGTGGATTATTTTGAGATCTCCAACATATGCAAAGTAATGTTTCGTTTCTTTCATCTTGAGACATATATATCATAATTAGTGTAACCTTTTATTGGTGTAAGAAGTAATTTTAATTTAAACAAGGGTATTTAGGTATGAAGTGACCAAAATATCTCTTGTGGCTCTGAGCACTATAGGATTTAACAGCTATGGTCATCAGTCCCCTAGAACTTAGAACTACTTAAACCTAACTAAGCTAAGGACATCACACAACACCCAGTCATCACGAGGCAGAGAACAAAATATCTCTTGTGTTACGCAGTTTTGTATTGCTCAATATGTTAAAGGATTTTTTCTCTTGTAATACGCCGTGAATTCTGACACTGTGGCAACTACAAAGTTAGCTGTAACAAGGGCGTACCTTAGGTACCTACACCCTTGTGTTGTTTTGTGTTGTCGAATGTAAATTTGTGTTTTAGCACATGAAATGACGGATTTGACAGCGGAAATTAAAATAATACCTTTATGGAAAGGCACTTTTGTTAAACAAAACATAAACATTTCTTTTGTTGTCTTATTTAACGGCCGTATCTGTAGCCATGTGGTCAGCGCGAATGACTGTCATGTGGAGCTCTCGGGATTGGTTCCCGATACTGCGAGAGATTTTTCTTTGGTGGTGGGAGTCGAATGCGGTTCAGTCCACTTCTTGAGGCCAACTGAAGAGCTACTTGAATGACTTGTAGCGTCTCCAAGATCTGCTAAACCGAAAACGGAGGGGAGATCAGTGCCCTGGCCACATGCCTCTCTATATGGGATATCGAAGACGCCATTGACTGAGGACGACACGGTGAGTCGGTCGGTCCAGATTGGTCAATCTGTAGCAAGAATATCGGAGCTTTGCGTATTTTGCTCTTATTCAACGGAATACAAACATTTTCGCCACTGTGAATCGTTCCAGCACTTTTCTAATAAACACATCTTGACTGATCAGTTTTGAGTGTAAAATGAACCATGTGAAGCTACTTGCACTAATTAGTCGTTTTCATTAACGAAGAATTTTAACAAATCAACATAACATTGCTTTAAGATGACATAAAACATACGTTATGCTAAAAAAGATATGACAGGGCATTGTGGCTCATCTGCTACTCGTAACACTGAATTTGTGCCACACAGACATCAGCGCATTCCGCTGTTGCGTTGAAAGCACAGCACGCAACGAATATGGGCATATTTCAATGAAAGATGATAATCATGATAATCATCGAAATACAATGGAGGATGCAACGAAGACAGCAGCGATAAAGGCCGGAGATACTCCAATTTTTCCCAGCACCACGGGAGCGATTGCAAATGACTCCCGTTAATACTAATAAGTGGACGACAGAGGGATCAGTGGGTACAGGTTTCATCCAGCACATCAAATGCGCAATCACAGATGAGAGGGAGACAACTGTGAATACAGTGAATTTAGAACTCTGGCTCATGTTGTTCTCAATTGTAGACACAATTTCCAACATAGCAGTCTCACAGTGGCTGCCTTTTACAGAAACATGGCTATTGCATCTCAAGACTGAAGCATAGACGATGTCATGTCAAAAAGTATTGGCAAGGCAAATAATGTATCTAGTGGTGCTTGTATGAGTAGCTAAGGGGTGTTCAAAATAATTGTATAAATATTCCATAGCTGTCGATTCATAGCTCTTCAGTCATTCAGAATTGTCATAAGTGCTGACAATGCAAATAGGAAATCTATAATTGAATAAATCTTATACTCGGTGTAATAGCCAATGCAAATAGGAAATCTATAATTGAATAAATCTTATACTCGGTGTAATAGCCTCTTGTTAATACGTTCTATAGCGTTGTTGACGCAAACTGATAATTTTGGAACTGATAATTTTGCTAAAACTACTGAATCATACACCTAAACTGACACAAAACATAGGACTGTGCTAGGTAAGGAGAGCACTGAGGCCATGAAAGAGATCTTTAATCAGTGTGTCATTCATGTTCGAGCCATGTATTCCAGTATTGTATTTAGGAATGCATGAAACTCTAGAACTACATGTAGTGGTCTAACACCACTCTGCTGTTAGGTGACCTCTACATTGTCAGTCTCTAGCTGTGGCCGATAAAAATTTTGCACTAGTCCAGATACACTAGTTCTGTCACTGGCTCCTTCGCGAAGGGAAATAAAGCCATTCTCACCCCGAAGATTGGTATCGACACCACAGTTCTTTACTAAGGACTGCGAGGGTATTTCCTTGTCTACCTCCTGTGGTAATGAGATTTCGAGTGTGGTCAGGTTCCACACTTTGTATCCCTTCACTACACCATTATAAAGAAAAATTGATTTATCAACAGTGACAAATTTCTCATGTACCTTATAGCCTTTTACATGCTTTTACGTTAGCGTTTCGGGCGTCTGAGCTCGTGCCAATTGAAAGTGGTCATGTGTCTGCTTCACTGGTTCCTTTAAACTCCTACAAGTCCTCGGTAGTGTAGTGTTTGTCACTCTCTGTCTCTCTGTCTCGCTCTTTGATTTGGGGAGATATAATGTGGCTTTAATCTACACCTAACATAGCCGAAGAATCTTCGTGCTTGAGAACTCCTTACAGCTTGTTCCGAAACTCCATTTATACGTACTGATCGAAGTAAACGGAAACGGTTGTAACACAAAAGTCTGACCCTCTCGTTGTGACTGCGAAGTTCCTCAGTTTTATGTAAGAAAGCACTGGTAAAATCATTTTAATCATTTTTAATCTTGTATTAAATGCTATTGACAAAGGTAGGTGCTATCCTTATGAGTTTTCGACTACCATCGTAAGAAGGAAGGAAGATTTGAGCTTACACCTCGTCACCAACGAGCGTTGACGTGAAGTAAACGCCGGCCGTGTGCCCTTACGAACACAATGGTCTGAATATGCGTATGGGGCCGGTGATCACTGCGAGATCAAAATAGATCAAATGGCTCTGAGCACTATGGGACTTAACATATGAGGTCATCAGTCCTAGACTTAGAACTAATTAAACCTAAGTAACCTAAGGACATCATACACATCCGTGCCCGAGGCAGGATTCGAACCTGCGGCCGTAGCGGTCGCGCGGTTCCAGACTGAAGCCACTAGAACCGCTCGGCCACACTGTGAGATCTCTGTGGATATGAGGTACCGAAACGAATAACGTATGGAGCTAGCATCGTCAGGAAATTTTTGGTGTACTTATGACGTTACGTTAGCGGTAACACTTAAAATTTTCTATTGTTATTAATTCTGACAGGATCGTGCTGACTACTCAATGTAAAAACGAAACTGCAGAAATCTGCTGAAACATCTGAGAAAATGCGCCTGACGACTGTTAGGAAAGACACTCAGTGCTTATGACAAAACTGAAACTGGTGTGTTCACGTTCAACTGTGCAAAAAGAAAAAAATAAATACGGAAACCAGTTTTTAAAGAATGGTGCATGTTCTGCGAGCATTTTCATGAAGTATAATATAGAAAAAAAAGTGTTGGTACCTTTTGTAAAAGGTAGGTAAGCAAAAATTTTTGTTTGCAACGAAAACCGGATTTCTGAGTGCAATAGACAATTAGAAATAGGAAGACATGCACTTTTCCTATAAATGACGATTCAGTTTATATTTAAATAACGTAGGTATTCGAATTGAACGGAAAAGAGGCGAAAACGTTAATGACCGAAACAAGTCTCGATCTAACGATTGTCAATCTAGTGCCCTTTATGTACTCTGTGCTTGAGGGAAATTCTCGTAGAATACGAACCAGTCTTTTAAAATTTGATTCCAACTGCAATCGAACCCATGATCCCTGAACCCACGCCCTTCCCCCTCCCATACCCATGCCCTCCTGCCACCGCGCCCGCGCGCACACTCACACACGGGCACACACATACGCGCGAGCACAAACACACACACACACACACACACACACACACACACACACACACACACACACACTTAGACACACATAAAAACACATACACACACTCACGCACACACTCACACCGATGGAATGAGAGGGGGAGAGTCCAGCCTCCCGCAGAGGCACACTGCTCGTCGAAAAGAGTTAACCTTATTTTAGCATATTAAATAGATCGAAAAAATACAAAGTCGATTTTCTCGTGTATTTCTGAGAGTATCATTTAACTGCTGTAGGTTCAAAATTTCACGTGCTCTGAATATAAAAAAGTACAAAATCCGATTGCCCTTTGGCCTTTTTGTTAGCTGAGGAAACCGTTGTAGGAGCAGAGTTACGTGCAGAGTAATAAAGCGGGTGAATAGTTCAGGACTCGACGTCTCATCGAGTCAGCTATTGAACCAACGGCGCATCCTTATAGCATAGCTGTCTAGTGTTTATCATGAATACTGGAAAACACGGCAATTAAACGACTAGAAGGCTCTGAAACGCGGTTTTGAAGAAGATTGCATGCCTTGATCCTGTATGGAAGAAGAACATCCTGCAACGAATCGATGAGAAAAATTTTTAATAAAGAAAATAATCCAATGGGAAAACAATGGTTGGGCATGTACATGCATCAAAGAAAGTTCACTTCGGTTCCGAGAGTTCTGGAACCTGTACAGAAAACTGAAATAGAGATCAACATAAACATCATTTTCGCCCCTTTTATTGCTCATGAAAACCACACATTGCATGTTGTACCGCAATACAGCGAGACCTTCAGAGGTGGTGGTCCAGATTGCTGTACACACCCGGAACCTCTAATATCCAGTAGCATGTGCTCTTGCATTGATGCAGGCCTGTATTCGGTGTGGCATACTATTCACAAGTTTATCAAGGCACTGTTGGACCAGATTGTCCCACTACTGAACATCGATACGGCGTAGATCCCTCAGAGTGGTTGGTGGTTCACGTCGTCCATAAACAGCCCTTTTCGATCTATCCGAGGCGTGTTCGATAGGGTTCATGTCTGGAGAAGATGCTGACCACTCTAGTCGAGCGACATCGTTATCCTGAAGGAAGTCATTTACAAGATGTGCACGATGGGGGCGCGAATTATCGTCCATGAAGACGAATGCCTCACCAATATGCTGCCGATATGGTTGCACTATCGGTCGGAGGATGGCATTCACGTATCGTACAGCCGTTACGGCGCCTTCCATGGCCACCAGCGGCGTGCTTCGGCCCCACGTAATGCCACCTCAAAACGGCAGGGAACCTCCACCTTGATGCACTCACTTGACAGAGTGTCCTAGGCGTTGAGCCTGACCGCGATTGTCCGACGATTGTCTGGTTGAAGGCATAGGCGTTACTCATCGGTGAAGAGAAGTGATGCCAATTCTTAGCTGTCCATTCGGCATGTTTTTGAGCCTATCTGTACCGCGCTGAATGGTGTCGTGGTTACAAAGATGGACTTCGCCATGGACGTCAGGAGTGAAGTTGCGCTTCATGCAGCCTATTGCGCACAGATTGAGTCGTAAAACGGCGTCGTGTGGCAATTAGGAAAGCATTATTGAACATGGTGGCGTTCAAATGGCTGAACTATAGACAACACGAGCTGTGTACCTCCTTCCTGGTGAAGTGACTGGAACTGATCGGCTGTCGGACGCCGTCCGTCTAATAGGCGCTGCTCATGCATGGTTGTTTACATCTTTGGGCGGGTCAAGTGACATCTCTGAACAGTGAAACTGACTGTGTCTGTGATAAAATATCCACAGTCAACGTCTGCCTTCAGGAGTTCTGGGAACCGGGATGATGCAAAACTTTTTTTTAAAATGTGTATTACCGTACGAGTCATTAACGGAAACAGTTACTTACGGAACAGCAGAGGGAAAGAGCCGCAGTGGCAGACTTAGATATGAGTACAAAACATCGATCTTCCAGGATGTGAGATGCGGCTGCTATGCTGCTAGGGTTGACGAACAAAACAGCAACACAGCAGGAACAGCAGTATCACTGAAAACATACAGGATGCGTTACTGTAATCGAGAGTACAGAATGTATAATCAAGCAGCATTAGGAAAATAAAATAAAAAAAATATATTATTCGCCCGCGTTTCAGACGCTTTCTCAGGACGGAAACAATACCAGTGTTGCTGATACTCCTACACAAAATTCTGAAATATACAACGCAACATTATTATTAGATGCAGAAAGCTGTTTGGGCCAATGTTGCGAATTAAAATAGCACGACATGTTTCCGCTACTATCACTATACACCATTCATCTTGAAATTACAGCCGTTCTTAGTGGCCGAGCGGTTCTAGGCGCTACAATCTGGATCCGCGCGACCGCTACGGTCACAGGTTCGAATCCTGTCTTGGGCATGGATGTGTGTGACGTCCTTAGGTTAGTTAGGTTTAAATAGTTCTAAGCTCTAGGGGACTGATGACCTCAGAAGTTAAATCCCATAGTGGTCAGAGCCATTTGAACCATTTTTTTGAAATTACAGACAATCTTTCATCAGTGCTGAATTTTTTCTCCGAATGCCCTGATGTCTGAATATGCAGACTTTTTATGGGATACATCGAACAGATGCAGATTCTCGTTAGGTGTTTCCGAGCATGTCCTGAGTTTCGCCTTGAACCTAAGGTAAGAGTACATGGGAGGACAGAGCTTGTGAACCCGAAAGCCGGCACTTCACGCGCGGCATCTGATAGCAGTGAGCAGTGTCAGCAGTGTCAGCTTCCCGGCGTACAGGTCTATTGTTCCCCCGTCGACTATGGCGCTAAGTGAACGGTGGGTGGTGTAAAGTATTCATTGAACTGCAGACTCAGGCTGAGTCATAACCACAGGATCCTTTCTCCCTGAACTGGTGGTCACGCAGTACATCAGGTAACAGCCTCAGTAAACTTTATCAGCGGAGCAGAAAAGTGCGGTACTTATGCTGTGCTCCAAGGTAGGAGTATCTTAAAAAGACTGCGGGAAATTGGCAGGAATTAAAATTTCGTGATAATTGCATCATTGAGTAATCAGTGCTGAAGATTCAATTTTTATTTCTAGTTGCTTTTATACACATTTGTCATGTTCTACGGACAAAAAATTGACTTTCTGCAGTCATGCAAGTATGATGCCTTTTGTATGATTTTGCTTTTTATTAAAATCCAGGTAACTAGAGACGCAGAACTATTCCAACAAATAAGGCTAGAAGAACGAATCGCCATCTGTCAGAAATTTTTACAGTTACTTGACTGTCAGATTACAGAAGAATCTGATAACACAATAATGCGTTAATCGGTGCATTTAGTGTGTAGGCAACAATTTTGGTACCACCAAACAAATATTTCGTAATGTTTCCTGGTTCAGGTTTTGTAGAACACAGTAAAAGAGCCATTATTTAACGATAGAGTAACTGCTACAGTTGTAAGAAAGACTGAGTTCAACAAATATTCCCAGATAAACGAAAAACGTTTTACTTTATCACTAGACGAAGGAAATAGAGATGTTCAAAGACATTAAAATGATTAGGCAGGAAGTAGAATGTCGAAACGTGGTTAGATATATTCGAAGAGGGAGAACTGACTGCAGGATAAACTTAGGCTGCGAACAGGAAGATAATTGTTAGCTTAAACGAATTGAGAGTAAGTGATGATGATACTATGATTGGACTGAAGCAGAAGCATTAACCTTCGTTTGAGCGACACAGTAATGAACAGAAGAGAAACACAGATGGTAGGAAATGAAAATTAAAAAGAGAGAGAGAGAGAGAGGGAGAGAGAGTGTTGGATGTTTTTGAAATCTGATAATATAGGGCCGGCCAGTGTGGCCGAGAGGTTCTAGGTGCTTCAGTCTGGAACCGCGCGACCGCTACGGTCACAGGTTCGAATCCTGCCTCGGGCATGAATGTGTGTGATGTCCTTAGGTTAGTTATGTTTAAGTAGTTCTAAGTTATAGGGGACTGATGGCCTCAGATGTTAAGTCCCATCGTCCTCAGAGCCAGAGCCAGAGCCATTTGAACCATTTGATAATGTAGGAAGATGTCATAAGTTAAATGATACTATAAAGTACATATTTCAGATGAATCAAAAGCACATTACATGATTTTTGCGTGGAGATATGTGTCATATGAAAAAGGAAAAGGCAATTAATTATATCCATGCTTAATGGCAAGTTTTTTAACCAGATTAAGGAAAGGTGAGTGCCATAGTGTACTGGGTAGTTATTAAGAAGACATTCCAGCAGACATCGAACGAATTTACAAACGCAGTGATTGAACTGCAACAGATCAGCGAAGCCACAGAAGAGAACGAATGTTTTCAGAGAAATTAAATAGGAAGCTCTGGAAGAGAGGCACATAGTTGTCGCGATAACCTCTTTGATATACGCTGTTGGCCATTACATCTACATCTACAGGTATACTAGGTAAATCACGCTTGCGTGCCTGGCAGAGCGTTCATCGAACCACCTTCACAACAATTTGCTATTATTACAGTCACGAACAGTGCCCGGAAAAAAATTACACGTTAAAGTGCTGGCTCTGATTTCCCTTATTTTAGTATTGTGATAGTTTCTCCCTATCTAGGTCGGCATCAACAAAATATTTTCATATTCGGAGGAGAAAGTTGGTTAGTTAAATTTCATGAAAAGGTTCCACCGCAACGAAGAACGCCTTTGTTTTAACGATGACCACCAGAAATCCTGTATCATATCACTCTCTCCCCTATTTCGCGATAGTATAATACGTGTTGCTCTTCTTTAAACTTTCTGGTTGTACCACGTTAATCCTATCTGGTAAGGATCCCAGACAGCACAGCAGGACTCCGATAGAGACGGACAAGCGTAGCGTAGGCAGTCTCATCAGTAGATCTGTTACATTTTCTAAGTGTCCGGCCAATAAAGCGCAGTCTTTGGTTTGCCATCCCCCCAACATTTTCTAAGTGCCATTTCCTATTTAAGTTGTTCGTAATTGCAGTTCCTTGGTATTTAGTTGAATTTATGGGCTGTGGATTTGTCTAATTTATTGCCTAACCGAAGTTTAACAGATTCATTTTAGCACTCATGTCCTCACAGTTTTCATTATTTAGGGTCAGTTCCCAATTTTCGTATCATGCAGATATGTTTTCTCAATCGTTTTGTATCTGCAAACAAGTGAAGACAGCTGCTCAAATTGTCTTCCAAATTGTTTGTATAGAGAAGGAACAACAGAGGGCCTGTAATACTGCCTTGGGGAACGCCACAAACCACTTCTGTTTTACTTGATAAATTTCCGTCAATTACTACGAACTGTGACCTCTCTGACAAGAAATAACGAATCCAGTCATGTAACTGGGATGATATTTCATAAGCAAGCAATTTCACTATAAGCCGCTTGTGTGGTACAGGTTCAAAAACCTTCTCAAAATTTAGAAATACGGATTCAATTTGAAATCCCTTGTCGTTTTCCACAAGAACAATGTTTTCTAAATCTGTGTTGATTGTGTGTCAAGAGACGATTCTCTTTGAGGTAATTTATAATGTTCGAACACAATATATGCTCCAAAATCCTACTGCATAACGACGTTAATGACGTGCATGTAATTTAGTGTATTACTCCCACTGACTGTCTTGAATACTGGTGTGACCTGTGCAACTTTCCAGTCTTTGGGTGCGGATCAGTCGTCGAGCAAGCGGTTGTATATGATTGTTTGTTATGGAGCTATTGCAGTAGCACACTCCGAAAGGACCCTACTTGGTACACAATCAAGTCCGGGTGAATTACCTTTATTAAGCGATTTAAGACTCCGAGGATATCTACGTCTAAGTTAGTTATGTTGGCAGCTGTTCTTCATTCGAATTCTGGAATATTTAGTTCGTTTTCTTTGGAGAAGGAATTTCGGAAGGCTGTGTTTAGTAACTATGCTTTGACAGAACTGCCTTCGATAGTAGTCCTATTGCTATCTCTCAGAGAAGGAATTGATTTTGTCTTGCCCATAGCATACTTTACACACGACCAGATTCTCTTTGGATTTTCTGCCACGTTTCGAGACAAAATTTCGTTGCGGAAACTATTATAAGCATCTCGCTTTGAAGTCCGCACTACATTTTGAGCTTCTGTAAAAGATCGCCAATTTTCTAGATGTTTCGTTCGATTAAATTTGGCATGTTTTGTTCATTGTTTCCGCAACAGTATTCTGGTCCGTTTTATGTACAATGGGGGAATTTAATGAATTTGGTGTAAATCTCTCAACTGCTGTCGATACTTTTTCTTTGAATTCAAGTCACATCTAATCTATACTCACATTGTTAGTTTCGAACGAGTAGAAATTATCTTTTAGGAAGACTTCAATGGAATTTTTTGCTGCTTTTTGTAATAAGTATATTTTTAGTTTATTTTTAGATGATTTGGGGATTACAATATTCAGTCTCGCTACGACAATCCTGTGTTCACTAATCCCTATATCTGTTTTGATGCTCGTTATTAGCTCACAATTACTTGTTGCTAAGAGGTCAGGTGTGTCGTCACAACGATTTACTATTCGCTTAGGCTCATGAACCAGCTGCTCGAAATAATTTTCAGAGAATGCGTTTAGCACAATTTCGGATGATGTTGGCAGCGTGCCTCCGAATTAGGATATGTATTTTCGCCACTATAACGAGGGTATATTTGTAGGGGTTGGGTACATATTCGAAATTACACTGAAATTTTCTTTGAATTTTTCACCCATTAATATTGCAATACGAAAATACGGCACGCAAAAATCGTCACATATGCAAGCTTGGATATGCAAAGAATTAGCATTGCTGAACAACCACATAAATTAAGCAGAAGTCACGCCATCCACAATCTGTAAAAGGTAGTCATAGACATTTTAGATTTCGGTGTCTATGCACAATCAGCACCCAAGAAGACTGAAATTCTTTAAAATTTGTTTGCCGTCGATACACGCCCATACAGCCATCCCAATACTGGTAAGTCAAATACATAAATACGGACGTAAGTATAACAGAAGACCCAGACGCCGAGCGGCGAAAAAGTCTCCGACCTGCCCGGTAATCGAACCCAAGCCGTTTCGGTTAGCAATCCGCCGCGCAGTTCTTAATTTTTTTTAATCTTATTTTGTTCGTTGCATTTGTTCGAGGCGGATGTCCCACAACACCCGTTGATGTTCATCGTTGATCCATTCGGTCACTTACTCATTTTTTTTTATTGCAGAAAGCGGCTAACCCTCTGACCGAACAAGCTGAACTATCGTGCCGGCGTTCTGCTTAGGCTGACGACATATTCCTTCATCGGAGTTACGACCATTCACCTTCGTCAAATACCTTTAGTCAGGAAATGTGCTAGTTTATAACAAGGCAGGTATCCACAAGGATAATGGTGGACACCACGAACTCTCAGCACGGCCACCACTGTAGCGGCTACCTTGATGCAGCTGTAGAGAAGCGTGCTGCGAATGGTGCGGCCAACGACTAAACTGAACACCGCAATTGCACGACGTCATCTTTTTGGAAGAGCCGTGCTTGTGCATACAGCACCATGATAGAAGTAGGCTTTGCGCAAATGAACATTTCCAGATTGCATCCATCACAATCATAATGTCCTGCACCTAGCGTGACGGCATTAGGGGGCTTTGGATTTTCTACTCGGTCATCTTTAGTTTGTGTAGATAATAGCATGAACAGCAGCCACTACATATGTACCGCACTAAAGAAGGTGTCTACATTGTATCTTCGACATCTCCGCAGCAAAGGGAGTTCCACTGCTGCCCTGTCCGTTTTCCTGACACCTCACACATGGAAAACACCTGGTCGTGGGTAATCGACATACTGGCACGCAGTCATTCGCCAGTCACTATACGGTTGATGAACTCTGGGAAAGTCTTGAAGCAGCATTGAATGACCATACCCAAATCTGTCATATGGGCTCAGTTCGACACGCCGTCCAGGTTTGTTAGAGCTGTTAATATTGCTGAAGATGGCATATCACCCTGTATACCCCAAATCATCTACATATTTAATCATATATTGTTCCTGAATATTTTGTCCATGTACAGTGCCTTCATGAGTGCTACAACTGTTCATGAATATAAATAAAACAGTCTGCTGTGTCAGTAGCTTGTTTATTTTCCAAACTTCGTTTTTCGATGGTCCACACAATCATGTTGAGGCAGAGAGAATTTTTTTCGTTGTGTTCCTTGTTTTTGTATAAAGACTCCTTTCCACAGTAGCAGACCAAGTGCAAAGTGAATTATGTTTCGATTTTTACTGGCGATGAAACTGATTTTACAGAAAAGGAATTGTTATAGAAAAAAATGGATTTTTGAAGAGTAAAATATAATTACGACGGAAGTGGAATCGAAAACATACTGCAAACTGCTACTTGTCACATGTGCCTGATCGCTGTACAATACATTAACACTGTCGTTTCACACAAAGATTTTATACGTGTCAGGGATGTGCTGTTTTCTGTGGTTTCTGTAGGGGAAAGCTTCTTCTACTTTATTACTTGCTATTTAATAACACATGATGAATGGGGATATTAGGATACAGATTAGCTGCATCTAGAGAGATCGTTTAGCACCTTTTAGTACTTCGTATCGTAAAACCCTGTGGTATTTGTAACATATGGCGTGTTTATTAGTGGTGGCATAATGTTGTCATCACACTGAAATTCTCACCCCTACAAACGATTAACATGACCATGTCATTGACAACCTGCAACTAGGGATAACCACAAAACGAAGTGTCGTGTTGTGGTTTTTCTTCACCTCTATTTAGCATGTGAAACTAATGATTCCTATCGGAATGCTACTAGAATGAATCACAATGTGTATACCATTTGTTATACAGAGTACAAAAAATTGTAAAAATATGAAGTACACGATACCACATTCTAGCCCACATGTAATTTTGAGGTTGGTAGAACAAACGTCTGAATTTCTTTACACCGCGCCTCCAATTATTAGACGGGTACGAAGTTGGCTGATACTGTTTAGCGGCGAGAAACAGGAGACCTTCACCTGACTGAAACTTTCAGGAAACGCTCAGTAGACAAGCAAATGGATCTCTACACATTCACCGTCATTGTTATCCTACTCGCGCAACCGGAGTGATCATATCGGCTACTGAAACACTCGAACGGACCGCATTTGTACTGCACCGATGATATGTTGGCTTTGACGTCGCGCGCTGCGCGAATGACGTACGTAGACTACCTGCAATTTTCTGCCTTCACAGTGGGCTGAAATTACATCAGTGCAAGACAGAACAAGAGTCAAGATTTCCGTTTGCTCACTAGCCAAGAACAGAAATTCGACTCAAGTATTCTCCCCTAAAGCAGCATTGCAGTTTGTGTCAGACTCCACAGAGGGCTAAAGAATTCTCACTCATGTAAACAGAATAATATTCTATCACGAATAAATGACTTCAGGTGCTTCCTGTGTTGAAAGCAACACTTCAGAAAATCTAACAGCTAGATTTTCCACTGTGGCTCTCGCCAGCGAAGCCTCTAGCTCGATCCCCGGAGGGTACCGTTCTCGACTGCCCCCGGCAGGGAAGTGCTCTCGGTCGATCCCCGGAGGCAAGTTCGTGCTCATATAATCCGCTCTCTCCTGGAAACGCGGCGTCTAGGTTTGCGCTCAAGCGACGAATCCCAACGGCTGTTACAAAAACGTTACCTACCACATATATGGATCACGACTCTGCCAGCCAATCGCCTGAAGCTCACATTCTCTTCAGAAGATTTTCTGGAAGGCTCCACCAATCAAAAGCGCGTCTCCTATTTTCAGCAGGAAGCGAGCATCGGCGTTTCCCGTGAGGGGATATCTCGGAGGTCAGCTTGCGACCATCGTTTGTGATGTCGCTCATTTCTTCGCACTAAAAGGCTGCCCTTTCGGCTACTCCCGCCTCCCCCCCCTCCCCCCCCCCCCTCCCCGCCCAATGGCCAACACTCTTTCTCCAAGTACGCTATTCTGAACCTTTTTCCGCCCCACGAGAGAGCAACCTCCCACCCACTCTGCCTGCACTACGAGGGCCTACCGCTTCCAGCATCGTAAACCGCCACCGCCACGCTGCGCTCCCTCTCAGGACGTAAAAGTCCGCCTCTGCAGAACACGAGAAGTCTCTTGCCAGTCCGTCTTTAGCCGATAGTCGGCTTCTGGGGAACTCTTAGCCAACTTTGCCATCTCTGTCGGTGCTAGCTCTAATTAACTCTCAGACATGCAGTACTACAAAAATAGTAAGTACGTGCTGCTAGCCAGTATCAGCCAGTGAAATGATTAATAGTCCGGTTGTGCACTGTAAACAGAGATATAATATAAATTTAAATCTAAGAGAATATTAAATGAATGGTCACAGGATCTTCCTGCCTTCAGATGAGTGAGAAATGAGAGGCAATTTTTAATGAGTAGTTACTTTGTGTTTAAAAGTCTGGAACGATACACATGCTGGAGCTCTCGCAGGTGTTTAGATGGTTTAATGAAAGTTAGGATTTTGAGGAGTGGTATACATTCTTAGGAAACGACGCGGTTGTCGTCACTCAGATTTTCCCTTGGTTCGGTAGAATGTCATAGTGAAGTCGAACATTTTCAAGCGACTGGCCCACTGACGCTCATTTTTTACCGGCGGCTTCATGTACAATAACAGATTCTCATCACTCTGCTCTTACTACTTCATCAGACGAAGTGTACCAAAACTTAGAGATGTCGTTGGACTATCGATGTACATGTATCAGGGAAGACTCGGCTCAGGCCACGCGTGCATCAGACTCCTGGGTTTCCTCTGTGGAATGCGGAGTAGGGAATGAATCCTTCATTATTCATTATGTGTGTTCCGAAAGGCATTCAGCCTACCTTTTCTTTATTACGAAGAAGTAAATATTATGTTTTATGCTGACATTGATTTGCAGTCATTGAAGAGTGATTCTGGTCGCTTCATGGCATGTTTCTGAAGCTGTTTTGCGGAACTACAGTTCGATTAAAATTACATGATAGTTAACATCTATAACTTGCCACTATAGTATTGCTACATCGCATTCTGGCTACTGCTCGATTATAGGTGACACAAAAACACAGCGGGTCACTTCACAAATACTGTTAATGTGTAATGCGGAGTAATGTTGGAAGTGGCCCCCGCAAGGTATTCGGAAACTTGTGATTGTCTGTCGACTGCTGACTTTATGTGGCCAATGACTGAACCGCGGCAGACGACTCGTTTTGTGGCCCTGAAGTTCAACTCATGCCTTACGCTACCACAGTGTGCAATGTGTCCTACAAAACGGCGGTCAACAGTCAGCAGCAGAACTAAAATCGAGATCACTTTGTTCACGGCGAGTAACGCTAACCATTGCGAGCAAACTCAAGACTGAAAAAAGTCGGTTTTAACACTAAAAGCAAACTGTAAATTTTCACTATTATTGGTTACCTGAAACCGTCCTTACACTGACTGCATGGGCTGCCGCATTACCAACCGCTGAACAGCCCTGGTTAGCACTTGGTTGCAAATTATACGCCACACAGACGTATTCCAGACGAAAGAACGATGACACGAAGAAAAGCACGAGCAAATAAAAAAAAAGTGAATACGATGGTGAAAACCGACGTGACAAAGAAATAGATACAAAACTGCACTTAAATGGATTAACTGAATAAAAATAACCCTCAACTTCTTTCGAGTTAGGTGCAAAAAAAGAAAAATAAATAACAAATTTCGCTCCCATTTTATAGATTCGAACGTAGGATCTGCTACACGACAGATTATTACGCTGAGTACTGCTTTACCTCAAAACGCGGCGTAAAGCCGTTGTATTTTCGAGTATGGCGATACTGTCCCAAAGCTCAATAGCAGCCTTAAAAACATCGGCTTCACTTAAGGTCGTGCGAAACTTATCTAACGTAAACGGCTTTCTGTGATTATTATAACTGTACATGTGGCACTTAATCGCAGCTTGTGCGAAAGTATCAGTAATGCTGTGCTGTGAATAAAACGTATGTATTTCGTTAACATTGTTGTGCGTGTATGATGTTTTTGGTGTGGTTGTCATATGTAGTCCAATGCGAAAGAAAGGTGTCAGACCCCTGATTCGGTGTCCAAACAGGTCAGGACAGAATATTAGACAAGGAACTGGAAATGAAGTTATCAGCTGTTGCAGTTTGGCAAAGATGAACAGTTCGGGCGGACAGTTTAGTGCTCTCATTGCAGGAAACCGGCTCCAATGCGTTAAGTGTCAACTGTACGATAATTTTAATAGGATTGCAGTACTTGCTTCGTGAGTTCAGTTTCTTTCTTTCCCCTTTTCTTTGCGTTAATTATCGATTAAAACTAAAACCAAAATTTGGCCGTTTTATGATAACAGAACAGAAATTACTTGGTGTTTGTGAGACACGCAGCTGAAACGGAATTTAATTAATGGCCGACTAGAAATTCATACCCCTACGGGCATAATCGTTTCTTGTGTTCTTCCTTTATAACATCTTACACTTTTTCCCAATGAGTCATCGCAGTGCTTTTGTAGCTGTAATTGATGTTTACGTTTGTGTAGGTTGTACCTCGATAACTGGTATGGCCGAGCGGTTCTAGGCGCTTCAGTCTGGAACCGTGCGACCACTACGGTCGCAGGCTCGAATTCTGCCTCGGGCGTGGGTGTGTGTGATGTCCTTAGGTTAGTTAGGTTTAAGTAGTTCTAAGTTCTAGGGGACGGATGACCTCAGCTGTTAAGTCCCATAGTGCTCAGAGCCATTTGAACCATTTGATAACTGGTAGCCACGTAGTCTCTGTCTTCAATTATTAGCAGTATAAACTCACTCTTTACCAATACTTGTTACTGGAACAGCCATTTCGATAATTTTTCTTACAGAAGATTTTAACCTTTCGCATTTTTCCTTCCGTTGTTCCCTACGTTCGTAATTACGCACATTGGCAACAGTTATTGCAGCCCATGTCGCAAGAAACGACAGCACTGAATTTTGTTAAGGCGTGTAAGGTAAGTTATTCACTGTGGAACAAGTGTAAAGAATATCTTTCGTGCATAATCACACGTCAGACTTAAATGATCTAAGTTTCACAACATAAATCTCGACAATAAGTTTATTTTAAGACTAGAGTTTGGTTTGTATCACGAAACGAACTCGGTGCATTTATGTGACGTCTTGTTCAAATCAGATTACATTCCCTAACTTGCGAGCATTCTCGGAAATTCACAGCCGCGCGGGGTAGCCGCGCGATCTGGGCGTCTTGTCACGGTCCGGGCGGCTCCCCCCCCGTCGGAGGTTCGAGTCCTCCCTCGGGCATGGGTGCGTGTGTCGTCCTTAGGGAAAGTTAGTTTAAGTTAGATTAAGGAGCGTGTAAGCTTATGACGTATTCCAATCTCTGTCTTCCTCTACAGTTTTTGCCCTCTACAGCTCCATCTGGTACCATGGAAGTCATTCCCTCATGTCTTAGCAGATGTCCTATCATCCTGTCCTTTCTCCTTGTCAGTGTTTTCCACATATTCCTTTCCTCTCCGATTCTGCGTAGAACCTCCTCATTCCTTACCTTATTAGTCCACCTAATTTTCAACATTCGTCTATAGCACCACATCTCAAATGCTTCGATTCTCTTCTGTTCCGGTTTTCCCACAGTCCATGTTTCACTACCATACAATGCTGTACTCCAGACGTACATCCTCAGAAATTTCCTCCTCAAATTAAGGCTGGTATTTGATATTAGTAGACTTCTCTTGGCCAGAAATGCCCTTTTTGCCATTGCTAGTCTGCTTTTGATGTCCTCCTTGCTCCGTCCGTCATTGGTTATTTTAGTGCCTAGGTAGCAGAATTCCTTAACTTCATTGACTTCGTGACCATCAATCCTGATGTTAACTTTCTCGCTGTTCTCGTTTCTACTACTTCTCATTACCTTCGTCTTTCTCCGATTTACTCTCAAACCATACTGTGTACTCATTAGACTGTCATTCCGTTCAGCAGATCATTTAATTCTTCTTCACTTTCACTCAGGATAGCAATGTCATCAGCGAATCGTAGCATTGATATCCCTTCACCTTGTATTTTAACTCCACTCCTGAACCTTTCTTTTATTTCCATCATTGCTTCCTCGATGTACAGATTGAAGAGTAGGGGCGAAAGGTTACAGCCTTGTCTTACACCCTTCTTAATACGAGCACTTCGTTCTTGATCGTCCACTCCTATTATTCCCTCTTGGTTGTCTCTTGGTTGTTGTACGTATTGTATATGACCCGTCTCTCCCTATAGCTTACCCCTACTTTTTTCAGAATCTCGAACAGCTTGCACCATTTTATATTGTCGAACGCTTTTTCCAGGTCGACAAATCCTATGAAAGTGTCTTGATTTTTCTTTAGCCTTGCTTCCATTATTAGCCGTAACTTCAGAATTGCCTCTGTCGTCCATGTACTTTTCCTAAAGCCAAACTCATCGTCACCTAGCGCATTCTCAATTTTCTTTTCCATTCTTCTGTATATTATTCTTGTAAGCAGCTTCGATGCATGAGCTGTTAAGCTGATTGTGCGATAATTCTCGCACTTGTCAGCTCTTGCCGTCTTCGGAATTGTGTGGATGATGCTTTTTCGAAAGTCAGATGGTATATCGCCAGACTCATATATTCTACACACCAACGTGAATAGTCGTTTTGTTGCCACTTCCCCCAATGATTATAGAAATTCTGATGAAATGTTATCTATCCCTTCTGCCTTATTTGACCGTAAGTGCTCCAAAGCTCTTTCAAATTCCGATTCTAATACTGGGTCCCCTATCTCTTCTAAATCGACTCCTGTTTCTTCTTCTATCCCATCTTACAAGACCTTAACACAAATTTCCAAATTTTCTTAGATTCACAAATCAAGATTACTCATAAAACTTTCAGTGCCACGTTATGCTATGGTCACTCGTCGTCTGTGCGTGTCCGAAGTTCAGGCTGTGCCCGCTGGCCGCGGACCACCACCGCCACCACCACCGCCGCCTCCAGCACCAGTGGACCAGGAAACGGCTGCCGGCCGAAGGCTGCGCGCCGTCCCCGGACGTGCCCGGCCTGGGTACGGGACTCCGACTGCCGGCCGGCTGGGCGCGAGGCGCGGCTTTCCTCGGTGAAATGTCCGCTCGCCAGCCGGCCCGGCGAGCATTATGCACGCACAGCGGCCGCCGGCCTACCCGAAGGCCTTGGTCTGTTTTTAGCAACATTCACGAGGAGGCGGACAGGCCTTTCGCTGGCCTAATATCGTATTCCTTTCCCCGGCCGCCGCGGCCGCAGCCGCAGCAGTGCTCGCACCGAGCACCGCCGATACCGACTCCAGCGATTCTTTACCGGCTGCACTCTGGCCGCTCCTGCCCTGCTCCGTCTCTCACAATGGGCGTCGCTTGTAAACAGTAGTCCGAAGCCACCATTAGAAGAATATAACTCACTGTCGTAAGACGGCGGCGGAAGGACTCCATTTTTATCTGGAACAGAGCGAACACGCTGCCTTTGAATACCGTGTCTATAACTGTGAAATTTAGCAGTTGTTCGCGGTTTGGCCCTAACATTATCACTAGATTCTCAAATCTACAACTCCCAGGGATATATTTACCCTTATCTTAATTTTTGTCCAGAGTTACAGGTCCATAGTCTCATAAATCTGAGGGGACACCGGAAAAAAAATGCTTAAGTTTCTTTATTATCATTCAGCACAAAACAAAAAAGTTTTCTTCCACATCAACACGGCAAAGTTAGTGTTGTCACTGGCACTTTTTATTACAATCGAGTCATCTCACACTGTCGCTTCCATTCCTCTAGTACCTGGCCAAACCCACTAGAAACTCTCCAGAACTACCTACAGCTGTCCACATTCAGTTGAGAGGGCATCTTTAATTATGGTGGCTTGCGATGTCATTGTTATGACATCATCCTTGCCTCACGGCCAAATTACAACGTGTCTAATCAACAATCGTTTGAACAATTGTCAAATGTTCGCGAACCCATTTTTTAGTATGATTCGGTGAATTAAAATACATAAAGCAGAATGTCACAGTGTCCTGCAGCGAAACATCTCTTTTAATGAACAAATGCTCATATGTCTTAAGGTATGCATTTCAGAGGCCATGTTTAGCAGACAATGTTTTCTTCATTTCGTCTAAACTACCTCCTCCCAAAACATGGAAAGCAAAGAGCGTAGAATAGAAGAGATTTACCTCGTAGTATTGAAGATGAAGAAGTACCCATACCTCTTCCGGTATGCATGAGCCCATGCTTACTAGACGTTTTTGCTACGAATGGTCGTTCCTGTCGTATCCTTCAGTACTGACCATTCCTCCTGTTTCTCTCTCTCTCTCTCTCTCTCCCTCTCAAGTCATAACACCCGTTGTATCTCCCCAACCGTAATACAAAGATGTCATCTGAACAGTGAATTTCACGGACAGGGGCTACTTGAATACATCACATTTCATGTTTGTACTAGTTTTTATTACAGGGTTTTGAGGCCATCTTTGGTTTTTTAAAAAAGGAACCCTACGTTAAATTTTAGCGTAACAAGAGGGGCTTAAAAAGACGGTTTCAAATATGTGTATATCATAATATTTAGGTGAATAGTTTTTGAGACGGTGATATGTTCCCGTATCGTATTCGTCTTTCGAAGCGGCGCTGTCCAATGCGACCTTTCCTATTGACCAGTGAGGAACATAACAGGGAGGGCGTTCTTTTCCTGCTTCTCGATAACGCAGCAAGGTGACGCACGAGGTAGCAGGAGAAAAGGGTATAAATGTGCTACTGGGGTAATGAGACATCGCATTGCCGTCACAGTTTCTTGGAGCAGACACGTACACCAACGAAGAAAAGTTAGATGTGCTTCTAATGTATGGTGAAAGCAGAAGAAATGCTGTTAGAGCAATAAAGCGATATGGAGAGCTGTGTCCTGATCGTGAGTGTCCTACGCTCTAGCTTCTTCCACGTATTTGCGAGAAACTACTTGAATCGGGATCATGGAACGCCATACAGAGGACAAAGCAGAAAACAGCAATTGACGAGGTACATGAAGCGAGCGTTCTAGCGTTGGCGCATAACGACCCTACTGTTTTGTCGCGACATACCGCCCTGGAGAGTGGTATAAGTCAGAGAAGTGTTCTACGCATATTGCACCGGCATAGATTTCATCCATTTCACCTCTCATTACATCAAGCTCTCTCCGGTGAGGATTTCGAACGGCACCAGGAATTTTGCTGGTTTGCCCTGCGGCCTACAACATGATCCAAGATTTTTTCAACGGGTGCTTTTTACTGATGAAGCGACTTTCACCAACCACGGTAACGTGAATTTGCATAATATGCATTACTGGTCAATAGAGAACCCTCATTGGCTTCGACAGGTACAGCATCAGCAACCGTGGAGTGTTAACGTTTGGTGCAGCATCGTCGGGAATGTCATTGTGGGGCCGTACGTCATTCCGGGTATAATAAATGGCAATAACTATGCACAGTTGCTGCGAAACGTTTTGCCCACTTTGCTGGAAGAGGTACCACTAACTACGCGTCAACATGACGGCTGTCCTGCTGAATCTTCCAGTGTGGCTACAGAGCTGTTAAATGAAAAGTTGCCGGGTTGTTGGATAGGACGACGTGCTGAAGTGAAGTGGCCAGCCCGATCTTATGATCTGACCCCACTTGATTTTTTTCTGTGGAAGCAATCAAACATAAAGTGTATGCTCAAATACCGACTACGCCAGACGATATAAAGCAACGTATCATCGAAGCATGAGCTGATATCTCACGTGACACCCTGGCAGCCGTTCACAAACCATTCCAATGGCAACTACAAATGTGCACTGCAGCAGAGGGGAAACATTTTGAGCACATGCTTCAGTAAAGTTTTGTGTCATGTACAGTATGCACTGTATTTTGCCTCTTTGTGTGTATTTGCTTCGTATCGTAATCAATAGTAAATATTTTCAAATAAACAACAAATACATACGAAATAACTGTGACCAATAAGGGCCTCCTCATTTACATTTGTATTTCTGTTACTTAAAATGTATTAACATCATGTAGTATTTTAATACTGTATGTTGTCTACTATTTTGGTATCACAGTTATCAAATAACTGAATAATATTTGCGTGACATCATCAGTTAATTTTTAAGAAAAATATTACAGTATGTATTGCTATTGTTGGGCAAACAGGCGTGTTTGTGTAAGGACGGACTAGCGACGTTTACCATGTACTCTACACAACAGGAAAGGTCGCATTGGATAACGCCGCTTCGAGGGACGAACACCATTCGAGAACATATCTGTGTCTCAAAAACTATTCCCCTAAATATTATGACATACATATATTTGAAATCGTCTTTTTAAGCCCATCCTGTTACGCTAAAATTTAACATAGTGTTCCTTTTGAAAAAACCAAAGATGGCCTCATATCTCTGTAATAGAAACTAGCACAAACATGAAATGAGATCTATACAAGTAACCCCAGTCCCTGCGATTCATTGTCCAAACGGTATCTTTGTGTCTATTACGGTTGGGGAGGTACAAGGGGTGTTATGACTTAGCTGCCGCACCCGTATATATATTATTCACAGATTATAAATCTCGTCTTGAATTTCTACCAGAGGAACGTATTCCATAACTTACTGATGCTTTTTTATCGATAATTTAAGTAATCAATATTAAATAAATATCTAATTTGGCTAAGAAAATTTATTTATATCCCGCTATTTCGACCTCGTACATCAACTGTGTTGCCTTACAGTATCTTTCGTGGAAAGTGCCGAGTAGTGCCCCCCTTATCGGACTTCGCGTGACTAGTTAATAGAAGCCGCCTCTAGAAGACCTATTACGTCACTACGAATAAGTGGTGGGTCAGACTTCCAATAAATATTGGTAATGCTGGAGATACTTCCTAAACAAGAAATCAGATACGAAAATTTGAATCAGGCGAAGAAAGCTGACAACTAAATATATGTGAAAAGATTTCGACATTGGACCAGACGTACAATTTCCATCAGTTTTATGCTCTTAGAAGCTTGTAGAAACACTCTGTTCCATTTGCTATCCAAGATATATCATACACATGAATTACCTTCATACTTCAACAAGAATCTATTGAAGCTTGTCAGAAGAAAGGCAGGCGCCGACAGTTGTTATTATTACCGAACATTTACTTTAATAAGTCACTATTGGAATGTATCTAACACCATTTGTATTAAGAAGGGTGGGACGTTTAATAGAAGCAGACCCGGTGGAAGATCAGTTTGATAGCTGAAGAACCGTAGGCACACGCAAAGTGATATTGAACCTACGAGGTATCTATGAAGGTAAATTGAAGAAAAAGAAACCCAAGTTCGAGTCCCGACCCGGTGAATAGTTCCAGTCTGCCATCAAGTTTCGCCTCAGATAACACTCATTCATTCTGAATGCGTTTCTAAAATTTATGCATTTAAAATAATCTTTTGATAATTTTGACTGGAATACACTCTTTTAAATTCTGGACCTGCCATACCCATACGTAACTCTCACAGAAACAAGACCGCAGTCGTAAGAGTGTAAATACATGAAAGGAAAGCATTACGTAAGAAGTCAGCGAGACAAAGCTATAGCCTATTCCAGATGTTATTCAATCCGTACATAGGAAAAAGGGAAACGAAAGTAAAATTTAGAAAGGGACCTACAATTCAGGGAGAAGAAATAAAACTTTTACAGTTTGTCGGTGACAGTGTAGTTCTGCCACAAACACCAAAGGACTTGGAGTCATTTACGAGTAGATGGACTGAATAGGGTACTGTAAAAGTAAACTCATGTTAATGGAATGTAATCCAACTAACCAGCTGATGCTAAGGGAATTCTATCCGGGAATGAGACACTAAAAGCAGAAGATGAGTTTTCCGTTCGGGCAGAAAAGGAACTGAATAGATGGCGTAGGTAAAAATGGTGCAAAATGTGAACTAACAATAACCATAACAAGGTTTATGAAAAAATATAAATAAATTCTACTCCTAATGGGACGGAAATCAGTAGATCTGATGCACACGTACAGACAAACACATGATTAAAATTTCGGAATAATTGGATGATATATTATGGAAGTGAGAATATCTGTAGAAAGGAGAGGAGTGACCTGGCAGCAAGTGGAGGAAGAAAAGTGGTGGGAGGACCGAGCCAAATGGAGAGGACTCATCAGCACCCAGACCCGGCAGTAGCTGGAGCGGGATTCGGATATAGATATAGATAGATGGGTGATATATTATTTAGAAAGAGCTTCATAAATTAAGAAAGTCAACAGTAAATGGTTGGTCCACCTCTTGCCCTTATGCAAGCAGTTATTCGGGCTTGGCATCGACTGATAGAGTTGTGGGATGTCCTGAGGGATATCAAACCAAGTGCTGTCCAAATGGCGCACTAGATCGTCAAAATCCGGAGGTGGTTGGAGAGCACTGCCCACGATGCTCCAGACTTTCTCAACTGCGGAGAGACGTGCGACTTTACTGGCCAAGCCATGGTTTGGAAAGCATGAAGACGTGTGCGAATGGGCGTTATGATGCTGAAATATTACTCGACGATGGCTTGTCAAGAATAGCAACAAAACGGGGTGTAGAATGTCGTATACGTACCGCTGTGCTGCAAGGATGCCGTTTATATTAAGAGAAATAGCATCCCAGACTATCAGTCCTGGTTGTTGGGCCATATGGTGGGTGATACCCAGGTTGATATTCCACTGCTCTCCTCGGTGTCCCCAGACACCTCACCGCTGATCATCAGGCCTCAGTTCGAAGTGGGACTCATCACTGAAGACAATTCTACTCCACTCAATGAGATACGAGGCCCCAATGACCAGCGAAGACGTGTCTGGAGTCGCCCCAGACTGCGGTGGGATAACAAGGTGACTGCAACCTGCCGTAGGACCTGACAGCCAAGAGTGATGGCCTGGGGCGCCACTTCATTTCCTTTGGTTGCCATCCGCGGCACACTTTCGGGATAACGGTACGTCGACGATATTCTAATGCCCGTTTTGTTGCCCTACATGGCAAGCCTTCCTGGGCTTACACTTCAGCAAAATAATTACCGTCCTCACACGGCGAGAATTCTACTGCTTGTTTTCGGGCTTGCCAAAACATACCCTGTCCAACAAGGTCGCTACCCAACTGAGAACGTTTGTAGGATTATGGGAAGAGCTTTCCAACCATCTCGGCATTTTGACAATGTAAAGCGACAATAGGATCACATTTGAGGAAGTGGAAAAAATGGTCAATATATTGAAGTGCAATAAAGCGGCTGGGGTGGATGAAATTAAGTCGGAACCCATCAAATACAGTGGCATGTCAGGTCTTAAATGGCTACACAGGATAATTGAAATGGCCTGGGAGTCGGGACAGGTTCCATCAGACTGGACAAAAGCAGTAATCATACCAATCTTTAAACATGTAAACAGAAAAGATTGTAACAACTACAGAGGTATCTCTTTAATCAGCGTTGTGGGTAAAATCTTCGCAGGTATTGTTGAAAGGAAAGTGCGAGTATTAGTGGAGGACCAATTTGATGAAAATCAGTGTGGGTTTAGTCCTCTTAGAGGTTGTCAGGACCGGATCTTTAGCTTACGGCAAATAATGGCGAAGTGTTATGAGTGGAACAGGGAATTGTATCTATGCTTTATAGATCTAGAAAAGGCATATGACCGGGTTCCTAGGAGGAAGTTATTGTCTGTTCTACAATATTATGGAATAGGAGGCAAACTTTTGCAAGCAATTAAAGGTCTTTACATGGATAGTCAGGCAGCAGTTAGAGTTGACGGTAAATTGAGTTCATGGTTCAGAGTAGTTTCAGGGGTAAGACAAGGTTGCAACCTGTCTCCACTGTGGTTCATATTATTTATGGATCATATGTTGAAAACAATAGACTGGCTGCGTGAGATTAAGATATGTGAACACAAAATAAGCAGCCTTGCATATGCGGATGACTTAGTTGTGATGGCAGATTCGATTGAAAGTTTGCAAAGTAATATTTCAGAGCTAAATCAGAGATGTAAGGACTATGGTATGAAGATTAGCATCTCCAAAACGAAAGTAATGTCAGTGGGAAAGAAATATAAACGGATTGAGTGCCAAATAGGAGGAACAAAGTTAGAACAGGTGGACGGTTTCAAGTACTTAGGATGCATATTCTCACAGGATGGCAACATAGTGAAAGAACTGGAAGCGAGGTGTAGCAAAGCTAATGCAGTGAGCGCTCAGCTACGATCTACTCTCTTCTGCAAGAAGGAAGTCAGTACCAAGGCTAAGTTATCTGTGCACCGTTCAATCTTTCGACCAACTTTGTTGTATGGGAGCGAGAGCTGGGTGGATTCAGGTTACCTTATCAACAAGGTTGAGGTTATGGATATGAAAGTAGCTAGGATGATTGCAGGTACTAGTAGATGGGTACAATGGCAGGAGGGTGCCCACAATGAGGAAATCAAAGAAAAACTGGGAATGAACTCTATAGATGTAGCAGTCAGGGCGAACAGGCTTAGATGGTGGGGTCATGTTACACGCATGGGAGAAGCAAGGTTACCCAAGAGACTCATGGATTCAGCAGTAGAGGGTAGGAGGAGTCGGGGCAGACCGAGGAGAAGGTACCTGGATTCGGTTAAGAATGATTTTGAAGTAATAGGTTTAACATCAGAAGAGGCACCAATGTTAGCACTGAATAGGGGATCATGGAGGAACTGTATAAGGGGGGCTATGCTCCAGACTGAACGCTGAAAGGCATAATCAGTCTTAAATGATGATGATGATGATGATGATGATGACGATGATGATGATGAAAGCGACAACTGGACGGAATTTGACATGATATCCCTCAGGAGTACATCCAAAACCTCTGTCAATCAGTGCCAAGTGGAATAGCTGCTTCTATAAGAGCTAGAAGTGGATCAATTCGTTATTGACTTGTTCAGTTTGTGAAGCTCTTTCTCATGAATAAATCATCCAGTTATTCTGAAATTGTAATATTTAATTGTTTGTAGGCTACATGTACATCACATCTACCGATTAGCGTCCCATTCGCATTGTTCCTTCGCGGCGTGTTTTGTTTTGTTTTTATTTGATTTACAGTGTTTGTTGACCACTAATATAAATTTGAGCCCTAGAAAGATTTCTCTGAACGTTTTTGTCTCAGTTATGGCGTTGTATAGGTGTGAAATGCGAACGATAAGCACTGCAGACAAGAAGGAAATGTAAACTTTCTAAGTGAGATGTTATAACATTACAGGTCGAGATTGATCTATGAAGTCTTGAATATCTTATTTGTATCTGTCAGTTGGTATTGGGAAATTGAGATTTCGGGCATTTCTTTATATAGTTTTGCGTGATTAAGTCCCGACACTATGCAAAGCTGTCATTTAGTTACTTGCGCTTTGCGACCTGTTATGTTTTACTTTCCGATAATAAATCATATTTTTCTGATTTCCGTTGAAATATAATGACGATAAATGTTTCAGGTCATTTGGAATAAAATTTTAATAACTATGTAGATGATGTGACGTCATTGTTTTGCTCTTAGGAAAAGATTGTTAATTGTGCGTTTATGAACGTTCAGTGTCGGGTTCAGGGATTACGATTCGAGAACTAATTGATTTGACGAAGTTCAATTGCACACAAACGCGTGGGGTGGATTATGACCTTGGAATTGATTGTAGATGTATGCAGGTCAATTTCGTGACAGGCCAGCAAGCGTCGCGAGTGTGATGCGGTATCAAGACTGCTTTCGCACCGCCGATGGTTTGCTTTAAACTCGCGAAAATACAATTTACGAGAATTCTTAACTATCGCTAACGGGTAGAATATTTGATGGTATTCCTACTGTTGATGGGCCATTGTGGAGGACTTAAGTTTGGATAGAAAGATCAATTTATAATCCAATATAAATCCTGTTGATCGATGTAGCCTAGCAATCCTAAAGCTCATACGTGGTTATCAGCAGAAACAGTGTACTATTTTTCGTGCACACGTTTACACTCTAAATCGAGGTGTGAAATAAACATTTGAAAGCATTTCATTGAATAAAAGAAAATATATAAAGAAGTTTATACATATATATTGTTATTTCATGAACAGTGGTATTTTCTTATAGTGGTGTAGAGCCGTACGTATTATTAATATTGTGACAGACTGATCGTAAATGCTCTCGTTACAAGTCGAGTTTTGGGCCTGATTAAGAATAGCTGGTTCTTAGAGTCTCAATGATTAAGTGACGAATAAAATCACACTTCAATAACGCTGCACACAAACGCACTGTCTTCATACTACGGTATGTTAAGCTAGCTATTCTGGAATCAGATGGTATCGTGGCCCTGAAGTTGTGTGTTGTCAACAACAAATAGTTAAACACAAACATAAACATTTCTCATGCTCTGATATCGACGAGGGAAAGAAGAGACGACACTGACGACATACACGTATACATATACAAACGGTATACCAGGGGCCCTACAATACAACACAACGACGTCACGGTACAATGTTACAAAAATTGCTAATATAAGCTGGGTAAACCAGAGAACTAATTAAGAGATACTGAGTAGAACGTGTAGCACCATTTGACTAATAGAAGAATCCGGTGGACGGAATATATACTAAAGCGTCAGTGAATAGTTACTTTAGTAATAAAGGAAAGTATGGAGCGTAAAATTTGTTCAGGTAGATCAGTACTTGACATTAGCTCTGATATTTGTGCAGATATGAGATTTGCACAGGTGTACTGGCGTGAAGAACTGCAGATTGTCAGTCTCTGTGCAGCAGACTAGAACAAAACACACACACACACACACACACACACACACACACACAAAATCACGAGAACGCTGAATTCAGTAGATACTGATAGATGAAACTACTAGCACAAGGTGGAGGCGGGTGCCAAGCCATTAGCAGAGCTGACAGTAACGTATGAGACGTGGTTTTGTCAATACCAGCACACGAACTGGTAAACGTCAGAAAACCAATCGAATAACTCTGGCAGGATGGATCCGAAAATAAATTGCTAACGAGCACCATATTAACGATCACCGGTAAACAAGAAATGCTGACACCGTACAAAACTCTCAGCAACTTCGATCGCCGAATACCGAAACAATCTTTAACAAAGAAACACAAAGCTGTTGGGGAGAAAATAACGAGTACTTCTGAAGTTATTCAGTAGCTCGGGTTATATGCTCCTGTCAGCGTAGACTAATGTGAGCTACACAAATCTCTGTGATCGAATGTCAGTGTCCATAACAGAGACCATCACCGGGAAGATGGTGATTTTACCGAGTAGTTTCAAGAGATTGTGTTCGCTGTTGGGTTACCCTCTGGCGTATTTAATCTGCTTTGTGTGTGTGATGGACGGTCATGACTGAAAAAATTAAACGTTTGTAAGGTCGTCGGATAATGTGGGGACAGACTTCATGGTATCCTGTTGACTTTACCGGCTGCTGTTATTTCAAAGCCGGCCTGTGTGGCCGTGCGGTTAAAGGCGCTTCAGTCTGGAACCGCATGACCGCTACGGTCGCAGGTTCGAATCCTGCCTCGGGCATGGATGTGTGTGATGTCCTTAGGTTAGTTAGGTTTAATTAGTTCTAAGTTCTAGGCGACTGATGACCTCAGAAGTTGAGTCGCATAGTGCTCCGAGCCATTTGAACCATTTTGTTATTTCAAAAGGCAGAGCAATTTATGGACATTTTACGTAACCGGATGCTTGCCAATGCTGTAGGCTGAGTAGCCGTGTTCGAGGATGACAAAACCTCAGTTCAGAGTAATGTGCATGTGTGGTCAGATGAATATTCACATGGACTTCAACAGATGCTGGTATCCAACTAGTTGTTACCTTGCTCGAGCATTAGCGAGCATATGTTGCAGGTTTCAGAAAAGGGAATCCCGTACAGGTATTGTCTACCATCATGACAGAAGAAGTCCTGCGCTACATAACGAATGGTCTAGATTTCCTGCGAAGCCAGTTAGCGAGGTGTTTATGTCGGATAAAAGGACACTAATGTGAAATGAAATAAAAGGAAAATCAGAACCAATGGCCAGACTTGAATGAGGTCGTTTAGATATGACACCAGTTGTACACCTTGTACGATCATAAACACTGTGTCACAAGTTCATGAACAAAATTTCTTTTAACACAATATCAATAACCTGCTGTTTCCTACAACTCAAAAGAGTCCAGTGATAGCACATAGTGACAACCACAGAAGTATCAGATATCTCCTTCTGTGATAGTGTACCACGGAAATTCCAGCTCCAACCGTAACTAGCCAGGGATGCTAACGGTACTGCATGCCACCCCACATTACGGCTCACATATGCTTATCATAGGACATACCAAGTGTTCGTGCCAGCCATGTTGGCTGATGCTCGTTGTGTGACACAGTATGAACATCTGCAGATATTTCCCAATTGGAAAACCACGCCTCTCTGACATAGCAAAAATGGTAATACATAAATAGTGCTGCTTGATGTTGAGAATTTATTGCACACTGATTAGCTAGGTCTAGGGCACTCCACACTGATGTGTACACCGAGGCGACAAAAGTCCACCCAATATCGTGTAGGACCTCCTTTCGTGCGTCATAGTGCAGCACCTCGATGTGGCATGAACTCAAAAAGTCTTTGGAAATTATTTTTTTGTTGTTGAGTGATCAGTCTTCTGGCTGGTTTGATGTAGCCCGCCACGAATTTCTCTCCTGTGCCAACCTCTTCATCTCAGAGGAATACTTGCAACCTACGTGCTCCGTTACCTGCTGGATGTATTCCAATTTCTGTCTTCCCCTACGATTTTTGCCCTCTACAGCTCCCTCTAGTACCATGGATGTCAGTCCCTGAGGTCTTTACAGATGTCCTATCATCCTGTCCCTTCTCCTTGTCAGTGTTTTCCCCATATTCCATTCCTCCCCGATTCTGCTCGAACCTCCTCATTTCTTACCTTATCAGTCCACCTAATTTTCAACATTCGCCTGCAGAATTACATCTTAAATGATTCGATTCTCTTCCGTTCCGGTCTTCCACAATCCGTGTTTCACCACCATACAATGCTGTGCTCCAAACGTATACTCTTAGAAATTTCTTCCTCAAATTAAGGCCTATGTTTGATACTAGGAGGCTTCTCTTGGCCAGGAATACCCTTGTTGGTAGTGCTAGTCTGCTTTTGAAATCCTCTTTGCTCCGTCTGTCATTGGTTATTTTGCTGCCTAGGTAGCAGAATTCCTTAACTGCATAAATCATGATGTTAAGTTTCTCGCTGTTCTCATTTTAACTGCTTCTCATTACTTTCGTCTTTCTTGGATTTACTCTCAATCCATATTCTGTAATCATCATAATGTCTATTCCATTTAACAGATCATGTAATTCTTTTCCAGTTTCACTCAGGATGGCAATGTCATCAGCGAATCGTATCATTGATACCCTTTCGCCTTGAAATTTAATTCCACTCCTGAACCTTTCTTTTATTTCCATCATTGCTTCTTCGATGTACAGATTGAACAGTAAGGGCGATAGTCTACATCCCTGTATTACACCCTTTTTAATCCGAGCACTTCGTTCTTGGTCGTACACTCTGTGGGATTGTCTCATACACGTAGACAGTTTTGTCGTCGCTAGTAGACACCGCATTCGTAAATGACAGTCATTGACATCGAGGCAGAATATGCTCTGTTCATTGCACACAAATGCATACCGTTTCTACTTTCGCACCATCATCGGCAGGAGGCATTATGGCGACACGGCATCGGAGGAAACTGTGTGATCAGCACACATGCTGAAATCCACTTCGCAGCAATCGGTTTCTGGCAGTCCCAGTTGACGCTCTGGATGAAACATTTGTTCTGATTTATCTTGTGGTGGCCATGAGATCAGTAATGGCTGCACATGTAATGCAACAGTTGAAGCACGAGAATGTATGTTTTCCGCTTCGCAACCAGGCACCTACCGATTGCCAGTTGCGGCAACAGTACAAACATCTGGCTTCTTCTGTCCCTCATATAAGGCAGCTATTCCTACCATCACCTGCAATAAAAGCCTCTCGCTCCAGTGCAATTAGTTACTTCAGAATTGCTCGCCGACCTCTTCCCGGAAATTTTCAATGTTTGCAAACGCAGCACGGATCCTTCAAATACTCTTTCATGAAGTCATAAGTAGTTGAAATAAATTGAATGCACTTAAACGTAACGAATGGGTCGATATGGATTAAATCAATAAATTTGCATTGCCTTGAAGTAATATGAATGCAAACCGTTCGGATATTGCTGAACCTGCATGTAATGAATATGTAATCATAACTCGTGTCAGCCCCGTCTTCTTCGATACGTTTATGGGAATGTAGCAATAGTTCTGCTGTTTGATGTATTTCGGGTACCGTATAAAGTAATCCTTTAGTTACTATACCTAATAGTAACTGAATGTAAATCGTTGAGTGCGAATCAATGAAAGTAAGTAGCAGAAATAATTTTTAATTCTACCACGTACTGAGATTTCTTACCATCCCATTCAGGAGTGCAGTCTGGTAAGAATGACGACATACTTCCTCTCCTCGGTACCTCGACCAGCGGGGAATACCATCGTTCGTCAATCGGACTATAATCTAATTTTAAGTTAATGGTCTCTACTATCTACGGGGGCTACATGTAGAGATCTGAAGAAAATTCATATACACTCCTGGAAATTGAAATAAGAACACCGTGAATTCATTGTGCCAGGAAGGGGAAACTTTATTGACACATTCCTGGGGTCAGATACATCACATGATCACACTGACAGAACCACAGGCACATAGACACAGGCAACAGAGCATGCACAATGTCGGCACTAGTACAGTGTATATCCACCTTTCGCAGCAATGCAGGCTGCTATTCTCCCATGGAGACGATCGTAGAGATGCTGGATGTAGTCCTGTGGAACGGCTTGCCATGCCATTTCCACCTGGCGCCTCAGTTGGACCAGCGTTCGTGCTGGACGTGCAGACCGCGTGAGACGACGCTTCATCCAGTCCCAAACATGCTCAATGGGGGACAGATCCGGAGATCTTGCTGGCCAGGGTAGTTGACTTACACCTTCTAGAGCACGTTGGGTGGCACGGGATACATGCGGACGTGCATTGTCCTGTTGGAACAGCAAGTTCCCTTGCCGGTCTAGGAATGGTAGAACGATGGGTTCGATGACGGTTTGGATGTACCGTGCACTATTCAGTGTCCCCTCGACGATCACCAGTGGTGTACGGCCAGTGTAGGAGATCGCTCCCCACACCATGATGCCGGGTGTTGGCCCTGTGTGCCTCGGTCGTATGCAGTCCTGATTGTGGCGCTCACCTGCACGGCGCCAAACACGCATACGACCATCATTGGCACCAAGGCAGAAGCGACTCTCATCGCTGAAGACGACACGTCTCCATTCGTCCCTCCATTCACGCCTGTCGCGACACCACTGGAGGCGGGCTGCACGATGTTGGGGCGTGAGCGGAAGACGGCCTAACGGTGTGCGGGACCGTAGCCCAGCTTCATGGAGACGGTTGCGAATGGTCCTCGCCGATACCCCAGGAGCAACAGTGTCCCTAATTTTCTGGGAAGTGGCGGTGTGGTCCCCTACGGCACTGCGTAGGATCCTACGGTCTTGGCGTGCATCCGTGCGTCGCTGCGGTCTGGTCCCAGGTCGACGGGCACGTGCACCTTCCGCCGACCACTGGCGACAACATCGATGTACTGTGGAGACCTCACGCCCCACGTGTTGAGCAATTCGTCGGTACGTCCACCCGGCCTCCCGCATGCCCACTATACGCCCTCGCTCAAAGTCCGTCAACTGCACATACGGTTCACGTCCACGCTGTCGCGGCATGCTACCAGTGTTAAAGACTGCGATGGAGCTCCGTATGCCACGGCAAACTGGCTGACACTGACGGCGGCGGTGCACAAATGCTGCGCAGCTAGCGCCATTCGACGGCCAACACCGCGGTTCCTGGTGTGTCCGCTGTGCCATGCGTGTGATCATTGCTTGTACAGCCCTCTCGCAGTGTCCGGAGCAAGTATGGTGGGTCTGACACACCGGTGTCAATGTGTTCTTTTTTCCATTTCCATGAGTGTATTTTGCCCCGAAAACTTATTATATAAATAGAGCGGTATTAGGCGTCGTCCTCCTCCCCCCCCCCCTCCCGTGTCTCCAACCATTTTTTTTCTTCTTGCGACTGGAAGCAGATGAGGGGAAGGAATTATCTCATAGCCGATGATGTTTGTATTTTTTTTATTTTGTAGAGTATGTTATGAGTATCTATACTCTCTGTATTAAGACGCCAATTACTAACCTTTGTTTCACATTGATAGCTTGTTAAAGTATTGATATTTTTATGATATTTATAGAATAAGCCTTCTCCTTATTTGCTACGCGCTGTGCCTGGCTGGGGTCTCCTGCTTTCTGATCATGTCTGAAAGGAACAAGACTGAACAGTCGTTGATGTTCGACTACAAAGTTCCTGAGAATTTGGGGGTTAACGTTTATCCGGCGTGGCAATGGAAAAGGAAAGGTGCTTTGATAGTGTGAAGGGAAAAGACGTTGCTACGTTTAAATATTCTGTACACTCGTAGAATGAATACAATATGTTTCAGTTTACAACTTACTACGTTTTCCCTCGGCGGTATTTTTCACGGATTTGCTAGTCACTCTTTTATGACTGATAGTTAAACATGTGACAGGGCGAGCGTGATGTAATCAATCATACTATTCACGGGTAACGTGACGCTGGAGAGAACTCGACAACCTTGAAGCGCTACCGTTCTCTGGGAGGCGGTCAGCCGCGGTGAGTCCGACGTGAGAGGCGCTTTGGGTACGACACGCGGACTTCTCCGTACTGTGGCACTACGACATCACCTGCGCAGTTTCCGTTTTAATTTGCATCCTACACGTGTACGACTGACCACCAGTGCGTTGCTTAAACGCTATGCCTCGTTTCAACCCTTATACAGGGTGTTTCGGGTGGAACAGTAAATATTATATGCGGTGGTAGTGTAGACTAATTCGAAAAAAAGATTCCGTGTAACATGTGTCCAAGTTTTATTACTTACAGAGGTACAGATGCTGTCAGAGTTATTGTGTGTTGATACTCCGGCTGCTATTGGTTCATTTATCGATTGTCATTTGCGTTTTAAAATTGAAGACATGAAGTTGGGCTTGAGTTTACGTAATTGAATTTTTCACCTGTGATTGTAATGTGTTGGTCAGTTCAAATGTATCGTTTAAGTATGCCGCGTGTATTTAGAAATGCTGAATATCCCGATGTGGTATTTATGTACGGGATTTGTAGTGGAAACATTACTGCTGTTAGTAGACAATACGATAGACAGGTTTCTGCGCACAGAGTACCAGATTCAACCAGATTCAAGAGTATTTTTTCGTGTTTTCAGTAAACTGCAAGACCTGGTGCATTGCCCAGAAATATTATTTCACCTGAACGTTCAAATAATCGAGTTTTAACAAAATTTAACATATTACTCATTTGGTAGAATGTTGTCTTTCAACATGCACACGCCAAATTTCATCATGTATCGGAGTTCCACATGCAGGAATATGGCAGACATTCTCGCCATTTACAACAACAGATGAAGGTAAGCTATGGGAATTTTGCTACTGGCTAATTCGAAATTGCCCAATAACCCCGTTAATACAGTTCATTTATAACGTCGCTTTCAGACTCAGTCTATCAGCAACACTCGTTAACCATATCGGTGATGCACCAAACTCCACATACCTTTGTAGAGACACATTTTCAAGAAATGCTCTTTGTAATTGTGTGCTGCGGCATGATGGACAATTATCTGATTGGGTCTATTGTGTTTCATCACCGTCTTATTGAAAACGAGCTTTCTGCATCATTAGAAGGGGTTGGCTACAGTTGTGCATATATTCTTCTAATATGACAGAACCTCTGCACATTCAAGCCGTCCGAGGTGTAATCTAAACCTATTGTTCCTCAGAAGAGGGATTAGCAAAACGGGCACATTTTTCGGCCGCTAACATCCCTGGTCCTTACCCTAGAAAATTTTTGCCTGTGGGATTGCTTTTAAGCTTAAGTCTACAGCGAAAAAGTAAATACGAGATATTCTTTGACCGACTGGAATATGAATAGTGCTGCCTCCATGAAAGAAGGCCAAGATAATCTCAGAAGAGCTACAAGTGCTGTTGGCAAGGCTATTTGCCAGTTCACTCAAGACGGAGATGAAAGTTATTAAAAAAACTTTTAAGCGAATCATTCGCATTTGCTTAACATCTTCTCTGAGTAACTGTTTGCCGTATATTCTACCCTAAGAATAACAAAAATTGCACACATGTCATATGGAATGTTTTATTCGAATTGTTTTATATGGTTCAAATGGCTCTGAGCACTATGGGACTTAACATCTGAGGACATCAGTCCCCTAGAACTGAGAACTACTTAAACCTAACTAACCTTAGGACATCACACACATCCATGCCCGAGGCAGGATTCGAACCTGCGACCGTAGCGGTCGCGCGGTTCCAGACTGAAGCGCCTAGAACCGCTCGGCTACCACGGCCGGCCGAATTGTTTGATAAAAAAAATGGCTTTGAGCACAATGGGACTCAACTTCTGAGGTCATTAGTCCCCTAGGACTTTATTCTTCAAATACATGTATGATACATAACAACCCACCACCTTATGCAATTAGTGGGTCCTAGTTGATACAATTCAGGTGTTAGTACTACAGCTTACTCTATGTTAGTTTTCTTTTGCTCTCACTATGGGCGCTACTGTTATGCCTTCCTATGTTATTTTATTCTACTTATGCTAGTCTACTTCTACAGACGTGCCAGCGTTGTATAAACTTATGTTGCTGGCCCTGTTCACCGAGCTATTCCCGGTGAACGTGCCCCTGGTACCGGGCTGGCCAGAGTTGTTGATCGCTGCAGCACTATACTAATGTTGTTATCCTAGCTTATCCTACATCTAACCTATCTTAACCTAGTGCCGAAATCGGTGAGTGTCTTAGATCGGTAATTGGGCGCACCCTCCCCCTAATCCCAAACGTGACGGATTCCAGCCGTGAGGCGGCTGGCCAAGTCCACGCTTCGGCGGAAACAGGACAGGTGCGTGGAGTCAGATTGGGTGTAATGATATCTTAGTCATTGTTCCTGAGATATTCCCTTATCACTTTGAGTGAAATCTCATTTGCTAACTTGTTCAAAATTGAGAAATGGTCCCCATGCCTGAGCAGGTGATACGTGTCATGGTTGGGTAGTTGCTGGCGTAGTTGCGCCGCTACGTCGTCGAAGAGGTGGCACTCATACATCACGTGTTCTGGTGTGCCTGGTGTGGCCCCACAGTCACACGCTGGTGTAGCCCGTTTCCCGAAGCGGCATAAGTATGCCGGGTAGGGTCCATGACCTGTGAGGAAGTGCAGCAGTCCCCGTGATGGTGTAAAGTATTTTAACTGCAATCTTTCCCTGATATTGGGCAACAGTTCGTGTGTTCTGCGACCGGTTTCTTCATTATCCCATTGTTCTTGCCAGAGTTCTTCCCCCCTGAGTTTGATTTCTAGTTTGTTCCCCACATAAATCCCCATTAGATCAACTATTTTATCCCTGTTACCCTTTTTAACCCAGTACCATGTTGCTTGCTCCCTGATTTTTATGTCAAGCGGACAGAGCCCCATTAATACCGTTAGGGCTCCTCCCGGTGTTGTTCTGCATGCCCCTACTGATCTGAGAAGCATGTTCCGCTGCACTCTTCTCACAGCCATGGCAGGCATAACCCTCGTGAGTCTGTGGGCCCAGACTCCTGACCCACATCCTACAATTAATGTCAGTATGCTGTTCTGGTATAATTTGATTAATTATGGTGGTAGGTGGAACCGCTTGTGACCAATCGCTATTAGATTATTTAATGTTTCTAATGATCTCTGTGTGACGGTGTCAATATGTGATGCATAAGTACACCTCTCATCGACGACTACGCCCAGGTATCGCGCCTCATGGCGTCGAAGAACTGGTGAGCCATCTATTCTTACAGTTGGATTCCTAACTAATTGTCCTTTTAGGAGTAGGTACGTAGATTTAGTAGGTGTAATCTTCGTTTTGGTCATGTGGCACCATGTAGTTAGGATTGATATGGCCCTTTCAATTTTCGGCTCTAAGTCTTCGCGGCTACGGCAGCCAACCAGCAGGAGGAGGTCGTCCGCATAGGCTATGCCCTCTAGCACATCGTCGCTGTTCTGTAGGTTGTCCAAGAGGGGTTCCATGTTAATATCCCAAAAGAGTGGCCCCAGGACAGATCCTGTGGACACCCCTTGGTGATCTTTTTACTTATCCTCCCGCTAGGGACGATAGCCAAACCTCCCTATTCTCACAATAGCTCCTGAGACAGCCATATAGCGACTCCGGGCACTCCTTCTCTCGCAAGCGGGAGAATAGCGAGGGCCACCACAGGTTGTCAAAGGCGCCACTAATGTCCACCATGATGCCGACCACGTATTTGTGCGGGGTAGAGGCACAGACCTCCGCAGCCAGGGCGATGGCGTCAGACGCTGAGCTCCCGGCCCTGAAGCCGAATTGTCTGTCACTCATCCCGTACAAAACTCGGTGTGCTGCCGGTTGTTTGCCAGCAACCTCTCAAAAAGTTTCCCCAGTGTGTCTAGTAGACAGATGGGCCTGTAGGACTTAGCGTCTTGTGGATCTTTGTCTGGGCTTTAGAACTTAGAACTAGTTAAACCTATCTAACCTAAGGACATCACACACACCCATGCCCGAGGCAGGATTCGAACCTGCGACCGTAGCGGTCTCGCGGTTCCAGATTGCAGCGTCTAGAACCGCATGGCCACTTCGGCCGGCAATTGTTTTATAATACTGCATTCTAAAATACTGTTTCTCCTGAAACACGGTGTGTTTATCTCGACCATGAAGCAACTTTGTGAAATGTGGCCTACATTTTAAATATCGCAACAATGTGTCATCATCACCACAGACAGATTTTAGATCCGAAAAAAAGTAACATTTATACCAGCTATGGATGGTTGTACATTATTCAAAAGAGAATAGAAACCACATGAGCATGCAAACGAGAAGCACAAGCCAAGTGACCAACTGAACGTAATGAGTATTTAATGAATAAAATTTTTGGTTTGCAAGGCGCTTCAGTTCGAACAAAATCTTGAGCTTTTGACAGATGTCTCTGCCGTCGTCATCAACAGTAAAAAGCCACTGACTGCCCGATCTACACTCCTGGAAATGGAAAAAAGAACACATTGACACCGGTGTCTCAGACCCACCATACTTGCTCCGGACACTGCGAGAGGGCTGTACAAGCAATGATCACACGCACGGCACAGCGGACACACCAGGAACCGCGGTGTTGGCCGTCGAATGGCGCTAGCTGCGCAGCATTTGTGCACCGCCGCCGTCAGTGTCAGCCAGTTTGCCGTGGCATACGGAGCTCCATCGCAGTCTTTAACACTGGTAGCATGCCGCGACAGCGTGGACGTGAACCGTATGTGCAGTTGACGGACTTTGAGCGAGGGCGTATAGTGGGCATGCGGGAGGCCGGGTGGACGTACCGCCGAATTGCTCAACTCGTGGGGCGTGAGGTCTCCACAGTACATCGATGTTGTCGCCAGTGGTCGGCGGAAGGTGCACGTGCCCGTCGACCTGGGACCGGACCGCAGCGACGCACGGATGCACGCCAAGACCGTAGGATCCTACGCAGTGCCGTAGGGGACCGCACCGCCACTTCCCAGCAAATTAGGGACACTGTTGCTCCTGGGGTATCGGCGAGGACCATTCGCAACCGTCTCCATGAAGCTGGGCTACGGTCCCGCACACCGTTAGGCCGTCTTCCGCTCACGCCCCAACATCGTGCAGCCCGCCTCCAGTGGCGTCGCGACAGGCGTGAATGGAGGGACGAATGGAGACGTGTCGTCTTCAGCGATGAGAGTCGCTTCTGCCTTGGTGCCAATGATGGTCGTATGCGTGTTTGGCGCCGTGCAGGTGAGCGCCACAATCAGGACTGCATACGACCGAGGCACACAGGGCCAACACCCGGCATCATTGTGTGGGGAGCGATCTCCTACACTGGCCGTACACCACTGGTGATCGTCGAGGGGACACTGAATAGTGCACGGTACATCCAAACCGTCATCGAACCCATCGTTCTACCATTCCTAGACCGGCAAGGGAACTTGCTGTTCCAACAGGACAATCCACGTCCGCATGTATCCCGTGCCACCCAACGTGCTCTAGAAGGTGTAAGTCAACTACCCTGGCCAGCAAGATCTCCGGATCTGTCCCCCATTGAGCATGTTTGGGACTGGATGAAGCGTCGTCTCACGCGATCTGCACGTCCAGCACGAACGCTGGTCCAACTGAGGCGCCAGGTGGAAATGGCATGGCAAGCCGTTCCACAGGACTACATCCAGCATCTCTACGATCGTCTCCATGGGAGAATAGCAGCCTGCATTGCTGCGAAAGGTGGATATACACTGTACTAGTGCCGACATTGTGCATGCTCTGTTGCCTGTGTCTATATGCCTGTGGTTCTGTCAGTGTGATCATGTGATGTATCTGACCCCAGGAATGTGTCAATAAAGTTTCCCCTTCCTGGGACAATGAATTCACGGTGTTCTTATTTCAATTTCCAGGAGTGTACTTAGAGACTTTATTAGATACCTCTCATTAACATACTGATTTCCTGTATGGGCCCCTATGTAGCCAAGAGTTGGCGATGTATGTTCGGCAAGGCTACTAGTGTGACATCACTAGATCGTTGCAGGGCCCCATATATCTCGCGGGGGCTAGTCGAAACCGAATGAAGTGGAGCGAGGGGCCAGCGCCACATATGAGACTGTCGCTCACGCCTCCCTACCAACGTCAGCGCCACATATGATACTGTCGCTCACGCCTCCCTACCAACGTCAATCACACGTCCTTGCTTTCGTTCGATATCCAAAGCCCGCACCCTGCCTTAGCAAGTACACAGCCCTGGTATCGGTTCAACTTGCGGTTTATTCTAATCTCGACCATTTCGTCTGTGATGGAATTAAAAAATTATGTTTCCTATTGTCGAGACTATGTTCAGCCACAGCCGACTTCTTTAATGTGTTGTGACTTCTCAGCTAAACACTCACCAACAATGTGAACAGTCTAACTTATATAGATGCTGCAACATTCTCATGGGGCACCACACACACTGTGCACTCGAAGGCCTACGTCGTTTTTAATGGGACGTAACATATTTTCCATTTTGGAGACAGACTGAAACGATGATCTCATGTCTCTGTACCACGTGTCCTACATTGCTGGTCGTCGCTCTGCAGTATTGAACGAATGCAAGTAGTATGGCCTCTTCTGCCTATTCACGAGGCGCTCTTCATCAGTGATACGTGAAGGCGTTTGCATTGTCTCCATTGATGTAGCAGTTTTCACTGAATACTCATCTCGGATGCTCATATTCAGACTATAAATTGTCACTGTCAGCGCACACTCCGCTGTAGAGTGAAAATTTCATTCTAGAAACATCCCCCAAGCTGTGGCTAAACCATGTCTCCGCAGTATCCTTTCTTCCAGGAGTGCTAGTTCTGCAAGGTTCGCAGCAGAGGTTCTGTGAAATTTGGAAGGTAGGAGACGAGGTACTGGCGGAATTAAGGCTGTGACGACGGGGCGTGAGTCATGCTTGGGTAGCTCAGTTGGTAGAGCACTTGCCCGCGAAAGGCAAAGGTCCTGAATTCGAGTCTCGGTCCGGCACTCGGTTTTAATATGCCAGGAAGTTTCATATCAGCGCACACTCTGCAGTAGAGTGAAAATTTCATTCTAGTAACATCCCCCAGGCTATGGCTAAGCCATGTCTCCGCAATACCCTTTCTTCCAGGAGTGCTAGTTCTGCAATGTTCGCAGGAGAGCTTCTGTGAAGTTTGGAAGGTAGGAGACGAGATACTGGCGGAATTAAGGCTGTGAGGACGGGGCGTGAGTCGTGCTAGGGTAGCTCAGTTGATAGAGCACTTGCCCGCGAATGGCAAAGGTCCCGAGTTCGAGTCTCGGTCCGGCACACAGTTTTAATCTGCTAAGAAGTTTCAGATACCAGGCCTGTTAGAAAGTTCCAGTTGCTATTTCATATCCACTACAATGCGCCTTCAGAATCATCTGAAATGTCTACACTAGTATCATTTCATGGGATTCTGTATTCATTGATTTCATCCATATCAATTCATTCAAAACGCATTGTTTTCATATCAACTGTATACGAATTTCCTAAGGACTGGTATGGTGCCGGTCGCTGTGGCCGAGCGGTTCTAGGGGCTTCCGTCCGGAACCGCGCTGCTGCTACGGTCGCAGGTTACAATCCTGCCTTGGACATGGAAGTGTGTGATGTCCTCAGGTCAGTTAGGTTTTCTAGTTCTAAGTCTAGGGGACTGATGACTTCAGATGTTAAGTCTCATAGTGCTTAGAGTCATTTGAAGTGCTATGGTGTTTTGGGTTTGCAGACATTGGAAGTTGCCGGGAATGTAGCGATTGAAGCAAGTAATTGAATCTGAGTGAGACAGTATTCTAGGCCTACAGAAAAGAGGATGGTTGTTTTAAAAGTTGCTAGGGATGAGAGGCCAGAGGAATCAGGAATTCGTCAGTGATGCTGCTGCTGGTAAACGGCAAATACCAGGTTTTGGAGTCAAACAATACATACTGTCATCTAAAAAAAGTCACAGTCCACCGCCAAAGAGCTGGTAATAAGTAATTCATTATTACGACCAGTTTCTGTCCTCAAACCATTATCAGGTATCATTAGACGTATAAAAGAACTTACCTGGTGAGAGAGGGGGGAAGGGGGGGTAAAGGCAATGGCATCAATTAGCATAAAATCTAACACAAGTCACTGTTGTCAACTATTAAATGTCTTACATAGTCAGTAATAAATACACAAATCAAAAATTTTTGCATCACCTCGGTTCCTGTACTGCAAACTGCAGTAGAGATCAACATAAACATCATTTCCGCCCTTTTTACTGCTCATGAAAACGACACATTGCATGTTGTACCACCATACAACGAGACCTTCAGAGGTGGTAGTCCAGATTTCTGTACACACCGGTACCTCTAATTCACTTGCATTGATGCATACCTCTATTCGTCATGGCATACTATCCACATATTCATCAAGGCACTGTTGGTCCAGTTTGTCCCACTCCGTGGCGATGCGGCGTAGACCCCTCACAGAAGTTGGTGGTTCAAATGGCTCTGAGCACTATCTGACTTAACATCTGAGGTCATCAGTCCCACAGAGCTTAGAACTACTTAAACCTAACTAACCTGAGGGCATTACACAAATCCATGCCCGAGGCAGGATTCGAACCTGCGACCGTAGCGGTCGGCGGTTCCAGACTGAAGCGCCTAGAACCGCTCGGCCACACCGGCCGGCGTAGTTGGTGGGTCACGTCGTCCATAAACAGCCCTGTTCAATCTATCCCAGTCATGTTCGATAGAGTTCATGTTTGGAGAACATGATGACCACTCTAGTCGAGCGATGTCGTTATCCTGAAGGAAGTAATTCACAAGATGTGCACGATGGGGGTGCGAATTGTCGTCCATGAAGACGAATGCCTCGCCAAATCGCTGCCGATATGGTTGCACTATCGGTCGGAAGATGGCATCCACGTATCGCACAGCCGTTACAGCGCCTTCCACGATTACCCGCTGCGTACGTCAGCCCCACATAATGCCACCCAAGAACAGCAGGGAAACTCCACCTTTCTCGCACGTTGGAAAGTGTGCCTAAGGCTTTCAGCCTGACTGGGTGGCTCCAACCACGTCTCCGACGATTGTCTGGATGAAGGCATATGCGACACTCATCGGTGAAGAGAACGTGATGCCAATCCTCAGCGGTCCATTCGGCATGTTGTAGGGCCCATCTGTACCGCGCTGCATGGTGTCATGTTTGCAAAGATGGACCTCGCCATGGGCGTCTGGAGGGAAGTTGCACATCATAGAGCCTATTGCGCACAGTTTGAGCCGTAACAAGACGTCTTGTGGCTGCACGAAAAGCGTTAGTCAACATGGTGGCATTGCTGTCAGGTTTGCTCCAAGCCATAATCCGTAGGTAACGGTCATCCACTGCAGGAGTAGCCCTTGGGTGGCCTGAGCGGGGCATGTCATCGACAGTTCATGTCTCTCTGTATCTCCTCCATGTGCAAACAACATCGTTTCTCGTTCACTCCGAGACGCCTGGACACTTCCCTTGTTGAGAGCTCTTTCTGGCATAAAGTAATATTGCGGACGCGATGGAAAGGCGGTATTGACCTTCTAGACATGGTTGAACTACAGACAACACGAGCCGTGTACCTCCTTCCTGGTGGAATGACTGGATCTGATCGGTTGTCGGACCCCCTCCGTCTAATAGTCGCTCCTCATGTATGGTTGTTTACATTTTTGGAGGGTTTGGCTCTGGTTCAAATGTCTCTGAGCACTATGGGACTTAACTTCTGAGGTCATCAGTCCGGTAGAACTTAGAACTTCTTAAACCTGACTAACCTAAGGACATCACACATATCCATGCCCGAGGCAGGATTCGAACCTGCGACCGCGGTTCCATACTGTAGCGCCTAGAACCGCTCGGTCACCCCGGCCGGCGGGAGGGCTTAGTGACATCTCTGAACAGTGAAAGGGACTGTGTCTGTGATACAGTACCCACATTCAACGTCTATCTTCAGGAGTTCTGGGTACCGGGGTGACGCAAAAGTTTTTTGATGTGTGTATTAGTAGCCCTAACTGGTGGCGTCAAATAATTTTCGTTTTTAATGTCTCTTCATTCATTTTCACCAAAAATACGGACGGTTCACACCCCCACTAAGACGGTGAACTTTTCGTCATTTCATTTCAGGTTCATACTTACCGCTCCTAATTACTGTCGTAAATGATTTCTATAGTTAACGTCTCTTGCCGTGTAGTCAACGACAACATGTGCGGGTTTCGATTCCCAGTCAAAACGCAACGCTTAGTCGCGTTATTTCTAGGTAAATTATGCATACATCTAAGTACGGTGAAACGTACAAACATTTGTCCATTTTCTCTGCAAAATAAGGTCGGTAGGCGTCGGGCTTGAATCCAGGAAGCAAAAGTTTTGTCATTTCGGGTTCAAACATCTCGCTATCGCTGGTAAAATTCGGTATCTAGTATTCTCTTGCAGATAGTTAACACTCCTATTAGGGGCTGGATTCGAATACCCGTCCAACACAAACTTTACGTCATGCCAACTGAAGTTTGTTATTTATGAATGAAACCATATTAACACCTTTGCCGGGACAGTAGTTGCTCTATAGAAGTTCTGGTCCAGTACAAAGACTTTCGTCACGTAATTTCAAGTTCAGATTTACTAACTGTTACTAGTTAAAAGTGATGTACTATATATCACGTCTCTTTATGTTAAGTGAGCAATGAAGATCAGTCCTGTGTTCGAGAATCGATCAAGCATGAAATCTTCGCTTGGTTTGCACTGACGATAGATACTGAGCTTGAATCCATTTCCAGAGAGGAACCGCTGCTCATGTTTTTTAAAATTCAAACATAAGCACAACTAGCTGCTCATAATTTTTAATGTCACTTTGTCTTAGATAACAAGGAAGATAGATGACTGCACATACAAAGATCCACCTGTAATCATGAACACAGTGAAATTACTAGTGATACATTGCTGATGGTGAGGTTTCTCTAGAGCACTTGAGACTGCTAATAACGGTTTCCTAACTCGTATGTTCATTAATCAATTTATGCAAACAGCGGTTAATAGGCGGTTGGTAACCTTTTATAGAGCAAGATTACTTCCAATTCTCATCAAACTTCGGGAGCTACGTATTGTTGAAAGGTCTCTTATTCGCACAAAAGACTTATTTTGGGAAATGATAACGGAATGATTTAGTTGTCTGAGATGCTAATGAGAATGTCGCTTATAGTTATAAATTGAAGTTCACAAGCGTTGATGACTGTATCTTCCTTTATAAGGTGTTTTCTGGTATCTTTTATGTCGTGGTATTTGTTTACAACTGTAATTAGTGATGTAGAGCAGCGTTCTCAATGATCACATGTGGTAACCATTTTGTGTAGTCAAAAGACTGTACCGCAAAGTGTTTAGAGTTCTTGGATGAAAGTTACGTTATCAGCATGCGTATCAGACAGAATGCAGTTCAGGTCGTTCGGATACTTTTGAGCATGACAGTGCACTATAGTAGGATGAACAGACTATTAATACGTGATGTGTAATTTACTACATGGAGTTGCCACCTGTAGGAGCAAGAATGGCTCTGACCCAGCTGGACATAGAGTCGAACAGAGTTTGGATGGCAGATAGGGGTATGTAACGCCATACTGTTTCAACTCCGTGCTAGAGTTCATAAATCATAGTGGCTGGTAAGTGGTAACGTGCCAGCGTCTTAGCTACGCACCAGCAGATGTTTTCAGTGGGTGAGAGATCTGGAGAACGCTTTAAGCATGACAACAGTCTAACATTCTCTCTATCCAGGTAGGGCATTACAGGCGTTCTTAACAAGTCATAAATGTAAATTACCGCCTATGCGAGGCACTGATGACAGTGTTGTGTACCCTATGGCCAGTGACTGAGCCTGTGTGATGGGGACGAATGCAGACAGGCAACGTTCGTTCTCGTTTGAGTCTCCACACACGGAAGTATCCATCGCGACATGTAGTACGCAGTGGGACATCTGAAAAGACGAGACTTACGTCCGGTGTTGTCCTTGTCTCTGCTGCCACGTCCAGATAAACCACAACAGTGGTTGCCATGCTGACTGTCGGAGGTGCTCCAGACGTCGTGTTATTGTGCGTGGCGACACTTGTCTTGTTACAAGTAAGCCCGTTTCCCGACACGACTATAAGATACTCCAGATCCGAGTAAACAATGACTTTGTCCTTTCGGGCACTAGTTTTGTAGTGTCATTGACATCTCAAATAATGGTAAGTACTGTCTCTCTGAAGCCATCGATTCAATATTCGCATGAGAGCCATGGGATCGAGATGAGTCAGTCATAATCCTGCCACTATGCTGTTACACTACTCGTCATTAAAATTCCTACACCACGAAGATGACGTGCTACAGACGTGAAATTTAAACGACAGGAAGAAGATGCTGTGATATGCAAATGATTAGCTTTTCAGAGCATTCACACAAAGTTGGCGCCGGTGACGACATCAACAACGTGCTGACATGAGGAAAGTTTCCAACAGATTTCTCATACACAAACAGCAGTTGACCGGCATTGCCTGGTGAAACGTTGTTGTGATGCCTCGTGTAAGGAGGAGAAATGCGTACCATCACGTTTCCGACTTTGATAAAGATCGGATTGTAGCCTATCGCGATTGCGGTTTATCGTATCGCGACATTGCTGCTCGCGTTGGTCGAGATCCAATGACTGTTGGCAGAATATGGAATCGGTGGGTTCAGGAGGGTAATACGGAACGCCGTGCTGGATCCCAACGGTCTCGTATCACTAGCAGTCGACATCACAGGCTTCTCATCCGCATAGCTGTAACGGATCGTGCTGCCACGTCTCGATCCCTGAGTCAACAGGTGGGGACGTTTGCAAGACAACAACCATCAACACGAACAGTTCGACGACGTTTGCAGCAGCATGGACTATCAGCTCGGAGACCATGTCTGCGGTTACCCCTGACGCTGCATCACAGACAGGAGCGCCTGCGATGGTGTACTCAACAACGAACCTGGGTGCATGAATGACAAAACGTCATTTTTTTCGAAAGAATCCAAGTTCTCTTTACAGCATCATGATGGTCGCATCTGTGTTTGGCGACATCGCGGTGAACGCACATTGGAAGCATGTATTCGTCATTGCCATACTGGCGTAGCACCCGGCGTGATGGTATGGGGTGCCATTGGTTAGACGTCTTGGTCACCTCTTGTTCGCACTGACGGCGCTTTGAACAGTGGACGTTACATTTCAGATGTTTTACGACCCGTAGCTCTACCCTTCATTCGATCCCTGCGAAACCCTACATTTCATCAGGATAATGCACGACCACATGTTGCAGGTACTGTACAGGCCTTTCAGGATACAGAAAATGCCACGTTCTCCAGATTTCTCATCAATTGAAAACGTCTGGTCAATGGTGGACGAGCAACTGATTCATCACAATGCGCCAGTCACTTCGCTTGATGAACTGTGGTATCGTGTTGAAGCTGCATGGGCAGCTGTACCTGTACACGCCATCCAAGCTCTGACTCAATGCCCAGGCGTATCAAGGCCGTTATTATGGCCAGAGATGGTTGTTATGGGTACTGATTTCTCAGGATCTATGAACCCAAACTGCGTGAAAATGTAATCACACGTCAGTTCTAGTATAATATATTTGTGCAATGAATACCCGTTTATCATTTGCATTTCTTCTTGGTGTAGCAATTTTAATGGCCAGTAGTGTAGATGTTTCTTCTGCTTATATAAAGGATCTTCTCACAATCAACATTCTGAATGATATATTGCTATGTAATCTTTATTACGTACAGGATGTGGATAATGTTACTCTTACCTATATCGTGCGGTTGAGCTGAAACGCTTATCACCTGCATATACAAACATGCAGTACACTTCACATGTGGTACGTTCCGCCTTCATGGTGTTTCAGTTGTAATAGTCAGTGCTGTAGATTGTAAATGCGCCGTTATGCTTCCCGTCGCAGACCCGCCTTGGAGAGGCTGGGAGTCCTTGTGGTTTGTGACGAGAGCAACAGGCGTAGAGTCTGCAGCAGGCAACCAGCGGTGGATCACAACACGGCTTCGTTAGGCACGGCCGGGCATCCACTGCGCCGCGTTGCGCAGTTCCGCGCGGGGATGAGCGCCTCCTGGGAATTAACGGCGCGCCAGGAGCGAGCGCCGCACTCTGCGGCCGCTAACGACCGGCACGAGGTACGGTGGTCTCTCTAATTGGAACACATTCTCTCGCAAGATCGCTGACTGGTACACGTACCCTCAGGCAGCTCAATATGTCCACCATCATTCCTCAACAATAGCTGTAGTCGAGGAATAATGTTGTGAACAGCACTGTAAAGCATGTCCGGAGTTATGGTGAGGCATTGGCGTCGGATGTTGTCTTTCAGCATCCCTAGATATGTCGGTCGATCACGATACACTTGCGACTTCAGGTAACCCCAGAGCCAATAATCGCACAGACTGAGGTCTGGGGACGTGGGAGGCCAAGCATGACGAAAGTGGCGGCTGAGCACACGATCATCACCAAACGACGCGTACAAAAGATCTTTCACGCGTCAAGCAATATGGGGTGGAGCGCCATCCTGCATAAACGTCGTACATTGCAGCAGGTGTTTACCAGCCAGGCTGGGGATGATGCGATTCTGTAACATATCGACGTACCTCTCATCCGTCACGGTAGCAGTTACAAAACCAGAATCACGCATTTCCTCGAAGAAAAAACGCCCGATAACGGTAGATGTGGTAAATCGAACCCATACCGTGATTTTCTCGTCGTGCAAAGGAGTTTCCACGACAGTTCTAGGATTTCCGGTAGCCCAAATTCTGCAGTTGTGGGCGTTGACAGACCCTCGGAGCGTGAAATGAGCTTCGTCGGTCCACAACATGTTACTCAACCAGTCATCATCTTCCGCCATCTTTTAAAACGCCCACACCGCAAATGTCCTCCGCTTCACTAAATCGCCAGGTAACAGTTCATGATGCCGATGGGTTTTGTACGGATAGCATCGGAGGGTACACCTCAGTGCCAACCAAACAGTAGTACTGTATGGAATGCCGGTGCGTCGTGCGACTGCACGAGCGCTGGCTTCCCTGTGCATAGACGAATCCGCTACAGTCTCCATTTCTTCCTGAATTGTCTCAGCAGCACTAAAGGCGCCTTTTCAGATAACGTAAACATACTGCGACTGCTGGCGCGTCTGATTCTCATTACAGCTCCTTTTAAACACGATTGTCATGCGCAGTCACTAACGTTCTGCTGTCCAGCGCCATCTGTCGGACATTTTGTGAACTTTTTTTGTTCTAATAAAACCCTATGTCATTCCAAGCATGTGTGTCAATTTTGAACTCTCTATCTTCATTCTTCAGTGGTTTATTAAGTTTTCACATTTATACTGACTTTTTGATCACCCGGTATATAGGTGAGATAGATTTTATACTTCACTCCTTCTTTATACACTGACAGAAAAAGCTGTTTAATGTAGAGTAGTGAAATATCGGAAATTATTTCTGTAGGTAACATTGCAAGATCACAGGTTAATGAATCCGCGAGATAAGTCACTGCGAATGTGGAATGCAGGTACACTCTTTGACATAAAACTCGACCGGCGGCCGGCCGCTTCAGAGGCTAAGTCCGCGCCGATCGCGACATGGGACAAAAAAACTGGCCAACTCGCTAATTCTCTAAGTCCGGTTATCTGCACAATCTGGCAACACTGTAGACTGCGGCACTTCCTGGAGGAAAATTTGTCCCAAGATAGAGAGACTCTAGGCTGATTACGCCTGTGGTCTAGCGGTAGTGTGCGTTGTTTCTGTTCATAATGTCAGTGGATCGAGAGCAGCTGGCATAAAACATTTTTATAGCCTCTTCTGTCTGAATGCTGAAGACGTGAATGTAATGGTAGAGCAGATCCAATCTATTTCGCTTTGTGACACACCGATATCAAAATTTTATCTAGTAACGATTTTGCGGCAGATTTCCTGCAGACTGTCCTCCTCTGGACGCCGTATGCGGCAAAGCTCCGCGATCCATTTGCTGGCTACTGGCAGCGGCCGTGGCGACAGCAGCGGCGCTGCACTCCCCCGTTCTTTATCGAAAGCGCCTGCTACCGCTCATCGCTTTTGATGATTTAAAACGCTTTATTATTAAATGTTGCTCCACAGAAAATTTCTACAATTTCCATTCACGCTCAAAAGCAACGGAGACAGACGCCCTGATTAGTAGGCGGGTAATCGGCAAGAGCTGAGTATGGCCCAAAATTAATTTTATAGACTGGGACGAAATTAAACCACCTCACTACATTCGATGAATTTATAAATGCTTCATACCTCGTTTCTTTTCCTTTCAAACTTAATTATTTGTGCAACTTTTGGTCAATGTTTGGATGTTTTCGTCAAGCCAGAGTGAGCGTCTGTGGTGTAAAGTGTATTACAGTTCTTGTTTCATTCCTTACGGTAAGTCTATGCGATAAACTGTGTGAATACCTTACAGTTCTTGTTTCATTCCTTATGGTAAGTCTATGCGATAAACTGTGTGAATACCTTGCAATGCACGATCTGTAGCAGTGCAGGCACACTGCACATTTGGAGTTCCATGTATGGGTTCATGAAGTATATATTGTTGATCGGAAGTGATAGTTAAGGTCATCACATTTAAACCAGAAAAATTTGTCGTTTTGAAGGTTTCAGAGAACGGAAGGGAATTGCTAACGCCGGTGTTAGAAAACGTCTACAGTTAAATACTATTGCAAAAATTTAGAAGATGGGAACTATATTAATGAACATGTGCACTTCATAAACAACCTTCCGACATGTTAGACCTATATGACGAACAAAGCTCAAATTTATATCGTTGACAGTCGGTTTGAATCTTTTCAGGACCTATTTTACAGTGAAGCACCTTGGAATTTGCAAAGCAGAAATCCATGATATTAACTTAATTTACTAAGTCGAAATCGGACGAAGATTGATGTTTAAAGGCATTCTTCAGATTTCGCATAAGAAATTTTTACTAGCAGTTTGCAACTCCATTAATTAAAATGTAAAATAAAAGGTTGTAGTCAGCGGCTTCTACCGTGATTCGAACTTATAGTACAAGCACTGCAACGCACAAGGAAACCTCTGAGCTAACGACACACTGGCGGCCAGAGGCGGACTATAGTCACTGCGATGTTGCCTGAGCCTCAAAACGCAACCTTAAACACACAAACAGAGGAGGTGGAGATTACTGTTTTAACGTCCCGTCGACAACGATGTCATTAGAGACGGAGCACAAGCTCGGATTAGGGAGGGATGGGGAAGGAAATCGGCCGTGCCCTTCCTAAGGAACCATCCCGGCATTTGCCTGAAGCGATTTAGGGAAATAATTGAAAACCTAAATCAGGATGGCCGGGCGCGGGATTGCACCGTCGTCCTCCCGAATGCACACACAAACAGGTGTTACTTATGTGAAGAACGCCGTTCTTGGAGTCCAGAAATTAAATATACTTTCTAATAGTGTCATCTTGCAGTGGATTACATCGTACGAGTCTTCGATGTGGAAAACGAATGTCAAGTGAATTTAGCGAGGTAACGCCGACCTACACCCGGAAGTAAATGCACTATCAGAGTGTTGACAAATACTTGCTACGACGCTGCCATTTCTCAGCTCTCTGACGAGGCAGCTCTTCAGCGAAATGCTTGCCGTGATTCTCCGATACGGTTCTTCAGAGTGGAGACGCGCGCGCACGTTTGGTTTTTATGCGGCGTTCTCCCCTGATGGTTTCTGACGTCGCCTTGTGGGCTATGTATACATATGAGACATTCAATTATCATTAATCTAGAATGATACAAGTTTCAGCTTCCGGCGTGGAAGAAGGCTGTTGACGCCGACATTATATCATTTCAACGTAGGGAAAGCAAAACGGATCATTCAATGTTTCTCATTCAACATACAGCATGTGAGATAAATTTCCGTAACGTTCATAATCATCTAAAAATACAAACGAAGTAAAAATACACCGGAAGCTTATTCGAATTGAATATAATGTAAGATACCAAACGCTTTGCACCTCGATGTCGAATTTGTCCACTTGCAATCGTTTGCAGCATGCACATAGAATGTCATGATTACCACGAGAATGAAGAAATATGTTGGTAAGGATGGAAGCAAGAAGAGACGCAGTCAACAAATATTCTATTCCTCATGGCATTCATTTCATTTGACACGTAAGAAGAGGTAAAGCCGGAATTTACTTTCGTTAACACGAAAGATATGCCGCACATATTGATAACGAGGAAGTCTGCGTCTTCATACGTTTCCTCCTTGAATTCTGTATGCTCTATTATATACTAAGTAGCCCGATCATTATTTCAGTAATGTTACCCTCTTGTTTGACCCCGTAACGATGAACAGATTCCAAATGCATGTCTCTGCGTGAAAGTAGCTGTTCGAACCCTTCCTGGGTTGTTTTTTGTGTTTTATTGCTTGGAATTCCTGAAGCAGACCACTGTGCCTTCCCCCCTCGTGGGTTAGGTCTCAAAACTAAACCGCTTTGTATTCAATGGCATAATTTATTCATACAGCATCAGCATAAGACTCTTGCGAGTGAGAGAATGACAATAACAATCGTAACAAGAACAAGCAAATAATGAATGATGTTTATTCCAACGCAGAACGAGAATGGCTTTAAATATAAAAATCTATATCTATATCCATATCTATTGATCTTTGAGTTGGCACAATGCAAATATATTCTTAGCATTTAGTTACTGAATTTAGTTCTGGATGTTTGCAGAGAAAAGGAAAAGTCGGTACTTCTCGCTAGTGTAATATAATGTGAACCAGCAACTACCCTTTCCTTAGAACACGACTCAAGCAGGTCCTCAAGTAGGCACTGCTGCATTCTGTTCCCTGACATTGCTCTGATGACGGTTAATGCAGATAGTTACGATTATGAAATACAAAACGTATTGCAGGTTAGTTCCTAGGATAGTAACATTAAATTTGCGTTGTAGACGGCACATGAACGTGACGACTATCCATATTACTCATCAATATAAAAAGACAATATTTTGGGAATTTAGCAGGATTACTCAAAATGAATTCTGAAATTGGGTGACTGACCGCACAGGTGCTAAACGTCGTCAAGAGTATACGATGTCCTAATCGCATTAGGAATATGAAGATCGTCCTTGACAGCTCGCAACTTTCACATTGCTATCTCCACCCTACTCCAGACAGCTCTCGGTGGAGTTGCACTACGTTGCCGATGTTATGGAAGGCCTTCAAACCGACAACAGACCACATATTGAAAAATACAAGCGAATTCTCTTGCAGCGTAAGCTTATTGTAACTAATCTAAAAATTATTGGAGAGGAACATTGTCCTATTCAAAAAAAGTAAAATGTTACACACTGTTGACGTCAAACGGACATTATCTATGTCCTGTCTTGTGTCCTACTCATCTATAATATCAAGTGTACTATGAAAATGATTATATATAATGGATTATAAGGTAATGCATTGATACCAGATGGTGGGGGCCGGCCGATGTGGCCGTGCGGTTCTAGGCGCTTCAGTCTGGAACCGCGTGACCGCTACGGTCGCAGGTTCGAATCCTGCCTCGGGCATGGATGTGTGTGATGTCCTTAGGTTAGTTAGGTTTAAGTAGTTCTAAGTTCTAGGGGACTGATGACCTTAGAAGTTAAGTCCCATAGTGCTCAGAGCCATTTGAACCATTTGAACTATTTAACACAAAATGACATTAAAAATTTAAGTTATTCACGAGCAGCTAGTTGAGAATATGTATGAACATTAAATGACACGACGAACCGTCTTGTTCTGCATATGGATTCAAACCCAGCTCATGCAGACTAAGCAAAGATTTCGTGACTGACGGAAACTAACAGTCATTCCTGATTAGGCATACAGAGAGTGATATACCTCGATTTAAGACAGTATCAGTTAGCAAATATCAACTTTAAATTGCATAACGCAAACATTTTTCACAGACGCGAATTCCTACCCAGCATCTATTGTCCCTGTTAACGAACTACGAGAGATGTTAAATATTGCTTCTTCACAAGTAACTTACTTGAAATGCCGTGAGGTAAAGCTGTGTGTTGGACACGGATTCGAACCCGGAACCTAATCGGATTGCTATCGAAGCACAGTCAAATGCGACATATCGGAATTTCGCGGCAGTAACTAGATGTTTTAACTGAAATGACGAGACGAAACATTAATTTTTTCCTTCCCAGGACCTCAACCCGGCACCTATCGCTGTTATATTCTAGAAAAAACTAACGTTAAATATGGGTTTGTGGCACCAGCAGTGACATGTGAGCATGTTTGAACTGAAATAATATGACGAAGAGTTCAGCGCTCACTGGGAATAGAGCCCCACACATATCGTTGTTGACTACACACAAAGAGACGTCAGCTGCCGAATTTTTCTCCACCAGCTGCTCAGAATAGCACCTTGAACTTACAGTCCGGGGTTCGATTCCCGGCGGGGTCAGGGATTTTCTCTGCCTCGTGATGGCTGGGTGTTGTGTGCTGTCCTTAGGTTAGTTAGGTTTAAGTAGTTCAAAGTTCTAGGGGACTTATGACCACAGCAGTTGAGTCCAATAGTGCTCAGAGCCATTTAAAAAAAAAAAAAAAAAAAAAAAAAAAGAAAAAAAAAAACGTAGTGCAACTCCACCGAGAGCTGTCTGGAGTAGGGTGGAGATAGCAATGTGAAAGTTGCGAGCTGTCAAGGACGATCTTCATATTCCTAATGCGATTAGGACATCGTATACTCTTGACGACGTTTAGCACCTGTGCGGTCAGTCACCCAATTTCAGAATTCATTTTGAGTAATCCTGCTAAATTCCCAAAATATTGTCTTTTTATATTGATGAGTAATATGGATAGTCGTCACGTTCATGTGCCGTCTACAACGCAAATTTAATGTTACTATCCTAGGAACTAACCTGCAATACGTTTTGTATTTCATAATCGTAACTATCTGCATTAACCGTCATCAGAGCAATGTCAGGGAACAGAATGCAGCAGTGCCTACTTGAGGACCTGCTTGAGTCGTGTTCTAAGGAAAGGGTAGTTGCTGGTTCACATTATATTACACTAGCGAGAAGTACCGACTTTTCCTTTTCTCTGCAAACATCCAGAACTAAATTCAGTAACTAAATGCTAAGAATATATTTGCATTGTGCCAACTCAAAGATCAATAGATATGGATATAGATATAGATTTTTATATTTAAAGCCATTCTCGTTCTGCGTTGGAATAAACATCATTCATTATTTGCTTGTTCTTGTTACGATTGTTATTGTCATTCTCTCACTCGCAAGAGTCTTATGCTGATGCTGTATGAATAAATTATGCCATTGAATACAAAGCGGTTCAGTTTTGAGACCTAACCCACGAGGGGGGAAGGCACAGTGGTCTGCTTCAGGAATTCCAAGCAATAAAACACAAAAAACAACCCAGGAAGGGTTCGAACAGCTACTTTCACGCAGAGACATGCATTTGGAATCTGTTCATCGTTACGGGGTCAAACAAGAGGGTAACATTACTGAAACAATGATCGGGCTACTTAGTATATAATAGAGCATACAGATTTCAAGGAGGAAACGTATGAAGACGCAGACTTCCTCGTTATCAATATGTGCGGCATATCTTTCGTGTTAACGAAAGTAAATTCCGGCTTTACCTCTTCTTACGTGTCAAATGAAATGAATGCCATGAGGAATAGAATATTTGTTGACTGCGTCTCTTCTTGCTTCCATCCTTACCAACATATTTCTTCATTCTCGTGGTAATCATGACATTCTATGTGCATGCTGCAAACGATTGCAAGTGGACAAATTCGACATCGAGGTGCAAAGCGTTTGGTATCTTACATTATATTCAATTCGAATAAGCTTCCGGTGTATTTTTACTTCGTTTGTATTTTTAGATGATTATGAACGTTACGGAAATTTATCTCACATGCTTTATGTTGAATGAGAAACATTGAATGATCCGTTTTGCTTTCCCTACGTTGAAATGATATAATGTCGGCGTCAACAGCCTTCTTCCACGCCGGAAGCTGAAACTTGTATCATTCTGGATTAATGATAATTGAATGTCTCATATGTATACATAGCCCACAAGGCGACGTCAGAAACCATCAGGGGAGAACGCCGCATAAAAACCAAACGTGCGCGCGCGTCTCCACTCTGAAGAACCGTATCGGAGAATCACGGCAAGCATTTCGCTGAAGAGCTGCCTCGTCAGAGAGCTGAGAAATGGCAGCGTCGTAGCAAGTATTTGTCAACACTCTGATAGTGCATTTACTTCCGGGTGTAGGTCGGCGTTACCTCGCTAAATTCACTTGACATTCGTTTTCCACATCGAAGACTCGTACGATGTAATCCACTGCAAGATGACACAATTAGAAAGTATATTTAATTTCTGGACTCCAAGAACGGCGTTCTTCACATAAGTAACACCTGTTTGTGTGTGCATTCGGGAGGACGGCGGTGCAATCCCGCGCCCGGCCATCCTGATTTAGGTTTTCAATTATTTCCCTAAATCGCTTCAGGCAAATGCCGGGATGGTTCCTTAGGAAGGGCACGGCCGATTTCCTTCCCCATCCTTCCCTAATCCGAGATTGTGCTCCGTCTCTAATGACATCGTTGTCGACGGGACGTTAAAACAATAATCTCCACCTCCTCTGTTTGTGTGTTTAAGGTTGCGTTTTGAGGCTCAGGCAACATCGCAGTGACTATAGTCCGCCTCTGGCCGCCAGTGTGTCGTTAGCTCAGAGGTTTCCTTGTGCGTTGCAGTGCTTGTACTATAAGTTCGAATCACGGTAGAAGCCGCTGACTACAACCTTTTATTTTCCATTTTAATTAATGGAGTTGCAAACTGCTAGTAAAAATTTCTTATGCGAAATCTGAAGAATGCCTTTAAACATCAATCTCCGTCCGATTTCGACTTAGTAAATTAAGTTAATATCATGGATTTCTGCTTTGCAAATTCCAAGGTGCTTCACTGTAAAGTAGGTCCTGAAAAGATTCAAACCGACTGTCAACGATATAAATTTGAGCTTTGTTCGTCATATAGGTCTAACACGTCAGAAGGTTGTTTATGAAGTGCACATGTTCATTAATATAGTTCCCATCTTCTAAATTTTTGCAATAGCATTTAACTGTAGACGTTTTCTAACACCGGCGTTAGCAATTCCTTTCCGTTCTCTGAAGCCTTCAAAACGACAAATTTTTCTGGTTTAAATCTGATGACCTTAACTATCACTTCCGATCAACAATAAATACTTCATGAACCCATACATGGAACTCCAAATGTGCAGTGTGCCTGCACTGCTACAGAGCATGCATTGCAAGGTATTCACACAGTTTATCGCATAGACTTACCGTAAGGAATGAAACAAGAACTGTAATACACCTTACACCACAGACGCTCACTCTGGCTTGACTGGTTAGCACACTGGACTCGCATTCGGGAGGACGACGGTTCAATCCCGTCTCCGGCCATACTGATTTAGGTTTTCCGTGATTTCCCTAAATCGCTTCAGGCAAATGCCGGGATGGTTCCTGTGAAAGGGCACGGCCGATTTCCTTTCCCATCCTTTCCTCACCCGAGCTTGCGCTCCGTCTCTAATGACCTCGTTGTCGACGGGACGTTAAACACTAATCTCCTCCTCCTCCTCTGGCTTGACGAAAACATCCAAACATTGACCAAAAGGTGCACAAATAGTTAAGTTTGAAAGGAAAAGAAATGAGGTATGAAGCATTTATAAATTCATCGAATGTAGTGAGGTGGTTTAATTTCGTCCCAGTCTATAAAATTAATTTCGGGCCATACTCAGCTCTTGCCGATTACCCGCCTACTAATCAGGGCGTCTGTCTCCGTTGCTTTTGAGCGTGAATGGAAATTGTAGAAATTTTCTGTGGAGCAACATTTAATAATAAAGCGTTTTAAATCATCAAAAGCGATGAGCGGTAGCAGGCGCTTTCGATAAAGAACGGGGGAGTGCAGCGCCGCTGCTGTCGCCACGGCCGCTGCCAGTAGCCAGCAAATGGATCGCGGAGCTTTGCCGCATACGGCGTCCAGAGGAGGACAGTCTGCAGGAAATCTGCCGCAAAATCGTTACTAGATAAAATTTTGATATCGGTGTGTCACAAAGCGAAATAGATTGGATCTGCTCTACCATTACATTCACGTCTTCAGCATTCAGACAGAAGAGGCTATAAAAATGTATTATGCCAGCTTCTCTCGATCCACTGACATTATGAACAGAAACAACGCACACTACCGCTAGACCACAGGCGTAATCAGCCTAGAGTCTCTCTATCTTGGGACAAGTTTTCCTCCAGGAAGTGCCGCAGTCTACAGTGTTGCCAGATTGTGCAGATAACCGGACTTAGAGAATTAGCGAGTTGGCCAGTTTTTTTGTCCCATGTCGCGATCGGCGCGGACTTAGCCTCTGAAGCGGCCGGCCGCCGGTCGAGTTTTATGTCAAAGAGTGTACATTAATAACGGTTGTAACAGCCAGAATGTTCAGTCGAAGCGTGCAGACGTGCATGCATTGTGTCGGATGTAAAATGGCGGATGCCAATTTGTGGGATGGTGTTCCACGCCTGTTGCGCTTGGTAGGTCAACATAGGGACTGTTAACGTTGAATGAATAAGAGGCTGGCGTTGTCCAATGAGGTCCTCTATCCGCTCGACTGGAGACAGATCTGGTGATTCAGCGGTCCGAGGAAACATGTCGACACTGAGCAGAGCTCTTCGGAATGCTATTTATGACTGGTAGCGCAACACATCGAATCACCACATTCCTGTAATATTTTGCGGCCAGGGTACATGCAATAGCCTGCTGTCATACGAAATAGCATCCCAGACGACAATCCCAGGTGTAGGTCCAGTGTGTCTAGCGGACAGACAGATTGGCTGCAGGCCCTCAACTGGCCCCATCGCTACGAACACACAGTAATCAATGTAATCACAAATGGCGGTGATTTGGGGGTCAGTGGAATGCAAGCTATGGGCGTGTGGCTCGAAGCTTTCCTTGAAGAAGCCGATTTGTAACAGCACGCTGTGTGACTGTGGCGCCAAATGCTGTTTAAATTGCTGCTGTAGATGTAGCACAATGCGGCAGAGCCATGGGCTAAACACATTGGTCTTCCCTCTCGGTTCTGCCACGTAGCCGTCTGGAGTCAGGTCTTCTTGCGACCGTATATTATCGTGACTACCGCTGCCAGCAGTCATGTGTGGTGGCTACATTTCTGCCCAAATCTTTCTACAGTATCACAGAAGGTACATCCAGCTTCTCGCAGCCCTGTAACACAACTTTGTTCAAACTCAGGGAGGTGTTGACAGTGGCGTCTTTGTCGCCATAAAGGCAGTCTTGACTACAATCAAGTCATCAACTATGATCTCATAGGTAAATAACGCTCATGACGATTGCAACGTGTATTTGAAGCAATACTGATTTGCTTCTCATAGTGGCGCTACTAGCGCAACTCTTATGCGACTGCTGCGAAATATGCGTAGACACCATCTTTCAGATGTCGAAACACTTCTACCAAGTTTCGTTTATATCGCACAACTCCTTCTTAGTGTTGCAATTTTCTTTTTTCCATGGTGATATCATTAGGTCTTGTCATCACTGGACCTACTTCAACCAAACTTGATATACATATCACTTATAGTCTGGAAAGAATCGCTGTGGGTATGAACCACCTACCTGTCAAACGGGTGGGAGGGGGGTGAAAAAGAAGTGTACGCCATGACGTGCGAATTCCCAGGTTTTATTCAGTATTTGGAACGAGAGTACATTTTTTTTTTTTTTTTGTCATCAGTCTACTGACTGGTTTGATGCGGCCCGCCACGAATTCCTTTCCTGTGCTAACCTCTTCATCTCAGAGTAGCACTTGCAACCTACGTCCTCAATTATTTGCTTGACGTATTCCAATCTCTGTCTTCCTCTACAGTTTTTGCCCTCTACAGCTCCCTCTAGTACCAGGGAAGTCATTCCCTCATGTCTTAGCAGATGGCCTATCATCCTGTCCCTTCTCCTTATCAGTGTTTTCCACATATTCCTTTCCTCTCCGATTCTGCGTAGAACCTACTCATTCCTTACCTTATCAGTCCACCTAATTTTCAACATTCGTCTATAGCACCACATCTCAAATGCTTCGATTCTCTTCTGTTCCGGTTTTCCCACAGTCCATGTTTCACTAAAGAGAGTACTTAATGACTTAAAACAAACTTTACACATAATTTCAAATCTCTACGAAACTTCCTCTTGCCTACAAATCCTACAATATGATGAAAGGAAAAGCTTAATCGCTTACTATATTTGCGCCGTTCATACAGTAAAACTACCGCATTAAGCATGACATAATATATCTAAATTTATTGCTCCTTTGCTCCTAACTGTTTTCGCAAGATGTCTGGCATACGGTACCTACAGGATTATAAAATTATACGACACATGTTTCAGAGCATTCACACCAGGCTGACGCCGGTGGCGACACCTACAACGTGCTGACATGAGGAAAGTTTCCAACCGATTTCTCATAGACAAACAGCAGTTGACCGGCGTTGCCTGCTCAAACGTTGGGGATCGTGCAGCCACGTCTCGATCCCTGAGTCAACAGATGGCGACATTTGCAAGAAAACATCCACTTGCCAAACAGTTCGCCGTCTTTGGCAGCAGCATGGATTATCAGCTCGGAGACCATGGCTGCGGTTACCCTTGACCCTGCATCACAGACAGGAGCGCCTGCGATGGTGTACTCAATGACGAACCTGGGTGCACGAATGGCAAAACGTCATTTTTTCGGATGAATCCAGGTTCTGTTTACATCATCATGGTAGTCGCATCCGTGTTTGGTGACATCGCGGTGAACGCACATTGGAAGCGTGTATTCGTAATCGGCATACTGCCGTATCACCCGGCGTGATGGTATCGGGTGCCATTGGTTACACGTCTCGGTCACCTCTTGTTCGCAGTGACGGCACTTTGAACAGTGGACGTTACATTTCAGATGTGTTACGACCCGTGGCTCTACCCTTCATTCGATCCCTGCGAAACCCTACATTCCAGCAGTATAATGCACGACCGCATGTTGCAGGTCCTGCACGGGCCTTTCTGGATATAGAAAATGTTCGACGGCTGCCCTGGCCAGCACATTCTCCAGATCTCTCACCAATTGAAAACGTCTGGTCAATGGTGGTCGAGCAACTGGCTCATCACAATACGCCAGTCACTACTCGTGTTGAACTGCGGTATCGTGTTGAAGCTGCATGGGCAGCTGTACCTGTGCACGACATCCAAGCTCTGTTTGACTCAATGCCCACGCCTATCAAGGCCGTTATTACGGCCAGAGGTGGTTGTTCTGGGTACCGATTTCTCAAGTTGTATGCACCCAAACTGCATGAAAATGTAATTACATGTCATTTCTAGTATAATATATTTGTCCAACGAACACCCGTTTATCACCTGCATTTCTTCTTGGTGTAGCAATTTTAATGGCCAGTAGTGTAAGTACATGGAGGACAGCACCAGTTATTTATAATACAGTGTGAAACTAAAAGTTGTAAAATGTAGGATGCGAAAGGTTATTCAGGTCTAGTACAGCAGTCACATTGCAGTCATGCGAGTCGAAGAACCTCAAGGGAAACCAGTAGCTGAACATCAAGTTAGACAAGGTTCTACACTGAGCCGTGCTGCGGCTCTCATTGATGCTGTATCTAGGTTTCCGGCCTCTGTTACAGACCAGACAGTATCATTTAGTTGGCATGGTTGCGGTTGTTTGTCTTCTTCTCGTGTTGACAGGCGCCACTCGGTTTCGCAATCGTTGACTGTCCGCTAGTGGCAGAGCGGTGGTTATCGATATGTAGTTACTGTTGCCCTATCTTTGGGGCGACGTCATTGTTTTTCTGGGTCGTGTGAGTGTGCTAGTTAGGTTGGGAACTCAGGAGGAGCCAGGTCCGTGCAGTGTCAGAACATGCCGGGACCGCCGGATGAAAGGGATGTGGTCACGAAGGTGCACGACCTCGTCGTAAACCGGATCCAGCAAGCTTTAAGATGAGTGCACTTCAATCCAAGTAGAGAAACCTCTACTTTTGTGATATCTCGCGATTTTTCAGTGACTTGGATTCGTGGTGCTGCTCGTAGTGTCGCCGAGGCGAAAATCAGTGGGTGGAGTGCTTTCTACTCTGGTGATAGTGGTTCCTTTCTCGTTCTGGCGCTCTGAACACAGTATTCTGGGGACGTAGTGCAGACCGTCGGTTCCGGGTTCGGCGTATTGTTCCATCGTTGCATTTGGTTTATCGGACGTCAGGTAGCTTCAGAAAGACTATCATTAGTCATTCGTTGGACTGCCACTAGTCTGAGTTACCATCTTGTGAAGTGAATGCAGCTCTTGGCTGCCTGTCTCACCGCTCGCAACAATGTTTGTTGCTGGATCTTTCGATTCCTGGAGCACCGTCTGTGGCCCCTTGTGTTACAAAGTTTACCATCATCTTACTTCACCCGTTTGGTGATCAGTTGCTTGTATTTTTAAATATACCTTTGCTACTGTATTTGCTGTTTTACAGCCGGTTTCTAAATTTTTTATATTATTACCGTTCATAGCGTGTAAGCCCTTCAGCTGTGATTGTGGTCATTTGTCTTAAAATTTTAATTTAGTATTTGTATTTTAGCAGTAAGCCTTAAAACCTTATTTACTGACATTCCTGGTGTCTGATGCCTTCTGCTGTGTTTGTGGTTTTTTTTTTTTTTTTTTTTTTTTAATGGGCTTGTAGTCCGGGGTGATATGTTACAATACAGCATCACCGGTCTATTGCGGTCTAACTGTGTTGGTGAGCCAGTAAATTTCAACTGTGCAGTGACTGCGTCACTGCAATTCACTTTGGAGGTGTGGCGGTGGGACTTGTAGTCCCGTACCACCCTCTGACGGTGACTTACTTTAATATTTCAATACCTGTAAGTTGTAAACTGCTGCGAGTTCTTAAACAATTCTTAATTTATTGCCATTCTTGGCGTGTAAGGCCCTGAGCCGTGATTGTGATCTCTTGCCATAAAATTCTAATTTCGTTTTTGTATTTACGCAGTAAGCCTTTAAAACCTTATTTACTGCCATTCCCGGCGGCTGATGTCATCTGCTGTGTTTGTGGCGACTTGCCTTTTAATATTTAAATACCTGTAATTTGTAAGTTGCAGCGAGTTTTTAGCAATAACTAATTTATTACCATTCCTGGCGTGTAAGGCCTTCTGTCCAGATCACAGTGGTTTGCTTTTAAAACATCATCTGTTGTATCTGTATTTAACAGTGATTTTCTAAATTGTAACTCACTGGAAACACTATTATTTAGACTGTTGTTTATGCCTTCATTAATAACGTGTGGTATTTTTTATTTATTGTTGAGTCTGGAATTACTGGTTTAAAATAAATTGTGTGTAATTGTAAAAGGCAACCAATAGTAAGTGATTACGGCCCCGTCCACAATTGTAACCGAATCCTGCTTTCCCTTGAGTACCACCAGGCTTTATACACTTCCCCTCGTTATTTACTATGTATACTGCGCAAGCTGAATAGGAAATTAAGGAGAAATTTTGGAACGTAAATTATGTTCAGGGAAAAAAAGTAGAAACTCTCTCATGAGCAGCAGAGAAGCAGTTGAACGGAACGAATGGCGTGTTGAAAATGCGTTGTGAGAGGAACATCAAAGTAGTCGGAACTAGGGTAATGAAATTCAGTGGAATTAAATCAGACTAGGCTGGTGGTTTTATACTAGAAAGTGAAATGCTAGGAGTAACAGATGACATGTACTACTTGCGTAGCAAAGTAACTCATGATGTCCGAATCAGAGAGGATATAAAATGCAGGCTGCTTGCAGCGAGGAAAGGATTTCTAAAAAGAGGAATTTCTTAACATCGAATATAAATTTAGATGTTTGGAAATCTTCTGTGAAAGTGTTTGTCTCCGGTGTAGTCTTGTACGGAAGTGACATACGTAGGCAGCTCGGAGAAGATGCGGATATAAGCTTTCGAAATGTGCTACAGAAGAGTGGTGAAACCCAGAAGGATAGATAGTCTAATCATTGAGTAGGTACTGAATTAAACCGAAGAGAACATAAATTTATCGCATAACTTGACTAAAGAATGCATCGTATGATAGAACACATTCTAAGGCATCGCCAGTTGGCTAACGGAGGTAAATACGGAGGGAGAACAAATTGTAGAGGGACACCAAGGCTTGTATTCAGTAAGTAGGTTGAAATGGGTGTAGGTGGTACTAGTTATGCAGACATAAAAAGAGTTTCGTAAGGCAGATTATAGAAGAGACTGAATCAAACAATTCTTCGCAGTAAAGGTCACAATCACAGATCAGATGTACGTTTTTGTTCCATAGATCCACAACGCAAGACCTTCAAGCATGGCAAACATGTCATAAAACAAGAAAACGTAATAGACATTGACAGAAAATGAGATAAGCTAATATTCCTTACGTAGATCGTAAGTGAAAAGAAGGTCTTGCAGGCCGGCCGGTTCTAAGTTCAAGGGGACTGATACACCTCAGAAGTTAAGTCTCATAGTGCTCAGAGCCACTTGAACCAGTTTTTGAAAAATGTGGTATGCTGTGAAAGTGATGTGCGAAATTATGTACGTCTTACTATCGCTATTATTATTTATAGGTGACTTTTCTTACAAAATCTGTCGTCTGGGGTATCTAAGCGATCATTCAGTAAATACAATGTACTGCTTAACGGGTATTTTTTGCTTATCTTTTGAATTTGATTGTTTTAACAAGCTCTGTGATCTCCTTGGGCAGTTTATCGTACAGTATTATTGTTACGCAGGAAAACTATTTTTAGTGTTATGTTTATTCTTTCTTGAATAGCGTAAGTTCTGTCAAGCTATCGTCCCATGATCATGGACAAAGCTGTCCGTGCAGTAATTATCAATGTTATTTTTGATGCGTAAGACTGACTCGCAAATGTACTCGCATGCTGTAGTTAAAATCTCCAGGATCTTGGACAGATGTTTCAGTGAGCTTGACTACTATGTTTGGTTATTATTGTTATGGCCTTTTTCTGTATTTTGAATACTGTTTTCATATTTTTTGGATTTGTTCTACAGAATAAAATGCCAGAGCTAAGAGCTAAGTGTAATTATGAACAGCATGTAACTAAAAGACACTGAACATTGCACGCTGATGGAAGGACTCTAAGGACATGATACACTGACGACATTCTGTCTGCAAGTATCTTCGTGTGTTCACTACCCGCTCACAGAAAAGGTCGAATGGGCATCTGTTGTTTAAAATTATTAGTTGAAGAAGTCACCACAATAAGTGCACTGATATCGCTTATGCGCCGACGATAAACTCTGTCTCAGATTTTATTGGAGTGATGGTGTATTATTTCCACTGAAAAACCAAAATATTAAACCACTGTCAACAGTTCGATGGATGTCATTTTGTGGCGTCAAGGGCACGTGAAATGGTGAGGGAAGTATATAAATGGGGCAGATGCAAATGGAGAATCATTGTAACAACGATACAGGCGGCAAATGCTGAAATCCAGTGGCAATAACGACTTTGACAAAGGACAGATTATTATGGCGGAGTGTCTAAGAAAGTACGAAAATCAGAAAGGCGAAGCTGGTCAGCTGTTCTCATGCTGCTAACGTGAACATCTGCGAAAAATAGTTACAGACGGTGAAACCAAGAGCAGGCCACAAGATGGTGTACGTCCACGTTTTGTACAAAACGTGTAGATCAGAGGCTTGTCCTCTCTGGGTAGCAGGTTAGGCGGAGGTTAACAGATATGGCGACAGAGTACAATGCGGTGGAGATAAAAGCGCTTCGGAACACGCTGTTTAGTGCACATTGTTGAACGTGGTCTCGCGGTAGCGTTCTCGCTTCTCGAGCACTGGGTCCCGGGTTCGATTCCCGGCGGAGTCATGGATTTTCATCTGCCTCGAGATGACTGGATGTTGTGTCACCTTCGTCATCATCATTTTTCCCCATTACGGTCGGAGGAAATCAATGGCAAACCACCTCAGCTGGGACCTTGCCTAGTACGGTGGTGCGGGTCTCCCGCATCGTCCCCTACGCTCTGTCAAGGAGTATGGGACATCATCATCGTTGAACGTGGTGCTCTGCAGCAGGCGACTCCTGCGTGTTCCCACGATGCCCAAAGATATCATCAGTTCCGTTTGAGGAGCATAATTGTGAACTCACATCTTAGTCATCAAATTAGCTTGATACGAACGCAATGCAGTACGTCCGCAATGCCGTAGGAAACATTCTAGCGGCCTGTAATTTACTGCAGTTGGCTGAGCTATGCGCAGACTTCTGGTGCCAGATATCTCCGGAAACCTATCTAAGAGTTGTCGAATTCACGACACGTCGAATCTCTGCTTTGTTACTTAGAGGTGTAGGTGGACTAACCGTCTATTAAGCACGTAGTCGCAATATTTTGGCCGATCAGTCTATGATATGGCAGGCCAGAAGCCTTCAGGAAAGTAGCGTGGCTGCCTGCAGACGCCAGAGAGCTCGTGTTCGGAGTTCAGACATTTTTCTGTCGCGGGCAAGTAGCTGCAGTAGACGGCCAGGGTGACGTCACTCATTTTGAGCGGGAGTAACGGCAACGAGCCGGAGAAATGTCAGGGAGGCTGGCCGGGCAGCCAGGAAGTCCTTCACCGCCGAGATTAATGTTTTCGCGCACAGCCAAAAGAAAGTCGTTACAGTGTTGCTCCAAGGAGTCGATTAACGCGCCTGGTGTAAAGTTCAGCGACGCCTTTTGTGGAAGCTTGCTGACACGTGTCCTCTGGTGTACACTCGTTCATTCCAGGCCGAAGTAGCCGACAGATCGAGGACAGACTGGGGAAGGAAAGGATTGATAATCATCGCCCAGTCACTTGCTAATGTATGGCTGTGATGATGGGGATGAGTTTCCTAATGTGAAATATTGATGTTTATGTCTGTATCTGCTAGATAAAGGAATTAAATACAATGTTAACACACATATTACACACGAGACAAAGGAGAATTTTATCACTGGAAAAGAGCTGATAGTAAAACAATGTGAAAGGTACAGTAACTCAAACTCCCATACAGAGCTGATAAAAAATTAGTTGCAGAGTGTGGTATCAAAGTTCGATACCACAGATATCGATCGCGGTCCGTAGTAGATATTGCTGGACCCGCGAGTCGCGGACTAGCGCCATTAACGCCTCTCCGTGGCTTGTGACAAGTATTTAGCGAGCTCTCGTCCACTCTCGCCCCGGACGTCAATTAGAAATATAGCATAGCCTTCAGCTTATAGGAAGCAACCTCTAATAAGGCGCTTAGTCAAGTATGGCGTAAGTAATACCTCTATAGATATGTTTGTAATTATAGTCTGTATCTGCAACGACTGAAATAATTAGTAGTCGTTGGTAAAAAATAATATATATTGTCGTTAACATGTGTCACCGGCATCTTCATATGCTGCATACGTATAATGACAAAGGAAAAGAAAAGTAATATATCGTCAGGAACCATAAGTGAAGAAGACAAAACATCCAGAAGAATAATCAATAGACTTAGAAACAACAGGGCGCTCATCACAAAAGCCGACAAGGGCAGCACTTTGGTGATAAAGAGACAGGAGAAATACAGAAATAAAGCTCTAAAATTTCTGGAAAACAACAACTAGTGAAGCTAAATGGTTCAAATGGCTCTGAGCACTATGGGACTTAACTGCTGTGGTCATCAGTCCCCTAGAACTTAGAACTACTTAAACCTAACTGACCTAAGGACATCACACACATCCATGCCCGAGGCAGGATTCGAACCTACGACCGTAGCGGTCGCGCGGTTCCAGACTATAGCGCCTAGAACCACTCGGCCACCCCGGCCGGCTAGTGAAGCTAACCAGTGATCTGACAAAGGTACTATAAAAAACACAGATATAGCTAATTCGCATCTCAAACATATTTACAAAACAGAAAATTAAATGGCTAAAACAAGAGAACACACTCTAAAATCCAAATAAAAAAATCACTAGCAAGATGTACCAAAACAGCTACTTGGAAACATTGTAAGTGCATCTACGTATCATCCAACGAGGGAAATACACACATAATGAACGAACAATATGTACACACCAACAATAGAGACATATGCACCATTAAAGGGATGATACAAAAGCTCAGACACATCAACGTTAAGTGTGTAATCTGTCTTGCAATGCGTGATATGTGTGGATGTTTCCATAGGATTTTCAAGATGGAGTGACATGTGTAGACTGAGGGATGAAATTCCCCTGGGTAACTGAATGAGGAACTCAGTGAGGCACTCCTTTGGAACTGTATCATCATCATCATCATCATCATTTAAGACTGATTATGCCTTTCAGCGTTCAGTCTGGAGCATAGCCCCCTTATAAAATTCCTCCACGATCATCTATTAAGTGCTAACATTGGTGCCTTTTCTGATGTTAAGCCTATTACTTCAAAATAATTCTTAACCGAATACAGGTACCTTCTCCTTGGTCTGCCCCGACTCCTCCTACCCTCTACTGCTGAACTCATTAATCTCTTGGGTGACCTTGCTTCTCCCATGCGTGTAACATGACCCCACCATCTAAGCCTGTTCGCCCTGACTACTACATCTATAGAGTTCATTCCCAGTTTTTCTTTGATTTCCTCATTGTGGACACCCTCCTGCCATTGTTCCCATCTACTAGTACCTGCAATCATCCTAACTACTTTCATATCCGTAACCTCAACCTTGTTGATAAGGTAACCTGAATCAACCCAGCTTTCGCTCCCATCCAACAAAGTTGGTCGAAAGATTGAACGGTGCACAGATAACTTAGTCTTGGTACTGACTTCCTTGTTACAGAAGAGAGTAGATCGTAGCTGAGCGCTCACTGCATTAGCTTTGCTACACCTCGCTTCCAGTTCTTTCACTATGTTGCCACCCTGTGAGAATATGCATCCTAAGTACTAGAAACCGTCCACCTGTTCTAACTTTGTTCCTCCTATTTGGCACTCAATCCGTTTATATTTCTTTCCCACTTACATTACTTTCGTTTTGGAGATGCTAATCTTCATACCATAGTCCTTACATTTCTGATCTAGCTCTGAAATATTACTTTGCAAACTTTCAGTCGAATCTGCCATCACAACTAAGTCATCTGCATATGCAAGACTGCTTATTTTGTGTTCACATATCTTAATCTCACCCAGCCAGTCTATTGTTTTCAACATATGATCCATAAATAATATGAACAACAGTGGAGACAGGTTGCAGCCTTGTCTTACCCCTGAAACTACTCTGAACCATGAACTCAATTTACCGTCAGCTCTAACTGCTACCTGACTATCCACGTAAAGACCTTTACTGCTTGCAAAAGATTGCCTCCTATTCCATAATCTCGTAGAACAGACAATTACTTCCTCCTAGGAACCCGGTCATATGCCTTTTCTAGATCTATAAAGCATAGATACAATTCCCTGTTCCACTCATAACACTTCTCCAATATTTGCCGTAAGCTAAAGATCTGGTCTTGACAACCTCTAAGAGGCCTAAACCTACACTGCTTTTCATCCAATTGGTCCTCAACTAATACTTGCACTTTGCTTTCAACAATACCTGAGAAGATTTTACCCACAACGCTGATTAAAGAGATATCTCTGTAGTTGTTACAATCTTTTCTGTTTCCATGTTTAAAGATTGGTGTGATTACTGCTTTTGTCCAGTCTGATGGAACCTGTCCCAACTCCCAGGCCATTTCAATTATCCTGTGTAGCCATTTAAGACATGACATTCCACTATATTTGATGAGCTCCGACTTAATTTCATCCACCCCAGTTGCTTTATTGCACTGCAATCTATTGACCATTTTCTCCACTTCCTCAAATGTGATCCTATTTCTATCATCATTCCTATCCTATTCTACCTCGAAATCTAAAACATTACTGATCGTATTTTCACCTACATTGAGCCCAAGGCATCCACATGATTCACCAGCAGTTTTCCTGACCTGTCCAAAATACTTGTCATTTCCTTCTTACCTCCCTTTCGAAGATTGCTAATTACACTCCAGAACGGTTTTCCAGCAGCTTGACCCATAGTCTCCAACCTGTTTCCAAAGTCATCCCAAGATTTCTTCTTGGATGCTGAAATTATCTGTTTGGCTTTGTTTCTTTCTTCAACATAACTTCCTCTGTCTACCTGAGTTCTAGTATGTAGCCATTTTTGATACGCCTTCTTTTTCCTTTTACAGGCTGCCTTGACTGTGTCATTCCACCAAGCTGTTTGCTTCATCCTACTCTTACTCACTACTGTTCCAAGATATTCTTTAGCCATTTCTAGTACTGTGTCCCTGTACCTTGTCCATTCCTTTTCCAATGACTGCAATTGACTACATTCAACTAACTGGTACCTTTCTGAGATCGCTGTTATGTACTTGTGCCTGATTTCCTTATCCTCTTTCTCCACTCTCATCCTCCTACATATGGACCTGACCTCCCGCACTTTCGGCCTCACAATCCCAATTTCACTGCAGATTAAATAATGATCAGTGTCATCAAAGAATCCCCTGAATACACGTGTGTCCCTCACAGCCTTCCTGAATTCCTGATCTGTTATTATATAGTCAATGACAGATCTGGTTCCCCTGCCTTCCCAAGTATACCGGTGAATGTTCTTATGTTTAAAAAAGGAGTCTGTGATTACTAAGCCCCTACTGGCACAGAAATCCAAGAGTTGTTTCCCGTTCCTGTTGGTCTCCATATCCTCTCCAAATTTACCCATAACCTTTTCATACCCTTCTGTTCGATTTCCAATCCTGGCGTTAAAATCACCCATGAGCAGAACACTGTCCTTGTCCTTTACTCTAACAATTACATCACTGAGTGCCTCATAAGAACTATCCATCTTATCTTCATCTGTCCCTTCACAATGCGAATATAATGACACAATCCTGATTTTCTTGCTAGACACTGTCAAATCTATCCACATCAGACGTTCGTTTACATACCTTATTGCAACTACGCTGGGTTCCATTTCTTTCCTGATGTAAAGCCCTACACCCCATTGTGCTATTCCTGATTTGACTCCTGACTGGTAGACCTTGTATTCTCCCACTTCCTCTTCTTTCTCACCCCTTACCCGAATGTCACTAACAGCTAAAACGTCCAGCCCCATCTTACTTGCAGCCTCTGCCAGCTCTACCTTCTTTCCGGAGTAGCCCCCATTGATATTAATAGCTCCCCATCTCATTACCATTTGTTTGCCAAGTCGTATCTTAGGAGTCCCTGGTTTGTCAGTTAGAGGTAGGACTCCGTCACCTCCAAAGGTTCGAGTCATTTTGCTCTGATTGTTGCCAGCATCATATTTAAAGTACCAGGGAAGCAGGTTGCTAGCCTTACTTGTCCAGAGTCCCATTGGGTATTACCTCTAACGGTTGAGGGACTAACCGGTGGATTTGGTAGTCTTTGCCGTATGAGCACAAAGGTGACCACGACTCAGACTATGTCCGAGATGCCCTGCCTTATTCCAAAGTAACTGGTATCCCGACTGTCGGGACCACTTACTTGGCCAATCATACGTTGCCCGTGGTTCATGAACTAGGACATGACTACAGGAACCCACACCATGAACCACTGTAGGCTCTGCAAAAAAGACAAGAGAATCGCTGAACAGGAGGCAAAGATTTGTGCCCTTCACGCTCAGTTAGATCACGCGCTATTGGAACTAGATAGATTGAAGGGGGGAAAAGGTCGTGGGAACTGGGTAAAGGTAAAAAGTAATGGGCTAAAGGGGAACAACTCATCAACTTCTTCTGCATTTGAGCTATCAATATCGAATAAATTTGGCTTTTTAGCTGAAGTAGGAGGGAGAGAGTCTCATACAAACTTTAGGTTTTAGTAGGCTGAAGCAGGCTTCTAGCCAAGAAACTCAGTGTATGTCACTACCAAAAGATAGTAGAAAAAAAGAGTCTTGCTACTAGTTAGTAGCCTAGGGAGGGGGGTAGGTCAGATGGTGCACGAAAAGTTAAGAGGTGGCTACTAGCTCACAGGTATTGTGAAGCCAAATGCTAGCCTTAGCCAGGTGACAGAGGACATAGGAAAATTGTGCATAGGTTTTTGGAAAGGGGATCAGGTCATTATAGAAGGTGGAGCAGGAAACAGCCAGGTTAAGAACAATAATTACAGCATTAGGGGTGACCTGGGCAGAATAGGAGTAGTAACTACACACACAAATGTGAGTTTCATTGAGCTCCTGGAGCGCCATGAGCAGCTCTGGATTAATACTGCTGTGGGCCATGTTAACTCTGAGTTGAGAATGTTACTGCTGAGTGAAATGAATCCTCATATGAGTGCAGTGCCCGTTGTTAGAATTGGGACATGGGGTTACAATAGCTGTGGCTTACACCTAAATAGGAGATGGATATATAGGTTGGCTGAACTTCTTGCAGGAAATGCACAGGGGGCCACCATCTCCCTGTGGTTACTGGTGTCAAGAGAGGCACCTTTTTTAGGTCTGAATCAAGTTTCAGGCATCCTTTTTTGAAAGAAGTCACTATTACAGAAAAGCCCCAAAAGAACGCACAGAAAAGTAAGGTTAGCTTTTTACACCAAAATATTAGAGGATTGAGTAATAAGTGTAAGTAGGCTGTTTATGTTTTCTTATTGGCAACGTTACGTAGCACTCTGTATGAAAATCACTGGCTGTGCTGTGTGCAGTCTGTGGCTAGTTTGCATTGTCGTCTGCCATTGTAGTGTTGGGCAGCGGCAGCTGGATGTGAACAGCGCGTAGCGTTGCGCAGTTGGAGGTGAGCCGCCAGCAGTGGTGGATGTGGGGAGAGAAATGGCGGAGTTTTGAAATTTGTAAGACTGGATGTCATGAACTGCTATATATATATATTATGACTTTTGAACACTATTGAGGTAAATACATTGTTTGTTCTCTATCAAAATCTTTCATTTGCTAACTATGCCTGTCAGTAGTTAGTGCCTTCAGTAGTTTGAATCTTTTATTTAGCTGGCAGTAGTGGCGCTCGCTGTATTGCAGTAGTTCGAGTAATCAAGATTTTTGTGAGGAAAGTGATTTGTGAAACGTATAGGTTAATGTTAGTCAGGGTCATTCTTTTGTAGGGATTTTCGAAAGTCAGATTGCGTTGCGCTAAAAATATTGTGTGTCAGCTTAAGCACAGTCATGTATAATTGTTCTAAGGAGACGTTTCATAAGGTAGAAGAGATTCTTGCCTGCTTGCAGAGTTTAGAGGAAAAGATGAACATCCTGTGCCTGTCTGAGCACCACATAACCACAGGGTTAGTGAAGCTAAATATAAATGCTTACTGTCTAGCAGCTTACTCATGCAGAGTTAATATGGGAAAACGAGGAGTTGTTGCATATATTAAGATAGAATGCAAGTTCAAAAGCATTGGCACAAGTAGATTTTTGTAGTGATCAGCACAAAGAAGTGTGTGCTTGTGAATTGCTGCTGAAAAACAGTTCACTTTTAATTTCAACAGTATATAAATCCCCACTGGGAAATTTTGAACTATTTATGAGGAAGCGGGATTCCTTACTGTGCTGTGTGTCAGATATCAGCAAGCAGTTAATAATCTTTGATGACTTCAGTGTTGATTGTCTAAAGGATTCTGATAAAAAATTATCTGGAAACCTTATTAGGATCCTACAATGTGATCTCAGTAGTTAACTATCCAACACAGGTGGATAAAGACAATAGGTTCCCTAATTGATAATGTTTTCTTTGATGAGGCACAAAGCTAGAAAATGACTTTTACCCAGTAACAAATACTCTCTATGACCATGATGCACAGTTAGTCAAGATAAATGAGATAGTGCCTTACAGTGTGTATACACCTCAGTGGAAGTCAGTCAGAATCATTATTGACTACAGGGCAAATGTTTTTAAGAGTAGTTTACAAGAAACAATCTGGGATGAAATTTATAAAGAACCAAATGCCAATATAAAATGTAATCTATTTTATGATAAATTCATCTCAGTATTTGGAAATAGCTTTCCACATAAGCTAATCAGAAGGGTTAATAAACAGCCATGTAAAAAAACCATAGATCGCTAAGGGGATTAAAGTAACTTGTGAAAGAAAAAGGGAAATGTATCTTTTGGCAAGAACAAGTAGAGACTCTGCAGTAGTTGTGCACTACAAGATCTACCCAAAATTACTAAGGAAGATATTAAAAAATCAAGAAACATTCACATAATGTCAGAAATCAGTACATCTGACAACAGAGTTAAGGCAGTATGGAATGTAGTGAAGCATGAGACAGGACAACCAACCACAGAAGAGGATAATATTACTATTAAATTGAATGGACAGGTTATAAATGACAAGTTACAGGTAGCAAATGTATTTGATAATCGTTTCTTAAACATAGTAGAAAGCACAGGGACCAACAGTTCAAAAGAAAGAGCACAGCAATATGTTGAAGATGTAACTCTCATAAAATTACATCATCCTCTCAAGAATAAAAGCTCTTCTGGTTTTGGTAGTCTTTCTAATAGAGTACTATATATTTGTTCCCATATAATAAGTCCAGTACTATCCAAAATATGTAATGCATCACTAAGTCAAGGAATTTTCCAGAGAAACTAAAACATGCTGTTGTTAAACTGCTCTTTAAGAAAGGTGATGAAAGAGACGTCAGGAATTGCCGACTTATTTCACTGCTGACATGATTTTCCAAAATTTTTGAGAACATATTCCAGAACAGTATTTCACATTGGCAACAATAATATCATCAGCAAACCACAGTTTGGGTTTCAGAAGGGTTGCTCTACTAAGATGCCATTTACATGTTCACACAGCAGATATTACAAAAGTTACATAACAAAACAGCACCAGTAGGTATTTTCTGTGACCTATCCAAGGCATTTGATTGTGTGAATCATAGTATACTCCTAGATAAACTCAGGTTGTATGGGATTGACGGTATAGCCAATCAAAGGATCATGTCTTATCTAACAAAAGAATGCAGAAAGTTGAACTTAGTAGTAATTCAACCAATGGAATGCAGAGACATAATTCTGACTGGGGAGAAATCATGTATGGTGTTCCCCAAGGCTCAACCTTAGGTCCATTACAGTTTCTCTACATGTAAATGATCTACCAACTAATATAAAAAAAGCAGAATTAGTTATTTTTGCAGATGACACCAGTATTGAAATCGCTCCCAGTATACATACAGAAATGGAAGAAATGGTGAACAAAGTTCTCAAAAGTATCACTGACTGATTTTGTGCGAATGGACTCACAATGAATTTCACAAAGACACATCATATTCAGTTCTGCACCTCTAGGGGTTCTGCACCAGTGATAGGTGTAACACATGGCGATGAAATAATACATAGGGCGGAAACTTCAGAATTCTTATATGTCCATACTGATTAGAATTTAAATTGAAAAAAAAAAACACATTTAGGAACCTGTAAAACAACCTAGGTCAACCACATTTGCTCTTACAATCATAGCAAATTTGGGGGAAAGAGAAATCAGTAATCTGACATATTTTGCTTATTTTCATTTAGTAATGTCATATGGAATACTGTTCTGGGGTAACTCATCGCTAAGAAAGAAGATCTTCATTGTCTAAAAACGTGCTGTAAGAATAATATGTGGTGCTCACCTGCGATCTTGCCGTAGACATTTGTTTAAGGAGTTGGGCATTATGATTACTGCTTCACAGTATATTTATTACCTCATGAAGTTTGGTGTAAATGATCCACTACAGTTCAAAAGGAACAATGAGATACATAATTACAACACTAGAAGAAAAAATGACATCCATTACTCAACATTACTCTTCAACATAGAAATGGGTGCACAATGCTGCAACAAAAATTTTTGATCTCTTAACCAGTGATACAAAATGTCTAACAGACAGCAAGATAAAATTTGAAAATAAATTGAAAAAAGTTTCTGCTTGCGAACTCATTCTATTCCGCAGAAGAATTTCTATGTTTGTAACGTGTAAAAGGTGGTGAGTAGGAATTGCGAACACAATCTGTATATCTTGTTTCCATTTCGGGGAAAAAATACAATTACATGGTGATGTTTAGAGTACAAACAGACGTAAAAACTGATTTGCAGTATGAATGTAAAATGACTTTTTCCACATCATGGCGACTTATCGTGCAAAATGATCCATGTGACATGAAAGTAACTAACTAACTATCTAGCTACAGTTACATTCACATCATTCGTCATCAGGTCCATGTGTACCATTAACCCCGCCACAGAAACCATCAGCATCATCAAACAGCAATTACAACAACAGAAAGAGATTCCCAAACCCCACACAATAGACATGAGAAATATTCTAAATTATTATGTCTCATTTCACAACCTGTTAACACATACCATGATGGACTTTCCAAGGAGTCACCAGTCAGTGGACTCCTAGCCAATATCTTCCTTAATCAAGTTCAGAATAAAATATTTGGAACTTCAGTAAGACATAAACAACACAGAAAAATATTACGTAAATTGAAGGAGAAGCGGGAGAGAAAGGAAAGAGAAGGGAAGGGAAGAAACTAATGATATCAGCTGCATCGCGACTTAATCTGGAATCGGCGGTGACGGGTGAAATGAGTGCCGTATCGGGACTCGATTCTGAGATCTCCTGCTTTTTATCGCAAATGCATGGACTATGCCGGCACTCTCCCTGGCTGATCCACATTCCTAATTAACGCCACCATTCCGTAATCCCCATTTATGTCCTCTATGCACGCTAACTTTAGATTCATGCAGGAGACCAAACTACATTGCATCGGCACCGAATGTTGTGAATTCATTGCTCATCGAGACGAATCAGTTATATGAATGCGTGGTATCAGTTATTTTGAACATATCCTAAAGTACACACACCACACATTTATAAAACAGAAGAATATACTGGTCTCACTACGTGGATGACATCATAATTGTGGTAGATGAAACACATAGTCCCATCAAACTATCTCAAAATGGCAAGCACAGTCCATCCAAGGACAATATTCACCATAGAAACAGAAGAAGATGTAAAGATAAACTTCCTTGGCCACACGGTACAATTAACAACGAGCAACATCCATTTACCACATTCAGGAAACTCACCTTCGCCAACGCAGCCCTACACAAAATCTCTACGCACCCTATTGCTTACAAACAAGCTGGTGTCTAACACATACTGCAGGATATGACAACAATGCGTAAATGGTAAACTCGCAGGATAGGCAACATTCTCGTAAAGCAGAGACTGAAGATTGCCTACATAACAGGTAACTCAACAGAGAGAAAACAGCGAAGAACCGGTAACAACACAGACAAATACAACACATTTGGTATTTACCAAATGACATGTCAGGAATGCAGTTTGATTAATAATGTACATACAAGCAGAAATTTGAGTATTAGGTACACTGGAGACAGGAGAGCATGAAAATGTTCCAACTGCCAGCCGATACTCATAGAACGCCCTACAGATATGGTCCACAGACCAAAAGACATTAGTATCGGTTTACATATTCTCAAATGCAGCAACAGCCCTCCCCAGAACGTTATAAACGAGGAAAACTACCAAAACAGTATGTCATATCAGAAGGAAAAGAAACGTAACTCTGTTCTCTGTCCTTAAATAACTGAATACCTGCCAAACGACCTAAATCCACTAACACACACACACACACACATACACACACACATACACACACACACACACACACACATACACACACACACATGTACACAAACAAAGTATACCAAATATACTCGTATGTTGCTGGCTGATTACTCGACATAGAAAAGCCAGGCAGTCAGTAAGACACTAAAACCTCTAACTTCTACCCTAGGATGGAGTTCGTGATAATCACAAAATTTTAAAAGCTTTGTAACTCTCGTATCATCGTATTTAAATCAAAGATCAAGTTCACACTACAATAACGGCTGCCCTTTTCTCAAAAAAATGAAATGCGCTCTGTTAAATCGTGGCTCACGGATGATTATACGCCGTAGGCGTGACAGACTGGTGTACCTAACTGCTCGAAAGAAAACTGCGTATTAATATGCATGACACATTCAACGGCAGGTTCATTCGAAGAGAATGATATGTTTAAGGTTGACTGAGGCCGGCTAGTTGGTTTCACCAGTCACGCATTATTGTCCACTACCTCACTACACATCCTCCTATTGCTGTATGGCTTTTTGACTCAACAGCGAGAGTTAATTCGTTAGTTAATCAGGTAGTTACATGTTTCAGAGACAGTTTTAACGACACGTTTATCGGAATGATATTGAACTAATCAGTTTAATGGATATATATATATATATATATATATATATATATATATATATATACCCCATGCTGCCCGTAATCGCGATGTGATTGACACGCGTAATCACACTTCCATACTTATCAAGAGGTCGCGATTACGGGCAGCATGGGGTTCACGCCTGAGCGTCAGGACGTGCGCTAGCAGCGCATGTCGGGTGTTTCATGCGTCAACTTCGCGTCTCAATATCTCGGGATGTAATGGGAATATTGCGATCCAATCAACGCCATTGTGTACGTGCTTTGTCAAACTATGGATTTCTGAAGAAAAAATGTAGGAGGTCCATTTAAAAAACAGACGTTTGTGTTAAAAAACACATATGGTTTCGTTTTAGAATGTTTCCAAATATGTACATTCATGGGCCCCAGCCCTACATTGATACCGGTGAAAGTCGTTTCCCAATAGCTGTTATTGTTCCAGATATTTTGGGTGGACAAGATAGCTGGGACACCCTATATATATATATATATATATATATATATATATATATATATATATATATATATATATATATATATAAAGTGTATTCGATATATATATATATATATATATATATATATATATCGAATACACTTAATTTTAAGCCGCAGTTATGGAACCACACTTAAAATCTACTACATTTTCTAAGAAAAGGAATACCAATTTTCAAATAAAAATTCTTCCATGGAACTTAAGGAGTCATAAGAGAAGAAATAATTGGAGGTTAGATTTAAAACTTGCTTTGCTACCTGTCAGGTTTTTATGTTGTTGGGAAAACGGTGAAAATGTTATGTTTCTGTGCATCGAACTCCTGTCTGAGCTACTGACAGTTTTAATCACAGTGAATAAAGTGTTTTCTTAACCCTAGTGTTCTACGTATGCTTTATTTATTCCAAAATTCATTAGCGAAAATTCGTTTTGTGTTGGTGCAGTTGAAACGCCTATATCCGTGTGGACCTCACGTATTATTCTTATTGCTCGCGTTTGCAGCCTATAGGAGTACGGTATATACAGGGTGAGTCACCTAACATTACCGCTGGATGTATTTCGTAAACCACATCAAATACTGACGAATCGATTCCACAGACCGAACGTGAAGAGAGGGGCTAGTGTAACTGGTTAATACAAACCATAAAAAATGCACGGAAGTATGTTTTTTAACACAAACCTACGTTTTTTTAATAGGAACCCCGTTAGTTTTGAGAGCACATCTGAACATATAAACAAATACGTAATCAGTACCGTTTGTTGCATTGTAAAATGTTAATTACATCCGGAGATATTGTAACCTAAAGTTGACGCTTGAGTACCACTCCACCGCTGTTCGATCGTGCGTGTCGGAGAGCACCGAATTACGTAGGGATCCAAAGGGAACGGTGATGGACCTTAGGTACAGAAGAGACTGGAACAGCACATTACGTCCACATGCTAACACCTTTTTATTGGTCTTTTCCACTGACGCACATGTACATTACCATGAGGGGTGAGGTACACGTACACACGTGGTTTCCGTTTTCAATTACCGAGTGTAATAGAGTGTGTCCCGACATGTCAGGCCAATAGATGTTCAATGTGGTGGCCATCATTTGCTGCCCACGACTGCAATCTCTGGCTTAATGAATGCCGTACATGCCGCAGTACATCTGGTGTAATATAGCCGCAGGCTGCCACAATACGTTGTTTCATATCTGTTATCACCATGTAATTGCTGATGTAGCGACACGTGGAACGGGTGAAAGTGGTGACGATGCAGTATGCGCATGACACTGCTTTGACTCAGTCCACCAGCTCTCGCAATGTCCCGTGTACGTGCGGTTCAGGGCTCTACAGTCTGGAGCCGAGCGACCGCTACGGTCGCAGGTTCGAATCCTGCCTCGGGCATGGATGTGTGTGATGTCCTTAGGTTAGTTAGGTTTAAGTAGTTCTAAGTTCTAGGCGACTGATGACCTCAGAAGTTAAGTCGCATAGTGCTGAGAGCCATTTGAACCATTTTTTTTGTCCCGTGTACTCATGTGTGGGTTCATGGCAACAGCAGCTAACACACCAACTGCCCCCGCTTCTCCTGTGACGGGCCTGTTACGGACCCGTTCGCGTGCTACTGCCATACCTGTTGCATACAGTTGGCGGTAGATGTTTTGCAATGTGCGGCACGTTGGATGCTCTCTGTCCGGGTACCGTTCTGCATACACCCTGCAGGCTTCAGCTGCATTTCGTCGACACTCGCCATAGATGAGTATCCTCTCCGTCTTTTCAGAGTTCGAATACACCATGGTCACAGTTCCTACAACACTACACTATCACAGACGTCTGGTAACACGGTGTACTACAGTTGGTCTGCGTGCGGAGACGAATGCAGAGTAACAATAGCAGCAAGCACTACATGCGGACACTGCGACAGCTAGACCAAACCACAACAGTGCACTACAGCCACACTCGTAAACACGGTCGTCATCGTAAACATGTCCCTTGCAGATGCTGCTGACCGACCGTGGCCCGTGTTTGTTACTGAACGTCGGAGGTTTCAAGCGTCAACTTTAGGTTACAATATCTCCGGATGTAATTAACATTTTACAATACAACAAACGGCACTGATTACGTATTTGTTTATATGTTCAGATGTGCTAACAAAACTAACGGGGTTCCATTTTAAAGAAACGTTGGTTTGTGTTAAAAAACGTACTTCCGTGCATTTTTGTATGGTTTGTATTAACCAACTGGACTAGCCCCTATCCTCACGTTCGGTGTGTGGAATCGGTTCGTCAGTATTAGATGTGGTTTACGAAATATATCCAGCGGTAACGTTAGGTGACTCACCCTGTATATACTTACGTGAAGTTGCTGCATTGGAGACGTACCGTACCTCGCTCTGTATGTGTGTATTGGATTATAACAATGCTACGTCTTTAACAAGTTATAAAATTTGAGGCCACGCGTCTGCGAGTATAACTGGATAGAGCCTGACACTGATTCACGGATTCGTGTGCGATGTGGAGTTTGTCAGAGCGAATACTTGTGATACACATGGTAAGTACGATGCAGAGCCAAATGAGTGCGAGACGGTGGCACGGTCTTCATACATGACATATAAAATAAATAACTGCCGGGAATGCTAAGTTTATTGTGCAGGACGGCAATCTGGTTAGTTTTCAAGAGGAAACTACTCTCTGGCCGTGGATAGTTTCAAGCAATGTGTAGTCTTGAAGTTTGCTTATTATTAACGTGTGCGGTGTCCGAATTAGTTATGCAACACACAACTTATCAGTGTAAAATGGGCGCGTGGACTGAGCCTGCGGTTTGCTTAGTATTTTGAACAGGATGGTAAAAATAATCATTTTGCAAGATGTATGCTGTGTGTGGAAATTCATTTGTGTGCTGTGGGATGTGAAGTCAGAGAAAGGTTAAACAACTCGAGAGAAGTGTCGCACTTTGCAGTACATTACGAGACGTATAGCAAACTTGTATCTCTAATGTGATTAGAGGGGGTCCGTCGGCGGGTTAGAGGCTAAAAGGCATTGTGAAGTGTGTGGTGTTGTGCATTAATTATGTCAGTCGCGGGGTGGATTTGTGCAATAAGGTCTTCACCTGAAGTTAAAGGAGTAGAATACGCCGTAGCCTTCACAGTAACCACAGGAATCAATCGAAGGATATAATTGCTGGTGACGATGGTGGCCATGGAACAAGTCTTCCTGAACCAAAGAATCGATATGTGCCGTCTTGGACGTTCAGCACGTTGCTGGAATCCCAGTCCATGCGTACAAACTAAACCTGTGTTTGATACGTCTAAAAATTTGCGAATGATCAATTTCTACCCAACTATTGTGTAGCGCAAATTCACGGCACCGTCTCCTGTGAGAATGCATTCGTCAGTAAGTAGCTTCAATATCATGAACTGTGGCAGGAGCATGCAACGCTGTAAATACCGTTATAGACAGTATGCTAGTCGTGGGACTTGCAGCAGTAGTTTATTACTTTAACTTCCTACGGTTTGTACAGATGTTCGGATGCAGCTCTTGTTCACAGACAACTGTCCACACGTGCACCTTGGCAAGTGCTGGTGGACGGTTTCATCTTCGAAGTGTTGCGGAACGTCAGCTTCAGAGGCAGACGTTTGATCTGGGTGTGGATGGCTGATAATCGCTTTTAATACTTAACACTGGACAAAAATGCAAAATAATAAGGGCACTTATCTATCTTTTCTTATACCTACTACAGTACTTTGCAGTAGTAAGTAGTTGGCTCTGAGCACTATGGGACTTAACATCTATGGTCATCAGTCCCCTAGAACTTAGAACTACTTAAACCTAGCTAACCTAAGGACATCACACACATCCATGCCCGAGGTAGGATTCGAACCTGCGACCGTAGCGGTCGCACGGTTCCAGGCTGGAGCGCATAGAACCGCTCGGCCACACCGGCCGGCGTAAGTTGTATAGTTCCTTGCTTCGCTTTACTGAGGTACTAAAAGAACATTCGTCACATGCGGGTGCTACCTTCAGTATTACATCACTGAAACTAAAAGTGTTTGTGTTATGCATATGAATGTGAAACAAGGATTTAATAGGTACAGAATGAATGGCACCTTCTGCCTTCAAAATGACGACGACAACAATTATTTTAGTGAAGATATAATCGAATTTCTAAAACTGACCATGGGTGAGAACCAGAAACTATTCGTGGGAAACATAAATCTATATTAAAAATTTCCTGGTTGCTATATTTCTTCTAGTAAGAAAATATTGCGTAACTATTTTGAGCTATTGTTTGACTATGCTTTCGTTGAGACGTCCGTAGCGTCGGTAAGCACTAAGAAGGTAAGTTATATAAACGAAGTGTTAATTGTTTGCGTCCTCAGTGACAAACTTGTTCCTGTCAGAGGACATACTCATAATACTAACGTTTTACAGCGTATCAATCAATACTGCGTTCTGATTGCCTACAGTGGTCGTGGTACTGGAGACTGACCCCAAAACGAGTGCTCCCACAGCTGTGTCACAGTCGCAAGGAATGTTAATAATCCCACCAGCACAGTACTAGTACCCTTGTTTCTCTGTTCGTGAAGGCAACGAAGGACAGACTACCTTAACAGTCGCGCGTGCTCCACATCTCAACGTCAACTCAGCTGCGAGCAGTTTCTGTAACGCATGTCCTGGCGCTCCGAAGTCCCTTCAGGGTGTTAATAAATAATGCAATCTTGTATGTGATTACGATTCAGCAGCATAGACATGGAGTAGTGAATTTAAGAAAATGTTATCTGAAATTATACAGTATACATTTGCGACAAGTTCTGAGATACAGTGGATCTCATCGAGAGAACCATTTTATGTCAAATAACCCTTATTATCCAAGCAATAGCGATGATACAATGGTGTCTGGCACGCATGTTCCCGAAAAGTTTAGATTACGTTATTAAGAACTGAATAAAACCGACAAAGTGTTTTGCCTTCAGATGCGTATGAACACTTGGGGCAAAGCACATACCCTCAGTGGCAGAGCTTTGCTTGCGAATGATGTGTAAAACACCACTTGAAATGTCACTGTAGTGTTTTGATGTGCTGCATCTTGAAAATAGCGTCCAAATTAACACTTCACCAGTCACACTACGGCTATTTACAGATATATAAAACGAAATCAGATGAAAACGAGACAGATGGAAAAAGTAAGTAAACTGTTAATTGTTTCAAAAGTAATGGTTGTAACTGTTAATTCATTTACCACGCTGTGAGACGAGATAGTCAATGCCCTCATCGAAAAATCTTTTCAATTGTGTACGGAACCATGGTCGTACCCAGGCGTGCACATCTTCGTCCGAGGCAAGTAGGTGGCACGAATGTCTTTCCTCAAGGCTCCAAAAACATGAACATCTTAAGAAGAGAGATCAGAACTGTACGGAGAATGTGTAAGGGCCTCCCAGCGAAACTTCTGCAGTTCAGTCGAAAAAACTTGACAAGATGTCGTCACGCCCAGTTTCGCCGGGAAGCCTTTACATAATCTCCCTGCATTTCCGATCTCTCCCCATGCGAATTCAATAGTTTTGGAGCCCCCAAAGAAGACATTCGTGGTCGCCTATTGGCTTCGGACTTAGAGATGCACGCCTCGATACAATAATGTTTACATATGCAACTGCAGATATTTTTACATGAAGACACTGAACGTCTTGTCTCACAGAGGGATAAATGTATTAACAGCTACGACGATTACTTTTGAAATAATAAACAGTTTACTTACTCTTTTTCCATCTGCCTCGTTTTCATTTGACTGACCTTTATAGAATTAACTTAAAGCCACTGAAGACGAGAGCCTCTTTCGAAACAGACTTGGCACAGTACTCTGTGGAAATAAATGCGAGAATGGCTTAGATTTTTCTTCAGCACAAAAGCTTCAGACGTGGGCAAACTGCTATATTTCCATCATAGATGCGACTGTGCGAATTCAGGGAGGTCCATGGCTTAAACCAGTGTCAGTACTGATTCAGGCAAGAAATTCAGTGAAAGACACCATACCTCAAGCACTTCATATTATAGATAGTTCGTCGTAAAGGCATTTAACTACAATAACTGAAGGTTGGAGCGGATATGAAGGGTCAGGTTACCCATAATATTGCACCGTAGTCTACCAAAAATTTGAAATGTAGAAGTGACTGCGGCATCTGTCTATAATTACTGAAGTGTTGAGTTCATAAAGGTGGTAAGGTGTTAGTATTACACATTGAATAGCTTCGGGAGAACGGTTTTCCAGAAAAAAATAATGAAAGAAAAAAGAAGGAACAAATCAAGGTATTATGTGGAGTGACAGATGTTTTATTTTTATTATCGCTGTTATTATTTACTCGAGTAACATTTTTTATGCTATATGTTACCTGAGTAATTCTTCACTGTATAAAATGGTTTTTTTTATCTTTCCTTTTTAACTGGCTTTTAAATTAATTTCGTTTTTGCAATCTCTTTGATTTTCCTGGGTAATTCATTCATTGGTAGATAGCATAGTTTTGTTTTCATGTTTATTCTTTTTTGTCTGTTGTAAGTGGAAGGTTCCGTTGTGTCTCCACACAGCTTCAACTGAAAACCAATATCCATTACTAGAGATTTTGTGTTTGTTAAGCTGTCTATACAGTTACCAGTGTCATTTTACCTCCTCAGACTGAAATTCATTACATTTTCTTAATTTCAATTTCAACATTACTTAACTGCATATTGATCATTTCTCTGCAAGGATTTCTCTCGTTTTCGTAGTGATTATTGTATCAGCGAAGCGAATTTTTCCCACACTTAAGTGCCTGTCAGAGGAGTCATCGAACCATATTCAGACTACTTGGCTACCATTCCTGGCAGCATGCGGGAAAAGCGAACGCTTAAATGTTTCTGTGCGAGCTGTGCTTTCTCTTTTCTAATTACGATGATCATTTCTCCCTGTGTAGCTGAGCACTAACAAAATATTTTCTGATTCGGAGAAGAAAACTGGCGATTGAGATTTCGCGAAAAGATCTCGCTGAAGCGAAAATCGCCTTTGATTCAACGATTGACACCCCAACTCGTCCATCATATCCATAAAACTCTCTCCCCTTTTTCGCCATAATAAAAAGCGAGCCGCCCTTCTTTGATCTTCTCCGACGTTGTCTGTCAACCCCCTCTGGTAAGGATCCCATACCGAACAGCAGCAGTGCAGAAGAGGACGAAGAAGTACAGTGCGGGCTAGTCTTGTTGCATCTTCTAAGTATACGGCTAATAAAACGCAGACTTTGGTTTGCTCTCCCCGCAACTAACTATGTTATCGTTCCTACATGAGACGCTCGTGGTTTCAACCAATGCATATTTAACTGAATTAACGGTCTTTATATACGTGTGATTTACAGTGTAACTCACACTTTTCTTTATTTAAAGGCAGTTCCCACTTTTTGCACCAGATGTTGTTGTTGTGGTCTTCAGTCCTGAGACTGGTTTGATACAGCTCTCCATGCTACTCTATCCTGTGCAAGCTTCTTCATCTCCCAGTACCTACTGCAACTTACATCCTTCTGAATCTGCTTGGTGTATTCATCTCTTGGTCTCCCTCTACGATTTTTACCCTACACGCTGCCCTCAAATATTAAATTGGTGATCCCTTGATGCCTCAGAACATGTCCTACCAACCGAGCCTTTCTTCTAGTCAAGTTGTGCCACAAACTTCTCTTCTCCACAATCCTATTCAATACTTCCTCATTAGTTATGTGATCTACCCATCTAACCTACAGCATTCTTGTGTAGCACCACATTTCGAAAGCTTCTTGAAGTGTCGGCAGAAGTGCCAATACTGTTTTGTTTGAGGAGACCGAAATGCACGCTATAAGCTCACGCAGGCTGGCGTGAGGTCTGAAACAGGATACGTAATGAATGCTATAAAGAAAAGTACGTAGCTTCTGGAATACTTAACTTTAAGCAACATTTGTAGAACATCGCTCTTGATGATACAGAAATATTATAGCAATTGAATACGGCGCCTTGATAGGTCGTAGCAACTGTAGCTGAAGGCTACGCTAACAATCGTCTCGGCAAATGAGAGCGTAATTCTCAGTGAACCATGGCTAGCAACGTCGGCTGTACAACTGGGGCGAGTGCTAGTACGTCTCTCTAGACCTGCCGTGTGGTGGCGCTCGGTCTGCAATTACTGACAGTGGCGACACGCGGGTCCGTCGTATACTAGCGGACCGCGGCCGATTTAAAAGCTACCACCTAGGAAGTGTGGTGTCTGGCGGTGACACCACACTTCTATTAATAGCAAAACTCCTTTACTACTTTAAGTGTCTCATTTCCTAATCTAATTCCCTCAGCATCACCCGACTTAATTCGACTACATTCCATTATCCTAGTTTTGCATTTGTTGATGTTCATCTTATATCCTCCTTTCAAGAAACTATTCATACCGTTCAACTTCTCTTCCAAGTTCTTTGCTGTCTCTGAAAGAATTACAATGTCATCGGCAAACCTCAAAGTTTTCATTTCTTCTCCATGGAATTTAATACCTACTCCGAATTTTTCTTTTGTTTCCTTCACTGCTTGCTCAATGTAGAGATTGAATAACATTGGGGAGAGGCTACAACCCTGTCTCACGCCCTTCCCAACCACTGCTTCCCTCTGATGTCCCTCGACTCTTATAGCTGCCATCTGGTTTCTGTACATATTGTAAATAGATTTTCGCTCCCTGTATTTTACCCCTGCCACCTTCAGATTTGAAAGAGAGTATTCCAGTCAACAATGTTAAAAGCTTTCTCTAAGTCTACAAATGCTAGAAACGTAGGTTTGCCTTTCCTTAATCTAGCTTCTAAGATAAGTCGTAGGGTCAGTATTGCCTCACGTGTTCCGATATTTCTACGGAATCCAAACCGATCTTCCCCGAGGTTGGCTTCTACTAGTTTTTCCATTCGTCTGTAAAGAATTCGCGTTAGTATTTTGCAGCCGTGACTTATTAAACTGATAGTTCGGTAATTTTCACATCTGTCAACACCTGCTTTCTTTGGGATTGGAATTATTATATTCCTCTTGAAGTCTGAGGGTATTTCGCCGGTCTCATACTTCTTGCTCACCAGATGGTAGAGTTTTGTCAGGACTGGCTCTCCCAAGGCTGTCAGTAGTTCTAATGGAAAGCTGTCTACTCCCGAGGCTTTGTTTACACTCAGGTCTTTCAGTGCTCTGTCACACTCTTCGCGCAGTATCGAATCTCCCATTTCATCTTCATCTACATCCTCTTCCATTTCCATAATATTGTCCTCAAGTACATCGCCCTTGTATAGACCCTCTATATACTCCTTCCACCTTTCTGCTTTCCCTTCTTTGCTTAGAACTGGGTTTCCATCTGAGCTCTTGACATTCATACAAGTGGCTTTCTTTTCTCCAAAGGTTTCTTTAATTTTCTTGTAGGCAGTATCTATCTTACCCCTAGTGAGATAAGCTTCTATATCCACACATTTGTCCACTAGCCATCCCTGCTTAGCCATTTTGCACTTCCTGTCGATCTCATTTTTGAGACGATTGTATTCCTTTTTGCCTGCTTCATTCACTGCATTTTTATATTTTCTCCTTTCATCAATTAAATTCAATATTTCTTCTGTTACCCAAGGATTTCTACTAGCTCTCGTCTTTATACCCACATGATCCGCTGGTACCTTCACTACTTCATCCCTCAAAGCTACCCATTCTTCTTCTACTGTATTTCTTTCCCCCATTGTTGTCAATTGTTCCCTTATGCTCTCCCTGAAACTTTGTACGACCTCTGTTTTAGTCAGTCTATCAAGGTCCCATCTCCTTAACTTACCACCTTTTTGTAGTTTCTTCAGTTTTTATCTACAGTTCATAACGAATAGATTGTGGTCAGAGTCCACATCTGCCCCTGGAAATGTCTTGCAATTTAAAACCTGGTTCCTAAATCTCTGTCTTACCATTATATAATCTATCTGAAACCTTTTATATCTCCAGGGTTCTTCCATGTATACAACCTTCTTTTATGATTCTTGAACCAAGTGTTAGCTATGATTAAGTTGTGCTCTGTGCAAAATTCTACCAGGCGGCTTCCTCTTTCATTTCTTAGCCCCTATCCATATTCACCTACTACGTTTCCTTCTCTCCCTTTTCCTACTGACGAATTCCAATCACCCATGACAATTAAATTTTCGTCTCCCTTCACTATCTGAATAATTTCTTTTATTTCGTCATACATTTCTTCAATTTCCTCGTCATATGCAGAGCTAGTTGGCATATAAACTTGTACTACTGTGGTCGGGGTGGGCTTCGTACCTATCTTGGCCACAATAATGCGATCACTATGCTGTTTGTAGTAGCTTACCCGCATTCCTATTTTCCCATTCATTATTAAACCTACTCCTGAATTACCCCTATTTGATTTTGTGTTTATAACCCTGTAGTCACCTGACCTGAAGTCTTGTTCCTCCTGCCACCGAACTTCACTAATTCCCACTATATCTAACTTTAACCTATCCATTTCCCTTTTTAAATTTTCTAACCTACCTGCCCGATTAAGGGATCTGACATCCCACGCTCCGATCCGTAGAACGCCAGTTTTCTTTCTTCTGATAACAACATCCTCTTGAGTAGTTCCCGCCCGGAGATCCGAATGGGGGACTATTTTACCTCCGGAATATTTTACCCAAGAGGATGCCATCATCATTTAACTATACAGTAAGGCTGCATGCCCTCGGGAAAAATTACGGCTGTAGTTTCCCCTTACTTTCAGCCGTTCGCAGTACCAGCACAGCAAGGCCGTTTTGGTTAGTGTTACAAGGCCAGATCAGTCAATCATCCAGACTGTTGCCCCTGCAACTAATGAAAAGGCTGCTGCCCCTCTTCACGAACCACACGTTTGTCTGGCCTCTCAACAGATACCCCTCCGTTGTGGTTGCACCTACGGTATGATTATCTGGGGGGGGGGGGGTTGCACCATATATCGTGTCTAAATCACTTTGAAAACTGTTTTGGTTGGCAGGAGAGCCAACACCGTGTTACTAGAGGAGGCCGAAAGGCACGCGTTTTAGCTCGCGCAGGTTGGCGTGAGGTCTGGAACAGGACAAGGAAATTAGAATTTAGAAAAACGGACGTAGCTGGTGGAATACTTAACTTTAATCCGTTAATGGTGAACGTCGGTCATGACGCTACATGAATCAATATCAATAGTAACTGATAATGGTTCCTTGCTAGGTCGTAGCAAATGACGTAGCTGAAGGCTATGCGAAACTATCGTCTCGGCAAATGAGAGCGTATTTTGTCAGTGAACCATCGCTAGCAAAGTCGGTTGTACAACTGGGGCGAAAAGTCTCTCTAGAACTGCCGTGTGGCGGCGCTCGGTCTGCAATCACTGATAGTGGCTACACGCGGGTCCGACGTATACTAACGGACCGCGGCCGATTTAAAAGCTACCACCTAGCAAGTGTGGTGTCTGGCGGTGACACCTCAAAAACAGTTTCTATCTTCTCATTACTTTACTCGACGGTGAAGGACAGCATTACCACCAAAGAGTCTGCGTGAGCCATTCACATTATCTCCCAAATAATTTATACAGATTAGGAACAGCAGAAGAACTGTAATATTGCCTTGGGGAGCGCCAGACATCGATTCTGTTTTACTCAGTGACTATTCGTCCATTTCTATGAACTGTATGACTTTTCTGATAGAAATCATCAATCCAGTAGAACAACTGAGATGATACACTATAGCCACTCAATTTTATTTCTAGCTGCTTGTGAGGAACAGCATCAAAAACCCTCTAGAAACATTTAAATATAATATCAATATGGAATCCGATGTCAACACCACTTGCTTGTGGCCGTTTCTTTCCAAACTGTTTCATAATCTCTTTCTGGATTTAATATGCAGGTCCCAGTAGTCTGTCGTGTCTAATCCAAAATTCTGCGTTAAAACTGCAGTCAGTATTCACTACTGTCAATTAGTGCAATTTTAATTATATCTGTTAATGTTTTCTTCTCGATATGGTGTGGGAGTCTTGCAGTTATGACAGTATTGGGGCTTTCAGCTGGATCGGCAAGTGGCAGTTTCATTAAGTGGAAAAGAACAGTCATAAAATTGATTTCTGCTGAAAGTCATTCTCCATGTAGTAATTTGGTGAAAAAGCAATAGTCTATATCACAATGGAATTTAATTATTATGATCGGTTTCGATTTAAAGTTAGTCATCTTCAGATGTGATACCAGCAAGGTTAGGAATACCAGAGTTACATCGAGTACTAAAATGTATGGCGTGATTATGCAGCATTTACCCCTGTGGCTGTTATTGGAGGCTCCTCGACTTTTCTCGCGGCAGCACGACCGTAACTGACACTGATTGCCGTAGAACCCCGGGTTAAATGGTGTGCAGTTTCCACGCCGAATACGGATTACTTCAAAAACAGTCAATTGCACACGCTTCAAAAATGGTTCAAATGGCTCTAAGCACATATGAGGTCATCAGTCCCCTAGACTCATAACTACTTAAACCTAACCTAAGGACATCACATACATCCCTTCGAAAATGCTACCGTAGCAGCAACGCCGTTCCGGACTGAAGCGGCCGGCGCACACCCTTCACACACAGTGAAATGTTAATACTGTGTGAAACTTACATCGTTATCGTAGGCCAGGTAAGAATATGCATATATGAAAAAAAGTTTTTCATCACCTCGGTTCCGAGAGTTCCGACTCCTGTATAAAAATTGGAATAGAGGTCAACATAAACATCATTTCCGCCCTTTTTATTACCCATGAAAACCACACATTGAATGTTGTCTCACCATACAGCGAGACCTTCAGAGTTGGTGGTCCAGATTGCCGTACACGCGGTTACTTCTAATACTCAGTAGCACATCCTCTTGCATTGATGCATGCCTGTATTCGTCGTGCCATTCTATCCACACGTTCATCAAGGCAGTGTTGGTCCAGATTGTCCCACTCCTCAAGGCGATTCGGCATAGATACTTCAGAGTGGTTGGTGAGTCACGTCGCCCAGGAACAGCTCTGTTCAATCTATCCCAGGCATGTTCGATAGGGTTCATGTCTGGAGAAATGCTGGCCGCTCTAGTCGAGCGATGCCGTTATCCTGAAGGAAGTCATTCACAATATGTGCACGAGGGGGGCGCCAATTGTCGTCCATGAAGACGAATACCTCGCCAATACGTTGCCGATATGCTTGCACTATCGGTCGGAGGATAGCATTCACGTATCGTACAGCCGTTACGGTGCCTTTCATGACCACCAGCTTCCTTCGCCTGACCCACATAATGCCACCCCAAACTGTAGAGAACATCCACCTTGCTGCACTCGCTGTGCAGTGTGTCTACGGCGTTCAGCCTGACCGGGTTGCCTCCAAACACGTCTCCGACGATTGGTTGAAATGACTCAAATGGCTCTGAGCACTAGGCGACTTAACTTCTTAGGTCATCAGTCGCCTAGAACTTAGAACTAATTAAACTTAATTAACCTAAAGACATCACACACATCCATGCCCGAGGCACGATTCGAACCTGCGACCGTAGCGGTCGCTCGGCTCCAGACCGTAGCGCCCAGAACCGCATGGCCACTCCGACCGGCGTCTGGTTGAAGGCATATGTGACACTCATCGGTGAAGAGAACGTGATGCCAATCACGAGCGGTCCATTCGGCATGTTGTTGGGCCCATCTGTACCGCGCTGCATGTTGTCGTGGTTGCAAAGATGGACCTCGCCATGGACGTCGGGACTGAAGTTGCGGATCATGCAGCCTATGGCGCACAGTTTGAGTCGTAACACGACGTCCTGTGGCTGCACGAAAAGCGAAGTGTTATTCAACATGGTGGCTTTGCTTTCAGGGTTACTCCGAGCCATAATCCGTAGCTAGCGGTCATCCACTACAGTTGTAGCCCTTGGGCGGCCTGAGTGAGGCATGTTATCGAACGTTCCTGTCTCTCTGTATCTCTTCCATGTCGGAACAACATCACTTTAGTTCATTCCGAACACCTGGACACTTCTCTTGTTGAGAGACCTTCCTGGCACAAAGTAACAATGCAGACGCGATCGAACCGCGGTATTGACCGTCTAGGCATGGTTGAACTACAGACAAAACAAGCCATATACGTCTTTCCTGGTGAAATGACAGGAACTGATCGGCTGTCGGACCCCCTCCGTCTAATAGGCACTTCTCATGCATGGTTGTTTACATCTTTGGGCGGGTTTAGTGACATGTCTGAACAGTCAAAGCGACTGTGTCTATGATACAATATCCACAGCCAACGTCTATCTTGAGGAGTTCTGGGAACCAGGGTGCTGCAAAACTTTTTTGGGTGTATGTATAAGGAGTTGAACCATTAGAAACCATCAGACAAGTATGTTTTTACGTTAAAAATAGACAAACTTACAGAATTAACGACGAAGCACTCTAATCTAATGACATTGGCGTGAATGAGGAAATCATCGTCCTACTCTATATTTTGCCGATAAACAAATGAACCAGAGAACTGTAATTATGTGCTCATGCAGATATAACATGAAAATATAATTAGGAAATACACTCCTGGAAATGGAAAAAAGAACACATTGACACCGGTGTGTCAGACCCACCATACTTGCTCCGGACACTGCGAGAGGGCTGTACAAGCAATGATCACACGCACGGCACAGCGGACACACCAGGAACCGCGGTGTTGGCCGTCGAATGGCGCTAGCTGCGCAGCATTTGTGCGCCGCCGCCGTCAGTGTCAGCCAGTTTGCCGTGGCATACGGAGCTCCATCGCAGTCTTTAACACTGGTAGCATGCCGCGACAGCGTGGACGTGAACCGTATGTGCAGTTGACGGACTTTGAGCGAGGGCGTATAGTGGGCATGCGGGAGGCCGGGTGGACGTACCGCCGAATTGCTCAACACGTGGGGCGTGAGGTCTCCACAGTACAACGATGTTGTCGCCAGTGGTCGGCGGAAGGTGCACGTGCCCGTCGACCTGGGACCGGACCGCAGCGACGCACGGATGCACGCCAAGACCGTAGGATCCTACGCAGTGCCGTAGGGGACCGCACCGCCACTTCCCAGCAAATTAGGGACACTGTTGCTCCTGGGGCATCGGCGAGGACCATTCGCAACCGGGGCTACGGTCCCGCACACCGTTAGGCCGTCTTCCGCTCACGCCCCAACATCGTACAGCCCGCCTCCAGTAGTGTCGCGACAGGCGTGAATGGAGGGACGAATGGAGACGTGTCGTCTTCAGCGATGAGAGTCGCTTCTGCCTTGGTGCCAATGATGGTCGTATGCGTGTTTGGCGCCGTGCAGGTGAGCGCCACAATCAGGACTGCATACGACCGAGGCACACAGGGCCAACACCCGGCATCATGGTGTGGGGAGCGATCTCCTACACTGGCCGTGCACCACTGGTGATCGTCGAGGGGACACTGAATAGTGAACGGTACATCCAAACCGTCATCGAACCCATCGTTCTACCATTCCTAGACCGGCAAGGGAACTTGCTGTTCCAACAGGACAATGCACGTCCGCATGTATCCCGTGCCACCCAACGTGCTCTAGAAGGTGTAAGTCAACTACCCTGGCCAGCAAGGTCTCCGGATCTGTCCCCCATTGAGCATGTTTGGGACTGGATGAAGCGTCGTCTCACGCGGTCTGCACGTCCAGCACGAAGGCTGGTCCAACTGAGGCGCCAGGTGGAAATGGCATGGCAAGCCGTTCCACAGGACTACATCCAGCATCTCTACGATCGTCTCCATGGGCGAATAGCAGCCTGCATTGCTGCGAAAGGTGGATATACACTGTACTAGTGCCGACATTGTGCATGCTCTGTTGCCTGTGTCTATGTGCCTGTGGTTGTGTCAGTGTGATCATATGATTTATCTGACCCCAGGAATGTGTCAATAAATTTTCCCCTTCCTGGGACAATGAATTCACGGTGTTCTTATTTCAATTTCCAGGAGTGTAGATTACATTAAATTCAAAGGCCAAACTGGCCTTAAGATACACCGATGGTATTTTTTTGTTTTTGTTTTTGTTTTTGTTGATTTACAGGAATGGCAAGATGAAGGGTTAACTAAAAAGGGAGGGAAATATATGCTCCAGCTTACGGACGTATGTTTTAATGCAATCTTCCTTATTATATTCTCACGTTATATCTGCACTTGCACATAATTAATTTTCTCTGATTCATTTGTTTCGCTGCGGAATATTGATGAGAACGATGTTTTTGTCATTCACACCATTGTCGCTAGGGGACACTGAGAGACAGGAGCGAACACATGACTACAAAGTGCGGGAGTAGTCGTTACGCCCAAGAGAGACAGCTGGAATATTTGTTCAAATTTTAGTAAGGGTTTCGTTCGTTGGCTCATATCATCTAGTTCAGTAATGGGAGGGAGTTCCCACATGTGTGTGCATGGATGTATTTTGCTGAACAGTAACTGATAATTTCTAACGTTATATGAGTGATTTTTGGCCTTCTGCTGTTCACCATAAAAGAAATATACCTGATTCGGTAAACACGACAAAATTAACAAGAGTAGGAAATTTTTAAGTTTGTTTATTACATTTCAAAAAATGGTTCAAATGGCTCTGAGCACTATGGGAATTAACTTCTGTGATCATGAGTCCCCTAGAACTTAGAACTACTTAAACCTAACTAACCTAAGGACATCACACACATCCATGCCCGAGACAGGATTCGAACCTGCCACCGTAGCGGTCGTGCGGTTCCAGACTGTAACGCCTAGAACCGCTCGGCCACTTCGGCCTGTTTATTACATTTCCTTAGTCGCAACTTGCGAAGTCTGTTGCAATTCGCTGGTGAAATTCCGATGCTGGCAGAACCAGCTAAGTTTCATAAAGGAAAGTTAGAAGACACTCACTTCATGGAGACCGAAGAGAAGAGATTTATCCTTAGGCTGTTGCAGATGACACTTGTCCCTGCACTTGATGCAGTACACGGGGTCTTAGAGCTGCAGAGCGAGATGTATCCAAATTCGAGCAGAATACAGAGGGCGAGCTAACTTAAAATTTTCATCCACCACTGCAGCCATCCTATATTCTTGTACAGTTTAGAGTGGTAAGCATGCGCCGTCGTTGCAGCCACTGCGACGAGACGAGTACTAATTCAGTTAATTTACATCAGGATATCTGCAACTCATTATATATATATATATATATATATATATATATATATATATATATATATATATATATATATATAGGGTGAGTCACCTAACATTACCGCTGGATATATTTCGTAAACCACATCAAATACTGACGAATCGATTCCACAGACCGAACGTGAGGAGAGGGGCTAGTGTAATTGGTTAATACAAACCATAACAAAATGCACGGAAGTATGTTTTTTAACACAAACCTAGGTTTTTTTAAAGGGAGCCCCGTTAGTTTTGTTAGCACATCTGAACATATAAACAAATACGTAATCAGTGCCGTTTGTTGCATTGTAAAATGTTAATTACATCCGGAGATATTGTAACCTAAAGTTGACGCTTGAGTACCACTCCTCCGCTGTTCGATCGTGTGTATCGGAGAGCACCGAATTACGTAGGGATCCAAAGGGAACGGTGTTGGACCTTAGGTACAGAAGAGACTGGAACAGCACATTACGTCCACAGGCTAAAACTTTTTTATTGGTCTTTTCCACTGACGCACATTTACATTACCATGAGGGGTGATGTACACGTACACACGTGGTTTCCGTTTTCAATTACGGAGTGGAATAGAGTGTGTCCCGACATGTCAGGCCAATAGATGTTCAATGTGGTGGCCATCATTTGCTGCACACAATTGCAATCCCTGGCGTAATGAATGTCGTACACGCCGCAGTACATCTGGTGTAATGTCGCCGCAGGCTGCCACAATACGTTGTTTCGTATCCTCTGGGGCTGTAGGCACATCACGGTACACATTCTCCTTTAACGTACCCCACAGACAGAAGTACAGAGGTGTTAGATCAGGAGAACAGGCTGGCCAATTTATGCGTCCTCCACGTCCTATGAGACGCCCGTCGAACATCCTGTCAAGGGTCAGCCTAGTGTTAATTGCGGAATGTGCAGGTGCACCATCATGCTGATACCACATACGTCGACGCGTTTCCAGTGGGACACTTTCGAGCAACGTTGGTAGATCGTTCTGTAGAAACGCGATGTATGTTGCAGCTGTTTGGGCCCCTGCAATGAAGTGGGAACCAATGAGGTGGTCGCCAATGATTCCGCACCATACATTTACAGTCCACGGTCGCTGTCGCTCTACCTGTCTGAGCCAGCGAGGATTGTCCACGGACCAGCAATGCATGTTCCGTAGATTCACTGCGCCGTGGTTTGTGAAACCCGCTTCATCGGTAAACAGGTAGAACTGCAACGCATACTCTGTTAATGCCCATTGACAGAATTGCACTCGATGATTAAAGTAATAACCATGTAATTGCTGATGTAGCGACACACGAAACTGGTGAAAGCGGTGACGATGCAGTATGCGCATGACACTACTTTGACTCAGTCCACAGGCTCTCGCAATGTCCCGTGTACTCATGTGTGGGTTCAAGGCAACAGCAGCTAACACATCAAGTGCACCTGCTTCTCCTGTGACGGGCCTGTTACGGACCCGTTTGCGTGCTACGACCATACCTGTTGCATACAGTTGGCGGTAGATGTTTTGCAATATGCGGCACGTTGGATGCTCTGTGTCCGGGTACCGTTCTGCATACACCCTGCAGGCTTAAGCTGCATTTCGTCGACACTCGCCATAGATGAGTATCATCTCCGCCTTTTCAGAGCTCGAATACACCATGGTCACAGTTCCTACAACACTACACTATCACAGACGTCTGGTAACACGGTGTACTACAGTTGGTCTGCGTGCGGAGACGAATGCAGAATAACAATAGCAGCAAGCGCTACATGCGGACACTGCGACAGCTAGACCAAACCACAACAGTGCACTACAGCCACACTCGTAAACACGGTCGTCATCGTAAACATGTCCCTGCAGATGCTGCTCGCCGACCGTGGCCCGTGTTTGTTACAACACGCAACTGAACGTCGGAGGCTTCAAGCGTCAACTTTAGGTTACAATATCTCCGGTTGTAATTAACATTTTACAATGCAACAAACGGCACTGATTACGTATTTGTTTATATGTACAGATGTGCTAACAAAACTAACGCGGTTCCGTTTAAAATAACGTAGGTTTGTGTTAAAAAACGTACTTCCGTGCATTTTTGTATGGTTTGTATTAAACAATTACACTAGCCCCTCTCCTCACGTTCGGTCTGTGGAATCGGTTCGTCAGTATTTGATGTGTTTACGAAATATATCGAGCGGTAACGTTAGGTGACTCACCATATATATATATATATATATATATATATATATATATATATATATATATATATATATATATAAATCAGACTGTTACAGCGACCATTAGTTTGCTTTCCTAGTTAGATGAACTCCATTGTCATTATGTACGTTTTAGGTGAAGTAATTGGGCCACCACTAGTAACTATCACTTAATAAGCTTTTATTCATCGTGCAATATTTTTTGTTTGTTTTTAAATTCGTTGATACTATGAGAAGCTTTCCAAGTCTGTATTAGCGGTGTGAAAAACAAACAGCTTAACCGATACCTCACACATATCACATACTTCATTAGAATGAAGAGATAGTTGTATGTCACGAGAAAGATATTCTTGAATCCCCACTGACTATTTTTCAGTGGGTCTTTTTCTTCAAAGTAATCCATAATGTTCTAACACAGTATATGTTCCAGCATCATACTGCAAAACACCGTCACTGATATAGTTCTGTAAATCATCAGATTATTCGTGTTGCCTTTTCGAATACTGATAAGACCTGTGGAACTTTCCAGTCTGAGTATAACACTCATTTATCAAGCGAGTGATTCAACATGACTGCTCAGTATGAAACTATTGCTTCAGGATACTGATAACGGAACCTACTTGGTGTACAATATGGACCGCAAGATTTGTCTTTATTGTTTCAAGATCCTTCCCTACACTGTGGATGTCTGTTTCTAAGTACTCACGTTAGCAGCAGCTGTTTTTAAATTGTGAAATATTTACTTCGCCTTCTTTGGTGAAAGGGGTTACGGAAAATAGTGCTAACTCCCCTTTATGGGCACTGTTATTGATAATGTTACCATTGCTATCGCGCAGTGAAGATACTGATTGTGTCTGGCCGCTGATGTACTTTACATAAGAGGAGAATCTCGTTGCATGATAGGCTAGATTTCAAGACATTACTTCATTGTGGTAACTGTTTGAAGAATCTCGCACTGAAGTCCGCAATAATTACGAGCTTCTGTAAATCATTTTAAACCTGGGGGTCTTACGTTCTTTTAAATTGTGTATGTTGTTTTCGTTGATTCAGGAATAGTGTCCTGTATTTTTTTTTTGTACCATGGGGAATTTTCATCCCCTTTTTTAAATAAATGTATTTTGCTTTTGTTTTTCGTGGATTCGTATGTTAAAGCATTCAGTCTCACCACCATGACCTTGTGGTCACTAATCCCTGTAGCCTTCTTGATGCTCCTAATTTGCTCAAGATTATTTGTTGCTGTGAGGCTAAGTTCATTTTCGCAACCGTTTACTCTTCGAGTGAGCTGCTAAACTGACTGCTGAAAATTATTTTCAAAGAAACCATCTACTAGATTTGATTTAGTCCTAATGATCCTATCTTTTTTAGTAGAATCTGAACAGTTAACGATTCCTAATGATTCTAGCTGTTTTAGTAGAATCTGAACAGTTAACCACTGGAAAGGCTGAAAGACGTTTGGCTGTGGCTGTGGATGTGAGCCGTCAGCAGAGTTCAGTAAGTGTTTTGATGTCCTTCTGTATCACTGTAGTCCTGATCTAGTTTAGTCTGAGCTTTAATTACTCTACAGCCATTTGCGTGGTTGGAGTAGTGTTGTACTGTAGTTTCAGTTGTGTTGATATGTATTATTGCAAAGTATCCTTTATATGTAGCCGAGGACATCGACGCACTAATGTGCAGTGGCTTTCGGACGCAGGTTGTCCGAATCCTGGTGATGGAGGAAATTTTTCCTGACAACAAGAGTAGGAGAAGTGGTGGCGTAAAGCTGCTGACCGACAGACTTGACGCAAATGTCCTAGATTAAATACCAAACCTCTGGGCAGTGTCCCGTGGAGTTATACAGCATGTGAGACTCTTGACGGTGAACCGTCCCTTGGATGGAGACGATCAGATGGGATACGTTCTAGTCCAGAGGAGTAGGCTGAGCGACACACTCTCCCTTCTCTCCTCATGATACTGCTCGAATGTGACATTGGAATATACACACAACCATTACTATCACCAACACTTGGTAGATTCACGAGCGTCAAACCTTCACACACCACGAGGAAAGCGGACATGGTGCAAGAAGAAAGAAAACCGTATCGGATTAGGCCGCGGAACCCACCCTTCAAGGCCACCCACAACAGTGCCGTAGATTCTTTCTTTATTATCCAGTACCAATAAAACACTCTCTGTTCTCTTTATGTATCGTAGCTAATTACTTAACCACGCTAACGAATTCACTTTTGTGTTCATCGTTGTTGTGATGTTTGTAATTACGTATTATTCAGTACGTTTAGTTCCTTCTATCCGCCCACTTGTTAGCAATGGATGCCTTTTTACTTTACAAGAAATGTCAGAAAGATGAGCGGTGGCTATTCTGTTGAGGACCGCTACTCAGTAATGACTGAAAGGAACGCATAGTCCAAAGAACTGCAGGGAATTTGAAATTAATTAATGGAGTTTCTTTTACCACTGCTTCGTATTAGCCGTCAAACTCGTTTGCCTTTCATTCATTGCATAGCTGCGTTATTGCTACGCTCTGAGCTTTGAATATCATAGACATTTCTCGGCAATCTCTACTAGCTTTGTTAATCTCACAACTTCATTTCAGAGGACAGTTTGTCAAGGAACATTCTACTACAACCCCAGCCTGTACGACAGCATGTGGCTGTCTTTGTCTTCCTTCGGGACTTAAGCAAATGAATGAATGTGCTTTCATCCTAAATCATTGTAGACAATCGTCCGCCCCCGGTAGCTGAATGGTCATAGTGACGGTTTGTCAATTATCTGGGCCCAGGTTCAATTCCTGACTGGGTCGGGGAATTTTCTCCGCCCAGGGACTGGGTGTTGTGCTGTCGTCATCATCATCCTATCATCCTCATCGACTGCAGGCGTCAAATCGAAAGACCGGCACCCGGCGATCGGCCTGCCCGACGGGCAGCCCTAGCCATACGATTAAAATAAATTGTAAACAATCTTGCGGCTTTCCTCCTGCTTGGTGAGTAGTAATCTTCTGCGTAGCATCCTTCAGGTAACATCCCAGCTGGACATCTGGTATCAGCTTCAACTACTGGAGGCATTTACGTTGCTCCTTTCACCAAAAGTAGATTTATTAAAATAAGGACAGTATCACTTACATGTTCACTTTAAATGACACTGGCAGTAGATAGACTATAGTTCACGTTTCCCACGTGCAGAAGGCAATCAAACATTAGACTTTGGGTGTGGTTGTGGGCGTTTTCCGTGCTGCATTTTCACTAGTTGTTATATACGTCCATAACGAGATCCAGTATTTTCTGTAACTTTGTCGGATACATACCTGGAAGCGTCTCCCTCACAATGGCTGCTAAGTGCAGATTAAGGTGTTGCGCCTTCCATAACCTCGCCAAACCTGGTCTTAGATTTTATGAATGGAAACTGTGAATTGACGATCAGTGCGTTACTCTGGGACAAAACAATCTTCAACACTAAATTTAAAAAACTTCTGTGATTCGCCAAAATATTAGGATATGGAGCAGATATGATACATCAGGACTCAGAGACTTTTTATCCGAGTAATAACTGTTTTCAGGGTTTCCTTTGATGGAATTTATTTATAAACTGACAATTGAAATCCATGAAAATATTTATGTAAGTAATACTAAATGTTATTTTAAAATTATACCTCAAAACACAAACAGAAAATTTTCCTTTGGAGGGAACTTCAGAAAGCATGTGGTACCTCACAATCTTATAAAATGTCTGTAAACCGATGGCCACGTTTCAAGACGTACCTTTGAAAACGCAGTTCAGCCTATCCGTTTTCGCTTTTCTACCTTCGGTTTTAATTTCTGTATCGTCTGTAAGTTTATGGACACTAAATTTGGTATCGCTGACAGCCTTTACATATGACCAGAATTTCTTTTCGTTTTTTGAGAAATCTTTCGACGATATTGTACTAGTGTAGTCATTGGAGGCTTCATGAATCATTCTCTTGACAGCCAAACGAGTTTCATTCAGCACCCGTACCAACAGCCCAAAGCTCTAGTCTTCACCTGTTATGCCGTAGTCTCTCTTTCTTTACAGTGCTTTACACGATGGCTGTTCAGTAAAGAATAATCATAATTTTTGTATGGTCATAATTTCACGCGCTAAAATTTAATCTTATAACATTCTGTTAGCTTACTGTGCAACAAACACGCAGTAGTAGTTCCATTGTTGGGACTCCTAGTTCCCGCCTGTGAGAGGGAGGCAAGGTCAGACATTTTCAGTATAGCCTACCGCAGCTATGGAGGTAACACGCGAGGAACAATATGCGGCTTTGAAATTCTGCTTTCGTCTCAACAGATCTCCAGCTGAGGCCTACACAATGTTACTGGAGGCCTATGGAGAATCTGTTCTTCCCTACAGCACAGCTCGAAGATGGATTAAAATGTTTATAAACGGGAGTCAATCAATTTCAAAGGAAGGTGGACACGGTTCTTCAGTTACTACTCTTACGGAAGAAAACATCAACACTGCTGCTGTCATTGAAGAAAGGATCGACGAATTACTGTAAGATCACGTTCTGAAATACTGAACATTTCATTCACACGTTAACAACAGAAAGATTGCACATGGCACGTCTTTGTGCGTGGTGAGTTCCAAGACTGTTGATTCCCTAACAAAAAGACATTCATGTGCAGGTCTGCATGCAGTTAAAGTTGATGTTAGAGGAAGTTACGGAGTTTCATTCAAATGTAAGCACTGCTGATAAAACTTGGTTACATCATTTTGATCCTGAGAGCAAACAGCAAAGCTCAGTGTGGAAATCTCCATCACCAACCATCAAAAAATCAAGAGTGGTTGCTTCTGCTGGGCAAGTTATGGTCAATTGATTCTGTGATATTCATGGAATGGTTTATCAGCATGCTGCACCTGCACTCACATCAGTAACTGGACAATACTACAGGGATATACTGAAAACATTTGTCTATGTTAAGGGTCAGTCGCCACTCCCTGCACCAAGTCCCTATCTGCTGCAGATCTTCCTGCAGAGGAAAGTCCACTGGACCTGACGGGATACCAATTCGATTCTACACAGAGTATGCGAAAGAACTTGCCCCTCTTCTAAAAGCCGTCTACCGCAAGTCTCTAGAGGAACTGAAGGTTCCAAATGATTGGAAAAGAGCACAGGTAGTCCCAGTCTTCAAGAATGGTCGTCGAGCAGATGCGCAAAACTATAGACCTATATCTCTGATGTCGATCTGTTGGAGAATTTTAGAACATGTTTTTTGCTCGCGTATCATGTCGTTTTTGGAAACCCAGAATCTACTCTGTAGGAATTAACATGGATTCCGGAAACAGCGATCGTGTGAGACCAAACTCGCTTTATTTGTTCATGAGACCCAGAAAATATTAGATACAGGCTCCCAGGTAGATGCTATTTTCCTTGACTTCCGGAAGGCGTTCGATACAGTTCCGCACTGTAGCCTGATAAAAAGTAAGAGCCTATGGAATATCAGACCAGCTGTGTGGCTGGATTGAAGAGTTTTTAGCAAACAGAACACAGCATGTCGTTATCAATGGAGAGACGTCTACAGACGTTAAAGTAACCTCTGGCGTGCCACAGGGGAGTGTTATGGGACCATTGCTTTTCACAATATATATAAGTGACCTAGTAGATAGTGTCGGAAGTTCCATGCGGCTTTTCGCGGATGATGCTGTAGTATACAGAGAAGTTGCAGCATTAGAAAATTGTAGCGAAATGCAGGAAGATCTGCAGCGGATAGGCACTTGGTGCAGGGAGTGGCAACTGACCCTTAACATAGACAAATGTAATGTATTGCGAATACATAGAAAGAAGGATCCTTTATTGTATGATTATATGATAGCGGAACAAACACTGGTAGCAGTTACTTCTGTAAAATATCTGGGAGTAAGCGTGCGGAACTGATCATATAAAATTAATTGTTGGTACGGGGGGTACCAGGTTGAGATTCATTGGGAGAAAATGTAGTCCATCAACAAAGGAGGTGGCTTACAAAACACTCGTTCGACCTATACTTGAGTATTGCTCATCAGTGTGGGATCCGTACCAGATCGGGTTAACGGAGGAGATAGAGAAGATCCAAAGAAGATCGGTGCGTTTCGTCACAGGGTTATTTGGTAACCGTGATAGCGTTACGGAGATATTTAGCAAACTCAAGTGGCAGACTCTGCAAGAGAGGCGCTCTGCATCGCGGTGTAGCTTGCTCGCCAGGTTTCGAGAGGGTGCGTTTCTGGATGAGGTATCGAATATATTGCTTCCCCCTACTTATACCTCCCGAGGAGGTCACGAATGTAAAATTAGAGAGATTCGAGCGCGCACGGAGGCTTTCAGACAGTCGTTCTTCCCGCGAATCATACGCGACTGGAACAAAAAAGGGACGTAATGAGAGTGGCACGTAAAGTGCCCTCCGCCACACACCGTTGGGTGGCTTGCGGAGTATAAATGTAGATGTAGAAGTCCGTATCAGGCGCAAAAGAGCACATTTCTGTGAAGAACGGCTGGATGCTGCACCACGATAAAGCGCGACCGCATATCATGCAAAAATGACCGTGAAGTGCATCCCTCACCCTCACTATAGCCCCACGTGACTTTTTTCTATACCCTAACATGAAGAAACGCCTTCGTGAGAGGCGTTATCAGTCATCAGAAGCAGTGGTGAAGGCTGCAGAGGCGATTTTCAAGGACCTCTCAAAAAATGGTTTCCGGCATGTATTTGAAGACTGGCAGAAACGCTGGGACAAGTGCATCGCATTCATGGGAGACTACTTTGAAAAGGACCATCAAAATTATGAGGATGAGTAAAGGTATGTCGTCACAAAAAAAAGATCATCTTTTGTTGAAGAGCCCTCGTAGTACTGAAGGTCCCTTCTATCATCAGCTGTTGTATTGAGACCATCTCTCTAAAATGTAATGTCAGCTATTTTTTTAAACTTGTGCCGAAATCGCTCCATATGATCCTGTTTTGAGCTGAAAGTTTCAGTTACCTCACTGAGATACGACTCTTATGTCTCTTTGTTTAGTTTGCTGAACATATAAAACATTCTATTTGTTTTGGTTCCCCCGTGTACTTAGGTACATATTATTGCATATTTTAACGTATGTAACTAAATGTCTATAATACTTTCTAGCGCAATTATTGCAGTGACGGTCATCGGGGCTCAGTTCGAAGCAGGACCCATCACTGAAGAGAATTCTACTTCAGTAAATGAGATTACAGGCCGAAGAAGTACCTGAAGACGCTTCAGACCGGTGTGATACCAACATGACTGTCGTCCGCCGTACGGCTCGACAACCAGGAGTGATGGTCTGCGATGCCATTTCGTTTCATAGCAGGAGCCCTTTGGTGTCATCCGCAGCACCCTTAGAGCACAGTGGTACAATGATGATATATTGCCCTTCATGGCAAGCCATCTTGGGCTCATGTTTCAGCAAGATAATGTCACCCTGCTGCTGTTTGTCTTCATGCTTCCCGAACACCATCCTAGCCAGCAAGATCGCTAGATCTCTGCCCAACTGAGAACGTTTGGAGTATTACGGTCAGGGTCCTCCGACTAGCTGAGAATTTTGACGATCTAACACGACAGTTGCACAGAATTTGGCAAGGTATCCTTCAGGACGGCGTCCAACAACTCTGTCAGTCAATTCCAAACCGAATAACTGCTTGCATAAGGGACAGAGGTGGACCAACAGATTATTGACTTGCTCAATTTGTGAAGCTCATTCTCATAAATAAATCGTCCAGATTTCATGGAACTGCAATAATTTCTTTTTCTGTTCACACAAATGACATCCACTGATTTCCGTCCCCTACGGTAGGTCCTTCGTGGTGCGCCGCTTTTTTATGTACAGGGTCGTCCATTGATGGTGACCGGGCCAAATATCTACGAAATAATCGTCAAACGAAAAAACTACAAAAAACGAAACTTGTCTAGCTTGAAGGGGGAAACCAGATGGCGCTATGGTTGGCCCACTAGATGGCGCTGCCATAGGTCAAACGGATATCAACTGCCTTTTTGGATTACATGTTTGGTGCACTTTTTTCGCTTTGTGATAGATGGCGCTGTAATTTTCACAAACATAAGGCTCACAATCTTAGACGAACAGTTGGTAACAGGTAGGTTTTTTAAATTAAAATACAGAACGTAGGTTCGTTTGAACATTTTATTTCGGTTGTTCCAATGTGATACAAGTACCTTTGTGAACTTATCATTTCTGAGAACGTATTACCTGTAAATACGGCATTAATGCAATAAATGCTCAAAATGATATTCGTGAACCTCAATGCATTTAGCAATACGTCTCAACAGCGAGTAGTTCGCCTTCCGTAATCTTCGCACATGCGGTGACAACATGTCAGGCGTTGTCCGTGGATCACGATAGCAAATATTCTTCAACTTTCCCCACAGAAAGAAATCCGTGGATGTCAGATCCCGTGAGCGTGCGGGACATGGTATGGTGCTTCGACGATCAATCCACCCGTCATGAAATATGCTATTCAATACCGCTTCAACCGCACGCGTGCTATGTACCGGACATCCATCATGTTGGAAGTACATCGCTATTCTGTTATGCAGTGAAACATCTTGTAGTAACACCGGTAGAACATTACGTAGGAAATCAGCATACATTGCACAACTTAGATTGCCATCGATAAAATGGGGGCCAATTATCCTTACTCCCATAATGCCGCACCATACATTAACCTGCCAAGGTCGCTGATGTTCCTCTTTTCGCAGCCATCGTGGATTTTCCGTTGCCCAATAGTGCATATTATGCTGGTTTACGTTACCGCTGTTGGTGAATAACGCTTCGTCGCTAAATAAACGCATGGAAAAAATCTGTCATCGTCCCGTAATTTCTCTTGTACCCAGTTGCAAAACTGTACACCACGTTCAAAGTCGTCTCCATTCAATCCCTGGTGCATAGAAATATTGTACCGTTTCAGTCGATGTTGATGTAGCATTCTCAACACCGACGTTTTTGAGATTCCCGATTCTCGCGCAATTTGTCTGCTACTGATGTGCGGATTAGCCGAGACAGCAGCTAAAACACCTACTTGGGCATCATCATTTGTTGCAGGTCGTGGTTGACGCTTCACATGTGACTGAACACTTCCTGTTTCCTTAAGTGACGTAACTATCTGGCGAACGGTCCAGAAACTTGGATGATGTCGTCTAGGATACTGAGCAGCACATATATCACACGCCCGTTGGGCATTTTGATCACAATAGCGATACATCAACACCATATCGACCTATTCCGCAGTTGGTAAACGGTCCAGTTTAACACGGGTAATGTATCACGAAGCGAATATCGTCCGCACTGGGGGAATGTTACGTGATACCACGTACTTACACGTTTGTGACTTTTACAGCACCATCTATCAGAAAGCGAAAAAAGTGGTCTAACTGAAACATTCATACTTCTTTACGCACTATACGAATATGTAATAAAAATAGGAGTTCCTACGCAGTTGATATTCGTTTGACATATGGCAGCGCCATCCAGCGGGCCAACCATAGCGCCATCTGGTTTCCCCCTTCAAGCTAGACGAGTTTCGTTTTTTTGTAATTTTTTCGTATGATACTTATTTCATGAGATATTTGGCCCGGTCACTATCAATGGACCACCCTGTATATAGGAACTGTACATATATCTTAAACTGTAGCTCTTCCGCCCGTTCTCTCTGCCGCCGTCCATCTCCTCCTCCCATACTCTTTGTCAAGTTCCCCCTCCCTCCTCCTCCCTCACCCTATTCACCAACACCCCTTTCCCATCTCACAGTCTGTCCCTCTTTCCTCCTCTCCACGCCCATTCCCTCTCTGGCTTCTGTGTCCTCTTACCTCTCTCTCTGACCTGACCTTGAGCGTTGTTTGTTATAGTAAACGAAACCTTGACTGGAAACTGAGGTCTAAATGACTGACGAAATCGGGTGGGATCATTTGTTTACAGGGTATGAGAGACACCTTCCAGCTGCTGGATCTGTGGAGATAGTAGCTTCAATGAAAGTATTTCACACACTTTTAGCCAGTTACCATGTTTCAGATAATTCAGATTCTGTATTAATATTCTAATTGTAAGCCGATAAGCTGTAAATACAACTTTCCTGTTTTGTGTAAAACCGATGGTGACGAAGAAAACAAAGCAGCACATTGTAGTGCGTAAAATTTTTGTTTCAGAATATATATATATATATATATATATATATATATATATATATATATAACGAGAAAGAATATATATGAGACGATTTCTGTAATGGTTGGAATGTCCTCCTATCGTATTTGAAGCTGATAACGAGGGATAAAAACGACATCGCACTTTTTCACAGCAATGCTAAGCTTCTTTTTGCAATGGATTTTAACAAAAATACTTTACATTGTCTTTTATAAATATATGTATATACCTCCATCTGAATTATTATTAGAGCTTATCAAGATTTTGGGAAACAAAGCTCCCCCTATTATATATTACATACATATTAGTCTATTATATGTCGTAAAAAATATACAGAGTATGCTCGTGCGAATATTCATTGAGTATAGTGTAAAAATTTGAAGTATATCCGAATGTTCATTAGAGTATCATACACAAATCTGACGTAAATCGGTCAAGATCTTTTTGTGTTTTTTTGGAACAATATTTCATATTTCACTCAACATGCTACCTCTAGAACTCGGCTTTAGTTGTGACCAGTTAACTTAACGCTGTCTATTTAAACGCCACCAGTTAAGTTTTGGTATTTTAGCAGGGAGTGAGAGTTTCACGTTCCTACCACTGTGCATACTATTACAGCCCATATTTGTTTCCCAGCGAACGTTGGAATACCCCAGGGAGCCGCAACCTGTTTTCGCTCGCAGTGTGCCATTTACTTCTCAGTCAGAGCGGCGCTCCTGTGGGCTGTTATTTTCGCTGCTCGAGTATCATTATTACTCTCGCCCTAACTCTGGCGCTCGTTGAGGAAATAGTCTTGATACCCAGAACTGAAATCTAGACAACTTATTGCAAACGTTAAAAAATAAGAGGCGATCAAAAAGTTTCCATTCGAAGGCTGCACAGTTCAGAATCCGTGAGCCAACAAGGCAAAATAATCGTGCGATTTGAGGTAATCATTCAACCTACCCACAAGGTTGAAGTTACCCGTTCGGTAAAACACAGTGTCCTGCTGCGTGAAGAACTGCGTAACTGCCTGCTGCACCTCTTCGTTCGACAGGAATCGTTGACCTTTCAAGGACTTTCTTAAGGGACTGAAAGCGTGATATTCGCACGGGTAGACATCAGCACTTCAGGGCGCTGTGGTCGAGTCTCCCACTTGAGTTGTCGTAACTTTTGCGTTACGGCGCTTGCGATAGGGGAATGTGTGTTATTAAGAAGCAGCAGCCCATCGTCGCTCTTTTCCCGGACGTTTCGCCTTAAGACTGCTCTTATATACCCGCATCACGCTCTAGCTTGCATACACGATGCAGCAACGCCCTCAAACGGAAACCTTTCAGTTGCCCTTTATGCACCATCCAGTCACACTGAAACTACCTCTTTAATTATTTTTTATTAACAACTGGCCTACAGAGTTTTCCCTGACAAAGACATCTCAAACTTAACCTATTCATTTATTACCCACAATATACAAGCCAAACGCAATCTGACTGTTATACATTGACAACATGACTTCCAATAATAACACAAAAGAATGGCCCTGAATTGCAAGAAATCCTAACAATAATACAAATCCAAAAAATAAGAAATTAAAGAAATATAAAACTACCTCCAACTCTGTTAATTTCAATCACGAATCCTGATAGTGCAAAACCCCATTATTTTTCATAAGCCACTAACCTCACAGAAAATCTTGATAACACGAACTATAAAAATTACAGCAAGTAACAACAGCGGCCAGCTAAATAAAAAGATTCTAAGTACTATAGACTCCAACTACTAGACGGCGTTTGGTTAGCAAAAAGAAAGATTTTGTTGAATAGCAAAAACTGTATTTAGAAAATTTTATCTCATTCATTTGACATGCAGCTCCAAAACTTATATAGTTGTCAATAATTCCACTGCCCAAACATTATCAACCATACATCCATCCGCACACATTTCCTTGCGTATTTCCTTATAAACACGTCATTTCATCTCACTTTACAATGCATGTCCTACCAACACAGAGTCTCCACTAAAAAAATCATGTCCATACACTTCCCTATCCACTGGCTGACTTCTAGTCCGTCCAACCACAGAATCTCTTGCCGAGGGCACAGAGCTCTGTCAGCGATATTAACACAGTCTATAGCGCTGCCATCATACAAACAAGTTACTTACATATCCCTCCCGCTCCCCACAAAAAATTTTACAAAGTCTTTTGGGCAGTGACAAAGAATAAGCTGTTAAAATTTTTATATTAACCATATCAAATAGAGCAGGTGCACACAAAGGCTAAGTAATTAACTGTTGGTCAATAATGTAAAAATTCTCCTCGCAGTCCCTAAAGACAGTCCTAATAATTCATCAGAAGAGAAGTCTATGCCGGTTTTAAGCACGAAGGCTGAGCAGTATATGAAAATGCACAAGTAAGAAATGCACAACCATGCAGTCTTGAAGAAGTAGTGTTGTCTTCACCCAGTTTTGAAATGGTAACGTAAGATTGGTAATGAGCCACAACAGAGCAGACCCACAGCAGTATCAGTCAAAGTCTTGAAGAATGTTGGTAGAATTGGTAGGTCACCATAGAGCAGACCTGCTGTAGTATCAAGCGAAGTCCTGAAGAATACTGGTGGTATAGGTGGATCACCACAGAGCAGAACCATTGCAGTCCTTGTAGAGATGCCCAGCAGCCATCCTTTGCGACTGTGTGGGTGCACATTCACAACTGAAGAGTCTTGAGGATAATATAGCAAGTCCTTCGGCCACCGCTGTGTAGTCAGTGTTGATGCTTACTTAGTACAAGTCCCTGAGCCACCACTTGTGCCCTCACTATTTTTTTGGAAATGCCCTTACAATCAGCGATGCTTTTAACCAGTTCCTTGCTGAATTATCGACACAGATGCAAACACTAACACAGTCATATAATCTCTGGGATTTGATACATATAGAATCACCAATAGACAAATGTGTGCAGTAAAAATAATCCCTACTATTTACCTAACTTGGAGAACTGGTGTCTATACAATTAAAATTTTATAGCATAAGAATACAATTACAAATTTATATAAAACATCATTATAGTAAAGAATAAGATAATAAAAATAACATTTGTAGTACTACATGCTTTCCAAAAAGAATAGAAATAAACATGAATAAGAGTGTTACAGGAATTACTACATGAGTAAATAAATGAAAAATAAGAATATCATTATAAACATTAACTTGACACATGAACATTAAGAGAAAACACAACTGAGTAAATAATATCTGAACATCTTCTTAAAGTAAGGAACAGGGTAGAAAAACAGAAATTAGATTTAAGGATAACAGTATTCCTAATTATAGCGAATGTAGCCTAGTAGTAGAAGGAAAAAAATTCTACCAACTTTATCTTACAAGGTAAACACAAAGAGATGGGAAGAACACAGAATCAGAAGGGTACACATAAACATTTTGGAATAACGGAAAAGGAAAGGATAAGATCTGTTTTCAAGTGTAAATGCGTCATAGTGTAAGTGTAACATTTGATAGTGCAGTACTTGTGGAGTGCGTTTTATACCTCTGTTTCATTTTTCTCTTTTCAGTAATATCCTTCATGCTTATACTTCCTTTACTTTGAACCAAAACTACTTGATTTCCAACCAGAACTTCATTTAATTCTCGCAGACCTCTCTTACTTCAACATTTGTTTCCTCAAATATCCTACCTAAGCATGCTATCTATATTTATTCTTTCAACCAGTGCTTATACTTCCATTTTTTTCTTACCTCAACATTTGTTTCCAAGAAAATCCTACCTAAGCATCTTGTCATTATACCCTTCTTATACCTGTTCATTTCTTCTTTCGAAATAATTGTTCCTTATTATACAATACTCTTTGGCCAGACTTTTTCCTTATAGCTTATCAATGCATTTCTTCCCAACTCATCAAAACTCATTTTCTTATATACATACCCCCTCTTAAGCTAACTTTAACCTACTGAGCTCAGATACATAAACTAGAGAAGGAGCAATGCAGCAGCGCAAAAAAATTAACAGAAACAATGATAAAAACGCAAATTTCTCAACATTAGCTTCTGTGTTACTTTTCTCAAGGCCAGCCGGTGCACGTGAAAGTGCGTCCTCAGCGATGTTTTCCGTGCTAGGAATGTTGACTATTGTGAAGCGGAATTCTTGCAGAAATAACGCCCAGCGTTTCAACCTGTCACGATTTAACTTTGAAGACATAAGAAATTGCAATACTCAATAATCACTATAAACTTCTACAAGTTTGCCAGAAAGAAAGAAACAATTTGTCAGATGTCCAAGTGATAGCTAAAGCTTCCAATTCAGTGACGGAATCACTTTTCTCAGATTTAGTAGGAATACGGGAGCAACAGCGATGGTTTTCTGAACATAACCCTTTCCATAACTACTTGACATAAATGGGCACCTAGACCTACTTTGGAAGAGTCCACGCTAAGTCAGAAATCCTGAGACAGATCTGGGTGAGCTAAGATTGGCGCGTTAAGTAGCGCTTCTTTCAAAGAATCAAATTCCAATTGTACCTGTTCGTCCCAGTTCCAAATAGCGTTTCTGCCAGTGAGAGAACGAAGTTTTGGAGTTACTAGAATTTGCATACTCAGGAAACGACGGTAGAAATTCACGAGTCCTAGAAACCTGTGAACTTGTCATTTTGTGGATGGAACGGGAATAGCTTTGACTGCTTCCAACTTTTCAGGATGCGGCTGAATGCCCTCAGAAGAAATAATGTGATCCAAAAACCTCACCTTTGTCCTACCGAATTCAGTTTTTTCCAAGTTAACTGTAATTCTAGATTTAGCAAAAACACGTAACAAACTATGTTGTTCCCAAGAGACTTCTGCTATTAAAATATCGTTCACATACGAAGTGATGTATCGTTCTCAAAACTAGGTAATATGGAATGTATCCCACAAATGATTTCTGTCGAAGAAATGTTCAAACCAAAAGCAAGTTTCCGAAATTGATGAGAAACGCCGAAACAAATAAAAGCCGTATATTTTCTACATTCTGGATGAAGGCCGAGTTGCCGAAAGCTCAATCTGAGATCAATAGAAGACAACATGTGTACGCCACTGAAATTTTGAAGAATTTCTTCCAACGTTTGCAGCCTATCTGTTTCAGGAATTATTATGGTATTTATTTGTCTGGAATCTAAGTCAAGCCTGATCGATAAGTTTTTCTTCTGAACAACATGTAATGGATTGTTGTATTAGCTTACCGCTGGTTCAATAATGCCCACGTCAACAATAGACTGTATTTCCGTTGTAACACGCTCCGTATAATGTGCCGGAACTACGTATGGTCTGATGCAAAATTTTCTATGCTCTCTAACACGAAATTAGTACTGTAATCTTTTAATTGTTCCTGTTTTGAGGCTAAAATCTGTGGAATGTGATTGTAAGATATCAAAAATGTCCTGTCCACCTGTCTATCGGTATCATTACAGTTCTCAGTGGTGGGATTTTTTTCTTAATTAAAACGTTAGTATCTAATACGTCGTCAATATCATCCCTGTCAGTACTTGCAAAGTGATCATTAGTGTCAAATTCCAGCGAAAGTTTCAAACCGTGATCTGACGAAAGGTAAAGCCGATTGATTTCCACGTCATGGTTTGAAATACAATCTTCAAATTTCAAAGCTATTGACCTACCTTCTTTCTCTAAACATATTTCACGTCTTGAAAGTTTAAAATTGCCTTATACTCATTCAAAATATCTAAACCTAATATAATCTTCGTCGACAGTAATGGGACAATAAGAAAGTTCATGATAAATCTGTGGCTTTGACAAAAGAATTTAAAATTAGTTTGTTGGCGGACATCTACACGTTTTCCAAAAATAACTCCTTGGAATTTAATTTTACGTAAAGGAAGTGTGGGACAATCATTCTATTTGTTGCACTTATTGAAAGCTGTTTCACTAATTACCGAAATAGGACTGCCATAAATTTTATGTCACTTGGTGTGATGTGAATTGCTGGATATGGTGTATTGTTCTGTCTCATGTCATGTTAGTGGAGTAAAATGTCCCTAATGTCTTCCATTTTCACATAATTGATAGTCATGGTAGTTACGTCGTCAGCCCCATAAGTACGTTTTGTAGCTGCCTGCGGTGCCATTCATTGTCTATTATCTCTTTGCTGTCGGGCGTCGTTGCTGGGATCTGGAGATCTACTTTCTACAATTTCTTCAACTTGTTGAGAAGGCCCTGCCCTATTCTAATCAGGCCAATTCCGATTAAATTCAGGTCTGTTGTCATGACTATAGCGTCTGTCGTCTTGTCGGTAGTTTCAGTAGTTTCTTTCTAGTCGATTAAGTGGTGGAGGATTTCTCCCGGAATCGTAATTATGGGGTGGACTGTTGCGTCTGAAGTCATTTTCTCTTCTTTGATAATAACTCTTCGGATTCCCATATTGTCTATTTCTACAGTTGTCTCTGTCATAGTCATTACCACGGAAATTTGATTTGTCTCTGTAATTATTGTTATTCTGCCGATATTTGTCATACAGGTAGTGTCTGATTTCGTCACGATTTGCGTTATAACGGTAGACTTGTCGTGTACAGTTATTGTTCCTGTCGTCACGAAATTGTGATGGCTGTGACCTGTAGTTGTCGTTGTTTTCCTGTTTACGCATAATGCGATTGTGTGTGTCGATTTCCAGTCCCTGAAAAGCTTCGATGTCATCTTTACAGCGTCCAGCCAAAGTAATATGTCTTAAGTGTTTAGGCAATTTAATTATGCAAATATGAATAAGTTCCGAGGGGCTGTACGGGTTTGACAAATACTGATTCTGGTGTAACTTATCTTAAAAATATTTTACAGTGCTGGAAAATTCATCATCATCATCATCATCATTTAAGACTGATTATGCCTTTCAGCGTTCAGTCTGGAGCGTAGCCCCCCTTATACAGTTCCTCCATGATCCCCTAATCAGTGCTAACATTGGTGCCTCTTCTGATGTTAAACCTATTACTTCAAAAGCATTCTTAACCGAATCCAGGTACCTTCTCCTCGGTCTGCCCCGACTCCTCCTACCCTCTACTGCTGAATCCATGAGTCTCTTGGGTAACCTTGCTTCTCCCATGCGTGTAACATGACCCCACCATCTAAGCCTGTTCGCCCTGACTGCTACATCTATAGAGTTCATTCCCAGTTTTTCTTTGATTTCCTCATTGTGGGCACCCTCCTGCCATTGTACCCATCTACTAGTACCTGCAATCATCCTAGCTACTTTCATATCCATAACCTCAATCTTGTTGATAAGGTAACCTGAATCCACCCAGCTTTCGCTCCCATACAACAAAGTTGGTCGAAAAATTGAACGGTGCACAGATAACTTAGTCTTGGTACTGACTTCCTTCTTGCAGAAGAGAGTAGATCGTAGCTGAGCGCTCACTGCATTAGCTCGCTTCCAGTTCTTTCACTATGTTGCCATCTTGTGAGAATAGGCATCCTAAGTGCTTGAAACCGTCCATCTGTTCTAACTTTGTTCCTCCTATTTGGCACTCAATCCGTTTATATTTCTTTCCCACTGACATTACTTTCGTTTTGGAGATGCTAATCTTCATACCAGAGTCCTTACATTTCTGATCTAGCTCTGAAATATTATTTTGCAAACTTTCAATCGAATCTGCCATCACAACTAAGTCATCCGCATATGCAAGACTGCTTATTTTGTGTTCACATACCTTAATTTCACCCAGCCAGCCTATTGTTTTCAACATATGATCCATAAATATTATGAACAACAGTGGAGACAGGTTGCAGCCTTGTCTTACCACTGAAACTACTCTGACCCATGAACTCAATTTACCGTCAACTCTAACTGCTGCCTGACTATCCATGTAAAGACCTTTAATTGCTTGCAAAAGTTTGCCTCCTATTCCATAATCTTGTAGAACAGACAATAACTTCCTCCTAGGAACCCGGTCATATGCCTTTTCTAGATCTATAAAGCATTGATACAATTCCCTGTTCCACTCATAACACTCAATTCAGACTGTTCGAAATGCTTCATCACCATAATATTGTGTTTTACTCGAGCTTGTGTAGTCCGAGACCAACATGCAGAAAGGAAGGCATGATAAATATCTCTTTCACCGTAACAGTCGTGAATAACCGATCGCATTCTTAGAACTCGTTCACTTTCTTCAGTAGCCACACATAGATCCTAATGTATGCTCTAATGACCAATTAGGAGGAAAACAATGAGAAAACTGATGAAGCCAAGCTTGTGGATGTATGTCATTACGACGATTCTTTAATGTTTTAAATTTACGTGTTGTGATGAAGAGCTTATAGCCGAAGTCATCGTATCGGCGATGCGCATATCGCTCATTGTTAGGCCGTGTCAGCGGATCCATCTCAAGTGTCGGTGCAGAATACCGACTCCTTCCAAGAGCTCCGAAATACCATGTATTATTACCATGTGACTTTTCCGTATTTCTAAATCCATCTTCCCGTATCGGAGCGCGAGTATCCTCTGAAATATGTAACTCTTGTATCACCTTTGCCAACTGATCTGGTGCTTCCCGTATTTCTTTTTTGTGTTGCGTATTAATTTGCTTCTTACTGTTTTTAAATTTCCTAATTTCCTCGTACTCCTCTGTGTCAAATCATCAAATACCTTCGTACATAAATTTGCTAATTGATCGGTAAGTTCAGCTGCTTTTTCCGATAATGTGCTGACTTCCACCGTGTCTTTTTCTGAGGCAAGTTTACTTTCCATTTGTGTCGTAATCGTATCTACTGTGTCCTTTCAGTTTTCCTGACTTTTCACAAGTCGCGCAAGTGTATCTGTGGATGCAACGGAGTCCATTTTAGCCTTCAAGGCGTCGTGATTTTCGTGTACAATGGTCTGCAATTATTGCCGCTTCATGGTTCTGTGATGTGCCTTCATGTCGCAAATCTTCACGTGTTTGTTGAATTTTGTCAGTTGTGTCTAACTTTTGAAGTAGTTGCTGTATTTGTTTCTGATTTTGTTCCATCTTTCGATGCTTTTGATCTGTTTGATAAAATTTTTAATTTATTGCAGTAAGAGTGCATTAGTGACAGAAACGTTCCTTTGTGCTTTTCGTCAGTGGGTCTGCACCAGCAATATTCGTATTTTGAAAAGCATAGAGTGTCTCTTGACGTAACTGAGAAAAGTGTATTGATGCAAAACCTGAATCTACGTTATTTGCAAGATATTATTCTGTTATTTCGCATTCGTGAGGTGAACTGTTACCGACCGATTGATCGTCAACAGTTCGCTGTTCACTGATTGTTTCAATTTCTACCCCTTTATCCACCGTCTGGTCCACGTCCCTATGCACAACTACCAAATTATTGTCTTGAACATTTGTCAGTTCGTTACTAGGTGCCGGCCGTTGTGGCCGAGTGGTTCTAGGCGCTTCAGTCCGGAACCGCGCTGCTGCTACGGTCGCAGGTTCGAATGCTGCCTCGGGCATGGATGTGTGTGATGTCCTTAGGTTAGTTAGGTGTAAGTAGGTCTAGACCTCAGATGTTAAGTCCCATAGTGCTTAGAGCCATTTGAATAATTTTTGTAACTAGGTGGTGCTAACAAACTACGCTCGTCGTCACTGTCATTTCTCAATTCGCTTTGCAGCCTAGCGTTACGCTTTTCACTCGGCATAATTATCACACTCTTTTACACAGTAACACAGAAAAAAACATTTGAAGGGCAAAAAGAAGAAGACACACTAAAATAACACTGAAAATAATAAATATCTAATTAATTGCAACAACGACTGCGACATACGTAGTGCAAACCCTCATGTATGCCACAATTACATTGCTGATGACAATACAGTACAAAAATAAGAAACTACAGCTACAAAGGAAATTCCATACATGCAATTAAGCGCTAGCAGTAAAAAGTAACTAATTTCTAATCATGCGCAAATTATTGAAACTACAAGAAAGTCAGAAAATTACAGTGAAGTGTCCTCAGCTAAGGGTCGACAGGTGAAACTAATTCTTCAATTACTTTTTTATTAAACACTGACCTACAGAACTTCCCCTGACAAAGACAACTCAAACTTAACCTATTCATTTATTATCCACAATATACAACATGACATCCAATAATTAACACAAAATAATGGACCTGAATTGCAAGAAATCCTAACAATAACACAGATACAAAAAATATGAAGTTAAAGAAATATGAAACTACTTCCAACTCTGTTAATTTCCTAAACTCATTTCAAATACGAATCCTGATAGTGCAAACCCCATTCTTTCTCATAAGCCACTAACCTAACAGAAAATCTTCATAACACAAACTATAACAATTACAGCAAGTAGAAACAGCGACCAGCTAAATAAAAAGATTCTAGCTATTATTGACTCTAACTACTAGGCGGCATCTAGTTAGCAAATAGAAAGATTTTATAGAAGAGCAAGCAAAGTATTTAGAAAATTTTACCTTATTCATGTAACATCCAGTTCCAAAAATTATATAGTTGTCCATAATTACACTGTCCAAATAATATCAACCATACGTCCATCCATATACATTTCCTTGCGTATTTTCTTATAAACATATCATTTGATCTTACTTTACAATGCATGTCCTACCAACACAGATTCTCCACCAAGAAAATCATGTCCATACACTTCCCTGTCCACTCGCTGACTAAAAGTCCGTCCAACCGCAGAATCTTTTTCTGAGGGCGCAGAGCTCTGTCAGCGATATTAAAACAGTCTATAGCGCTGCCAACATGCAAACAGGTTTCTTACAACATTAATGTGACCACCGCCTATGAGGACGTCAACGTGCTATACCCACTCACAGAGAGCCGGTGGCAGTACTAGGTGTGGAGGGTATACAAAGCGTGTCTGGGGGGGGGGGGGCTGCGGGGAATAGTGCAGTCGTTGTTGTACTGTGGAAACGGTGCGATTGACATGACGTTCAGAATGGCATGGTTACTGGCATTTCCGAAACACCTCAGTCTGTGAGGAGTGCGCTTTTCGCCCTGGTTCAAGCACACAATGCTTTTCGGTATTGTACTACCCAAAACTGGCGCCATGGCATCTGTGGTGCATCATGGGCCATAGACGACAGGGATACAGAACGGCTGTGGAGATGCATGTAGGCGAATTGACGTGCAACTGTTGAAGAACTGACACCCGAGATATATCAATGCACTACCAACAGTGTCTGCTCAACGGCCGTTCAGTGAACGTTGTTGCGCATTGACTTTTGCTGCAGGCGCCTGGTTCACGCGCCCATAATTACTGCTGTTCATCGGCGATGAAGGCTGGAATTTGCAGACCAATAGCGCCACTGGACGTCCATTGAGCGGAGACAGTTGGCTGTTTCATATGAATCACGTTTTACCCTTATTCGCCGTGATATGTCTGAAAGAAAACATCCTGCAACAATCATCGAAGGATCAAGGTTGGATGGTTGGTTGATCTGGGGGAGGAAACAAAAGAGCGAGGTCGTCAGGCCATCGGATTAGGGAAGGATGGGGAAGGAAGCTGGCCGTATCCTTGAAAAGGAACTATCCTGGCATTAGCCTGATGCCATTTAAGGAAATCATGGAAAATATCAGTCAGGATGGCCAGACGCTTATTTGAACCATTGACCACTTCAGTGCGAGTTCAGTATGCTGCCACTGCTCCATCTCGCTCGGTGGGATCAAAGTCACCGGAGGGAGCATTATGGTCGGGAGAATGTTTTCATGGCATTCCCTGCGTTCTCTCTTCTTTCTGGAAGGCACATCGCGTCAACATAAGCATGCGTCTATCCTTGGGGACCATGTTTACCCTTTCATGCAGTTCGTTTTTCCTCGGCTCTACCAGCAGCACAATGCAACGTGTCGCATAGCTCGCAGTATGCGTCCGTGGTTCGAGGAGCACCAGGAGGAGTTTACCGTAGTCAACTGGCCATCAGACTCTCCGGATTTTAAATAAATCGTGACTCTTTGGGACCACCTCGATCGGGCTGTTCGCATTACGGTTCCTGGACCGAGAAAGCTAACACATTTGGCTACGACACTGCAGTCGACATGACTCCGCCGACCGAAGTGGCCGCGCGGTTCTGGCGCTGCAGTCTGGAACCGCGAGACCGCTACGGTCGCAGGTTCGAATCCTGCCTTGGGCATGGATGTGTGTGATGTCCTTAGGTTAGTTAGGTTTAACTAGTTCTAAGTTCTAGGGGACTAATGACTTCAGCAGTTGAGTCCCATAGTGCTCAGAGCCATTTGAACCATTTTCGAACATGACTCCCGTCGGTACCTCATAGAAACTCATTCTCTCTCTTCCTGCAAATATCACAGTGGACTGAGCTACAAAAGGTGGTATTCATTGTTTTGGAAAATAGTAACTGTAACGTGACAAGGTAGTGTAAATCGATAGTAAGGCTGAATCCCTGTTGCCACATACCGCCATCAACGATTTATCGTGGTAAACCCATATAGCCTCAATTACCCGCACTTACACTACATCGTTAAGACAGTAAATTACGCATCTCTGAAGAAATATTCTTCATGCATTTTCACTACAAATTATTCGGTTACAGCGCCTCATACTTCTGAGCACTGTCCTCATATACCTACGCTGTTTCCCAGACACTTAACATTTTTCTCCACCCTCTCCGTGACGCCGTGATTGCCGCGTCCGTCTCCGCCATGGTCCCACAGCGTTCTTCTTCTCTGTTGGGAGTTTACAGCTAGCTCGTGGTCCTTCTTTGGGTAAGCCTACCCATTAACTGTCTAAGCCCATTCATCTTTTAGTTTAATAATAAATTAACTGACAAACCTTGTTTTGCTCATTATCTTTTCTAAATACAGACGAAAATAAAAAATATTACTCAATGAAGCATCAGACCGATATCTGTCAAACTCAGTGGAGACTTTCATCGAATAACGGGTATTAAATGATTAAACTTTATTCCTGTGCCCTGATCCATATGGGCACAAATACACTCTTATAATCATTGTGGCAAGCACGCAAGCAGCTTCAGATTGTTTTCTTTAGGAATTTCTCGGCATGCCTTTTAAGTTCAAGAAGTTATCTGCCTGGAGGCCGATATGAAAATATGCATCCTCCCATCACATCCCTTGGATGAATAATGAGGAGAATGGACAGGCTACTCAGGTATCCGAACATTCTTCGACGCCATTCCGGAGTGCAGTGCAGTGTGGGGTCTTGCATTGTTCTACTGGAATAATCCGTTTGTACCCTGGTCATTAAGACTATGACAATACGGTTTACCATTATTGACAGACACTGGTGAGCATTCAGATTGTCTTTAACAACTGTCGGGTCAGTCCTGTTGTCATACTGTGATACATTGGCCACAAATGTCTCGTGACACTCAGTGAATTGCCCCAGACGCTAAAAGGTGAAGGGGATCCATGTAGCTGGATATAAGAGGAATGTTTAGAAGATTATGAAGCCATCTCCCCCATTCCTTTCGGAATATATATCTGGAAACAATAGTTTAGTTCTTTCCTTAGCTTTCCCACTTTCAGTCGAAACTGTCCAGGATATGTTTCTGTCCGTGGGTGCATGCGCATGTCTTTGACCAGAGAAGTTCTGTGAAGCTATAGAACGCTCTATTCCATCACTGTAAAAGTAAAGTCTAGCGACGCTCGAACCACTAAACGGGAAAAACGGCTTCGCCATCGGTCAAAGAACACACATTCTTTTGTGACACTTGAGAGGGGACATAGATGCAGCTGGTCCGCACAAATAAACCTTGGTGAAACACAAGGAGCTGGTACGTCTCCCCTCCATAGAATTCTGAGTGTTATTTAACTGTTTAAAGTTTTGCCGATGTATTTCAATCATCGTTTTCATATAGATTGCGATTTAATTACGTAACCTGGGGCGTTTCTTTCGTATATTGAACCACATGACATCAGGTCAGCCTATTCTCCTGTAATACCAGCAGATGTATCGAAATTATTTTCATTAGTTATTTAAAACATCGCGGGAGTGTTTACCTTAGTGATTTCAAGTACATTATGATTTAACGAGGTGAATGTATGTCACTTTTCTTGATGTGTTGAAACATGTGGCAGCAGTTCCACTGGGATATCTTAGGATACGAGTATAGGTTTCATAAGGCTTGTGTGTGCCAGTACGATGTGCTCTCCACCTATACTTTTGTTACTGATGATGTATTTTCTTTCGTCTGAATGAACACACTGGGGTGACAAAAGTCATGGGGTTCGTCCTAATATCGTGTCAGACGCCCTTTTTTCCGGCGTAGGGCAGCACTTCGACATATAATGGTCTCAGCAAGTATTTGGAAGAAATATTGAACCATGCTGCCTCTAAGTTGCCCATAACTGTGGAAGAGTAGCCGGTGTAGGATGTTGTCGCCCTGTGACATGACAGAATTATTTGGGAACATGAAGACCATGTATGGCACCAAATGGTCACCAGGTAGCCAAACATAACTATTTCCAGTCAATGGTCTGTTCAGTTGTACCAGAGGATAGAGTTCATTCCATGGAAACATTGCCCGCCATTACGGAACCACCACCAGCTCGCACAGTGCCATGTTGACAACTTGGGACCAAGGCTTCGCTCTGGCTCATCTGTCCTGCCGATGGTTTTCCGATAGTCTACGATCCAATCGATATGGTAAGGAGCACAGGAGAGACGCTGCAGCAATGGCGTGCTGTTAGCAAAGGCACTCGGGTCGGTCGTCTGCTGCCATAACCCATTAACGCCAGATTTCGCCGCATTTTACTAACAGATACGTTCGTCGTACGTCCGCCATTGGTTTCTGCTGTTATTTCAAGATGTTTTGCTTGTCTGTTAGCACTGACAACTCTATGCAAACGCCTTTCGTGTCCAGGGTCGTTAAGTGAAGCCCGTTAGCCACTGTGTTGTTCGTTTTGAGAGGCAGTGCTCGAACTTTGGTATTCTCGGCACACACTTCACACTATGGATCTCATAATATTGAATTCCCTAATGATTCTGAAGTGGAATTTCCAACGTGTTTACCATGAACTGTCATTCGCGAAGCGGCCGGAGTGGCCGTGCGGTGCCAGGCGCTACAGTCTGGAACCGCGAGACCGCTACGGTCGCAGGTTCGAATCCTACCTCGGGCATGGATGTGTGTGATGTCCTTAGGTTAGTCAGGTTTAAGTAGTTCTAAGTTCTAGGGGACTGAGGACCTCAGTACTTAAGTACTTAGTGCTCAAAGCCATTTTGTCATTCGCGTTCAGTGTGTTCATACACGTCGTGCGGCCATAATCACCTTCTCACTCGAATCATCCGAGTACAACTAACAGCTCCGCCAGTACACTGCCCTTTTATACATGTGTACGCCATGCTACCGCCCTCTCTACATGTACATATCGCTGTCCCATGATTTCTGTCACCTCAGAGTACAATGTCAATGAATTTATGTTTCTCGTACAATCGCAAATACAAATTGTGAGACTTCAGCTCGTCGTACAATAAATGTCATAAAATGTCAATCTTTGAATAAACAACCAGTTCGTCAGGCATGCTTACTACAAGAATTAATTAAAACTGAATTGCTAATTGGCTCGCTTATAAATCTTGCTTCTCACAAAGACAATGTATAAATATTTTAAGTGGCCTCTTGCAATATTCAGTGGCTCTCCACAGGAGATGTGTCACCTCAAAAAATAAGTGATAAGTAAATGATAAAAGTTAGTGACCAGACACCTCCCAAATCCATCTTGCGTTATCTTGCAATCTAGGCACAGCAATATGGAAACTGTGAGATTAAAAGTCTCAGGGTGCTCCATTAACGTTATGGGGCAAAACGGTGTGACAAATATCAACGAAAAAATTGGGATGGGCTAGAGCGAGAATGAGTAGGAATAATAAACTCGATTTCAAAAGTCTTTCGTCAGATGACTTTCAGTTACCTCGTACGCTTGAACAATAGCTGGATGGAGCGTGGCGCGCTTGTGCAAGGTGGCTAAATCATTCATGCCGGAGTACGGATGCCGTAGCGGTGAGCGTGGTGGGTGTGGGTGTGGGCGTGGGTGACAGCTGCTTTCTCGGTCGTTTTCCCACGAGGGACCCGGTGGCCCGCAGCGTTCGGGCCGTAGCAGCGAGCCGAGGTGTGGCAAGCGGCGCGTTACGCCAGAGCGACGGGCGCCGCCTTCACAATAGCCGTGACGCCAGCGCGCGATGCCGCGGGATGCGACGCGACGCGACGCGACGTGGTGGGCGTGGCTCGCCTATAAGCCCCGCGCCAGTGGCCGATTTTTCGTCGCGTCCGCTCGGCTTAGACCGAGTGTGGCCACGGTGCGAGGACAACGCCTCCTCAGCGCTAATTTGGAATTCGCGAGGGAACTGAACGATGAGACAAACAGTAAGCTCACTTCAAATCCGGTACCTGAAAAAGAATGGTCTAAGTACTTTATTGCTCTCTGGACTAGCGACGATGGAAATTCCGTAGCAGTGGATAAAACTCCTATATACACTGCTGGCCATTAAAATTGCTACACCAAGAAGAAATGCAGGTGATAAACGGGTATTCATTGGACAAGTATATTATAATAGAACTGACATGTGATTACATTTTCACGCAATTTGGGTGGATAGATCCTGAGAAATCAGCACCCAGAACAACCACCTCTGGCCGTAATAACGGCCTTGATACGCCTGGGCATTAAGTCAAACAGACCTTGTTTGGCGTGTACAGATACAGCTGCACATGCAGCTTCAACGCGATACCACAGTTCTTCAAGAGTAGTGACTGGCGTGTTGTGACGAGCCAGTTGCTCGGCCACCATTGACCAGACGTTTTCAATTGGTGAGAGATCTGGAGAATGTGCTGGCCAGGGCAGCAGTCGAAGACATTCTGTATCCAGAAAGGCCCGTACAGGACCTGCAACATGCGGTCGTGCATTATCCTGCTGAAATGTAGGGTTTCGCAGGGATCGATTGACGGGTAGAGCCACGGGTCGTAACACATCTGAAATGTAACGTCCACTGTTCAAAGTGCCGTCAATGCGAACAAGAGCTGACCGAGACGTGTAACCAATGGAACCCCATACGATCACGCCTGGTCATACGCCAGTATGGCGATGACGAATACACGCTTCCAATGTGCGTTCACCGTGATGTCGCCAAACACGGATGCGACCATCATGATGCTGTAAACAGAACCAGGATTCATCCGAAAAATGACGTTTTGCCATTCGTGCACCCAGGTTCGTCGTCGAGTACTCCATCGCATGCGGTCCTGTCTGTGATGCAGTGTTAAGGGTAACCGCAGCCGTGGTCTCCGAGCTGATAGTCAATGCTGCTGCAAACGTCGTCGAACTGTTCGTGCAGATGGTTGTTGTCTTGCAAACATCTCCATCCGTTGACTCAGGGATCGAGACGTGGCTGGACGATCCGTTACAGCCATGCGGATAAGATGCCTGTAATCTCGACTGCTAGTGATACGAGCCCGTTCGGATCCAGCACGGCGTATCGTATTCCCCTCCTGAACCCACCGATTCCATATACTGCTAACAGTCACTGGATCTCGACCAACCCGAGCAGCAATGTCGTGATACGATAAACCGCAATCGCGATAGGCTACAAACCGATCTTTATCAAAGTTGGAAACGTGACGGTATGCATTTCTCCTCCTTACACGAGGCATCACAACAACGTTTCACCAGGCAACGCCGGTCAACTTCTGTTTGTGTATGAGTAATCGGTTAGAAACTTCCCTCATGTCAGCACGTTGTAGGTGTCACCACCGGCGCCAACCTTGTGTGAATGCTCTGAAAAGCTAATCATTCGCATATCACAGCATCTTCTTCCTGTCGGTTAAATTTCGCGTCTGTAGCACGTAATCTTCGTGGTGTAGCAATTTTAATGGCCAATAGTGTAGATCCAATAAGGACATATGAGTTGCATACAGCTTACGCAATATCTACATCTACACTGAAGCGCCAAAGAAACTGGTATACATATGCGTATTCAAATACAGAGAAATATAAACAGGCAGAACACTGCGCTGCAGTCGGCAACGCCTATATAAGACAACAAGCGTCTGGCTCAATTTTTAGATAGGTTACTGCTGCTACGATGGCAGGTTACCAAGATTTAAGTCTGTTTGGAACGTGGTGTTATAGTCGACACACGAGCGATGGGACACATCATCTCCTAGGTAACGATGATGTGGGGATTTTCCCATATGAGCATTTCACGAGTGTACCGTGAATATAAGGAATCCGGTAAAACATCAAATCTCCGACATCGCTGCAGCCGGAAAAAGATCCTGCAAGAACGGGACCAACGACGACTGAAGCGAATCCTTCAACGTGACAGCAACCGTTCCGCAAACTGCTGCAGATTTCAGTACTGGGTCATCAACAAGTGTCAGCGTGCGAACCATACAACGAAACGTCATCTATATGGTCCTTCGGAGCCGAAGGCGTACTCGTGTAGCTTTGATGATTACATGACACAAAGCTTTACGCCACGCCTGGACCAGTCAACACCGACATTGGACAGTCGATGACAGGAAACATGTTGCCTGGTAGAACGAGACTGGCTCAAATGGCTCTGAGCACTATGAGACTTAACATCTGTGGTCATCATTCCCCTAGAACTTAGAACTACTTAAACCTAACTAACCTAATGACATCACACACATCGATGCCCGAGACAGGATTCGAACCTGCTAGCGTAGCAGTCGCGCGGTTCCGAACAGAAAAGCCTAGAACTGCTCGGCCACCGCGGCCGGCTAGAACGAGTCTCGTTTCCAATTGTATCTAGCGGATGGACGTATACGGGTATGGAGACAACGTCATGAATCCATGTACCCTGCGTGTCAGAAGCTGCCTGTTGCAGTTGATGGAGGCTCTGTAGTGGTGTGGGGTGTGTGCAGTTGGATGATACGGGACCCTGATAAGTCTGTATACGACTCTGTCAGTACGTACATAAGCAACCTGTCTGATCACCGGCATCCTTTCATGTCGATTGTGAATTCCGACGACTTGGGGAATTCCAGCAGGACAATGTGACATCCTACACGTCCATAACTGCTACAGAGTGGCTCCCCGGAACACTGTCCTGAGTTTGAACACTTCCGCTGGCCACCATACTATACAGACATAAATATTATTGAGCATATCTGGGATGCTTTGTAACGTGCTGTTTAGAAGAGATCTCCACCCGTTCGTACTCCTACAGGTTTATGGACACCCCTGAAGAATTCATGGTGTCAATTCCCTCTAGCAGTGCCTCATAAACTAGTCGAGTCCATGCCTCGTCGTAGTTCAGCACTTCTGCGTGCTCACGGGGGCCCTACATGATATTAGACAGATGTACCAGTTTCTATGGATCTCCAGTGTATATTACTTTACATCTGCAGTATACACGGTGATTCAACTACCCCTTCCACTATCGTTTTCTGCAGCTCACAGTGTTGTAGCTGGCATTCATGCACCACATGCGAGATTTTCAGATTCTCTCGTTCGCTAATCCCGAATTGTTAGATCTACAGAAAAAAAAATCAAGAGGAATTTTTGTAGGAAATCTGGCGTAGCTAAATTTTGTTTTCGCTAGATGCCGTTGTTTTCGAGTTATTCAAGAAAAACCCACAAACATGACCTTCAGACGAACCTCCACCCTCATACTCATCCCTCTGGTTTGTTTTTCAAGGCACTCCTTCCTACCACTATACAACTATTTGCGATCTCACGAATTATTTCGCACATTCAACCGGTTTTGTTTTTTATTGACTGGCATTATAATGCAGCCAGCTTCGCCGAGCATTTACAAATTGTAAAATTGATGTTTGTGTAAGTTTTACCGAACAACTTCGAAAATTTTTACAGCATATAATAAAAAACTAAATCTTCAATAAGGATAGATGCTAAAGAAGTGAATTTACCTCTGTGTTACAGCCGAGAATCGAACTTGGGTCTTCTGCTTACTAGGCAAATGGGCTAATCACTACAGCACCCCTTGCACTGTGTTTACGACAGCCACGTGAACTACTGTAGTCGAATGTTCACCCTACCCCAAGCTACGGTAGTCCATGCAGCTGGGCCAGCCATACTCCTGCGGTGGTACAGTGCAGGGGGGCGCAGAAAGCTATGCGCAGAAAGCAACGTGTTTTCTCAGTTGTGCGCATGACGTCACGGTGGAAGCAGCTGTGCCAAACAGTACACAGTTCGAATTGTGTGTGATTGTTTTTCTTGTGTTGTTTCGTGTTTGAAGGAGTATTTTGATTGAGTTCTTTCTTCTGAGGTACTCAGTCAACAGCGGAAACATTCGGAATTCGGGAGTGTTAACGGTTTTTGCTGTAATTGATATTTGATTCGGAACTGAAATACTTAGCGATAGTGGACAACGGAATCAACATTGTGTTCGCCAGCTCTATTGTTTATGGTTCATCCTGTGAAATTCTTGTTGGAGAATCTACAAGTGAGTGAGAAAATTAATTTTTATAATGCCAGGCTGTGCTGTAACGGGCTGTTTTTCCTACAACTGGAGCACAAAGGGAACTGACGTAATGTATCACAGTTTCCCGCGTAATGAAACATTACAAAAACTATGGTTGTCGAAATGTTGTAGGAAAGACAGTGTAAATGTTGCGCATGCAAGAATATGTTCTCGCCATTTCGCAGAAACAGATTACTTAAGGGATTTACAGTCTGAATTGCTTAATTTGTCCCGAAAAAGAATCCTCGAGCCAGATGCAGTTCCTTCGCGCAATTTGCCGTGCAGTAGTGCGACTGTCAATGTGTTACCCGCAACAGAAGACAGAACCAAACGGTATAAGAAACGAGAACTACATAAGAAATCTCTGGAAACTCTGGAAAAGCTGTCACCAAGTAAGAAACATCATAATAAGAGCACATGTACATATGACAGTTTTTTTTTCAGACACAGATAAAGTTACTTTGATGAATACTATAACGGCTTTAGAAAGAAGGAATGCTGTTCTTACAAACAAGTGTGTGCAACTTCGAGCTCTTAAGTAAATTCATTTCAATTCGATTAAATGAATAGTTTCTGATTTATTTGAGCCGAGGTTTCGAATTTCAAGTGTGTGTCAGTGTGGTTGTGATCTGACATTTTACCGATGTGTGAGGCATAAGCTGCGAAAGAATATAACTCATCAGTTTTAACTGTAATATTTTAGCAGCAGAAAAGCAGTTTAGACATCTCATTTCTGGTATAAACAAAATCTTCCGCCAAAAATTGACGTAAACGCGCATGCCGTGTCGTCTGCTTGTGAGCGCTTGCTTCCACGCTGACGTCACTAGGATAGCCAATGGCAGAGCAGAGCACTTACTGCCCAACCTTATTATTTAGTAACCTTGGTACAGTGGTTAGCATATCTGCGCCATAAGCAGGAGACTTCGTGTAGGTCCCAGCCGTGGCGCAAATTTTAATTCAATTCTTCAGCTTCTGTCCTTATCAAGGTTAGGTATGAGGCTTGGAAAATGCAGTTTCATTAGATCATCAATTACGTCATTGTATTTGTCTCGCCTTTTTACTCCGAAACTAGCGTGCTTACAAGGGTTAAGTTCGGATCGAATTGTCAACGTAACTAACTCTAGCGTAACATTTACAGGAGTCCTTTTTCGTTCATTTCCCACAAGATCACATTTAAATCAATAATGTTAACGAAGAAGCCGACCATGCTGGTGGTGTAATAGCCCAGTCAGGAGAGACCAGTAAGGTCGAACATCGGTAATAGCTCGTGCAATCGGAGATTCGTGTTCAGCGATAGGAGGAAATGCCACCAACAACATACTAGAACTACTGACCGGTGAGAGATGTTTGTGGGATGGACATGCTTTTGAATGTCGTTTCTGTCTAATGGGGGTGGTTGCGAGAGTACTTTTGTGGATTTCACCGAGGTCTGACGGAAACTGAGGAGATGAAAAACTTTGTCTTCTGATTCAGACTCAGGTCTGGAGAGGATTCTGCCCTTGACTTTCGTTATGAGTGGGTTGCACTTTGGACACTTGTCTTGAGCGTCACTTCAGACTATCACTTGTCTTGACTGTGGATCACGTAGTGAAGAGTCAGCTGTAAAGACAGTTTAGACCTCAGTCATCTTGGACAACTCACTCTGTTGAAGGCAGTCTTATTCGTGAAAGGTCTGTCACCTCGATGTTTGATCTCCTCCTGCGTACTGCTGTATAAGTGAGTGAAATTAGTCCATAGTACGACAGGCGTACGGGAATATCTCGCTGGAATCTACTGAGATTTCAGGTGTCCATTAGAGATTAATTGCGATCCGTCTAAGAGATCGCCTGCCGCGACTTTGCATGTTTCGTGCCCACGATAGCGAATTACAGTCGCTGCACATCGCAGCTCTACAGACGCTTGAAGCACGAACCTCATCTGAGGAAGCGCCACAGGTCGAGAAAAGGGGAAAGTATTGCTGCTTTGCCTTGTTAGAGCGAACGGATCACAGTCTCGCCACTTGGTCTCAGCTGCACCAACTTGCTGCGTGGAATAAACCCCAAAAATTGGTTCAAATGGCTCTAAGCACTATGGGACTTAACATCTGAGGTCATGAACTACTTAAACCTAACTAACCTAAGGACATCACACACATCCATGCCCGAGGCAGGATTCGAACCTGCGACCGTAACAGCAGCGCGGTTACGGACTGAAGCGCCTAGAACCGCTCGGCCACAGCGGCCGGCGAATAAACCCACGAAAGTCTGTTCAATGTTAGAAAGTTTCAGATTGCGTTATCCATGTGTTGAGCCAGAGTAAATGGTTCAATCAGACAAATCTTAGTCCTTGACAACTAGCCGCCATTCAGGCGAGTGTTAACTGTTTGTGGTATATTTGTAATGCCACCAGTTCATGTTTGTTCGTCATCACACTTAACATGTACGGGGTGTTCAAAAAGTATCTCCACGCTGCCGTATGATTGTTAGCCGCACGTGCCGTATGATTGTTCGCCTGTCTCGGTTACTTCCCTTCAAGTGGACTCTCCCAGCATTCCACTGTTTCGTTTATCTCAGCTAGCGTCAGTAGTATCGTTGGTGTGTGTCGTAACGTGTTGACGTGAACGTTTAAGTTTGGCTCCTTTGTTCGTTTGTTTCGTTTTTGTCACTGTTAAAATCCTAACCATTGAAGAACGTGTGCTTTTAGTCGAACAACTGTTGGAAGCTGGCGATAAATACACAGTTTAAGTTTGCCAAACATTTAATCCAGTTTTCCCGAAGCCAACACTCCGACATCGCGATACTGTGCGAGATTTGATTAACTAATTTCCAAGTACGGGTTCAGTGACAGATGCACCGAGAAGTGGTCGTCCTAGCGTGTTGTCTGAGGACAAACTACTCGATATTTCCGATAAAATTTCCATGATTTTAAAGAAGTCAGTAAGGAAACGTGCCCAGGAAATCGATGTTAGTGTCGGAACGGCCCACACAGCTGTAAGGAAAAAATTAGAACTTTTCCCATAAAAAGTGACAGGCGAGCAAGAACTGAAAAATACTGATCATGGCAAGAGACTGCATTATTGTCAACGGTTCAAAAATTTCTTTCTACAAAATGGAAGGGATATTCTTAATGAAACGTTTTCAACTGATGAGGCGTGGTTTCATTTATCCGGGTAAATGAACTCGCAAAATTTTCGTATGTAGAGAACTGCAAATCCATTGTATATTGATGAGGAACCACTTCATTCTGTGAAGATAGGAGTTTGGATTGCAATTTCTAGACGCACAACGATACTGCAGTGACATTCTGTACCCATTCATAGGAGAACTTGTGTTACGTGAAATACCGAACGGTTATTTTGAACAAGATGGTGCAACCACGTATACAGCACGCGTTTCAATATCACTGCTTGCTGATGTTTTCGTTGATCGCATAATTTCGCAGTGACTTTGGCCACCACTATCGCCCGACCATGGAGACTATGGAGACGTGTGCTGCAGAAAAGGGAGAAAATTTGTTCGCAGGAAATATCGAACCACTAGACCACAAAAATTTCGTGTCCATTCAACATTTCCAAGTGGACAAAGACAATAATAACACATTTCATTCAAAACGACGGAGAGCCCAGTACGATAAAGTGCTACCAGAATGGTGGCAACTGAAATACAAACTGGAATTTGTTTGTCGATTTTTAGAGGGATCGATAGCGGAACATATGCGCAGCGTTGAAGAGAGCTGTCGCTCATATAAACAGTTCATGGACACGTTCTTTAACACGTATTGGTCATAAGACAAGCAAGAGAAAATCAAGCAGGATTTTATGCTGAGCAAAGATCTAGAAGCTTCAGGATTCCGTAGTCTTATGAAGTTCTTTTAGTTGCTAATTAAGAATAATCGGTTTTTGGACCAGCCGTACAGTCCCAAGGAAATTATGAGGCACTGTTTTATCAAATTACCTCTGCACTATCAAACAACTCCTCATCGGAAGGTGCAACGATTCCACTGAATCCTTCAAGAGAACGCTTCGCAAACTAGACAGTGCCATAAAGACACAAAACGAAAGAGGTAGGAACGAAAACAATGACCACAGTTGGCAAGGCTCGTCTGGGAGGTACAGCAACAGACGAAACGGGAAAAACGATCGGGAAAACAACAACACGAACTATAGAGGGTTTAAAAGCCATCTTGAGAAAACAGAAGCAGACGAGGCAGTTAACACGATAATTAAAACGAACGGCAAAAAGGAAATTGGAGAGAACAACGAAATCCAAACCAGTTCCAGCGGGATACTGGAGTACCACAGCAGCAAAGAAAAAACTGGGAGAACAGCACTCGATGCCACCAAGAAAATCAATAAGATCAAATTAGACCACATAACCCGTCACTGGGGAAACTAAACAGAATTCCAAACAGAAACTGGTTCTCATCTGATGCAGTCGCAGCTCAAAACAAGGCCGCAAGAACAATCTGAACGAGCAACATCAACATGCTAGAATGAAAAGATAATGTAATAATCGTGTGGCATTATTGGCCGGGAGGCCCCATCTGGGGAAGTTCGACATCCGGGTTGCAAGTGTTATTTCAGGTGATGCCACGTTGGCGACTTGCCTTCGGTGATAATGAGAGCAAAGCAACACCCAGTATATGTGCGGAGAAAACTTCCACCCCGGCTGGGAATCGAACCGGGTTCCGTAGCATGGTTGGCAATCACGCTACCACTCAGCTAAGCAAGCTGACTAACGTGCTACCATATGAAGACACAAGAGAGCTTATGAGTGAGGGAAAAAAGGCATGGCACGACCGGACCTACATCCTATTATTCACATCACTGTAAGCAACATCAATCTGATCGGAATTGTGGACAGTGGAAGCAACGTTACGGCGATCTCGGAATCTGCGTACAGGAGATGCATTGTAGATCACACATCGCTAGCATTCACGCTGCAGGAAACGAAAAGCACTAGCGCAGTAAGAGGAAAACACACGGAGGTGCGCATACAAACCAAGTTGATGTTCAGCTGCCAAGGCACACCTTGAAAGCGAACTTTAGAGCCTTAGCTTCCCTGGCAATTGAAATAATATTAGGCATGGATTTCCTGAACCAACATCAGGTCTTACTGAATGTGGGACGAGGACAGCTCACACTGCCAAACAATGTAGTCATGAAAATTACTTTTGCTGATCACGCAATACTTGAGCAAATTCCTGCCGAATGCCTGAATCTAAATTACACCACAAAACGAGAGAAAGATAGAAGTCAACAGTGGCGTGATGCGCGCTGTCACGCCTCACAAGATGAACAGATTCCTAGGGAGACAAGCGTACGACTGATAACATGTTAGGGAAGCTAGAAAATATTACAATGAATGACAAGCAAGACCTGGAAGAAATTTTACTTGAAAACGTTTTCTACCGAAAACGGGAGCTATCTGTGATTCTGAATATGCATTCCAAGTGCGCGAGCATCCAGAATTCTTCGTGCCATCTTCCCAGATCCCCCTCGTCTACCGTCACAAGGTTTACTTAGAGATCAGGAGGACGTTAGAGGATGATATCATTGAACTAGTAACCTCCGCGAACAACAACCCCTTGACAGTAGCTGAAAAGTCCGACGGCCCGATTCGTTTGGTGCTGGATTCACGCCAGATTAATACCATCTTAGAACCAGAAGTTCCCGAGAAGTTGGAAGAACTCCTTCAAACCTTCCATGGCGGAACAGTATTCTCGTCCCTCGACTTTCGGTCCAGTTTCTGGCAAATTACTCTCCACCCAGACTGTAGGAAATACACTGCATTCACCTCCTTCGGTAGATGTTAGTAATTTGAACGGCTGCTATTCGGGTTACAGGTGTCCTCAGCTGCCTTCATTAGGGTACTGAATGGTAACTTAAAGTATTCCGAGAAACAAAGACTCACTACTTATACAGATGATCTCTTAACTGCGGAACAGACTTTGAAAGGGTACAATGTGATCTTAAGGGAAATTCTACAGACCTTCAAGGAATGTGGCGTAATTTCGAACATCACGAAGTCACGTACTGGGACCTCACGAGTAAAATTTCTCGACTATGTCATCACTGCGGAAGGAATCTCAGCAAACCCAGACAAGATCGAAAGGATAGCAAAATTTGAAACGTCAACAACTAAGAAACAACTCTCCAACTTTCTCGATGTCGCAAATTCCCACAAGAGTTTCATTGACGTGAAGAAACTAACTACACCGTGAATGTGCCAGCTCACCGGGAAGAAGGCGCTGTGGGACTCTTACGATGTAGCAGAAAAAGAATTTCAGAACCTCAAAACCGCGCTGGTTAATGCATCGATTTTGTCGCACCCGAGCATGGTGGAGAAATTTCGCATGGCAACTGACAGCTCATACTCTGATCTGGGTGCATTCACTTTCCTGAATAACAGCAAGGGGAGACATGGCGCATGAGACCCTCGCGTTAGGAAGCCGTGTTCTCAGTGAATGCGAGAGAAACTACTCCATACCCGAGTTGGAAGCTTTGGGAGATTGGTTTGGCTTCGAAAACATTCGATTATTCCTGTATGAGAGGAAAACAAAAGCCTTCCCCGATTACTAAGTCTTCGAGTTGCTACTCACGGCGCAGTTCCGTAGTAAGATTCACGAGATGAGCAATCGTGCTACAGGCCTATGAAGGTATTATTAAAAAGGAGAACATCATCCCAGATCTACTGTCACGTTCATCTGTGGGATTGGAAAGAAGTAGTACAAACCCGCAGGAGTCAGAAGGACGCGAGAGCCTGTATCATATTACGAGGTGCATCCAAGTTCTAAGGCCACCGATTTTTTTTCTCCAGACTGGAAAGAGCTAAAAACATGCGCATTGTTTTAAAATGAAGCCACGTTCGTTGTCAATACGTCCCAGAGATGGCAGCACCGTATGTCAGATGGAATTTTACCACCAGCGGCGAGAATGAGAACTGTTTTAAATACTTAAAATGGCGACGTTTTCTTTACTTGAACAGCGGGCAATCATTCGTTTTCTGAATTTGCGTGGTGTGAAACCAATTGAAATTCATCGACAGTTGAAGGAGACATGTGGTGATGGAGTTATGGGTGTGTCGAAAGTGCGTTCATGGGTGCGACAGTTTAATGAAGGCAGAACATCATGTGACAACAAACCGAAACAACCTCGGGCTCGCACAAGCCGGTCTGACGACATGATCGAGAAAGTGGAGAGAATTGTTTTGGGGGATCGCCGAATGACTGTTGAACGGATTGCCTCCAGAGTTGGCATTTCTGTGGGTTCTGTGCACACAATCCTGCATGACGACCTGAAAATGCGAAAAGTGTCATCCAGGTGGGTGCCACGAGTGCTGACGGACGACCACATGGCTGCCCGTGTGGCATGTTGCCGAGCAATGTTGACGTGCAACAACAGCATGAATGGGACTTTCTTTTCGTCGGTTGCGACAATGGATGAGACTTGGATGCCATTTTTCAATCCAGAAACAAAGCGCCAGTCAGCTCAATGGAAGCACACAGATTCACCGCCACCAAAAAAATTTCGGGTAACTGCCAGTGCTGAAAAAATGATGGTGTCCATGTTTTGGGACAGCGAGGGCGTAATCCTTACCCATTGCGTTCCAAAGGGCACTACGGTAACAGGTGCATCCTACGAAAATGTTTTTAAGAACAAATTCCTTCCTGCACTGCAACAAAAACGTCCGGGAAGGGCTGCGCTTGTGCTGTTTCACCAAGACAACGCACCCGCACATCGAGCTAACGTTACGCAACAGTTTCTTCGTGATATCAACTTTGAAGTGATTCCTCATGCTCCCTACTCACCTGACCTGGTTCCTAGTGACTTTTGGCTTTTTCCAACAATGAAAGACACTCTCCGTGGCCGCACATTCACCAGCCGTGCTGCTATTGCCTCAGCGATTTTCCAGTGGTCAAAACAGACTCCTAAAGAAGCCTTCGCCGCTGCCATGGAATCATGGCGTCAGCGTTGTGAAAAATGTGTACGTCTGCAGGGCGATTACGTCGAGAAGTAACGCCAGTTTCATCGATTTCGGGTGAGAAGTTAATTAGAAAAAAAAATCGGAGGCCTTAGAACTTGAATGCACCTCGTAAAAAGGTGGCGTTTGAGAATTACGTCACCACGAGCCTAAAGGACATCAGCTGGGAACAAGACAAAGACCAGCTCTGCTTGCTCTGAAGAAAAGGTTAAAAGACAAGACGGAAACTAACCTCAGGCAGCTATACCTATTGCAGGAGGGAATCTTGTTGTTTTGCAGTGAAGGGGAACGAGCACCCTGGCGAGTTTGCATTCCAAATGAGCTTGTGACCGAGGTTATCTGGCACACTCACTTTAGCTATGCACATTTTGGAGCCAGGAAATGATACCTGAAGTGATGCACACTGTGTCACTTTAAAGAAATGGACACACGGATGCAGAAGTTTTTGGTGGGGTGTAAAGCCTGTCAGAAATCAAAGCGTGGTATGGTGACAATGCAGTAACCGCCGCGTCTCATGATTCCATCCAAACTAAAACACCTCGGCGCAATCGATTTAATGGGCCCTCTTTTGCTCACAGGTAGAGGATATAGTTCCATCCTGTGTACGGAGTCTTCTGCAAAGATTTCCTCACCGCGGCCGGAGAGGGCACCGCAGTTACGGTCAGAGAGATGGAAAGCTATGTTAAGTAAATAAAGGATTAAACTGATATGTGCATCCATTCGGCATCCCAGATCGTTCCCGGCAGAGAGGATAATGAAAAGCCAGGGAACATTTTGCCGCATATACTGCGTGAAACGACGCACCACCTGAGATGTGTTCCTACATGACTTCGAGTACGTAATGAGCGAGTTGCCACATAGAGTCGCTAAGGCAGCACCAGTGACCGTTCTGAATAACTGGTAACCCAGAGATCTAATCCGTGAAGTCGTAGACTTCCCCGCGAGAAGCCGAGTGCAACACAAGTAAATTGTTGGCCTGGCACTCAACAGGCTGCATGAGGCGGGAGTGAAACGGAAATATATCTGGGATATAAAGACACATGTCAGAGGTTCAAATGGTTCAAATGGCTCTGAGCACTATGGGACTTAACATCTGAGGTCATCAGTCCCCTAGAACTTAGAACCACTGAAACCTAACTAACCTAAGGACATCACACACATCCATGCCCGAGGCAGGATTCGAACCTACGACCATAGCAGTCGCGCGGTTCCGTACTGAAGCGCCTAGAACCGCTCGGCCACCGCGGCCGACACACGTGTCAGAGATTTCCGCATTGGTCAAAAGTGTTGGTCGATAGTTTCCGTCTGTCTCACAAGCAGAAACAGCTGTGCCACAGATTCTAACCGGTCTACAGTGGACCTGTCCCAATCCACAGGTTCGCTCAAATGAATACCCTTGAAATCAAAGAAATCTCTTGATATTCACCATATCTGCCATGTGAAGCAGTTTATAGACTAGATGTTTATAGTAGATCAGTTAGGTTAGAATCAATTTGTACACAGAGCTTCAATGGATTATCAAATTCTAGGTGATATTCTGTAGCGCCGTCTACATTATTGGGTTACTGAATTTCTGAAGTCGATGTATTTGTAATTGTCATTTATCAGCTTGCGGTATAACTCCTTCACGAACGTGATCAGATCAGTAGCGTGGTTGTTACATCAGTGTATCAACGTGCTCACTGCCAGGTTAGAACAGAAATTCGACGTAAGTGACGACTCTTCATGATATTAACTGACTCCTTTCTGTGCCATGATAACTTCTGCATGTTGACTAAACTGAGCCAAGGGTCCAGTCTGCATTTACCTTTATGAGAAACAGCCATTATGTTTTTGGACCGCACTGTTGTCCATTATCGCGCTCCAAGGAGTATAAGAATGTTAATCAAGAGACGACAGCTTTATGAACATTCAGCTGCATGATTTTCGTAGTAGCGTTTTCAATAATATCACTACGGTCTGTCATAGTATTTCTATCACTTTTTCCGCGGTATCTCACGCACTGCCCAAGAGGTGAAAGTATGTTGCTTTCCGCAGTTTAGCGATGACGAAATTGCCGCCATCCCACAGCGCATGTTTGTCTCGATTTTCGGGTGTGCATTAGCTAACCACACATTAGGTGCGTGGAGACGCTAAGTCTGCTGGGATTCTGGGCCACCGCCAGTCATGCGATGAAACATTTCTCGAGGTCTTTGTAGTCTGCTGGCGCGTAGAGAGCGCCGTAGGCAAAGCACACTATGAGGGATGAGCACATACGGTGGTGTGGCATACCTCAGGTTCATGAAAGGAGGGAAGCAGTATGAAGGGGGCTATTGCTAAGGATGAGGACCTACCTACATCAGAGAACTAATATACCTCTTTCTATTTTATTACAACGCCGGTTCAACAAGAGGAAACTGTAGGCGCTTTTATAACATGTAGACAACAATCAAGCAGGAAGTAATAACATCTGTACGTTTCAGATGTGTGAATGCAGAGGCAGGAGTCATCAGACAGAGCATCGACGAATGGGCACATGTTTTCAGACCACTTCGGTATTGGTTGACAGCAATCTGGAAGTACCAAGAACAAGAGGATTATCCGTAGTGCAGTGATAATCTAAGAGGGCTTAGAGATAAAGTTGACAGGTCTTGGGTAAAGAAATACGTTAGTACTAAGTGTTGTGTGGAAAGCCCATGTTGGGTGAAGGGTGGCTTTAGTGCCAGCTAGTCATAACGGTAATGCATGATGGGAAATGGTAATAATACAACTCTCACACACAGCTCAAGGACACTTCATACCATATTCTGAAGACAAGTAAGGATGTCATATTTAATCTGTATGATGACACATACATCTGCTTTTCATTTTTGTTATTCCAGTCACTCAAGTAATTATATATATGCTGTCAATGTATTTATTCAAAGACATCCTTTTTGGGTTGTTATTTTATTAATAAGGAAGAGTGTTTGTAGAATGATGTAAAACATTGGCACTGAGGCGTACTACAAGGACTGTGCAGAGCTGGCAAACCCACTACCGATGCACACTGTGGGGCATCACGAGGTAAAACCCTGTGCCTGGGAACAACGACTATCATCAGCACCAAGAGAATTCCCAGATAGCTGGGGATCTGTAAACAGCTCAGCGAAAGTGAAAAAGGAGGGGGAGCTATGGCATGCACCTTGGTTGACATAAACCTGCCAACCCCAGGTGGCTGTTAATGTAGGTGACCCTCCAGACAAGGGTCGCATGCCATTGATGCCACGTCACTTCCTAGACAGCCTGGTGCATCGAATGGGCACTGAGTAAATGACAGCGAATGGCAACTGCCCGCTGGGTGGTTATGAACGAGACTGCCAGACTGGAGGCACATGACACACTTTCAAAAAACCTACGGATGAGCGGGCGCTATAACAATGCCCATAGGGATTCCCCAGGCAGGCAGATCCCCTCTACACATGGCATGGAGAACCAAATGTTAACAATCTGGAAGACTTAATCCTTCAGTCATGTACGAGAACACTGGTGAGCACTGTTGATGCTGGAGACATCACAAGCTACCCACTGGCTCTGTGAGAGAGAGGAAATCCGCGATAGGAGAAAGGTTGCACACCAAACGCATTCTCACGAACTAATGCAGTGGGAGACTGCACTCTTTCTTGCACACCAAATGTAGTCTCAGCAACTAATGCAATGGGAGACTGTAGGCTTTCAGGTACTGGATCAAGAGACGTGACAGGAGCAGAGATGTCACTACCTGAGCTGGAGTAGCTGGCTGCCTGGCAACCACATCGGGATCTCATTTCCTCCCACCAGATGTCATGTCCGTGATGCTCGACGCCGCACCACACAGCTAATTGCTGCCAGGTCGAGATGATGCCAACAGCCAAGCTGCCTCACTGATGCTGCCGTAGAGCGGATGGGGAACCAGAGCCATCCGCTGCTCCTCCTACATCAGACCCTGAGCGAAGGGCGATCCTCACTGTCGCATTACGCTGTTGCATCTTCATACTTCAGCCAGTCCTGAGGCCAATTGTGTGTGTGTTTAGCGCCACGTTCTATCTGTGGGTCTTTGTAAATGTAACATGCCCCCCAATGGCCCTTATGGAGGGAGCAATAAATTCATGTTTCAGATTTCAAGTAATCCAGTAAATCTTTTGTGAAGTTAATTTTCTTATAGCTAATCTAGGGTACATAATTTGTCAAGTGCTTATGTTAACTTAATGAGAGTGATTTTCAAAGATCTTGGAGGTAGAGGAAACAATGTTACACCACCCTAGGAAATAAGAACAACAGATGACACACTTTAGTTTTCGCTCGGATTTTGAGAATGTGTTTCTTAATTTATCATTTTTGTCCGTTTATGTATCAAGAATGACTGAAAGCTTGAGTATGATTGAGTAGAAGTAAAACACTGAACCAAAGAATGGTGCAAAATCCACGGATTAGTGACATCAGTCGTCTTTGACATCAGAAATTGTATGAGTGAGTAAAAAATACTGCTACAAAGCCTTTTAACTGCATAGTAATTGTGTAAATGAAAATCGGTGTGTAGCAGCGATACTTGGCTCTATATGAATCATACTACACTAAGTACTGTTCACTTATATGTCTTACGTCTAAATGAAAATCGGTGTGTAGCAGCGACCCTTGGGCCTATATGAATCATACTACACTAAGCACTGTTCACCTATATGTCTTACAGGAATGCGGCTTTTTGTGAGTGAGTTACCCCTGTGGTGAAAGAGACCATATTAGGATTTTTTCTTTTTATGTGTAGTCCTGGTTGGCAAAGTCGCCCCCAAAACTCATGTCATCGTTGTAAGGTCTCAGTACTATCTGATGGCTTCCTCTGTTCCATGTCACACTATGTCATTTTGAAGTTAGACACTACACATGTGGAAATCAACCATGGTGGGAGGGGTTGCGGGGGGGGGGGGGGCAGGGAGAGAGAACGAGCGACTCTTCTTTCACTATTCTTCATATTCAAGGAGATTTACATCTAAGACATCATTTTTGTGAGATGACAGTAAGTTATCAGCATGAGCAGGCATTGATCGGAGCGTGCAAATTGTTGATTCATGCTGGATCTTCGTGGTGGCTCTCCTTCGAATAGAATTTTCTCTAGTTGAGAACGAGCAGGCAGTTTGATCATCCAACAGTAAATGTTGCAGTGGATGTAAAGGGAACCCACATGCAGCCACTAGAGAAAGGAACATCTCGGAACTCTTACCGGGGACAGAAAGCTGGGTCCAAGAGTTTGTCATACCAGTGTGCAGACTGCATTTGGTTAAAGAGGTGGAAAAATTGTAAAACTGTCTACCTGGACTTACCTGTATGGTGCCTTTTACCACAGCAGGGGCAGGGGTGCAAGAGAAATCTAAGTCACCTGGTAAACGTTATTAACACCCTTTGTCAACAGGAATGGCCGCCATACGAACTCACAAATTTCCATGGTCACAGTGGACTGGATACTGTTGAGGTAGCTGCAAGGTGGTGTTGTCCCTCTGCCTGCAGAGTTTTGAGAAGCCTCAGCCTTTCAAAACAATTTTAGAAGGAATGCAACATTTATGAGGGCTCTGAAATAATATGTGTTTGGACACAAAAGCTCTTCTCTTAGTTCAGCTAAGACCCCTGCTCAGGCACACAGTAATCTTTTGACCATCTGGATAATGATCTCCATGATAAATGTGTTGTTCACTTTAGATCTATACAGAAACTGAAATCATGCTGCCTAATGTGGTCAAGGGAAAAAAGTCAGGAGCACAGTATCTCCTCCTTTCTGTGCAGGAATCTGTGAGTCAGGGATTGGCTGCTTCTCATAAAAAGAGAAGAACATTGTTAACTTTGGTTAGGATTGGCCAAGGATTAGAGCACATGTGTTAGAGGAGAAACATGGAGCTTGTGGAGTCTTGCAATTGGCATGAAACCCTTTTGGGGTCGTTGCAGGAGTACTTTTCTCGAGTTTACCGAGTTTTGATGGAAAGTGAGGAGAGGAAAAATTTGGTATTCTGGTTCAGACTCAAGTCTGGAGAGGATTCTGGTCTTGATTTTTGGTGTGATTGGGTTTGCCCTTGGGACACCTTTCACCTGTCCTGAGCATGACTTTGCACTGGTTCTGGTCTTGACTGGGGAGCCTTCGGTGAGGACTTTGCTGTAGTGACAGTTTAGACCTGTCATCTCGGACAAGTGGCTGCGCCGAGGGCAATCTGATGCGTCTGTCATCTACACGCTTAATCCCCTTATACTCACTGTTTTATGAGTGAGTCAAATTGGTCAGTGGTATGACCAATGAATGGGAGAGTCACGGCCTGGAATTTGCGGAGATTTCAGGGCTCCATTAGAGAATAATTGCGATCCATCTAAAAGATCACCAGCTGCGACTTCGCATATTTCGTGCCCGCAATAGCGAATTACAGGCGCCGCACATTGCAGCTCTGCAGTCGCTTGTACCATAACCATCACTTGAGACAGCGCCACGCGTCAAGAAAAGGGGTATTGTATTGCTTATTAGAGCAAACGGATGACCGTCTCGCCACTTTGTCTCATATGCACAAATGTACTGTTTACAATAAATCTATCAAAGTCTATTCAAATTGCGTTACCCAAGTCTTGAGTAAATAGTGCAGTCAGACTATGTTTGTTGTTGATAGCTTGCATTAGAGTTTATCACATCTATGAGAATTAAATGAACTTGATTGCTGAAATAATATTAATGAAAAACCATCCAGCCTCTACCCAGGGGAATGTTAACTGTTTGTGGCATATTTATACTGCTACTAAATGGTTCAAATGGCTCTGAGCACTATAGGACTTAACTTCTGAGGTCATCAGTCCCCTAGAACTTAGAACTACTTAAACCTAACTAACCTAAGGACATCACACACATCCATGCCCGAGGCAGGATTCGAACCTGCGACCGTAGCGGTCGCGCGGTTCCAGACTGTAGTGCCTAGAACCGCTCGGCTACTACGGCCGGCTATACTGCTACTAGTTCATGTTTATTTGTCATCAAGCTTAACATGTATTTTTTGTCCTATTTTAGTCAGTAAACAGGTGCGTACTGTATACGAAATGGAGAAAGATCAGAGAGACAAGAAAGATGATGGATGTAATAGCTACGAGAACTATAGAGGAATAAGTCTGCTTGACACGGTGTACAAATTTTATAGAAGAATAATGAACAAGAGGTTAAAGGTTATAACTGAAAGTTTTCTAGGCGAAGAACAAATGAGATTTCGGAGTGGCAGATCGACAACAGGTGCAGTATTTATAATAAAACAAATACTCGGAAAACATAGATAATATAATAGGAAAACCCATTTAGCGGTCACCGATTTTATTAAGACACTCAGTAATGTTGATGGAAAGAAACTGTGGAGATTTATGAGGAGAAGAGGATATCCACAACACCCAATAAAGGTTTTAAAAAGTCTGAACAAACATACGACTGTAATGCCAGATATAAACAGCACTCTAAAACAGCCAGTAGACAGAAGCAATGAAGTAAGACGAGGGTGCAGCATTTCACTCACATTTTTTATGAGTAACATTTATTTGGAGAACGGAATTCGGAAATGGAAGGAGATTTTTAAGGGGGCCATTACTATTAACAGCGATTCCCGCTTGAATTTTGTTTTATTTGCAGATGACGCTACACTGTTGGTGGAAATGACGGTGACCTACAAAGGGCAATATCTTTATTAGATAAGTTGTGACGTCACATACAAGTGTGACGAAGACCTAGAGAAGAAATTAGCATAGTTTGGGAATACGTGTGGAATGATAAACAGATGTCTGAAAAATAAAAGGGGAAAGAAACAAGACTGAAATTATATAAGATAATGGCAATGCTACCTTAAGGAAGTGAATCGTGGCTTATACGGAAACGTCAAGTAAACCGCGGAAAGAAGCAGAGATGGGGTGCCTAAGTTCAGCAAAGGGATGCACAAGAGCCAACAAATTTCGAAATTAGAAAGTTAGGGAAGAAGTGAATATGCTTAACATGCCCAGTAAAGTACAGAAAATACGATCTGCATATAACGGAAAATTGTGCAGCACATTTCTCACTCATTTGAATGTTGTTTCTTTGTGAGAAGATCGTGTCTTGCCTCGTAAGGAGGAGAAACGCCTCCCAGAATGTGTGGTAACTGGACGACTGCAGGATCACGCTCTATGGAGTCTGCGGTCTGTCGTTCCAAGACGTTGCTGTTAGCGTTGGTCGGGATGCCTCGATTGTCATGAGAATATGGAGTCGATGGGTTCAGAAGGATGTTACTGAACGACATACTGGGCGTCAGTGGCCCTGCACGGCTCTCTCAAGAGGGCAGATATGTTGTTCGAATGGCTGGGCAGGATTGTACAGTACGTCACGTATCTTGAATTAGAAACTGGGTTGTTTTGAGTGAGACAAGTATTCACAATAGTGCAGCGACATGTGGGGTACCAGAACTGTCAGCTCTACGGCCACTGGTGCTGCTTCCCATGCCCATCTTAAGTGTCTCTGTGACGTTACCTTCTAACATGATAACTCAAGGCCACATATTGCCCTTGTATCCTAACTCGATTCAGGTGTCCGACTATAGCACCGGACGGCACGCTCTCCATGACTCTCACCCAGTGAAAATATTTGTTCGTGTGTTGATGAGAGACTGTCTTACCACCACTCACCAGCCACTTTGATTGATAAACTCTGACATATAGTTGAAGTAAAATGCAATGACGTACCCGTATTTGCCGTTCAAGTTCATTTACTCTCGATGCCCAATCTGCTTACAGACGTCATTTCAGCCAAGAGAGTTGTCAACTGTGGGTACTACATTTAGCACACTGTACGCCCATAAATAACCTATGAATTTAATGATATGTTCTTTTTACTGTATTGTAAATGTACACTAACTAAAATTTCATTATTTGACATCCTTCTTGGAGTTACAGTTTTAATACCTACAGCGGCGTCGTGCAAACAGTATGTGCCAAACAATGTTGGTACCTCGCAGGGCAACCACATGAAGAAATAGTCGCTGCAAGCCGCGTCGACGAATGAGCCACTCCGGTGGACCCACGCCATGGCATGGAATGTTTCGCTACGCCAACGCACAGGACCGCTCTGCCACAATCTGCCGTCATCGAATTAGACGATACCAGTGTCTTGTAGTTCTCAACCAATTCCGCTTGAAAAATATTCGTATTTTTTTATTTTTTTTTTTTAACGCCGTGGAATATTCCCACTTCAGCCCCTAGTTTCATGCAGTTCCAGTACTAGCGGTGCTATAAGAAGTCTTCAAAATGGCGTCTGTAACGGAGCAGCGTCCCGACAGAGAGCTGTCACTGAGTTTCTTTTCGTGAGCCGTCTGAATGGATTATTCTGTTTTATGTCGTTTCTCTTGGTGCGACGATCAACTGGTAAGTTTACTGTGCTACCCTCAGGAAATTGAAGGAATGGTTTAAGCGTGTTCGGCGCCACAAAAATACAAACGAACGTCTCTGTCTCCACGAGGAGATCAGTCTGCGCACCCGAGACGAGATGACGAAACTTCACTGAACTATTCAAAATTCAAATGGCTCTGAGCACAATGGGACTTAACATCTGAGGTAATCAGTCAGCTAGACTTAGAACTACTTAAACCTATCTAACCTAAGAACATCACACACATCCATGCCCAAGGCAGGATTCGAACCTGCGACCGTAGCAGCCGCGTGGTTCCGGACTGAAGCGCTAGAACCGCTCGGTCACAGCGGCCGGCTCACTGAACTGTTCTTCCTCATCAACCCTACAGCCCGGATCTCGCGCTTTCCGACTTATCTTTGGTCCAATGAAAAATACTCTCCTCTAGAAGCAGTACGTTGATGATGAGAAGGCTATTGCTGCTGCAACACGTTGGCTCCGACGTCGACTAGTGGAGTAGTATCATGCGGGCGTTACGTTAATGTTCAGAGACAGTTGTGAATACTCATGACATTCCTATTGAAATGGGTTGTACAAAGTTAAGTGATTTACCTTATTTGTGTTGTAATAAAGGGAACTTATGTTTTGTGTGTTATAGTGTCCAGTTGGTCGCATCCTCACCGTTTTGTCGACGAGTGTATTTTCATCCATCACAAAACCTAGCACGTACATTTGAAGAAGAGAGAAATGGTTTCCTGAAAAAAAGACTCTTATCAACTATTGACATGAAGTTGAGGTTATTATGTCTGGGACATAATGTTTTGCGAAAACAATAAATAGAATAAGTTACAACCAGAGAAAAGAAACGAGCATAACTTGACATGTGTGCTACTAAACAGTGTCAAAACATTTCAGTAACCAGGAACAGTATTTTGGCACTAGAAGCATCAGTAGTGAGGGAAGCTATGTAGTGGTATTTACTGCGTAGAAATTATAAAACGAATTATGCAGGATGTTTTCAGCAGTCGTGTGAGAAACCTCCTCAAAATAAACAGTAATTTTGTAAGAAATTTCATACTGTTTATCTTCTTCTAATTGATAAAGTAGCTATAAAAATAAATAAGTTCACAAGAATTTAATGTTGAAGGACAATTACAGTTTTCTTTTTCACTGTTTTGAAATTTTTAAATTTTATTGTGTGAAATTGAGGGCGTATTCATTGGGGTCAAGTTGTAAGGTTCCCGCTCTGTTAATCTTACGTTTAAAGAAAGGTCCTTACAAAAATAACAAAATTTAACCATGTATCTACTTCCTATTTTTATGAAGTAAATCCCGTCAAACAGGGTTCGCTGTTTTTGTAATTCGGCTATTTTTTTAAATTCTAAATCATGGTCAAATGTTCTTCCTGCTGTCAGTCGTTTTTAAAGATTGTCGTCTGCACCATCTCACAGTGAATTGTTTTAACTGTTCGCATATCGTATGTACAGAGACGAAGATTGAGCACCAGCCTTGATCTTGACTCTACGAGTGTGGAAAACTATCTAAAAGCCATATTAAGGTTTCTGATGTACCAGACCATCAGTAATTAATCCTCTACACCAACTGGGGATAGGTCGGGTTCATACCCCAAAGTCGCAAATAAACTCTGCGCGATTCAGCTATATGAGAAATTTTTTCCAGTTATTTTGTTACCGTTCCAGACCAGCACATAAGGTATTTAGTCTCTCATTGTTACGGAACGCCAGTCGGGAACGATAGAGAAGAGACAGATGTGAGAAGAGATCAGCCAGTTACACGCTGACCGGGCTTCCTCCAAGAGCGACAATGCCAACAGCACAGGCTCCTATGTGGAGAGGACATAAGCACCGCGACCGACTGGTGAGAGCTTAGTTGAATAGCAGCTTGAAGATTAGCGGCTTGGATAGCAGGTCAACGTTAGGCACTTCGATAGTAGCTCAGGCAAGACTTTTGTCAGTTAGAGATGAGCAGTCACTACAAAGGCTGATTATTTTGTATGTCGCACTTTGCTTGCGACACATCATTGTAACTGCCAACGTTAAGTATTGTAATTTTATTTTTGTAATTAAACTCATTAATATGCTTTGTCTGATTGTTTGTCTCGCAAACCGAGTATGCAGGCTCTCTAGACACTACAAGATTGGCGACGAGGATGGGCTGAAACATTGGCAACGAGGTGAATGAATACCATAGCGACAACATAGAGCCTGCCTGCCACAGTTTTGTTTGTTGTGGGCTTTTTATTTTATTGGCGCCTTAATTTTTTTTTTTTTTTTTTTTTGTAGGTGTGTGTTCACATGTTTTAACGGGGTCTCTCATAGTGTTTCTTCAATTCAATGTTTTCAGGTGGGCGTTGAGAAATTTTCTTTGCTTGAGTGCTTATTTTTATTGCTTGCATTGTCTATTTATTGCATTTGCCTACTCCAAAATGAGCAACCCACATCTCCCACCTCCTGTTCAGGCGCCTCAGCTACAAACGATAGATGCAACACACCTAACACAGATGTTTCATTTACAGTTGCAACCATTCTCAATACGGTACAGCAGTTATTAAAAAACCAAGCGTCCAACGCAGCGCAACTTGCAACAACTGTATCTCAAAGTGCCATATCATCTTTTCGCCAGTTTAACGAAAAAGAAGAGGAATGGCTCGAGTGGTTGCAACAGTATGAAGCCCACATAATTGCTCACATCGTATCAGGTGCTGTGAAACTACATTACTTTTTGTCAACAATAGGAAGTGCAGTCTTCCGCCTAATTCAGAAATTGTTCCCTAACACCACTCTGAATGAATTTTCCTATGATCAGGTTGTAGATTCGCTAAATTACTATTATGACCAACAAGTGAATGTGGTGTCAGCTAGGCGCCAATTATTTCATTGCAAGAAACAGTCAGAACAAATTTATCGCGATTGGGTAACAGATTTGCAGAGTATGATGGGGAATTGCAAATTCAGATGTGCTTGTGGTGCTTTATATTCAGATGTTATGTTGTGTGATGTGATCATGTACAGCATAACTGATGTCAAACTTATAGAACAAATTATGAAACAGTCAGATCCATCTTTTCATCATGTAGTGCAAAATCTAGATCAGTATGATTCAGGTGCTGTAGTGGCCAATAAATCTGAGGAGCCACCAATTTCTCTGGATGAGCGGTCCCTTGCCCACGACTGGCCCAGTAGTCAGCAACAGCACACACATGCCAAGCAGTGTAAACAGTTCTCTAAACAGGCAGCTACATCAATGAACAGAAGTAAGTCATGCCCTCGGTGATAATCATAGCACAAACGCTAAGATTGCCCATCCAGACAAGAACAGTATTACGTTTGTGGCACGAAAGGTCATGTACAATCCATATGTTTGCAACAGAAACAACCTAAAAATTCTGCCCACCCACAAAAATCTAGTCACAAGGCCCAAGCCATCAGTGAAGTGTACTCAAAGCCTGCTGCAGGCATTAGCAAATCTATCAAGCAAACAGTTTCTTCAGTGCTACGCCAGTCCAACAAACGGTTTGTTCATTTGCATATTAGTTGAATACGTGTGAATTTCAGTTGGACATGGGTGCCTCTGTTACATTGCTGAACTGTAACACATATGAACCGTTAGGATCCCCACGCCTGTCTAAAACTAGCTCGCACCTAACGACTTATACTGACCAAGATATTCCCGTTCTTGGAAAATGTACTTTGCCTGCCACATGCGAACTGTGACTTTCACTGACCTACAATCACACGATTGTGAGAACATATTTGGCCTTGATTCGTTTGATTTGTTTGGCTTTAACATTCAGGACAATGTGTTGTCAGTGACTGTATTCAGTGCCAAAGACAGTTGCTGAAAGAATTCCCTGAACTCTTTTCTGAAGTTTTACGCAAGACTAACAATTTTGTTGCGCATACTAGTACGAAAGACAATGGTCAGCCATAATTTTGCCGGGCCAGAACTGTTCCCATTGCATTAGGGGACAACTTGACTGCTGAACTGAAAGAATAGCGGAGCTATTGCACCATTCAAGCTAGTCAACGGGCAAGTCCACTGGTTTTGCTACCCAATCCTTCAGGTCGCATTCACCTCTGTGTTGACTTTATGTCTACCGTCAACCCACAGACTGTTTGATACTTATCCATTGCCACTCCCGGAGGATCTCATGGACAGATTAGGCGCTGGTCGCAATTTTCAAAACTTGATTTGCGCGGTGTCTTCAAAGACCACTACACGAAAAATCTCAAACGGTGTTTGTTGTGAACACTTGTTTGGGCTTCTTTAAATAGTTGCGTTTGCCTTGTGATAGTGCTTCCGCAACCGCCATTTTCCAACGTTATTTGGAACAGCTGACTGCTCAAGTACCGAACTGTTCAAACTATTTGGACGATATTGTAGTAGCAGGTCGTACATCTGAAGAACACATTGCAAATTTGCGTGCCGTGTTTTTGTGTTATCTGATGCAGAACTACAGTGTAGACTGGACAAGTGTGATTTTTTAAAACCTGATTTGCCGTATCTTTGTGACGTAAAAAACAGTGAAGGTGTAGATACTCTTCACTCACATTTTGTATCCATATCTGACCTGCTAGTTCCTCGCAATGTCGCAGAATTGCAGTCAGTTGCAGGGAAAATGGACTATTATATTCGGTTCATACCGAAGCTACTTTGCACTGCTTGCGCTGCAAGAACGTCCCATACGTTTGGACATATGAGCGCCAAGAAGCTTTTCAAAAACTTAAAGATGCTTGCGCAGTAATCGATGCTATAATTCTGACAACCAGCTGTGTTGTAAGTTGGCTCTTCCCCTAACGGAATCCGTGTATTGCTTTCGCACAGATTTGGTCATAAAGACAAGCCTACTGCTTTCGCATCAAAAGTGTTGTCCAAAGTTAAGAGTAACTGTTCACAAATAGAGAAAGAGGTATTGGCTATTGTGCATGGTATCATCAAATTCACCCCTATTTGTGCGGCAGAAAATTCTACTAAGTAAAGGATCACAAGCCATTGCAGTCCTTGTTTTATCAGATGAAGCCGGTTCCTGTACGAACTGCCCAAAATCTACAAAGATGGACCTTGTTGTCTCAGTGCCCGTAAGAGATTGTGTATCGTCCGACAACTTAACATGGTAATGCGGACGCACTTTCACGTTTTCCTGTTGACCCTGATACAGACTTTGAAGTTTCTGCTGCATCTGGTTGTCACATCGATGCTCAGGATTCTGAACTTCTTCACCCCTTTCCTCTGAACTATAGGAATATTGCACAGACCACGGAAGCTGATTCAGATTTGAACGTTTTGCTGCAATGCACTCGCACATCTAGGCCTCGCTCACTGCATAGCATAAACAGCCCTGTGGTGCACCAATACTTTGCACGTCGGCATAGTCTCGCTATACAGCAATGTGTGTGATTCTCGTTCAAAATGACAGTGAACAGTCACGTGTGTTGATCCCCAAAGCTTTGCGAAGAGAAGTGTTGCAGTTACGCCACCAAGGGCACGTACGAAACAATTAGCGTAGAATAGATGACGTCACAGTGTCACGGATGTGTGCTAAATCAGTCCGCTGCACCACAAAAATTCTATGCTTGGCTTAAGTCCCAATCACCATGGCAACGTGTGCAAATAGACTTTGCGGGACCTTTTTGGAGCACCCGTTGTTTGATTGTGGTAGACTCTTATAGCAAGTTTCCTTTTGCTGTACCAGTGAACTCCACAGCGTCACGTAGCACAGTTCGGGTATTGTCATCGATTTTTTGCCTCGAAAGTTTGCCTGAAGCAATAGTGTCAGACAAGCCCTCAATTCACACCACATGAATTTAAAACATTCTGTGATCGCAGTGGCATACAGTATGTATGTATGTATGTATGTACTAAAGTGGGGACCTAGTAACGATGGTGAGGCTTCATCCCGCCGTAGCCACACCGCCACCACCCCACACCAAATCCTGGGTTATACTGCGGTTCAGCACCCCAGTGGACCCCCAGGGAACGTCTCATATCAGACGAGTATAACCCCAAATGTTTGCGTGGTAGAGTGATTACAGTCTATGCGTACGTGGGAACAGTGTTTGCGCAGAAATCGCCGACACAGTGTAGCTGAGGCGGAATATGGGGAACTAGCCAGCATTCGCCGAGGTAGAGGAAAACCGCCTTAAAAACCATCCGCAGGCTGGCCGGCACAACAGACCTTGACACTAATCTGCCAGGCGGATTCGTGCCAGGGACCAGCACACCTTCCCGCTCGGGAAACAGCGCGTTAGACCGCTCGGTTAGCCGGGCAGGTTACAACATCTAAGTAGTACACCGTTCCATCCACAGTCAATCGGCTAAGCGGAACGTTTTGTCACAACCTTCAATCAGCAGATTGCCAGACATCGCACCATACACACCAGGGATCAAGCATTGCAACTGTTTCTCGCCTCCTATTTTTCGCATCCAAGAGATGGACCATGGCTTGCTTCACGACCGCCGCCATCGAACACCACCTCACCTGCTCCACCGTCCTTAGCATTCGCCGCCGAAAGAAGGCCGCAAGCATCGCTTCGCGCCGTATGATATTGTGTTTTACATGGTTTGAAGCGGCAGCAGACGGCGGTCGCGACTTAAGATCCTCCGTCAATTGGCGCATGCATGTATCTCAAGACCAGACGGATTGCAGCGCCAACATCACAGTGGAATTCGCCACTGTGATGGGCACAGTGATCCTTTTGTATATCTTCCCACAGATTCCCGGATCCCGAGGACACTGCGGCCACAGCAGCTGCCAGAGGGTGGGACGACCCCATGGAGACGGAGCCTTCGCTTCCTCCGCCTCCTCTCGACCTACCGATGGGGCTGGACCCGCCCTCATCGAAGCGGCCAAAACCTTCTACATCACAGTATGGGCCTCAGGAGGTGGATGTGTACTCTTCTGCGGGTTTTTGGGGGACGTTTCCACCATATCGAAGATCGGACGGTGGAGTACGGCCGGAAGTCTGACGCCTCTTGCAGTCACAGCTTTCTGTCCATCAGAGCGTTCACGCTTCTGTTCCCCTCCCGTTGTCTTGTTCCACATATGACGACGGTCCGTCGCTTTGGGGGAGAACAATGTCATGGTGTAAAGTCAAGCGCTGGCACACCAGTCGGGTTGATAGGGAAGAGACAGCTGTGAAAAGAGACCAGCCAATCGCATGCTGATCGGACGTACCTCCAGGACGACAACGCAACACCAGCGGCCCCTATACGGAAAGCACATAAGCGCCGCGACTGACTGGTGATAGACTAGTCAAATAGCAGCTTCAAGATTGGCTACTTCGGCAGCAGTGTCAACGTTAGGCACTTTGATAGTAGTTCAGGAAAGACTTTTGTCAGTTAGAGATCAGCAGTCACTGCAAAGTCTGATTATTTCGTGTGTCGCCGTTTGCTTGCGACACATCAATCTAATTTCCAAAGTACTGTAATTTTCTTTTTGTAAAAAATCTCACTTGTCTGATTGTTTGCTCAGCGAAATGAGTAAGCAGTCTTCCTAGACACTACATTAATGATAATGTCAATGTCCATGACTTACGATTAAGACCAATTTCGATTTACCACATCGCAGAATTTATAGCGACAATATTTTATTTTGGCATTCACACTGAACAGTACCAGTCTGTGGTTGTGTTAGCATGAAAGCCTCAATATCAACCTTCGATCTATAATAAGTAACGTACCGATACAATGATGAGCCACAACATTTCACCTGCTTGATACATAGTCAGACCGTCTTTGTAACGAAATAAATCAATGATTGTCCGTATCAGGGATCCGACAGATTGCTGGTTCGTTTGTGAAGGTATGTTGCATTACATGTCTACGTACAGGCCATGCAGTTCGGATAAATGACTAGCCGCCGATTTTCGTATTCGGTAATGGCGCCTAATAGTGACCCAGTTGGGTACCATACGATTTACATTAGGCGAATTTGGTAGCCGAGACACCACCGTGAGTTCACTATCATGCTCCTCAAACCACAGTAGCACGATTCTGGCTCCTAGACACGGACAGTTATACTCTGAAAGATGACATCGCCGTCGAGGAAGAACAAAGTATGAAGCGATGCAGGTCATTCGAAGCTGTCAGTGTGTGTTCGATTAGTACCATAGGTCCCACGCAAGCGCAGGAGAATGTCTTCCACAGCAAATACTGTTCCCACCAGACTGCGTCCATCACGCGCTAAACGTTTCGAGCCGCCGTTCACCTCATCGAGGGGCGTTGGTGGAGACGACCATCGACATAGCGTAGTGAAAATGTGATTCACCCGAAGAGCCGACACGTTTTTCTTTGAACGGCGGTCGCATACCGAGGGTCCCGTGCTCACTGCAATCGTAAGTTACGATGTCGTTGGGTCAACATCTGAACAAGTAGGGCTGGTCTGGTGCGGAGTCTCATGTTCAACAATGTATGATGAGAGGTCTGCTCCGAAACACCTTTGCGTGCACCAGCATTGTGCTCTTTCGGTAGAGATGCCACAGATGACCATCTATCATATTCCACGGACCAGACAAGCCTCGGGACCTCACTTTCTGTGAATAGTCGTGGACGTCCTAGCTTTTAGCGCCTAGTGGTAGTTTCACTGTCCTTCTACTTCTTTCCGTAGATGCTCTCAACAGTAGCACGTAAACATCCCACAAGCTGCGTAAGAATAATCTGGCCTTTGTCAAAGTCGCTTATCTCAACGCATTTCCCCATTTTTAGCCCATATCTTCGCTAGGGTGATCCCAGTACGAGTCTTCTCTGTTTACAGGTATTCCATATCAACGACCTCAGTAGTCATTAAATATGGTGAGAGAGGAGAATGGGGCGTCCCGCGGAACTCACGGACTTCGAACGTGGTCAGGTGACTGGGTGTCACTGTGTCATACGTCTGTGCACCAGATTTCCACACTCCTAAGCACCCCTAAGTCCACTGTTTCCCATGTGATAGTGAAGTGGACACGTACAGCACAAAAGCGTACACGCCGACCACGTCTATTGACTGACAGAGACCGCCGACAATTGAAGAGGGTCGTAATGTGTAATAGGTAGGCATCTATCCAGACTATCACACAGGAATTCCATACTGCATCAGGATCCACTGCAAATACTATGACAGTTAGGCAGGAGTGAGAAAACTTGGACTTCATGGCTGACCGGCTGCTCATAAGCCACACATAACGCTAGTAAATGCCAAACGAAGCCTCGCTTGGTGTAAGGAGCGTAAACATTGGACGATTGAACAGTTGAAAAACGTTGTGTGGAGTGGCGAATCATGGTGCACAATGTGGCGATCGATGGCAGGGTGTGGGAATGGCGAATGCCCGGTGAACGTCACCTGATAGCGTGTGTAGTGCCAACAGTAAAATTCGGAGGTGGTGGTTTAAGGTGTGGTCGTGCTTTTCATGGAGGGAGCTTGCTACCCTTGTTGTTTTGCGTGACACTGTCACAGCACAGGCCTTCGTTGGTGTTTTAAGCACCTTCTGGCTTCCCACTGTTGAAGAAAAATTCGAGGATGGCAATTGCAACTTTCAACACGATGAAACACCTGTTGATAATGGCCTGTGGGCGGAGTGGTTAGACGTCAATAACATCCCTCTAATGGACAAGCCTGCACAGAGTCCTGACCCGAGTCCTATAGAATACCTTTGAGATCTTTTGGAACGCCGACTTCGTGCCCAGCCTTGCCGACTGGCATCGATACGTCTCCTCAGTGCAGCACTCCGTGAAGAATGGGCTGCCATTCCCCAAGAAACCTTCCAGCACCTGACTGAACGTATGCCTGCGTGAGTGGAAGCTGTCGTCAAGCCTAAGAGTGGGCCAACGCCATACTGAATTCCAGCATTACCGATGGAGGGCGCCACGAACTTGTAAGTCATTTTCAGCCAGGTGCCCGGATACTTTTAATCACATAGTGTAGATTTGTTACCGCGTCACGTGCCCCCAATGCCACCAGGCGGCATCCAACGTCGCGATGGGCAGTTTTCACAATGTTTTGGCTTATCAACGTATAAAACTAGCGGTGTCCGAACAATTGAAACAGAACGTCTGTTTCAGAATCTGAGTATCAATATCCGTTCACGTGCAACGTACTTTCATTGCATCCACGAAGAATTTCCCCTCTCGAATGACTGTCAGCAAGCAACTCCATTTCTAATTAAAATGAGATAGGCCAGTATTTTTAAAATAGAAGTATCGGATAGAATGAATAGTTATAAAAATGGAAACAAATACGTAAATACTTAACCTTCGGGTCAACAGACGTGAGGAAATAAGAATAACAAGTAAAGTAAATATACTCAACACACTGTTCTTAAAATGTAGTGTCCATTTTAATACTTTCAGCAAAAATTCATTGCAGAAATTTTATAAAGAAAATGGAAGTAATACAAAAATCTGTACTTTACAGAGCTACAGCAAACTTCATTTAGACGTTCTTTACGTCCAAACATGTATTTAAAGAAAGGATGGAACTTCGCTTAGGTACTGGCTTTCCGCTTGATCCGACAATCTCTGACGAGACAAAACGTTATAACCACCTGCTTAATAACGTGTCCGTCCAACTTTGGTACGGGACTGCAGCGATTCAGGGTATCATGGGTTTGGAAAATACACGATATCTTTCCAGACGCCACACACTTATGCGCATATGACGCTATTGCGGTGATTTGTGGGTGCGAAACGGGCACCTTATAGCGTCAAAGATTTGTTCCGTCGGGTTCAGATCATACGGATTTGGTGGCCAAGATATCAGCATGAGCTCAGTGCCATGTTCCTCAAACCAATGTAGCACAATTCTGGCATTGTTACACGTTCCTTCAACCTACTGGAAGACGGCATCGCATACATGGAAGACATCAAGCCTGAAGGATTACAAGTGATCCACAATAAAATTCATGTACCCCACAGCTACCATTGTACCTTTAAATACTACCAAAATTCTTACGGAAGAAAGGATGTGTGTCTCCCATAACACAATAGTGCCCCAAGCATCACGCGACCACGATGCGGTGCATGTTTCGAGAAAGAATTTATCTGGATGGTGCCGTATCTGGACACGACCGTCGACCTGGTGTCACTGGGACAAAATGGGAACACGTGGTTTTCGTCTGTTGGTATACTTTGGTCTGTCGTCAGATCGGCCACAGAGCGCCGTCTCTCCCTCTTTACGTAGCTGCCAATCCTCCGACCTCCACGTTCTGTGATGATACGGAGACGTTCGACACCTTGACGTCTGCTCGTGTTTTCATAGCCTTTATGAATTTCTCATTTCAGTCCGTGTTGCCCCTAGAATTTTTCCCACTCGTCTTCGCTCCGCCTACACACTGTCCTCACCACATTACGTGGATGCAACACCACCAAGAAGCATTCGCTTCACAGTGGACAGACCCTTAATATTCAGTCTCAATACCTCAGACCAGCAGTTCATAGTTTAGAAGTGCCAACAATGCGACTTTGGACTGGTGTTTGATTCTCGTTTCACATCATGTAACAAATGAAGTGTCGGGAGTCAGTAAATGGCAGGAATGCATCTACATTGTCATCACCTCCGCTATCGTTAAGTAGCTGTACACTGGTGCCACATGTGTCGAGAATTCCTGTGCCGCAGTGTTAAGGCTAGTATCAGTTATGTCCAATGGTCACAAGCAAATGCAGTAATGCAAAATGAACTCACAGAAAAAATGAATCTGTAGCTAACAGACACCCTCTGTTGCGAATCAAACATATTGTAACCGTATGGCGGGTTGCTGCAACGTCTCTTGCATCAAACATGAGCACTGTACTTGTATGGAGCCTATCCGGCAACGTGGCGCTCGTCTTCTCTAGCAGTGAGCTAAGTACCCGACACCATTAATTTCCTCAAGCAAGGCGATCTGACGTTTTCAGTCTCAAATGTGTGTCAGATCTCTACTTTCATTCAATTAGTACCCCCCAGCTTTTGGAATTAGGGGATAGTACTTCAAAGTCTGGAAATCGTAGGAGACGTGAATTTTAATGTTGGTTTCGTCTAATGTCTGACAGACGCAACAGACCTGGGAACGTGGCATTTCCAACATTCGAAGAAGCGGATTACTTTTAAACACCAAAACATAGCGTGACGAAGAAAATGCAGAGAACAATAAATCAAAACCAACACCGGTAACAGGATTAGTTCGTGGGAGTCAGTTTCAGCTACTCATACTTCTACATAATAAAATACGTACTATAATGTTTTATTCATCGATTCTGCATGTCGCGCCATTCGCATAGGATTGGTTTCATCAGCACTCGAACGAGTGACGGAAAAAAGAAACATATGCTGCAACAGAAAGATAATGATAGGAACGAATTTAAGAGAGGATTGAAGGAATATATGCTGTTCAAACAACTTACGGGAATGCAACCGGATGACGTCTTTGACAGCCACCCAAGTTTCGGTAGGTGAATTTTTGTCTTAAATATGACTGAGTATCATCACCAATTGTTTTACATTTCATATCAACTCTACCACGAATAAAGACACAAATATTATCATCATGAGAAAGATTACAAGACCTTGTGTCTTGAATATGTCTGAGTATCATCACCAACTGTTTTACATTTCATATCAACTCTACCACGAATAAAGACACAAATATTATCATCATGAGAAAGTTTACAAGACCTACGGGTTCTCACACACAATGGTTTATCAATTTAAAAAAATTTGTCGATGTTTCACCAACACCACGAACTTGAGACATGGTTACCATGAACGTCCGATAACCGAGAACATCACGAGGAGGTATCTGCTCCAAGCTCTACCACATGGTAGAGCGATCAAAGCCTTCAACCGGCATCATTCGCGTAATTTGTTTGAAAATTTTGTGCGCCAGGAGCAACTGAAGTTTCACAATACGCAGCAGTTTCCTAATTCAAAAAAGCAACCACAAACAGAATGTAACAAAAATATAAGCATCAGATATCATGAATCTACTACAAAAGTGTTGAAGATGTGAGGAACACACAAACTATGAGAAAGAAGTTCCACACAAATTTTCTTCGAATCCAGAATATATCTGTAAGATAGAAACCAAGTGTGATAAACCACCAGCAAAAGGTATATGTGATGCTATTAGTGATTACATGTAGACAATCTGTAGAAAGTGAGCGACACTCCCTTTGCAAAACTGGCGTCCGTATGGAGAGCCGTGGTAAAGATGACAGCAGAGCAACAAAATTCCTTCCCAGAGCCCAAAAAACATTATCTTTGTCTATCAAGTTTTACTGGTATTTAAACAAAATTTCCTTATGATCACCATGACCTGTTTCAAAGTCTATCTTTCGTCTCACACAGGTGTTTATTTCTGAAATACACAACGTTCTGTGTAACATAATAACTAAAGACGGCACATGCTTGTCTATAGAGGCAGAAAAAAAAGGCATTTACTTGAAAGGAATATATTGTAGCGTCACACTGGAATAACAAAAACCAAATACTCCTGGTAACTGATTTTTCTAAGTACCATAATGAAGATATACAAGGGAATTTCATACGGTTTCTCGAAAATCTCCGAGACATACTAAGTAAAAATAACAAATTATAAACTGTTGTTTTGTAAATTATGTTGCAACAGGTAGGCACTAATCAAATCCGCAGATTGAGGGAAGACTTGTCATTACATTTCCATGGAAGTTCAATCGATGTGCGGCGTTTACAGCAATATTATGGGGATGTATAATCATGCTGGAAGATAAAATGCTCTGCAAACGGTAATGACTGCACCGTTCAAGCAACATAATCATCTAAAATTGTTCAGTAACTTTACCCCGAACACTGAATTTCAGTGTGACCATAGTGTTAATTAAAAAACCCAACAGCAATGTCCAAAACAATATAGAGCTCTCAACTAGCTTTACAATTAGAAACACATCGTTTGGGTAAAATGATTCCTCTGCCGTCCTCCACTCGTAAACTAGTGGTATGGTAGAGAACAGTGTGTCGCCGGAGTGGCCGCGCGGTTTGAGGCACCATATCACGGTTAGCGTGATCGCTCCTGTCCGAGGTTCGAGTCCTCCCTCGGGCATGGGTGTGTGTTGTTCTTAGCATAAGTTAGTTTAAGTAGTGTGTAAGTCTAGAGACCGATGACCTCAGCAGTTTGGTCCCTTAGGAATTCACACACACATTACAGAACAGTGTAAAAGTAAATACAGCTTACAATATTACTTATTTACATTCGCTTCAAACTTGAGACGTTGTCGTCTTGATCAATCAAAAATACTTCTCTCGCTTCAACATACAAAATAGCAGCCGCTAGCAGTTCCGTCATGTATCTCTTGTTAAAACAGATCTCACGACTGTGTTCTCGATCATATCAAGCTCAGCAGTCGCTTGTGTTGAATAACTCTTCTTATTCTTTAACATCCTCTTCTCGGTAAGCAGCTTTTCTTATCCTTCACTACTGTAACAGAATAGACGCAGTGCTGTATCTACAGCAACAGATCCTGACAATCAGCGACCTGTGCTGACAAAAGCAGCCATCGCCTAGCAGCTGCCTCTGCACAGCGCGAGTCAAAGGTCTGGGACACTGACCAACCTTCAGGAAGATTCTGGGGTTCGACCTACTATCGTATGGCATCTGCCGGACTAACATCACCCACTGGTCCCTCCCTGTCTGAGGCGCTTCCATGTGTAAGCTTTCTATGTAATACATCTGAGTGAAATACTGGATGCTCTTTTTCAAAAGGTTTCTCCTCACCTAACTTATCCTTTACACAGTATATAGTATTCAGCTGCTGAGCAAACCTGACTGTTAATTGGCCCCATGGTGCGCATTAAACAAAATTTAAATCTTACTGTAATGCCGAATTTGAAATAACGAAAATGAATGTAATCAAATGCCAAAAGAAAATAATTATGTCCTCAGTGAAAACTATTTACTAACACTCGATATGGAAGTATATTTTCCAAGTTATGTAGCTAATAGGGCAAAGTTTGTATGGCTCCACTTTGCATTGTTGCCGCATTGATTCACAATGGCGGATCGAAGATGGCTGCCATAGATGTGGCAACATCGCACTGACGTCATGGGGGGAAATTCAAATTTTGACAGGAAAAATAGGTCAATTGGGCTACCTAACTCCAGCTCCCTCCCATCCCTACCTCCACCTCTCCTCTTCCCCCTCCCCCTTCGACAACCCCTCCCTCCCCTCCCATCTGAAAACTGGCGGGGAAAGGACTGTGTCATTCCTGGGCTGCCAGATAGGACACATGTAAGTCTTTATTTGGTATGCAGAGTGGTATATTGTTTATTTAAACAATTTGAACTCTAATTGATCGAGCACTAGACAATACTCCATCCAGTGTCTTCACCTTGAGGTCCGGAGGCCAACTGGTCTAGTTCTCCTAGTTCCCAATACCACCACCAGAGGGCGCTGTTGTCTCTCCCCCTTTCCCCTCCCACAATGTAATCCAGGATGGTAGCCCAGAAAAAATGTGCGGCAACTAATAGGAAAGCTGAATCCAGTCACGTGATAGGCTTCAGCCAATAGTGTGTCAGTATCTGGTGACGTCATCAGAGGAGATATTAGACAGGCTCAGCAGCTCGACGACCACAGTCTGTCAGCCAGGAGCAGGAGAAGAACCATGAAAGGTCAGCAGCAGCATTCAAGATCCAACTCAGCCATGCAGAACGGGAAGAAGCGGAAAAGTAAGTATTCCATATCACATCTTTGTCTGCAGTTAGCATTATTATTGGTTACTTTCATGTCTTGGTCTGTATGTAACGCCTCCTCCTTCTTGTTCAGCACTGGCCTTTGACATGTTGAGACCTGCAGGGTGAGCACCCCTGTCTCGACCTCTGCCACATCTAGACTCACAGTAACGTCAGCCACAATCTTGTTGAGATCTGCATCGACCTCTGGATATGCAGCAGCAACAATCGCCAGCGTGTCTGAACCAGTAGTGACCATGTGGATTCCTGTAACGCACATTGCTGGCTTACAACAAGGAGCTATTATTGTCTGCCCCACTCATCGATTTGGCCTACTGTTAATTCTGCAGGTAGTCCTAAGCAACAGCAAGATGGGTGTCAATATCAGTCACCGACATATGACCCATCCCACCAGAATATCCTTGTGGCAGTGCAGTAGCAGAGTACAGTTGCTGTGGGTAAGGAAGTACCAAGTGTGCCCATGTTTTTCAGTTCTACATACAATTTAATTCCTAGTGGAACGAAACATATAAATGTGGATATGGAAGCGTAACATGACTGGGGCTTACATGTGAGGATAAAGCACTCCGTCTTCACGCCACGAGTGGCCTATCGGGACCATCCGACCGCCGTGTCATCCTCGGAGGAGGATGCAGATAGGAAGGGCGTGGGGTCAGCACACCGCTCTCCCGGTCGTATGATGGTATTCTTGACCGAATCCGCTACTGTTCGGTCGAGTAGCTCCTCAATTGGCATCACGAGGCTGAGTGCACCCCGAAAATTGGCAACAGCGAATGGTGGCCTGGATGGTCACCCATCCAAGCGCCGACCACGTCCGACAGCGCTTAACGTCGGTGATCTCACTGGAACCGGTGTCTCCACTGCGACAAGGCCGTTGCCTTACATGTGAGAATAGAAACTCAAAATGCTTGGGTGTTAAAGCGCTTGTCTCTAGGTTCAACTGGGAAAATATGTCGTGCAGAGCGCTGCATCAACCAGTAGATGACCACAGTGTATTATCTAACTCGTAACCCCCCGCCCCCAGACATTCGCTTCACTACTGTGACATTACCAATTACAACAGTGTATGATGACTCTGCACTATGTAGGAAACTGGGTGATATCTACAGCATGCCCCAGTTATGAACTTACACAATGTCGATACTGCATGATGCCTTGCATTGGAGAGACTGAGTCGTTGGTTGCGAAGCGCAGAATCTTAATACAAAAAAAATGGCTCTGAGCTCTATGTGACTTAACTTCTGAGGTCATCAGTCACCTAGAACTTAGAACTAATTAAACCTAACTTACCTCAGGACATCACACACATCCATGCCCGAGGCAGGATTCGAACCTGCGACAGTAGCGGTCGCTCGGCTCCAGACTGTAGCGCCTAGAACCGCACGGACACTCTGGCCGGCAATCTTAATACAATGATGTTGTAAACGTTCTGTGTGTGCACAGTGTACATGTTGATGATTTGGAGCAGTACCTTTGTTTTTGCATTAATGCAGAGCCAAAAGAGAAACAGGTTAAATGTGTGTGAAGAACTAATGTACTGTGAAGTTCCCATTGCTTTGAAGGAGATATACACAGAATCCATAGCATATGAGAAACATTTATTTGGGAAATACTATACAGGTGCAAAGAAAATAAAGAAAGAGTCTGACGATTTTTTTAAAATACTACATCCGATGTACGATATTTACGTATTAACGCGTATGTATGTAATCTCAAACTCTGTGTTTTATTTCATACCTATATCATTATAGTCCAAATGTTATACTTATAATTAATGTCATTGTTTTCAATGCAGCAGTTACGCAGCCGCAGAAAACTGCCTCAGGCACCTACTCAGCAGTCTGACTAGAAATCTTCATGCAATTAAATTCTGCTCAAAACAGAAGACAGTATGTGTTTAGTATTATCTTCCCAGTTCACTGTAAATTTATCTGCTTACTGAACACAACACCTGATGTCGTACTGTTTCCTCGCAAGAATTCAAAGTGTAACCTCCTTTGAAAAAAAAGTAAATTAGCCCTTGTTCAGCATATTGTTTTATGTCTGCTATACAGAGATTCTCCAAAGCCAATTGAAATCAACTAAAGAAAAAATAAATCTGCTCTAAATTTTTCTTTGCTTGTCAGAAACAATCTGTTGCTTCGTGTGGCATTATGTGCAGTATACACACGGCAAAATGTTTTAAACTCTACTAAGTGTGATGGACGAGGATTTTACTCTAAAGAAAACTGTCCTTGAAAAATTAAATGGTTATTGTCAAAAAAGACTGTACAACGTAAGAAAACTGTAACAATTACGGAATTCTCTTGTTCTAAAAATTACAGACATTTCAACTAATTGTTTAATTTGAGACATAATGAAAACAAAGAGATTAAATTAACACAGTTCATGAATACTATTAATTATGTAGAACAAAGGTTTCCTTCAAATGATACTTCTGACAAACATTTCATTCTTGTACACACATGGCTTACTTTGAAATATTCTTCTAAAAACCTTCTCTAGAATTACAATCAATAAAACAGTTTTATAAACAAGTTTTTATCTCCACAACCAAGTATTCCAGATAACTTCTCCCTCATTCACCAATATCAGATCTTCTTCTCTGAAATGAAACTCCTTACTAATATGCCTCAAATAAGAACGTGCCAGCGCTGCACAACAGACTGGCGAGCGAGCACATAACAGATTACGTTAAACACTGAGTCAAGGACCATATACACTATACATGCAGTGAGCTCATGCATCTTTACTCCAGGACAGTAAAGGAGAATTACGAGTTACAGTGGCAGAAAATATATGAAAACCTTACACATATGACACAGAAGCACGGCATCTTCCATGTGCTAAGTACCCGGGAGCTGTATTTAAACCCCCAAGGCCGGCCAGTCATCATTCTGGATGGTTGGAGAATGCTGTCAAAGTCAGACTGAGTCGGACGCAGCTGAATAGATCGTTGATACGGGAAGGCAATGTTACGTCGCTCCCTGTGCGTCAGTCACCGCTCTGACAATGTTCTGCTGATGCAGTCATTATTAGCACAGATTGATGGTGCTGTACCAGATGACGTCAGACTTATGATGCAGCTGCAGCCACTGCTGTCAGAGTCTGAGAGCTACCCACTGCTACTCTCCAGCCAGCGGTCTAGATCTTGACTCTGGGCAACGCCATTGCCTGCCAGGATCTGGGACACCAGGCGGCAGAACTGTGTCCAGTGCTTCAACCACCACTGCTGAGTCTTTGTCCACTGAGTCAGCACCTGCAGAAACAGCATTTGCCATACGGTTCCCCGGCCTTCCCACTGTGCGTGAGTTCGCAGGTCACACGTTTAGCCTGTACTGTGACTGCCACACTGAGTGGGACTAGTACATGGTAACGCTAAGCCAAGCTCTGAATGAGAGTGCACACATATAGATGTTCAGGTGTTCAGATCGGGTGGAACAATAGGGAACTGTTACTTTCACCCCGACAATGTCTCTGCAACCACCAATAACGTGCTTCCTGCCTCCCTCGCCATCATACAAAACTAGGAAGTCCTAATTGGGAGTCGAGCACCTCTTGACAATCACCGAGATGGCTCCCACCACCCAGAAGCTGTCATCGCACCCACTACACACTACACTGCTATGATAAGCATATAAAGCTATCACATACCTCTGTACTAAAAGCAGCGTCTGCTTGTTACAGGTAATTTGTATCAAGTTGTTAGTCATTTCTCTATATGTTGGATTTACAATGAGTTAGATTGTACCCCTCTGGTCTAACAACCTAGCTGTCCTTGCGCGAACCAAGTCCACAATTAACTCCTAACCCGTAAACATTCATTTTTCTCTGCATCATCCCACAACACAGCTTACATGACGCACGTTCCTCATTTGGCATATCTATAAATGAGTCTCTTTTTACGAAGATACGCTCTAGACCAAAAGCAAACAAAGGAAGACGCACCACGAAGAAATTATCACACTGGGACGGAAATCGTTGGATGTGAAGTACATGTAGAAACCAGCAAATGATTACGATTTCGGAAAAAAAGGAAAAAAAGGATGATTTATCAACAGAAAGAGCTTTACAAACTGAGCAAGTCAATAACGCTGTGGTGCTCCGAAACAGCTGTGATTGAAACAGAATTGTGCGCTTTCGGCAGGGATGTCACAGACCAACTTCACGGAACAGACGACCCTCCAAACCCCACGTTCTATGAAGAGTCGTGGACATCCAACCATTTAACGCCTAGTGATAATTTTACTGTTCTTCTGCCTCTTTCCGTAGATGCTCACGACAGTAGCCATTTTGGTGGTACTCGTTCACAGATTCTGTGTAGTAATAATCTGCTCTTTGTCAATGTATTTCCCCATTTGCAGCCCATATCTTTACTGGGGTCATATCCCCATCCGTTTCTGCTCTGCTTACATACTTTTGTTCCAGCTTCACGTGCCCGCAGTGTGGGCAGTGATCGCAAAGCTTTGGCTTATCAGTGTATATATTACATTATTTATGTTTTCTGCAGCTGTAAGATCGATCATGTTAAACACATTTCACTTCTCTTTTGATGGGTATGTAAAACCGACAGAAACTTCATGATTTGTTCCTACTCACACAAATTAGGCCTTGAGTCAATCTTCAGAATCTAAATGTATTTTAAGACGAATAAACGACGCATCTTGAAGACATTATCTGAATGGTCCTCAAATCGGAAGATGTCATGTACGTATACAGACAAACTAATGTTATCATTTAAGAAAAACTACATGACTTACTCAAGCGAGAGTGCTTCACAAATTGAGCAAGTCAATAACGCCATGGTCCAACTCTGGCTCTTATGATAGCAGTTATCCTGCTTCGCATTGATTGACAGTTGTTGGATGTCCTCCTGAGGGATATCGTGCCAAATTCAGTCCAATTTTGATACGTTAAATCTTCAAAGTCCGAAGATGGTTGGAAGGTCCTCCCGATAGTGTTCCAATCGTTCCTAATTGAGAAGAGATACAGCAATCTTGCTGCCAAAGGCTGCCAGTAGGACGTCTTACCATAGGGGGAGGGGGGGGCGGCCATTATTTTGCTGAATCGTATGCCGAAGATGGCTTGCCTTGAAGGCCAAGGCCGGCTGCGGTGGCTGAGCGGTTCTACGCGCTTCAGTCCGGAACCGCGCTGTTACTAAGGCCGCAGGTTCGAATCTTGCCTCGGGCATGGATGTGTGTTATGTCCTTAGGTTAGTTAGGTTTAAGTAGTTCTAAGTCTAGGGGACTGCTGACCTCAGATGTTAAGTCCCATAGTGCTTATAGCCATTTGAACATTTTTTTTAAGGGCAGCCAGACGGGACGTAGACTGTCGTCAGCGTACCACTTTTTTGTAAGGGTGCCAAGAATGACAAGCAAAGGTGCCCTGCTATGAAAAAAATGGGGTTTAGGGCGTCTCCAAACACGTATTAGACCTGGAATCTCGTTGAGCGAAGTATAATCGTCTTAAGTGATGACTTCTGTTTCGAACTGAACCCCGATGACCAGCTAAGACGTGTTTGTGGATGCCCTAGACAGCTGTACAATACTTGCCTGACTATTGCCCGCCTTACGGTCCGACAACCAGCAATGATAGTCTGGTGTGCCACATCTTTTCATTATACATTGTTGAACATGAAGCTCCCCTGCGGATCATCTCTACGTGGTCACATGTTGACCCAACGACATCATCAATTACCATTGCACTGGGATTCGACCGTCGATTAATGGAAATGTGTCGGCTCTTTGGGTGATTCACATTTTTCCTACACTGGGTCGATGGTCGTTTCCACAGTCGCCGTCATCGAGGTGAAAGGCAGCTCGAAACGCGCAGCGAACCACGGACGCATTCTGGTGGGAATTGTATTATGCTGTGGCAGACATTCTCCTGCGCTTGCGTGAGACCTGTGTTAGTAATCGAAGACACGCTAACAGCTGCGAATAATCTGTATACCTTCATGTTTGATGTCTTGCCCGACGTCGATGTCATCTTTCAACAGTATGGTTGTCCGTGTCTCGGAGGCAGGACCATGACACAGTGGTTTGAGGAGCATTGTAGCGAACTCACGTTGTTGTCTCGGTGACCAAAAGTTTACCAGATGTAAATCCTATCAAAATCATCTGGGTCGCTATTGGGCGCCATCATCGCATACGCAAATCAGCGGCTCGTTATTTACGTGAATTACATGGCCTGTGCGTAGACGTCTCACGCCACATATCTCCACAAACCTGGTATCCCTGATATGGTGTATCAGTGATTTATTTCGTTCCAAAGGTGGATAAACAAGCCATATAAGCCATAATATCGAGGCTCATCAGTGTATGCACAGGCTGAACCAGAACTCCCCGAACAAAATATTCAGGATACCGTCTGAGTATTTGGCTAAAAACGGTCCACTGTCTTAGGCGGTTCGTTACAGATTTATTGCATTTAGTCTGACATCTTACTTTATTTAACTTTTACCTTTGTTGCACTGAAGGATGTTCGGTTCGCATCTCCTCTGTGGGTTCACTGAATGCAATGGAAGGGCGGTTTAACTACGACATGCTAAGCTGTTCCCGCAGCGACGGCAACAGCGTCACAGTGCCTTTGCATGTAAGGGTTGATGGATTACTCTTGGTTAGGTGTTGTACGTTCTGGTGCTTTCATATTGAATGCATCTTCGCTGTTGTGAAGGTATTTTCACAGAATCAAGAGCAACTGCTGTAACAAACCGAATAAATCGTAATTAATAAATCAATAAATCGTAATTACTCTGTAACGAACCCCCTGAGACCTTGGGTCCCTTGTATGAAAATACTCAGAACGTATTCCTGAAAAACTTTTGGAAGTTTACCGCTGGAGTTATCGCTCACGCTGTATATCAAATTTTCCGTGTGAATTCATCTGTTTGACAGGTTGAGAGTAAGAATGAATTCCTCTGTAGAAACCAAGACGCATCCAAAAACAACGACCGCAAGAAACCCTGCTCGCTCTGTTCGTCCACGAGACCCAGAGAGCAGTAGAGAGAGGCGCCCAAGTAGATGCCGTGTTCTTTGACTTCCGGAAGGCCTCCGATAGAGTTCTGCATAGCAGCATGCGAATAAATTACGGGCGTATGGAATATTAGACCGAGGCTGTGTGACTGGCTTGAAGAGTTTCTAACAAACAAAACACAGATGTCATTCTGAAGTGAGTGAAGTCTTCAGACGTCGAAGTAAATTCGGACGTGGCCCAGCGGAAAGTTATAGCACCGTTACTTTCCAAAATATGTCTAACTGACTTTGCAGACAACGCTGGAACTGTGTGACTTTTCGCTGATGACGCTGTTATGTACAGAGAAGTCGCGACGCTAGAAAATTGCAGCGAAATGCAAGAGGACCTGTGGAGGATCTACGCTTGGTGCAAGGACTAGTAAGTGACCCTTAATAAAAAGGTAATATAATGTACTGCAAATACATAGACAAAATAACCTTTTACTGTATGATCACAAAATGGAAGAACTGTCTCTGGAAGTAGCTGCTTCCATAAAATACCTATGCATACAGAGCGACTCGAAGTATATATAAAATTTGCCGTGAGGAATGCAGATGCCTGGCTGAGACTCATTGTAAGAAATGTGGTCCGTCAAGGAAGTATCTTATAAAACACGCATTCGACCAGTATTTGAATATTGCTTGCCAGTATGGGATCTACACCAGATAGGCCAGACAGGGGAACTAGAAAATATCCATAGAACAGCAGCACATTTCGTTACAACGTCATTTAAAAGCACGAGGAGATGCTCAACCAGGTCCAGTGGCAGCTGCTCAGAGAACGTACGTTCCTAGGAACGTCAGCCGATATGTTGCTTCCTCCTACATGTATCTCGCAAAAATAACATAAAAATAAAATCACTGAGTTTCAAGCGCACAGGGAGGCTTACCGGCAATCGCTCTTCCCGTTAACTATACACGACTGTAAAAGGAAAGTGAGGAAATGATACTGGTACACAATCCACCCTCTGCCACACTCCGTAAGATCTCTTGCGGGGTATAGATGTAGATACAGATGTAGAATTAGCCTCAGACTGCAAAGAATCATAATGTAATTATATTTCGATTTGGGCTGTTTGAAGAAGTATTATACATAATTTAGTGTTCTAATTGATTTTTTCATGATACGAAGGCGTTCAGTAGTTCTTGACCGATTCCGGTTGCAAAAATTCTCGCTTCAGCCCCTATAGTTTCACGAATTTCCGACAGGTGGCGGCACTATACGCAGCCTTCAAAATGGCCTCTGAAACGGAGTTGCATTTCTAGCAGCAGGCTGTCATTTTCTTTTGATGGAAAATTAGAGCATCGCAGGTATTCATTGGTGCTTGCAGAATGTCTACGAAGACCTGGTAGTGAACAAAAGCATGGTGAGTCGTTGGGTGAGGTATCTGTGATCTTCGCCGTAAGGTGGCACAAACCTGTCCGATCTTACACACGCTGGTCGGCTGCATACTGCTGTGACTAGTGCAATGTTGTAACATGCGGACACTCGCATTCAAGGTGATCGATGGATGCTGTAAAACGTGTATATTTCTGTTATTTATTGTCAAATCACAATTTATGAAAGATGTTTATATTTTATTAATAGGATTAAGTAGGAATAATTAATATTTATCATGTTGGAAATAATTGTGGTAGCAGAGAATGTGTGCACCAGAAAGCATTGTTGGCAGAAGAAACGGCACTTTAGCGTTCGTAGGAAGTCAGTAGTAAGCGAGAAGTGAAGCGAATCGGTAGCAGGTCTGAAGCGAGAGGTTGAGAGGAGCGGTGTGCCTGCCAGCCACTGGGTATGATTTACAAGAGATTATAAACGGATGTACAGAGACATCAGCTAACTATTATCACAAGAGGAACTAATATTATTGAATAAATTTTTTTGAGAAACTCAAGTCTACTGAAGGTATGTTTGCACATTGTTGGTTGTAATATTATTGTAAAAAGTAAGTCACATTTGAACGTTTGTAAAATCATTTCATAGTTGCACACTGTTCCATCATTGTCTTCTGACTTGGAACAATTATTTTTCTATGGCATAAATTGGATAATTTGTTATTAAATTATATACATTTATATCCACATCGCCTTGCAGTAGTGTAACTCATTTAAAATCCAGAAAACAATTTTAAGCCTCCAAATCATTAATTGATGGATCTAAATTTCACATTTCTTGTAGAAAGACTTCCTTTCTCCCATTCTTCAGATGAAGTGTGCATGGCTTAAGACATTCAAATAATGAGTCATAAGAGAACTGATTGTTTTTTTTTTCGATTTGTCTGAAATAAAAAAAATTTGAAGTAAGGTTTATCATATTCTGCTGAGTTATAAATATTTGTATAACTCAAAATTATTCTTACCATTCAAAGTAGCAACTTCTACAGTTTGTGGCCTTTAAAAAGACAATTACATTTTTGGATTTTTCAAAATGTTTCCTCATTCTGCAAGCTTATAACTAGGTTGTTACTTATCTATAGCTACACGAATTTCCATTGATTCTACAAGAATTCAATGTTCTTCTAGAAGAGTAGCTTCTATTTCAGTTCCAGCATCGTTTTGATGAGCCCTTCCAATCATCTCCAGCTCTTGAAGTTCAATTTATTAAATACATAGAGACTGCCTTCTCAATTGACCTTTTTATAATCTCTGAGAAATCTACCAAGCGTTCCAGGTGGACAAAGCATCTCATTTTTCTTGCTCTTTATTTTTCCATTGTTGAGCCTTTGATCTTCCATGCTTACTATATCAGCAAGAGACGTAGTAAAATGCAATAAAGCTGATGATGAAATAAAAGTATGTTCAATCCTAGATAAAACATTATTTCCTTTCTTTATGGATATAAAATCAAGTAACTTTGCTATGTGATTATCAATAAATTTTTTATTGGATTTTCATCATATGTTGGGCAATCTGACCCATTAGCCTTAACAATCCTATCCTGATTTACAACCTATTATCATTATGGATGACATCTTGGGTTGTCGGGAGTTCTGCCGGATATCAGCGTCGTACTAGAACCGCAGCAGACAGAAAACGGAGCAGCAACGCTCCAGCAGGTCACTGGGAATGGACACAGACCACAGAGGAAGCGCCTGCAGCTGTTGGTGGAGGGGGAAGGCCATAGGCATAAATACTGGACCAGGTCCACTCAAGGACCAGTCTCAGCTCGCACCTGATGAAGGTCACGAGCGACGTGACCGAAATATCATGCTAGTATGACGCTGATATCCGGCAGAACACCCAAGAACCTAAGATGTCATTAGATCGCCAGGAAAGCCTGAAGAGTTACATCATTATGGATGTTCAGCTCAGTGTCCTTGTTTGGAAAGTTTCTGTTACATGTACTTTTCTCATTCACAGGTAATGGGTAAAACTGATAGCTTTCGGTACTGTTCATTTAGTAAGGATGAAATGTTAATGAGCCATTTCTAAACAACTGTCACTGAACCACCACTGAAAGTATTAAATTAGCATTTTCTTCTCTTACAGTTATTTCTTAGTCCTCAGTTTCGATGTACACTGGAGTAAATACAGGACAGTGAAATTGTGGTCTACAAAATTTAGCATTGAACCAATAATATTAGTTTCTCAATGAATGTGATCATTCTCTGCAATAGATTAAAATTCCTGTTGATTAATTAGAATGCAATAATTTTAGGAACATTGTTAGCAACAGCATTTTCATTAGCAGGTATTGTTTGGCCATTACTTCCAAGCACACTTCGAATGCTATCATTTATAACCACATACAATTTAATATCACTTTCAGTAATAACTCTAGTCAAAATTTCCATCTGCCCTACTATAAATATTTGGCTTTATTCTAAGGTTTCCAAAATATACTGAGCAACATAATTTATATTGTCTCTTCATCACAATACTATTTATTATTAGTCAGTGTAACATTAGGATTTAAAATTTTGGGTAAAAACCTACCAGGCAACATTACTATAGCTGTCTTGTAGAGTTACAGTCAATCTTTTTTTGTGAACACATGACTTACCACTCAATCAAAATAGGTGACTCATTTAATACAAATAAAAATTTTATTAAGTAAATGAACATTGATTGTGAACCAAAAATATGAATTCCTAAGAATAAATAAAAAAAATAAACCTGCCAAGCTGTTGCCAAATTCAATTTGATATGCAGTAATAGGGCCAAGCAGATGTGGAAAAACTATATTAATGACTGACAATTATATTTTATCTCTGAGATATTTGAAATTGAACAAACTTAATCACCTGTATGTTTACACTAAAGTTTTAGAGCAAACAAAACACCTAGAGTTGATAAATATTTGTAAAAAGTGGAAGATAAAAATAATGGAGAGATTGCTACTTTTATGAAAAATAATAAGTCAGTCATACCACTGGATCAGCATCAAGCTAATGCACTTGTATTTTTCGATAGTTTCTTTCTCCAAAATCAGGATGTGGTCAGAGAATATTTTACTAGAGACAGACACAAAGGAATAGATTGTTTTTATTTAGCTCAGACACATTCAAAAATACTAAAAAAATTTTTAATTTTTAAACACATTTAGAAATGATATAAACTTAAATCATATTTACTATGATTTTAAAGTATACTGTAGTCAATGCTGGAATGGTGACTGGTTAGAAATTTTTAAGATAGACATGGTACAAAACTTAATGAATTACATAGAATGCATACAATCCAGAAGTTATTAAAAAGCTAAATGAATAGAAAGAAACTGAAGAATTGAAAGAACATTTCAAGATTTGGAAACAACAACCAACAAAATTAGCGACAAAAGCAGTAAGACCAATGATACATGGAAGCTTGATGAAAATGAGTTGGGACTATAAAATAATTCTTCATCATATTTATAGTCTATATATATGAATAAATTATTCATTGATACAGTTTGCTACTTAGTGGCAAAACTAAGGCAAAAGAAATTGAAATTTAACTGAATAATAATAAGTTATATTTATATTGATAAATTTTAAGTGATGTTCAAAAAAGAAAGAGATAAAATATTGTGGAAAATTACTAGTAACACTAGGCATACCTGTTATCAAAAATTATTGACTGTCCAACAAAACATAAGGAAAGGTTTGGTCTAACAAAGCAAGGAAAGCATTTTGCTACCAAATCTTCTGGCAACATTACCATATTTAGTTACTTCTGGTTCATTAGATGGTGGAGCAGCTCCTGCACCAAATGCTGTAATAAACAGGAAGTAAGTGAAAGAACAAAGCAGATAATATTCATCATTTGAGGGGAAAGGAACTGTAATAATAAAAGTCTTAAAGAAATAATCAAAGAATATAATGAATCTTTATCAAATTTTTATCTAGAAAAATTAGCTCAACAACTAAAAATTAAATGCTTTATTGCTTTTTATATATTCGATGTATGACCTAATAAATGGATATAAATTTGAATCTTGACTAGTTCATTAGATGCTTTTGATAATGTTGGCATTCAGTGGTTGTGTAATTATAAAAACAATAATAAGAAATTTGTGTTTGATTCATTTGGAGGAAATATCCCTAAAGAATTGGTTAAACGTCATGGTTCATCTGAGTTGCTCCTTAAAGTACTATAAATACAAAATTTTGATTAAGTAATACATGGTCATTTGTTTTTATTTCTTTTAAAATTGTTGTCAGATAATAACGAGCTTAGTGAAATATTGAATCTAGTAAATAGTTTGTGAAATACATCACAGCTTTTAACCTGCTTCAGCAGCCACATTTTTAATGAGGAAACATATGGAGAATTAGAAACAAAACTCAAATTTTTAATTGCTGATTAATAAAAAAGAATTAGAATCCATGGGCTCAAATACAATTAAACTTTTTTATAAAGAATTACTTAATGCTCTTATATTAACTAAAGTTAATATTAATGTTAATAATAAAACATTTAATAAAAAAACATTAATAATAAAACTTCAAAATGTAAATTATCCAATGAAAAAGAGGTGTAGTGAACAAAATATATTTAGAAAATAAATTCAATAATCTTGTTACCAAAGCTGAATATACAATTACTTTAATATAATTTAATAACTACATTACTGAAAATTATATAGCAAAATGTTTAAAAATCTTTACCACAAACTATGAATATACCAAGATTATTTTCAGGAGTTAAGAAGAGAAAGGCTCTATGAGGCTGCCTTGGAGGATTATCACACAAAACATAACTTATACATCCACAACCATTAATCATGTGGTAAATAGGTTTAATATACTAGAGATTAAGGCATACAATACACAGGTGTTAGAGTTTACATTTATGATAGGAAATGAAAAAAAAATTTTTTTGATTATGTTTTTACTATTAAAAATACGTTGCAGTTGGAGAAAATATAGATAAAGACCTACCAATTAATGATTTTGCTAGATAAAAATAGTCCATAAATCAGATTATCTAACTGTAAGATTAAAACACACAGTGAAACCTGCTTCTATAGCTGTAAAAACATTTTATTTGGTGAAAATTAATCTATGTGAATAGACCACATCTGCTGCATGAAATACAGGAAGTTTACTGAAAAACACTATCCTCAAAGAGTAATAATTAACTATGGAGGATAGAGAATTAAAGGCCTTTGCCCAATGTGAAGGACTAAAAAGAGTGAATTTGTTAAAGTTATTGGTGCTCTGACATGGAACAATAATATTTGTGAAGAAATCATGAATGAGTTATATAAACCAATGAGAAAATATTTTAAAAGAATAAATGTCGTTTCCCTTAGTGTAGATGATTTATGGCATGCTGATCTAGTAGAAACGGATTCAGGCAATTTGAAAGTAATTTCATTACTAAGTAAAGGTTACAAATATTTATTAAATGTTATTGACATTTGTTTCAGTTAGTCCCGTTAGAGATAAAACAAATAAAAATGTAGTTGATAATTTGAGAAGAGATGCAGAGAGAACACCTAGAAATTTTCAGACCTATATTGGTAAAGAATTCTACAAAAAAGAACTACAAAAACTTTTCGAGAGATATAATTTTTATCGTCATTCAACTTTTCTGAATTACAAGTATTTTTGCTTGAAAGATTTAATAGCATCTTAAAAGAAAAACATAGGAAGAGTATTGCTCATCAAAGGAAATTGTAAATAGGTTGTCTTACTTATCAGTTATGAAAGAAGTTGATGAACAGAACAATACAGCAGATTCAACAATAAAAATGAAGCCCATAGAAGATAATGACTAATATTGTAAGCCAACTGTCATAGTATCTAATCATAAAACAAATTTTAAATTGAAGATGCATTTACAACTAGGAGGAGAACAGAAGGAATTTTTTTTATTAAGAACTACATAAAGCAAATTATCCTCAGTGTATCTTGTTAAGAAAGTTTTGAGTCAAAAAGGAGAAAAGTATATTTTAAGCACTTGGATTTAATAATTTGCCTAGTAGTTCGTTAAATCAAAAAATAATTATTCTATAAAAAATTTTCATGTAGATAAACATGTATACTTAATAAGAAAATACTTTCTATCTGTATTTTGTCCAGATGGTGAAGACATTTCTGCATTAATTATTGAGTAAATAGATGAAAGTGTGAAATATTTATTCGATCTAAATGGAGAAGAAAGTTGCATTTTATGAATACTTTAAGTAACAGACTACAAATTCTTAGATTATATGTTTCAGTTAACTACAATAAAAATGTTCATTACCTCATTCTGTATCATATCTTCCTATTTCCAATAATTTTTTATACTTTTGATTCAAGAACTTTATCTAATGTTATTCTAGCAACATTCAGTTTAGCATGATAATATATGTAGATTTCAGAAATAATCTATGAATGACCTAATGAAATATAAAACTTATTTCTTAAAGGTTTTTAGATTCACAGTATTTACAGTTGTGCATAAATGTAGGTACTTCTACTATTGTTTTTTGTGAAAATAGTAGCAGCAATGCAAACAGATAAGAAGGGTAAAGCAATAAAATATTTGAATAATTTTGGTAATTTGTATATACCATCAACAGCAGGAAGACTCAAGTGAGTGACAATGTATTGAAAGAAAAATTAATGTTATTTCTATTAGCACATAATCTTGAGGTAAATGGTACGTTTAGTGAAGAGACTTTAAATTTTATGCCTATGCTAAGATGTGGTACAAAAGATAAATGAGGTGGCTACACAACAAGTATTTATAAATGGGATAAAAATATTAAATGGACTTGTAAAGGAGCAAATAAAAGTATATTTGAAGTAATAGAGGCAACATTTTATTTATGGCAAAAATATACTGATATATAGTTTGTTCATGATACAAAAAAATTCTGATACTTTAATTATCCATACTTTAGATTTCTACAGTGCTATTCTCTGAAGGTTAACTCTTTTAACTTAAAGTAGTTTGACTCACAAACTATAATTTAAAAAGAGAGCAGTTTCTTTGTAACACAGAAATACATTCATTATGGTGCCATTCCTCTATGGCACTCTTCCGAGAGCATAACCCTTCCTGGCTGTAATGGACAGCAACAACACCTGAGGCAATGCCTGGCACAGCACAGACTTACTAAGTCCCATGCTACAACATACTGAAGAATAATGAATTTACAGCTAACTGTGAAGATACACGCCAAGATACAAACCAAAATTTATGAAATGTCAGTATAAGGCAGTAAAATGTTCAATCAACCATCCAATGAAAGAAGGAATAAAAAAATTTAAATACTCTCAGTACTGGCAGCTGCTTCGATTCATATGACGAACATACTTCTGTGTTTAAACCACCCCATAAGGAAGTGAAAATTAATGACACAACTGCTCTGTGTGTCTTATGGAACCACAACCAAAGCAGGCTGCGGATTTGTTCTTAATTACATAAGAACAATTCACTTAAGCACTAGGCAGTTAAGAGGCAGACTAGCCTAAGGAATGCCGATTTGCTTTAAGCTGAAGAGAGCAGCTTTGAAATCTTGCACTGACTATAATGACACTTCTGAGTTAAAGGCAGTTAAAAAAAATTTGAGCTACTGGTAGTCAAAATTTCTATCGGCTTCATTCAGGAAAACAGTACCCATCTTCCACAACGATTGCCAGAACACTTCGAAGGCGCAGCCATTGACACTGCCCTCATCAACAGGCACAACCAACCGGTTTAAGTTTGTCCCACTACAGAAGGGACAGAACTCGGACACTGGTAAACCAGAACAGTAACACTGCGCAGTCACAGTATGGTACTGTTTCTAACAGGAAATGGACCGACGAAACTTAATAGTACAACCACAGTGCTTATAGAGGCAAACAGCTCAGTCGCCAGGAAGTGTGCAAGCGGCAGCAGCAATGAGCGGCAGAAGACACTGTGCGATGCCACAGGTCAGGACACGGCCAAGCCTATGCATAAACCACCCACGGACAGCAATGGCTTCCACTGTGGACACTGCGTACCTGAGTAGGCGACGTGAATTATTTCACTTGGTTTATTGTCCAAAGAAACGTAAACGAGACTACCCCGATGATACAGAACTATCTCTATACACGGCTATTAGTCACATAGAGCGGACAGGCGCGCTGGTTGACGATGCCGGAAGTATTAGGAACTGCAAAGTGTTCAGTAAAGTAAAAATCTTCTAGTAGCTTCTAGAACGAATCCTGCGTAGGAACACCCTTCCGGTAGCAAGAAAGCGCGCAGACTGATATTTCTGACGGGAATTTATCGTAACCGAGACAAAATAGTCTGCTATTATTAGTACGTCGAGTTAAGCAAAATATAATTTAATAATTATATGAAGACAGTGCTTGGGAAAACGGTATCCTCTCTTCCATTTCACATCCTTTCACTTAGTTTCTAAATTGAGTGACTACCTGATTACTCATTGGTGCGGAGATATAGGTGCGGAGGAGTGGGTGCCAGCTCAGGGGTAAGCGCGCTGAATCCAGAGTCGTCGCTTTTGGGCCGTCACTGGTATCACACTCGTATCTGGCCGCTCCCCTGAAATGTTCAGCTTACACTGTCATTACGTACTTTCAAAGTACAAAAGCCTTCCACACACAGATCCGAATGTTCGGAACAGCAGTTGAGTAGCGACAGGCTGTTCCGCTATTAATACACACGACTAAACATAAACGCTAAGGAGTGACTTTGATTGTGTGGTACAAAGTTTCATTAACCTGTGACAAACTGTAGAACAACGACGGAACCGCCTACCGCAATCAAGATGCTGTCTCATAGTCAAAGGTAAGTAATTTCATGCATGGATCGGCTCTGGTATGAACTTCAGATATGTCTCCAATAGTACAGCACATAAGATGGCCGACGAATCGAGTACGAGTAACAGAATCCCAATTTATTGTCTCGTGTTTGAATATATAGGCAAGCGAGTGAGATTGTAGTTTCATTATTAAAAGACCTACGTTTCAGTGCAAAAGTAACTATTTACGATTACCTTGAGTGAACCGGAGTCCAAATTTTGTATGCTACCAGTATAGATGTATTGTTCTACTGGTGGCTAACGTATACCAAATTTATCTAAGTAGAAGAGCCCAATACTTCACGAAAAATGATATGAACACAAATGGTGGATGTGTCATCATATGGCGCGTAACCGAAGACGATAGTCTGATCCTCCGTCATTCGTGTGTTCTCGGATTCAGCAACAGGTGCCATGAACAACTGTAATAGCATATCAGCGCACACTCCGCTGCAGAGTGAAAATCTCATTCTGGAAACATCCCCCAGGCTGTGGCTAAGCCATGTCTCCGCAGTATCCTTTCTTTCAGGAGTGCTAGTTCTGCAAGGTTCGCAGGAGAGCTTCTGTAAAGTTTGGAAGGTAGGATACGAGATACTGGTAGAAGTAAGGCTGTGAGGAGCGGCTGTGAGTCGTGCTTCGGTGGCTCAGATGGTAGAGCACTTGCCCGCGAAAGGCAAAGGTCCCAAGTTCGAGTCTCGGTCGGACACACAGTTTTAATCTGCCAGGATGTTTCATATCAGCGCACACTCCGCTGCAGAGTGAAAATCTCATTCTGGAATTGTAATAGCAATCCCTTGCAGCTGTAACCTGTCCTTCCTTAGAGGACAGCGCGTCTCTCAATTATATTTCAGTTATGGTAGTAGATCCGTTTTCTTATTTACATCGAATATTTTCATTTCTAAAATTACTTTATTTATTTATTTCTTCCCACAAGGGATTATAGTAAATACGGGAAGAGCGGAAGATCAGGACTACCGATGAGGGAAACATATCTTCGTGAAGTATGAAGAACGTGGTCCTTGGTGCTCGCGATACTTGTGGCCCTTAACCTGCTGCACGCCCAAATTAATGTAATTTGTTTGGTACTCCGCTCTCAAATGACTAACTTCTGGCACCGATGCATAGGAACAACAATCTAAAATATTTTCAATGATACTGGGTGATCAAAAAGACAGTATAAATTTAAAAACTTAATAAACCACTGAATAATGGAGATAGAGAGGTAAAAATTGGAATGACATGGGGTTTTATTAGAACAACAAGAAAACACCCCATATTGCTATACGCGTGAAAGGTCTCTTGCGCGTGTCGTTTTGTGATGATCGTGAGCTCAGCCGCCACTTTCGTCATGCTTGGCCTCCCAGGTACCCAGACCTCAGTTCGTGCGATTATTGGCTTTGGGGTTACTTGAAGTCACAAGTACATCGTAATCGACCAACATCTCTAGGGATGCTGAAAGACAACATCCGACTCCAATGCCTCACCATAACTCTGGACATGCTTTACAGTGCTGTTCACAACATTATTCCTCGACTACAGCTATTATAGAGGAATGATGGTGGACATATTGAGCCATTCCTATAAAGAACATCATCGTTGCTTTGTCTTACTTTGTTGTTCTAATTATTGCTATTCTAATCAGATGAAGCGCCATATGTCGGTCATTTTTTAACTTTTGTCTTTTTTTGGTTTTAATAAAACCCCATGTCATTCCAAGCATGTGTGTCAATTTGTACCTCTCTATCTACATTATTCCTTGATTTATTCTGTTTTCAAATTTATACTGCCTTTTTGATCACCCCGTATTATGGAATTTAGTTTAGTCACCATGGTAGTCAGGTTGAATAAAATCTCACAGTAATCTCTATCGATCCTGCTAACTTCCAAGTTGTTGGAATAATTGGTGTTTCTGGTATTTCCACCTGTATATTACGCAAATACACAGTTTCATTAAGCCACCATATAATAAATCTCTCAAAAACCCGCCGTTTTAAGTACTGTTCTTCATTTGTGTATGAGGAAGCAAATGTTATTGGGTAATTACTGAAAGACGATTTGTAGTTTCACTTTCTACAAATGGTGCTAATTAAAGCAGTGCTGGGAGTAGATTCAGATTCTAATACTGGCATCTTCAGTGCTCTTATACAAAACAATTTCCCAGAGGATTTCCGAAAGGAAGAACAAGGCTTCTGATGGCAGTATAATTCCAAATTGAGTTTATCCCTTAATAAAGAAAACAGAGCATGTTACAGTGTCATTTATTACATTTGCACAAATCACAACTGCAGTATTTGTAATTGATTAATTTTAGGATTAGAGGTCTCATACAACGTCACATGTTGATCTGCTGCACCATATTATGAATACTTGTGTCTATTAAGAGAACTTACACTGATGTGAAAATGATGCTATAAATGGAATGGTGTTATGTGTTATACGTTTGACACAAATTTCCGAACACAGATTGTATTTGCGAGGTTACTGCATTATTAATATGAGAACAGGCACACGTAAAACTTACGAATTTGATGTTTGATAAAATAACAAGATTAACGTTTATGTATATTTGTCCTTAGATCATCGTACATGATGTCAGATATGACAGGATCAGAGAAGCAAAAAAAACATAGTTTCTCATTATATGACATATTTGAATCTCACAAATTTGTGGACACACATTACAAATGTGAGTTTCCCACATCTATTGACACACCCAAATACTTACGGCTACATGTCTCTCGTTGGCCTGTGTTCCCATATTTAAGGCTGGTATTTTCAGTGTGGATATTTCTCTTACCTTGGAACAGCATGTATGTTACTTGTGTACCACTTATGAAAAAATTACTACTACCGAAATACTGGTTTGCATTTCCTGTATTCAGAATAAGTTTTTCTCCAGTTCATTTTAAGTGCTACCTCTAGCTACAAGAGATGTATCATTAGTATATATGACATTTGCACCCATTAGTGTACTCATATTATTTACGTAGAGAATGAAATGCAATTGGCCCAATACAGTGTTGCCTCCTTTGTAAATAGGAATTAGTTTACTGGCTTTAGGGGGGGGGAGGGGGTTCAGGGGTTCTTCCATATATTTGTGTATTAGGTTGATTAGAAATTTCAGTGACTCTAATGGAAACTATGAACAATAATTAGCTAATATTGTAGATATACCATACAACCCTAGTGTACTATTTTTTCTCATTTTATAGTTATTTTGCTATTTCCATATTATCTGGGAGAAATAGCAAACATTCTGTTACATTTATATGATTTATTATTCTTTCCATTTTGACGCATTTTGTCCTATGAGGTTGTCTGCAGTAGTTATGACAGTGTTAATAGAAAACGAAAGTGACTTCATTTGAGTACAAAACTTCCTTTCCTTCCTTTGTAAGCACTATGTTGTCATTGTTTTTGGTACTTACTTCTTTTATATCTGTGCTAGTCGAAGTCCAGTAGTCACTCTTTTCCATATTATGTGACCTTTCAGTTGCTTTCTTGAAGAATGTGGTGTTTATTTCTTTTAGCAATCTGCAATAATCTCTCATTCTCTATTCCTGTAGTCTTCATTAATTGTCTGGTGTTTTTTTTTTGTGCCTCTCATATGAATGTTTCAGTTCCCCTTTTGTTTATTTGATGATTGGTGTTGTCCATTTCTTTCTCATTATATTTTTGCTTTCCTTACAACATGTAGTATTCTTCCACTAGCTTAGAGTTGAACATAATGTTTCCCATCATTTATCTGTGGATTTTTCTATAACTGTTTTGCTCACTTTTTCTGAGTTAAGCACAACAGGTAAAATCTTTACTTCCTTTAATCGGTCTTATGTCCAGAAATGTAACTGCATTGTGTTTTTCCATTATTTCTATGAACAGCTCACAATGTTTTAAATTAATATTTCACACCTGAACTATTTGTATAGAGTGAGGTGTTTGTGATGACATGACCTGTCAGGATAGGTAACGGTACAACAGTACTTTGCATGTTTGTTTCCCGTCTTAATTTAGGTTGTGACTTCTGATTAAATCATATAACTGTCTTCTAGTGTTTTTATATTACACCGAGAACTGTTTTCTGTATTTTTATATTATCAGCTACTACCAATATTTAAGTGAATTCACTGGTATCCTGCTGTAGTATTACATGCAGTTACTTGAGAAAACGTCTTACCTGGCAACTTGGAGATCTGTACAGTCATACTGCTAAGCTCTCTTCCTTTCTCAGCATACCAGCTGTCTGCCCCTGGTAACTGAGTGGTGGGCACGACGGAATGTCATACCTAACGGCCCGAGTTCGATTCACGGCTGGGTCGGAGATTTTCTACGCTCAGGGACTGGGTGTTGTGTTGTCCTAATCATCATCATTTTCTTTATTAACGTCACTTGGTCTCCGTGTGTCCCCAACAGGCATATTAACCGGTGTGTTAGCCTTTGTTTTATGTGTTTCAAGTAGGCCTATATACCATGAAATGTACAGAAGCACACACATCTGAAACTTAGGGCCATCAGTAATTACAATCAGAATCAATATGAACATTTAATTTTTCAATTTCAGGCAGCCTCATTGCCAAAAACATTTGCTTTTTCAGCAAGGGTTGGTTTCTTCAACTTGACCTTTGGCTATTTGTTGCATTTACCAGATCTTTAATGCACTTTTACCTCCTCTTTGTTGGATTGTCTTGGAGCTTCCCTGTAGTCGGACTGAAAAAGTGACAGTGAATGAGTTTCATTTTTCTGCAATTATTTCAGAGTTTCTGTGCACACTTTGCCTGAAATGACTCTGGTAATTGAAACCTGATAAGTTGACACTAGTTCTCACGCCAGAGATGTGTTCCCATGGTCGTAAAAGTTTGTTTTCAGTGAAGACAAAATGGCAGCAGCTTCTTAAGTCACTGTTGCTTCAGATGGCTTAAATGTGGCCCTAAAATGGAAATCATACCGAAACCGGGAATTGCCAGAATCAGGGAAAGGAAGGAGTAGGTCCCTTTAACTACCATCATTTATCATTTTACAAAAACATTTATTTTCATATTTTTTTGAGTAACAAAAGGTCCTCTTCGAAAAACAGGTAGGAAAAATTGAAGTTAATTTTCCACTACAGGCATGAAGGCATTCAAAATCGCAAATGAGTAAGCCAGTGAACAACGATAACAAGAACCTCAAACAAATTCGAGAAATAACACCTTCACAATACTGGTCTTTCTAAAAATTTTAAATTAAACAATTTTAAGTAAACTAGCAATTTAAAAAAATTAAAATAGTTATAGAAAAACTTCTTCAAGCGAATTTAAATCCAATGCATTAGGCAGACCCCCACAAGATAAATATTAACAAATATTACAATTGATCTTTAGGGATTATCCAAAAGGTTTACACCAAAAAATTTACTATAAAGCTAAGAACGTTGATCATTAAAGAGAAAAGTTCCCTTGTGACGCCACTTAACCAAAGGCCTCTTGGCCGACAGAAAACTTTCGTTTACAGTGCTAGTCAGATATCATCAGGTACTCAGCTTGAACACAGACATCCAAGACATGCGAGAGCAAACAAGAAGCAAGCTGCACTAGGAAATGTTCGAGAGTAGTGCACACGGCCGTAGGTAAGCCAGGCCCACGCTGCAGGAGGTGCCAACACAGAGCCATCTCCCAGCAACTCAGTAAGTGCTGTCAACAAACAAGAAAGGCAAGTGTCTGACTGGAGTGAATTAGAATTAAAAGTTATGCTTTAACCATGATTGCTCTGTTAAAGTCTTAAAAATAAGTTGATACACTCTAGGAAATAAGCTTCGCTAATAGACAACTACTGAAAGGGAGCTGTAATTTCTTCCAGAAACGAAGGAAACAACAATTCGCTTGGGTCCTACCATTAATTGAGCTCACAGCTTGCTTGAAGGGCAGGGTAATAGAGATACCAGAGAGCCCACCACCTTCTGATCCATAGTAAAAACAAATATTAAAATTCAGAAACAGCTGGTTCTCTTGCTTGGGAATTTTAAAACAAACACATTAAAAAACTAGATAAGAAATAGGCCCTTGATATAGCTATGCATGACAGCTCGGCACATTATATTATCACAACAACATTAACCATGACAGATTTTTGAGAGAGAACGCTGGCCAGCAGATTAATACAAGTTGCTTCAGAATCACACAGAGCAGACAGGCCAATACATTACTCCTAGAATCACAGATCCAAATAATAAGGAGTGCACGATGACTCAATGAACATAAAATGGAACATCTGCTTCAGCAGCTTGACGGATAGGAAATCGATGCACAGAGCTGAACAACTAGTTGCGCACAACACACGCAAACCAGACCTTTGCCTTCTGCCCAGTCCTAGGGAAGAAGAGTGAACGACGACCCAGAAAAGACATCGTGCCCATCTGCACCGCGTGTCCATTGCTCCAAGCGCTGCTCAGCCGTCAGCTCCGCACGTTGGAGGCCTCTCTCCAGACGCGACTCTAGCTACCACTTTTGAAGACTAAGCGAGGCAACGACAACTGCACTCTGGAGTAATCTGTGCCCCCTGGTGATACACCAGGTAAGAGTTACCGAGAATGGCAAGGTGAAATGAGCCGCCACGGCTCACACAGGTCATGGATACGGCATGAATGTTCAAATGAATTAAACTGCCTGCACCGGAACACGAATTGTGTATAAATTTATTAAAAAACGGAACATGTCAACTTGAACTCTAAGCTACACTCAGTTTTATTTTAAATCACAGTATGTGTATGTGACCTCACATGAAGCTCTGTACCATCAACATTGACTGTTATGTCCCTCTCCTTAACACTATCTGAAGCTTTGTAATGGTCCTCCAAAAATTTGATTCTACGTGTATGGCCCATTCTATCACACAATTTGTCACACACTAATTTCATTATCACAACAAGTAGATTTTCAAGCCTACTGTTTGTTTTTCCTTCTGGATAATGATGTTTTAATATTCTATGTGTTGTTTCAAGGAGCACATTGGTGTTTATGCCCTGTTTGCAGACGGCCGGAGTGGTCGAGCGGTTCTAGGCACTACAGTCTGGAACCACACGATCGCTATGGTCGCAGGTTTGAGTCCTGCTTCGGGCATGGATGTGTGTGATCTCCTTAGGTTAGTTAGGTTTAAGTAGTTCTAAGTTCTATGGGACTGATGACCTCAGCAGTTAAGTCCCATAGTGCTCAGAGCCATTTTTGAACCAGTTTGCAACGTTCAACGTTATCAGTATGCCCACTACTGAGGCCGGAGTAAATATTTTGAAGAGAAACATATACCAAAGTTTCTAGTACCTTCATCTGCTTGAAGCTGTTCGATGAATGACTCCAGCAGCTCATTCCAACTGTCTACGTTCATTTTTCAACCAATATACCAAGTACCTTGTACACCAGTGCTTTCTTTTCTTCATTGCCAAGCACTTCCTTCGAATTATTCAGCCAGCTGCAGTATATGTGCCAACCACAAAGCAGTTTATTTTCTGCGGGTCCTGTGACTCATTTCCGCCGGCCGCCGTGGCCGAGCGGTTCTAGGCGCTTCAGTCCGAAACCGCGCTGCTGCTACGGTCGCAGGTTCGAATCCTGCCTCGGGCATAGTTGTGTGTGATCTCCTTAGGTTAGTTAGGTTTAAGGAGTTCTAAGTCTTGGGACTGCCGATCTCAGATGTTAAATCCCACAGTGCTTAGAGCCATTTGAACCATTTGAACTCATTTCCATCTACTGCGGAATGGATTAGTGACGTCAGACATGAAAACAGGCGCTTTTATTATTCCTCTTTCTCACAACAAAGAACAGAGTCATTATGGAAGTAGTCTTCCGATTTGACTCACCGATTGCTACAGACTCACCCGAACCAAAATCGTCTACCAATAACAACGTGGTCGCTAGCAACTTGTAGATATTTGTACAATGTGTAGAGTCTACACATACATGACTTTGTCCTAATTTCTGTAATAACTGGTTCTGGTAATCTGTCAATAATACTATCACTGAGTCACTGCTGTCAAAATCTTGCTTGTCCTCACGTTCTTTCTTATGGAAGAGAACACAATCTTCCATTTTTCCCAATCCCACACTCACAGTCACTTCATCAGTGCTGTGTGTTGATCATCACCAATGCTGAAGGCTCTTTTACTATTCTGGAAGTTACGTTGTGTCAGGAGATGCAGCCTCTCCACTTCACTGGAATGAACTGAGTCCCTTACATGATTTAGAATTCTCTGGAAAGTGAGCGCTTCAACATTTTTACCTGCAATATTTTACAATTACTCCAACTTGAAACGTGCTAACCCTAATTAAGTACATGCAGACACTATACAGTGAAGTTAATCATCCATAATAAAATAATTTCATGCCATATAGCAATTACTGTAAGTACTTATAAGCTGGGTAGTTTAAAATAAATGACCTGAAAATAAATTCAGTATACCCTTCTAGCAGTAATGAAGATGCCATTAACACACCATAGACGGAAGAATAAATTAAGAGCAGATTACAGCAATAGTTCCAATGAGTTTTGTTTTTAAAAACGCTGGCCTGTTTCAACTACCAAGGTCTCTTTCAGTTGATTATGAGCCCGACGTCTTGGAGGTGTACAAGTGCACGTCACACTATTGCAGTAGGTGCTTTAGTCTGGTCTTGAATCCAATACTACAGCTGCGGATACCCTGATTCATCATAATTACCTTGCTGGACAAGACAGAATAAATATTTGTCTTTAGTCTATGCAGATGCATTATTGAGTTATTCTTCTGAAAGAAATTACTGTGACGCATGCAGTAACTAGGCAATTTGTAAAGATTTCATAATTTTCGTCCACACTTGCATTATTGTAATGTATTACAGCTACTCTTACGTACCCAAGCATATGACATTAAAATCAGCGTTCTTGTGCTGAGTATGGATCACAACGATTACATTCATGCTACCAACATACATGCTATTCATATGAACTGCCAGTCAACATATTCACACTTTTTGCTCCAGATCACATATCCATATTAAAATTCATTTATCCTTCATTGCCAAGAAATTAAAAAGTCAACTACATATAACTGAAAACAAGCTTTACAATTGGTGTAGAAATATTTGAATCACAAGAGTGACTCTTATGTTCTTGTAAATCCTTGATAGGACAACAACATTCTGCAATTAAGGTTATACTCACAGGTGATGGATTTTCGATCGGAACTACTGAGATGCAGGAAAGCAATGTTCTATTCATGGCCGAAATGTGTTCCGTAGTAAATGACCCTGAAAAATACACTTTCTTCGCCGTGAAGCTCTATGGCAGCAGTGCAGTGGTTCCCCATCCTGCAGGTGCCTTGGACTTACACAGCCTTTTGCAGTGTGACTTAACGAAGAAGTACCACATCTGTGGCTCATAGAGGTGGTTTGTGTAGTGTCATCCTTTAAATGATTGGAGTCATAACGGGACACAAAATTGCGTTTGGTTTTAGATTTTTCCTCAGACATTCACTTGAGAAACCCTAAACAAAACCTCTGGAGAAAAACAATTACAGTGCTTTTCTTAGCGTAAGATCCACAACTCTCCTTCAATGAACTGAAATTACCACTGAAATAAAAGTTAAAAAGGTAATACATTCACGTTGAGAAAGTAAAATGCAAACAGGAGGAGACAAAATAAAAACTGCACTATTAGATACATAAATTACTGACGCCACACCATTGATGGTATAATTTTGATCATTTTAATTTGTGTGTACATGATTTAGTTGCAGCAGTTTAACCTATACTGCATGTAGCACACAGTAAGTGTATAGTTTAGCCCTATACAAAACGCGTCTTTTTAGGCTTTCAAATAATCACACATTTTATTGGCCAACAAAAATAAGGATTAATGACCACAGGTCAGGCAAGTATGTAACAATCAACAATGGACGCTATAAATTTAAATAGGCAGTGTGCACGTGACTTTCCGACCTTCGATTGAAATTCACTAGTTCCTTTTACCGCCTCAGACACGTGCTTTTACTACAAATGTAGTCACAACTTAGCCTAAAAATTACATTTTATGCTGAAGCCACTTTCTGAGTACTCAATCGCAGTTCCTCCATCTGCTGTATTTTTTCCACCTTTCTCAAATGAGCATTCAAAAGCTCTCTCACTGAAAATTCACTGCTGCATACGTAACACGCAATGAAACCAGCCATTTCAAACAAATACGAGTAATTCACAGTGTATATACGAGAATGTGTAAAGCAGAGATATTGTATGTGCTCAAATCTTAGCTGCGCTCCTGATTGGCTAACATGTATGACGTCACGAATCTAAATTTCAACCAATCAGCATTGTGACCAGCGGATCGCAAGCCACCGTTGTCGCAGCCCACTCCATAAAAGATTCGTACAGCCAATAACGCCACTGCAAAAGAAAGTCAAATGGAAGAGCCGATACAGGGCCAGCATCAAAGATAAGGAAAGGGCGCTACGGCTCACATAGTTTTAACGAGAAACATGCTCTGTACGGTTGCAAACTACAACAAGCAATATGGTCGACGAACAGACGACTGGCAGTGAGGGGAGCGGAATGCAGTTCCACAGACGGAAGTGGTCACTCGCTCACTACTAGGATATAGGATCAAACTCGATTCCATAGAAGCACTTTCCTTTCCACACTAAGTATCTAAAGAATGATTCGATTCTAAAGTATTCGGTTCTGAAATGAAAGTATTGAACACGTACTTGTATTTATTTGTATCGGAACATCCTTTGTCAAGATGTGCTGACATTCATGAAACGATCCGTTTCAACTTCACCAGTAGTAAATTTCTATTAAGGGGGTTATGGAATTCTGGTAACGCAAGGTAAATAATAATACATTTTTGCGACCAGAATATGATCTAAAATGGTAGAAGGATTGACTACATTTATGAGTTCAATTTTCTAAAAAAAAAATCTGTTTTCGCAGGTTTTAAACCGTGTAACAGCTAATCGCGTTGGTTAACCAAATTAATATCTTCTCAGAAATGACTAACTCCTTATTAATTTTCAACATAAGAAGTAAAATCTATATGCGATGCCAGTGACCATTTCGGTAAAATCAAGAAACCGAACAGAACAGATAAGATGCAACTTAAACGAAGTTCGCGGACTTGTGCATTCGACATCAGCAACCGGGAGAGGAAAGGTCGCTTCTTGCACCTAGGAATGCTATCGTCTGTAGGAGAAAAACACGCTAACCGACTATGGATGTCGAAAGCAAACCGGAACCAGCCGTCGCGATTAGTCCTTGACACAGAGGAAACAATTGCCTCTACGCTGCCAAACAATCACTTAGTAAATGCTTTTTGTCTTCAGATAATAGACGGAACATGGAATTTGCGCAATTTGTACATACCTTAGAGTGATTACCGTGGCTACAGAAGGCGGCAATAAAGAACGACCTCGTTGATAAATCCTTGAGGATGACACAACTAACGGAATACAGCAAAACGTGCAACAAGATATCTCCATAGGTATTCGCTGAGAGAGGTGTCAATCTTTTTTTCCGTAACTGACGATAAACAGAAAAATACAGTCCGCCGTTAACAGGAGACGGTTTAAGGGTGGGGGTCGGGAGAGTGCATAGGTAAGAACTAAACCCGTTTTACTAGAAATTACCAACCTTCCCCCTGAGCAAGCCAGATACCTTAAACTGTCGCCTAAAGATCTGAAATATAACAGCGTAAGCTCACTTTCTAGTATTACTGTTTCAAAAATGTTCATGTCTTCTAGAGTATTATGATTGAAAGAATCTTCCATCGCTAATGTAACTGAGTGATTATTAGAAGACCAGCAACATTTTACTCATTGAAAAACAGTAATTCCATGATAATGAGAGTTACTGAGAGAGTATTAACTAATAGTTTAGAATTTTAACAATAAGGCACTAATTAATTTGCAACAGACTATCCTAGTTATTTAGTTTTTTCTCGATATTTAAGATTGGAGTTTTCAGTACGAAGTATACATCTGAACAGGACAAAATGTGTAAATGTGTATGGGGAGAGAGAAAGATCCCTTTAGCTATTCTGGTCGTACCCAGAAATTGTGAAGAAACTGTTAGGTCATTAAATGTCACTTTGGGGTAATTCATCTGCTGCTTTTACTTTATAATATTTCTGGTCATGACGGATGTCAAACCAATACGGAACAAAGGAGTAGTCTTTTTTCGGTGATTCCCAGCATATATGACATAACAAAATTCTTGAGGCTTTCGCGTCCAGTTGTTAACGTACTGCCTGTTACTTCCCATCTCAGGAACTTGGGACCGACGTTCGTTGAATTGTTTTTCAGACGTTTCCCCGGCACGAGTGACTATCAGTGCAAAAAAATTAATCGTCCCAGTCCACCACTCGCAACGAAGATTGAATCTGTGACAATGTCATCCATTCGTATGGCGAAACGTCAGGAAAGTGGTTAAGCAAACGTCAGTCGAAGATGTCAATATGCAATACGCCATACATAACATTCTCTCAGTCTCACAAGATACTACAAAACGAAACGGTGAAGATAAAACCTATTAACCAATACATTTTTCTTCGTTGTCCACAACACAGTTTGGAAACCGTTTATAAAGCTGATAGAAAGTGTCGTTGGCCTCATTTAGGATAAATCAAAGGAGTAAAACGCCCTTGGACGCCGGTTTAAATGCGGCGCAAACAGCTGCGCTCGGCTGCCGTGACAGGTTGCGTACTCTCTGTTCCGGATCGAACTGGTAGCACCTGGCCTTTCCTAAGAGCTGACAGTTTGCGTGAAAGATGAATCATGATCACATGTATCGATGAAATTCCAAGATGTGATGTCTTCTGCTCGTCCAGCAATTTGTGCGGCACCTGTAAGGAACAGATCTGCTTTGCATGTGAAATCATATCCATAGCTCCAGGAATTTTCAGAGTCTACTGGTATCCCAGGGTGCCTGAACACCATCGATTTTTTGTGATTTTTTCTTCATTGTGTCAGGTAGGAGGTTTTGAGTCCCGTATATTTCTCTCATTGTAGATGGTTGTGAAAGATCTCAAAGGCCCATATGTCTACTGCCTGAAGTTTCGAATTCTTTCTTCGGTAATTTTTGCTATTTTATTGAATCTAATGTAAGTAGCATTTACTGTGTGTGCCGTGGTCTTGGTTCAAAAGTAACTTCATCAGAAGGGCATATGAAAAGGGCATTTGGCCTGAGGATCAACGTGAAACTTACCTGGTCCCATTACCAAGGAATACAACGCCAAAGAATGGAAAGGTTACCAGACAATGAATTTCATATGCCACATTACGAAGGTCATGTGTAGCCTTTCATTCAGCAGAGCAGACAGAAAACTGAAGTAAACAAGGGCAAGATCAGACTGCACGCAGGAAAGAAAAAAAAAAAATACACGATATGCTATTGAATGTCTGAAGATCGCAGGGATTTATAAATGTTTCAGTATCTTTATTGGTACAGGAGGTAAGACTATGACATTCCAGTAAAATAACGAGTCACTGTACGGAATATGTTTTTTCTGAAAATCTCGTTTCTATATCTGGAACCATTTATGAAACAAAAAACTGGTTCATGTACTGTAAGAAATAAAACGTCTCGGCATAGGAAGAAAGTGCCATGACCAGAACTCCTCGTAACTTATGACTATAATAGCATAAAGTGCAAGCAAGATGTTTTGCATTTAAATGAAAATGTGTAGACATTTCAGGCCACTGATGATAGTTCAGTACACTAAAGCAAAGCACACTTGAGAAAGCTAAAAATGCATTTATTCAGTTGAACACTGACTGAGTAAGATTTATTAACATAATGGTCAACGTTTACTCACATCTTTCTTCATACTGCAAACAGTCGACGCATATGTCAACCGGAAACAAGAAGTTGTAAATCAGAAAATGCTTATTGAAGTATTTACTTAGGCTATACCAGTTTTCAGCTTTAATTAGGAGCCGCTAGTCTGTTTCTTTTGAGGTACGTCGACTGATGATAAACAAATGGTATTTAGTCTGTTAAAGTCTTGTGCCAAAATTTTACAATTATTGTCTGATACTCTAAAACTCCGTAACTATTTAAACAATTACAATAACTGAAAAAACTGGCATTGAATTTTTTACTGTAAATGTGTGGTCAAAAGCGTAGCTACTGATGTTATGAAGTCTTTTGACAGGTAAGAAATTAGCTACAATAATTTTCAGTGGCACGTTGGCTGCAATGAATAAGTGAATGGACGTTAGTCTATATATTTCAGTAACTTAAAACTGGTAACCACCTTTCTATGCTCTTTGTCCAATTCTGCAAGTAGACAGTCTGTCTTGAAGACATGCGAACTGCTTCGTTACAGTGATAAACAAGCACGGTGCTCTTAAAGAATTTGTTCTACATTGGGCATTTTATGAAGAAAAAATTACTATCAGAGATGTGTGGAACCGGCCTGAATGCCTTTACAAGTATTAATCTTCACTATGAAGGAAAACAATGTGTTTATCTAGCACACGCATAATTGGCCGACTTAACACCCTATATCTTGCAACAGCGATACTGTTCAGGCTGTCATATGACGTCCCACCGTTGACGTAAGTAATGACAGTGTGTTTGTGCCAATAAGTTGTATGGACTCAGTGCTGTAACATGGAGCGACATGGAAACGTGACATTATGTCAGAAAGGAGCTATCGTATTCGGATGTGCCACGGACCACACTGTGATTTGTAGGTATATTCACGCGGGCTATCCGACGTGTCTACAAGAAACATTCAAGACGACGTAAGAACAGACGTCGCAAATATCTTAACGGTCAAGGACCGAAGACGGGTGTCACGCTCTGTTAATGACAATCGGTTTCGAACAAACAAGAAGTGGTGCTGTCAAAGTAGATCCATCTAAAGCAGTATACGAGCGAATACTGAGACGGCAACGGCCAGCAACGGGTATTTGGAATCTTGTACCTCGCAGAAGTTCACTTCACACAGGGTCCTGAAAGCTCCAAAGCACACATAAACTGGTCAGCAGCTGACTACGCGTCGTGTCGTATGGGCCAAGGAGTATTGATTTTTGCCTATTTTCTAATGACTAATGTCGTCGACCGCACCTATGGGACTATAACGTGTTTAACTCGCAGTGTGTGGAGGATGAAACATAGGTTGGAGCTAGTTGTGTGACGTTTTCAGGGGGGTGTTTCGTACCATGACTTGAGTCCAGTCATTGAATTTACCGTGAACATGAACAGCAACGTTTCCGTTCTTAATGACCAGGTATTGCCCTTTTTTCTCCATCTTCAAGGAGAATATGCTGAGGACAATCCCATTTTCCTAGTTGACAACAGCCGTGTTCACAGGGTTGCATTCTTTCGACCGAGCGAGGTGGTGCAGTAGGCACACGGGACTCGCATTCGGGAAGACGACAGTTCAAATCCCCGTTTGGACACCCAAATTTAGGTGACCCACGATTTTGGCAAAAGCCTTAAGGCAAATGACGGGATGATTCCTTCGAAAGGTCGCAGCCGATTTCATTTCCACCGTTCCATAATATGAGTTTGTGCTCCCCCACCCCCCTGGTTCGCCGAAAACTCACAGACTTCATTGCACCACGACTGGCCCGCTAAGTCATCCGATCTTAACCCCACATAAAACGTATGTGGCTGTTAGGAGCGCGGATGGAACGTAACGTTCAACATCGCCGAAATACCAGGGGTATGAAGTACCTAAAGAAACTTGTGGACTCGCTGTGTAGCCGAATTATGGCCATTAACAAGGCTATAGGCGAATTTGAAGGCCGAAACATACTTGAGATCGTTATCGTCCTCTCGAACTCAATATTGCACGAATCTGGAATTGTGACGCAAACAGATATTCTGCTGGACGATGCCATCAGGATCGAGGACGACGTTAAAAACGAAGAGATGCAGGTGGTCAGCGATGATGTTCATATAGTCTATAGTAGTCACGTCAGTTACAACCACAGGTTCCATGGCACTCAAGTGAATATTTCCCATAGCATAATATCGCCCCAAAACGCTGCGTACTTGAGGTGGTAAGTGTGTACATCAACCGTTCACCTGCATAATGGCGTATCCGGGCACAACCACCGACGTGTGTGACGAAAAATGTGATTCTTCAGTCCAGGCAGGTGATATGTTTCCGTTGATCAACCTAGCAATCTCGATGATCAAGTTTCCACTGCGGCTGTATTTTACATTGCCTTTAGATCAACATGGAGACATGTGACGTCTGCTGCGGAGAATTATGTGCACTGAACGCTGCGCTCCGAAACGCTTATGCCTGCACCAGAATTGTGCCCTGCTGGCTGTTCTGCCACAGAACGGTGCCTGTCCTGTTTTACAGAGCGGGCAAGCCTCCGACCTCCACGTTCTGTGATGAGATGTGGACGTAAAACACATTGTCTCCCTCTACTCGTTTCACCATCATTCAGCTCATTCAGCCACATTCTACTGAACTCGGGGCAGTACCACGCCACTAGTCGACCAACTCCGCCATTTTCGAGAAGTTTGTGCTTAAGTGAAAATTCATGATCATCTGTCCTTTGACAAAGCTGCTCAAGTCAGCAGATTTTCGTAATTGAAGCCGGTATCATTGATAGAATGACTGCCCATTCGTCTCTGCTCCTCATATATACCTTCTTCACTGCGTCCCGTGATGACGACGGCATTCAGTCTCACTGTGGGCAGTGGTCGTAGTGATTTGCTCATCAGTGTTTGCTCCAAATGACACCCCAGATACCTGTCCGCATTAGCACGACACTTCAGGGATTCTAGAAGGTGCATCGGCCCTCGCCTGGCGGACTATCGATGAGGGGTGGCGTGACGGCCAGCCTATATGTGATTTGTAGGCGGTTTCCTACATACGGCTAGGTGAACACATGGCCGGTACCCACATTCCTCCTCAGTTACACCATTCGAAAATATTCCGACAACGTTCTAAAACAACTCGGGACCTTTGCCTTTCGCGGGCAAGTGCTCTACCAACCGAGCTACCGAAGCACGACTCACGCCAGGTGCTCACAGCTTTACTTCTGCCAGTGTCTCGTCTCCTACCTTCCCAACTTTACAGACGCTCTCCTGCGAACCTTGCAGAACTAGCACTCCTGAAAGAAAGGATATTGCGGAGACATGGCTTAGCCACAGACTGGGGGATGTTTCCAGAATGAGATTTTCACTCTGCAGCGGAGTGTGCGCTGATATGAAACTTCCTGGCAGATTAAAACTGTGTGTCCGACCGAGACTCGAACTCGGGACCTTTGCCTGCAGAGTGAAAATATCATTCTGGAAACATCCCCCAAGCTGTGGCTAAGCCATGTCTCCGCAATATCCTTTCTTTCAGGAGTGGTAGTTCTGCAAGGTTCGCAGGAGAGCTTCTGTAAAGTCTGGAAGGTAGGAGACGAGATACTGGTAGAAGTAAAGCTGTGAGTACCGGGCGTGAGTCGTGCTTCGGTAGCTCAGTTGGTAGAGCACTTGCCCGTGAAAGGCAAAGGTCCCGAGTTCGAGTCTCGGTCGGGCACACAGTTTTAATCTGCCAGGAAGTTTCATATCAGCGCACACTCCGCTGCAGAGTGAAAATCTCATTCTGGAAACGTTCTAACACTTTCGCTTGGAGTAACAGCAGACAGAGACAGACGGCGTACACAAAATTCGTCCAGGGATGGGGGATGGGGGGGGGGGGGGTGGGGAGGAGGGAGGGGGGGCATCCGTTCACACTCTACCATTAGCACTGCCATGTCCAGATTAACATACCGTCCCTGTGAAGTCACGAGGCATGGCTCCAAATGCAGCACTTCGAAAGAATCGTTTTCTGTCAGTCAAGTAAAGGTTATTTACAGAAATATCCGTGTGCAGCTACACCTATTGAATGTGAAAAAGATGAGATGAAAGAAACGGAAGAAAAACACTCCAGTGAAAAGGCTGCGCTGCATGACTGCCTGTGGGTCTGCGGTGACGGCAGCTATGGTATGTGTGGAGAGGTGGTTGTGCAACCGCCGACGTTGCCGAAGAGCACAGCGGAGCGCACAGTGGAACCCGGGTCACGGTGGCGCCCCCAGTGAGTGTGGGCGTTGGCGTGCCCCTGGCTGCTGCCCGCCTGCCTCTCTGGCCGCAGGGAGTGGCGCGTGGGAAAGCCTGGGTGGCCGACGCACGCACTCCCACTGCGCAGGCAGCAGGGCAACGGGAACAGTCCGAGCGAGTTTATTGAGGAACTGCGTGGTGAGGCTGGAGTAACATAAATACCAGACTGCAGACAAGAAACCGCAGTCGTAAAACGCTCAGTCTGTACACGATCAGAAAGAATGAAGTTTAGAAACTGGCTCAGATGGACAAAGATGGGTCAGAAACCTGCAGTGGCCTTCCTGGAAGAAAAGTGCCAGCGTTTGCTTGGACTGTGTTAACCCTCCGTCGCTCGCGCGGATCACACTCGCCATCCACATGACTTTCCCGCTCAATTTTGTCTGACAGGGCAGGATTGTGATCGTGCCATTTTCAGTACCTTTCTGTTAACTCTACAGCAGTTAGCTGCAATCATTGTTGGCTTTCAGTTACGAAAGATACCTCGTTTATGAAACATTATTATAGTCTGGAGGACACCAGTCATCCGCGCGAGCTCTGCTGCCACAATTAGAAACAAAGTAAGTCTGTATTACTTTATTGCTTTCCTAGATTCAATCGATCCATCATGTGCGTAAATTTGGACTGACTGAAACTGAAGGCAGTTACCTTCCATGTTACCTAGTATTCTCTTTATTTTTAGATTGTGGGAGAAATGTCAAAAGCAAAAAAAAACTATGACACAGTTTAGTAGAGATCATAATGTTTAGTTGGAATGGTTCAATGAGATGAGTGATGGAGATGCTCACAGTGATAGCGCTGAATCAGAGACTAAGGACTGTGTTCATGAAAGCGGTCATGATGCAGGAACAGAACAAGAACTGCCAGAGAATGATGAATATGATTCACAGGAAGAAGTAGCTCAAGAGGATACATTTATTTTAGGGAAAGATGGAATAACTAACCGAAGGAAAAATAAATATCCTACCATTGTTAGAAGCAGATCTTGTAATATTATTACGCATTTGCCTGGACCAAAAAATCAACCTCGAATGAAAAAGACAGGAACAGAAATTCTGTATTTGTTCTTGGATGAAAACATAATAAGCATTATCGCTACACGCACTAATATATCCATCAGTGAATTTCGTGGTGACTCCTCTAGGGAAAGGGATGCTAAAGAAACAGATGCGACAGAGATCAGAGCTTTCATTGGTTTGTTATATCTGTGTGGATCTTTGAGATCTTCTAGGAAGAATATACACTCCTGGAAATTGAAATAAGGACACCGTGAATTCATTGTCCCAGGAAGGGGAAACTTTATTGACACATTCCTGGGGTCAGATACATCACATGATCACACTGACAGAACCACAGGCACATAGACACAGGCAACAGAGCATGCACAATGTCGGCACTAGAACAGTGTATATCCACCTTTCGCAGCAATGCAGGCTGCTATTCTCCCATGGAGACGATCGTAGAGATGCTGGATGTAGTCCTGTGGAACGGCTTGCCATGCCATTTCCACCTGGCGCCTCAGTTGGACCAGCGTTCGTGCTGGACGTGCAGACCGCGTGAGACGACGCTTCATCCAGTCCCAAACATGCTCAATGGGGGACAGATCCGGAGATCTTGCTGGCCAGGGTAGTTGACTTACACCTTCTAGAGCACGTTGGGTGGCACGGGATACATGCGGACGTGCTTTGTCCTGTTGGAACAGCAAGTTCCCTTGCCGGTCTAGGAATGGTAGAACAATGGGTTCGATGATGGTTTGGATGTACCGTGCACTATTCAGTGTCCCCTCGACGATCACCAGTGGTGTACGGCCAGTGTAAGAGATCGCTCCCCACACCATGATGCCGGGTGTTGGCCCTGTGTGCCTCGGTCGTATGCAGTCCTGATGTGGCGCTCACCTGCACGGCGCCAAACACGCATACGACCATCATTGGCACCAAGGCAGAAGCGACTCTCATCGCTGAAGACGACACGTCTCCATTCGTCCCTCCATTCACGCCTGTCGCGACACCACTGGAGGCGGGCTGCACGATGTTGGGGCGTGAGCGGAAGACGGCCTAACGGTGTGCGGGACCGTAGCCCAGCTTCATGGAGACGGTTGCGAATGGTCCTCGCCGATACCCCAGGAGCAACAGTGTCCCTAATTTGCTGGGAAGTGGCGGTCCGGTCCCCTACGGCACTGCGTAGGATCTTACAGTCTTGGCGTGCATCCGTGCGTCGCTGCGGTCCGGTCCCAGGTCAACGGGCACGTGCACCTTCCGCCGACCACTGGCGACAACATCGATGTACTGTGGAGACCTCACGCCTCACGTGTTGAGCAATTCGGCGGTACGTCCACTCGGCCTCCCGCATGCCCACTATACGCCCTCGCTCAAAGTCCGTCAACTGCACATACGGTTCACGTCCACGCTGTCGCGGCATGCTACCAGTGTTAAAGACTGCGATGGAGCTCCGTATGCCACGGCAAACTAGCTGACACTGACGGCGGCGGTGCACAAATGCTGCGCAGCTAGCGCCATTCAACGGCCAACACCGCGGTTCCTGGTGTGTCCGCTGTGCCGTGCGTGTGATCATTGCTTGTACAGCCCTCTCGCAGTGTCCGGAGCAAGTATGGTGGGTCTGACACACCGGTGTCAATGTGTTCTTTTTTCCATTTCCAGGAGTGTATATGGAAATTGTGGGATAACTCAAAGCGAAATGGACTTGAATCATGTTATTTATGCATAAGTGAAGACCGATTCAGTTTTCTATTGAGATGTTTAGGGTTTGATAATATCCGTGATAGAGGTGTTCGCAGTGAGACTGACAAGTTTGCTGCTACCAGAGAGGTACGTAAACTATTCACGAACAACTGCCAAAAATATTTATCACCTATTGAATATCTTTCTGTTGACGAACAGCTTTTGGCATTTAGAGGAAACTGCCCATTCCATTCAGGGAATATATCCCTAGCAAACCAGCAAAGTATGAGTTAAAAGTGTTTGTTTTTGTTGATGTAAAAACAGCTCACACTTTGAATTTAAAACCGTACGTCGGTAAGCAACCAGAAGGACCATGTAATGAAGATATTGTTCTTCGTATGATCGGACTGTTTCGAACGTTGGAATATATTATACTGTGTACAAATATTAAATGTATTATATTTAGATTTAATAAAAAATCAAATAATGAGTCATGAAGACCTTTCGACGTATACAAATAGACCGCTTGCTTTGTGGATGACACCTGTCATCTGCGAGAATGACCATGTCACGAAATTCCGCGCGAGTAATGGAGGGTTAAGCAAGCCAAAATGAGAGAGATGTGATGGAGATCTAGACTCTTCTTTCACTCCCACTGCCTCCTTGAACACTACGATACTAGCTTAGATACACTGCTCGCCTGAGTCCATCTCTGGGGAAATACCATCATCGCATCCGTAAGTCCATTTTTTTCGAGGTCCTGGAGTAACTCCAAGTGAAACTAAACTATTTTACCACTACATGGATGACACGCTCGTCATTTTTTTACATGAACGGAAGTGTTTAAGTGAATTTATCCATCATCATCTCAACTCACTCCACCGCAATATACAATTGACCCCGTAGGTAGAAAAGGAGGACATCGTCCAGCTTCTTGGAGCCCAGGTGAAAAGGAGACCAGACGGGAAGCCAGGACAACGATTAGAGGAAATCTACGCACACTGATCCGTATCTAAACTCCTCCAATAGCCAGCATAACTCCCAGCGTGAAGCCATTTTACGCACATTTCTTCACACCGCACCATCCATCAATCACCATGACAGTCGCCTAACTCAGCTGAAGCACCTGGAGACAACATCCGAAAGAGTGGCTACAGTTGCAGGCAGAGAGGGCGTACATTCAGACAGGTTGAAGTTAGAAAACAGCAGGACGAAAAAGAGAAGAACAAATCACTAGCGAGCATCCCGTTTGAGACTCAGGATAACGATGTGGATTAATTTAAGGAAAACACATGGAAGGGTGGACCAACTTGATGCATCATCTATCATTCCCAAACAAATATTTCTATTTGATAACAATTCTATCACAAGCCAACTAACAGTTACCAAAATTCTTGCAAATACATACAAATAGTTAAGTTTTTAAATTAAAATCGTAGTGGTAAGGACAGCTTAGTTATAAATAAAACTACAAATGGTACCCGAAGAGCATATCAAATGTGCAATACAATTGCGGTCCGATTACAAACAGATAATTGATTAAATAAACTTTTTCCCCGCGACTAGCATCGCAACTGTGAGCTAATACCTCAACAGGACTTGAATTTCAGTTTAATCAACGTTAAATAAAAGACATTAAAATGCATACCACTGGTTATCCTGCTCTCATATACGACCAAGCTGGCCAAACGCTACCCATGTGTAAAAACCGAAGCATTTCATTGGCCACAAGCATGTTACACATAAATCAAGTTAAGTGCTTAAATAAACTACCAGGGCCCCGGGGCTTTAGGGCTCAGTGCTCAGTTTGCACAAAGGCTTTCATCACACGCCCACAAGGACTTTACAGTAACAGAAACACTGAGTAAATTACTTCATAATCCGACAACACACCCGCTGCGGCACGATAACCAAAGAATGGCAATAAACTACTCAGCTTGAGGCTATAACGGGAGATCCGAAAAAGTGCGTGTGACTCGCCAACGCCTAGGCCTCGTGAGATGAGGGGAAAGCCGCTGAGGCACAAGGGAAACGCGTCCCTGCCCCTTACCAGCAGAGCAGCGACGCGTCAACCGCTGCCGATACAAAGCTGTCAACATGTACCAAACAACGTACAGCAAACAAGTTTGATAGAAATTAACATACACAGCAATTTATAATATTACTTGAAAATACAGCTCTTCGGTTGCACAGGTAAAAAATTTTCAACTTTACCTAGGTTTCAACTGCTCTAAGGCAGCCTTCATCAGAATTTAAAAAAAAATTTACATGTAGGGACGAATAGACACCGTAATTTGGATACACACCAATGGCAGAAATTAAAATTAAACAATCTCCGTCCCCACGGTAACAACCGGCCGCCGTGTCATCCTAAGCCCACAGGCGTTACTGGATGCGGATATGGAGGAGCATGTGGTCAGCATACCGCTCTCCTGGCCGTATATCAGTTTACGAGGCCGGGGACGCTACTTCTCAATCAAGTAGCTCCTCAGTATTCCTCACAAGGGCTGAGTGCATCCTGTTTGTCAACAGCGCTCGGCAGACCAGATGGTCACCCATCCAAGTGCTAGCCCAGCCCGACAGCGCTTAACTTCGGTGATCTGACGGGAACTGGTGTTACCACTGCGGCAAGGCCGTTGACACCAATGGCAGATGGCCGAATAAAACGTCCACCTATAACCCGAAGGGCTCCTCAACACAGAGTAAGAGAATGAGCAAGTACAAAGAAGCACACACAAATGGCCTACAGGTGTGTGCCTTGAGGCCGAGCGCACACAAGTTAAGTTACAGGCCAAATCCAATAACTCGCCACAAGAAGGGCTATAAGATGTACAAAAACAGAAATTACTATCAGCAGTATACAATACTCACTGATAACAATGATTTCAATTACCGGATTAAAAATTGCAAAATACTTGCTTGGAGCATACAGAAACCTGCAGATTGACACCCAGCCCCAGAAATGGTCAAATGAAAGGGCATAACGGAACCGAAATAGTGGCCAGCTCACGCCGGGGAAGAATTACCATTCTTTAAGTACACTACTTACCGAATAGTGTTCATATGTAATTTCAGATAAATGTCAAGAAGACCAGTAGCTTTAGGACTCCAGGTAGGCGCCGGCTCGTATTGGCTTCCTGCTCGTAGTTGTCCAATAGATCTCGGCGTATTTAGAGCACCACAACTGACTGATGCACTTCGTAAGAAGGTTTCATGTGGCAAAAGCAGCTCCTTGCCGCTAAACTCATCTGTAACAATAGTCAACGATGGAGGAAAACGCGGGACCCTAAAGCCCAATGGTCAATAGTTCAACCCGCTGCAATCGCCAGGACGCCGAGTACCCAGACATGCCCGTCCAGCTCCGTGTCCCACATACCACTCTCTATCACACGGCCTCAAAGGGAACACATAACAAAGCAAAGAAGACGAGGGCCAGAGTCGATGGAACGCGGGCACAAATGGCTCTAGAAGAAGCGCGCGCGCGCCCTCACAGAAGCCTCCATGGCTCACCGTTTGTCGGCAAAACCCCCAGAGAAGTCAGCAGAATCTGGGGCGACACAATGTCAAGCATGTACTCACCTACTTCCTAAGACCGTCGCATTACTACACTACTGGCCATTAAAATTGCTACACCACGAAGATGACGTGCTACAGACGCGAAATTTAACCGACAGGAAGAAGATGCTGTGATATGCAAATGATTAGCTTTTCAGAGAATTCACACAAGGTTGGCGCCGGTGGCGACACCTACAACGTGCTGACATGAGGATAGTTTCCAACCGATTACCATACACAAACACCAGTTGACCGGCGTTGCCTAGTGAAACGTTTTCGTTATGCCTCGTGTAAGGAGGAGAAGTGCGTGCCATCACGTTTCCGACTTTGACAAAGATCGGATTGTAGGCTATCGCGATTGCGGTTTATCGTATCGCGACATTGCTGCTCGCGTTGGTCGAAATCCAGTGACTGTTAGCAGAATATGGAATCGGGGGTTCAGGAGGGTAATACGGAACGCCGTGCTGGATCCCAACGGCCTTGTATCTCTAGCAGTCGAGATGACAGGCATCTTATCCGCATGGCTGAAACGGATCGTGCAGCCAAGTCTCGATCTCTGAGTCAACAGATAGGAACGTTTGCAAAACAGCAACCATCTGCACGAACAGTTCGACGACGTTTGCAGCAGCATGGACTATCAGCTCGGAGACCATGGCTGCGGTTACCCTTCACCTTGCATCACAGACAGGAGCGCCTGCGATGGTGTACTCAACGACGAACCTGAGTGCACAAATGGCAAAACGTCATTTTTTCGGATGAATCCAGGTTCTGTTTACAGCATCATGATGGTCGCATCCGTGTTTGGCGACATCACGGTGAACGCACATTGGAAGCGTGTATTCGTCATCGCCATACTGGCGTATCACCCTGCGTGATGGTATGGGGTGCCATTGGTTACACGTCTCGGTCATCTCTTGTTCGCATTGACGGCTCTTTGAACAGTGGACGTTACATTTCAAGTGTGTTACGACCCGTCGCTCTACCCTTCATTCGATCCCTGCGAAACCCTACATTTCAGCAGGATAATGCACGACCGCATGTTTCAGGTCCTGTACGGGCCTTTCTGGATACAGAAAATGTTCGACTGCTGCCCTAGCCAGCACATTCTCCAGATCTCTCATCAATTACGTCTGGTCAATGGTGGCCGAGCAACTGGCTCGTCACAATACGCCAGTCACTACTCTGTACACGCCATCCAAGCTCTGTTTGACTGAATGCCCAGGCGTATCAAGGCCGTCATTACGGCCAGAGGTGGTTGTTCTGGGTACTGATTTCTCAGAATCTATGCACCCAAATTGCGTGAAAATGTTATCACATCTCAGTTCTAGTATCATATATTTTTCCAATGAATAGCCGTTTATCATGTGCATTTCTTCTTGGTGTAGCAATTTTAATGGCCAGTAGTGTAGGTTCAGTAAAGGATGACTGAAGCCTTCGCAGATCAGGGGTCCACAAATCCCCTGCACACGTGAAGTTATCGTACGCGCAGTAGAAGAGAGGCGACACTGACAAATACACCACACTGAATTATGCCAGACCACCAAGTTACCCATGTTCAAACATAGTGTAATAACTGACCACACTATGGACTACAAGAAACATAAAAACATTGCGTAATATTTCTGTTTCTGGGATCAAGCTATTGAAGAACGAGATTTATTAATAAAGATAGTACTCTGCGGTTGAGTCATGCACGGAACCCTGCGTGAGCTGAGAAAAAGCGAAGTGTTCCTGTACAGTGAGATCCTCACCGGTGGCGATAAGGCGGGGAGAGGAGACCGCAGTTCGCAGCCAACCACAGTAGCCGTGCTGACGGTGATAGGAGCGGAGTGACGGAGGGTGGAGCGGCCAACGTACATAGGCCGCCGCAACAAGCTGAGCAGTAGTCATTAGGAAACACCTGAAGTTTGTGACAAGTCTGCTTGCCTAAATATTGTGGAGAGGTTGCGGCTGCAGTCGTGGACTGTGCGGCTGGTCCCGGCGGAGGTTCGAGTCCTCCCTCGGGCATGGGTGTGTGTTTGTTCAAAAAAAAAAAAGGTTCAAACGGCTCTGATCACTATGGGACTTAACTTCTAAGGTCATCAGTCCCCTAGAACTTAGAACTACTTAAACCTAACTAACCTAAGGACATCACACACATACATGCCCGAGGCAGGATTCGAACCTGCGACGGTGTGTGTTTGTCCTTAGGATAATTTAGGTTGAGTAGTGTGTAAGATTATGGACTGATGACCTTGTTTTTTTTTTTTTTTTTTTTTTTTTTGTTTTTTTTTTGGGAGCTTGCGATGTGACCTGGACAAATAAATCAAAATTCTACCAGTTAGAAATACATCAGGATATCATCAAACCGCATATCAAAACATCAGATCACATTCTTACAGTTTTTCCATGGATCCATAGTCAAGACATCCTCAGGGACGTAGAACTTGGCATAAAAGAAGAATACGCAATAAATATTTACAGGAAAGAGATATGCTGATGTTGCTTCCATAGGTCCCAAGTGAAGTGATCCTCACGGATGCGAAATAACTCAAGAATCTAAAACATATTTTTGTTTGGAACGTAATAATAGGTATGCCCTTAACATGTAAATTGGCATACACTGGGTTGCGTAAAATAATTCTTGGGCAGCAGAGAAAGCGGTTTGCAACACTTGTTTCCATCGATCACATTACTAAACTGGAGACGTGCAGAGAGCAAATTTTGTGTAACACGTTATTTGGTATAAGTATGTATATGAACTAGTTCTACTAATAACTTTCTCAACAGATTAGCAGGAGTTGGCCAGTAACAAATCCGTTAGGCAATTTTAAACTGAGCTTTATTAGCAGCTAAACTTTTTACACCAGCTACCAGTTGTTGAAAATGGGTGTTCCTAAGTAATGGGCACTTTTATGGACAAAGGCAAGTCGTTTTTATTCTTTACGCATTTTTTTCTTGTTTCACTATTGATTATGGAAGCGATCTGTTGGTTTGAAAAAAGAGACGTACTTATTATGACAAGTTTCACTAAGGAATAAATATACTGGGAAGCAGTAGTTAATATCCTCAGTTCCCTGACAGGCTTCTGCAAAACGTTCTTGTGTTTTATAACGTGCAGTAATCTGAGGTAAGTACCGTGCTATGCGATGCTATAAAAATTGGTGTAATCACAGTCATTACACAACGCACTACTAACTAATTTGTCAAACTGAGGTGTTTCTTAGAAAACACAGTTATAAACTTTAATTTCAACAGCATACTTATTATCCGTCAGGGTCACGGTTACTGCTTAGTTTTCTTATAAGGTACAGACATAGCACAGCCCCAGCTAAATTAACGTTTCTTCTACATTGTAATGCATGTCGTCTTTGGATTTTCAATGAAAGTAACTCGTAGCAGAAATACAAGCATTTCTCAACAGCAACCGAGGGGCTGTTTCACATATTTCTTAATGTATTAACGTAAGGGTCAGAAAACAGAGGAACGTGCATAAAATTATTTTAGGTTTCATCTTAGGCCTAACTGACAGTTTCGGTTAATTTAACAAAAATTTTCTCACGCCTATGTGGAAAAATACAATAGCATTACGATCCACATTAAAAAACATACAGACATGCCATAAAAGTGTAAAAGGGTAGAGTGTCCATAAAGTATGGGAACATAGGGAATGCTAACAAATATCAATAAAGCACATTTAAGTCGCTTTCATGTTAATAAATAATATTTTCAACGTGATCTCCTTGGTTTTCGATGCATAATTTGATGCGTTTTGCAAAATTAAGGTGAAATCGTTGGAACAAGACTGAACTGCCATGTATTTAAACACACTGACTGGTAACGCGTTTTGTCAGGTGGTTTAAATTTGTAATCTTCAACGAGTAAACCTTTTCTTTAAACATACTCCACAAAAATAAATCTAGGGGCAAGGCCTGGGACCACTCGACATGACCTCTTGTGTCAATCCAGTGAGGAAAATAGTGGTTCAACCAATATTTAAAAGGTGCACCGAAATGGACAAGGGTCGCACCGTGCTTGAACCAGTCTGGAAGTCCCTAACCTGAACGCTCAGTTCGAGAAATCAATTTGTCTCTCAGGATATTCAGATAAGTCTCGCCAGTTACACGTTCATCAAAGAAGAAAAGTCCTAGCACATGTGATTTCCACAAACCACACCAAACCATCACCTTTATGCAGCCCTGTCCAATGTTGACTGTCTTAAGACCAGTATCGCAGATACATCACATGTTGAATACTATAGGCCTTGCAGAATGACTGAAATTCTACGGACATGAATTGTGGGCCATTGTCGGAAACAATAGTCTGTGGAAGACCTTCAATCCAAAAGATAGCGGATAACGCTTGGATGGTGGCAGATGACGTCGTGGAAGACATCCGGACAACAAAAGGAAAATTACTGAATGAATCGACCAGAACCAACCATCGAGCATTTCAGAAGGGACCAGCAAAATCGATGTGTAACCGTTGCCAAGGGGAAATGGCTTTTGGCCATGCAAAGAACTTCCGTGGTGGTGCGGATTGGTGTTCCGCACACGCCATGCAAGAAGAGCACATATTCGTAATCGCAGCATCGATTCCGAACCAAGTACAGTGCTGACGAGCAAGTTGTTTCGTTCTCACTATACCCCAATGTCCTTGGTGGAGAAGCTGTAAGACAGAGGACTGTAACGAACGTGGGTCCACGACCCTGGACTGATCATTATCAGAACGCAACAGCAACACACCACATCGTACAAAAAGTCTCTCCTTGTGAGCAAAAAATCGGCGAACCAACGGATCCTCGATCCGTGACTTTGACAAGGGCCATTGCGTAGCAACAAAACGCAGAACGGTAGCAAGGACAGGGTCTGCAGCTGTGGCTGTAGCTACACGACGAAAATCAATCTGAAACGATTCGACCACGTCATCGGTTTCCGAATCAATGAACATGCAAGCAAGTTCGGAGGAATCGAATGCTCTATCCTCAGCAACAGGCAAACGGGACAACGCATCGGCGTTTCCATGCTTAGCAGTGGACCGATACAAGATATCGTAGCGGTACTGCGAGAAGAAAATAGACCAGCGCATGAATTTCTGCGCTGTATGTGGAGGTACAGGCTTGGTCGGATGAAAAAGCGATGTCAAAGGTTTGTGGTCTGTGATGATGGTAAAGTGACGACCATACAAGAAATCATGAAACTTTGTAACACCAAATACGAGAGCCAATGCTTCTTTCTCGATCTGTGAATAATTTCTTTGCGCAGACGACAGCAATTTGGACGCAAAGGCAATAGGGCGATCATGCGATCCATCTTTGTGCGCAAGCACAGCACCGATCCCGAAATCCGATGCATCCACCATCAACAAAAGGGGCTTCCGGGGATCGAATGGCGTAAGGCAAGTATTGGAAAGCAACGCCGATTTCAACTGGAGAAAGGCGCGTTCGCATTCCGTCGTCCAGACGAACGGAACACCCTTACGGCGTAAGCGATGAAACGGAGCTGAAATGGAAGAGGCGTGGCGCACATATTTATGGTAGTAATTTATTTTTCCCAGCACACTCTGTAGCTGCGTCAAATTCTGCGGCGAAGGCAAGTCTTGTATGGCACGGAGGTGCTCGGGACTGGGATGTATGCCTTGGGCATTAAGTACATGTCCCAGATATGGCAAATCCCGAGCAAAAAAAGCACATTTGTCCTTCCGCAAGTGAAGACCATTTTTTCGCAAGACCTGAAATAATGTTCTCAGATTGGCTAAATGTTCTTCTTCCCTCTTTCCGGAGATCACAATATCGTCCAGATAGTTTGCTGCAGTAGGGACCGACGCACAAATAGTTTGTAGATATTGCTGAAACAATGCAGGGGCGGAAGCACACCCGAATGGCAGTCGTTTGAAACGGTACAAACCAAGATGCGTGTTAACCACCAATACGCGCTGGGATTCTTCGTCCACAGGTATTTGCAAGTACGTATCTGCTAGGTCCAACTTCGAAAAATATTTACCCGGGCACAGTTTGTCAAAAAGATCTTCCGGGTGGGGTAAAGTAAAAGTAGGAGTCACTAGTTGTGGATTCACGGTTGCCTTGAAGTCCACACAAAGTCTAAATTTTCCAGAAGGTTTTTGCAAAATGACTAAGGGTGATGCCCAGAGGGAAGCCTGCACACGTTCAATCACATCTTGTGATTCCAAATCGTTTAATGTTCTTGCGACCTCATCACGCAATGCGTGGGGAACATTGCGCGCTCTGAAAAATTTCGGTTGCGCGTTGACTTTCAGTTCCAAATTTGCTTTATAGTTCTTAGCGCAACCAAGGCCCGGTGCAAAAATGTCTGCAAATTCTTCACATAGACGAGAAACACTGGCTGAAGGCACAGTCTGGTTCACTGATAGGACCTGATTGACTATAGACAAGTTAAACAACTGAAATAAATCGAAACCAAACAAGTTCACTGCAGTAGAACAACGAAGGACGTAAAATGATACAAGTTTTGTTTGTCGCTTGTATGTTGCAAGAAGGCTGCACTGTCCTAACACAGGGATCGCTTGTCCGGAATAACTAGTTAGCTTAACATTTGTGGCACGTAACGGAGGTGTGCCCAGCTGTTTGTACGTGTCGTGATTGAGTAGTGAAACCACAGCTCCGGTATCGAGCTGGAACGGGATCACTTTGCCATGAATTTCCAAGTCCACAAAAAGTTTATTGTCCTGCTGACGACAAGAGCGACTGTCTCGTGCAACGTGAACTGACACTGGTACAAAATCACTTGCGACTTAACGGGATTTCCGTCGATGTCGACGCACCCTTTTTGTGGGACGAACACAGTCACTTTTAGAGAGAGTGGCACTGGGCGAAGTGGCATGAACGACATGAATGTCCATGAGCGAAGTATCGCGAGCCTGAGTATCCTTGGTTCGATTCCGATTCCGGCGCGAAGCAAAGGGCCTGGAATGGTTGTGAGTGTCCGATCGGAGCTTTTTCTGGCAAACACTTTGAACATGTCCTTTTTTATTACAGAAAAAGCAAATAGCCTGGCGTGATGAGCGATTCTCACACGAATGTCTAGTAGCACACCACGGGCATGATTTCACTGCATTTGCTTGCTGGCGCGGTATACGTGGCTGAGAGCCAGGCGGCTTTGGTGCGGCCGGGCACGAGGACTGTTTACTGTTCCGTGCAGCTCGCCCGGAGGGCCAGTTAACGTGACACACAGGTGGCGAAGTTTCAAATGATTATTGAGCAAAGTCAAGTGTGTCCTGCCGATCCAATATGTCCATCACATGTTGAAGGGAGGGATTGACTAGTTTCAAAATTTATTCCCGTATACGAACATCAGAAACGTTCTGTGCAATTGCATCACGCACCATAGTATCTGAATAAGGGAGTCAACATTGACACTCAAAAGCACAATCCCTAGTAAGGCCTTACAAGGTTGCAACCCACTCCTGATTAGTCTGACCGGCCGTACGTTTTGTACGAAAGAAGGTATACCGTTTCGCAACTACATTGACTGATTCTTTGAAATATGCATATAATGCAGACAAAATTTCTTCGTAGGACAGAGTTGCTACATCGCGTTGGGGAAATAATTTCACTATCACACGGTACGTTTGGACGCCTACGGATGCGAAGAAAAAGGCTGGCGCTCGTTACCTTGAATTCTGTAGGCGGCGAGATGAAATCCAAATTAGCGTGACCACTCCGTCCAGCTTTCCAGTGCCGCATCAAAAGGACGAAAAGGTGGTGCAACTGCGTGTTGTCGCTGCGGTAGCAGTGAAGCGGCGGCTGCCGCATCGTTTTGCAGTGCACGTTGACCCTGGACGAGCAATCCAAGGGCATCCAATAAGGCCTGCGTCTGCTGGTTCTGTAACCGATAAAATTCGGACACTACATCTGGAGATTTTGGCGAAGCCATGACACAAGTAAATTAGGGCAAACGCAAGACAAACACAAAATACTCGTCGCCAATTTTGTTGTGACTTGGCAAGACAGCGAAGCCACTATGACCGGTAGCCGAAAAGCACGCGTTTAAGCTCACGCAGGCTGGCGTGAGGTCTGGAACAGGGCAATGTAATTAATATAGCCAATAAGGTACGTTGCTGCTGGAATACTTAACTTTAATCCATAATTGGTGTACATCGGTCTGACAGTACAGGCATCACAAGATAAATAGCAATTGATAATGGCGCCTTGCTAGGTCGTAGCAAATGACGTAGCTGAAGGCTATGCTAACTATCGTCTCGGCAAATGAGAGCGTAATTTGTCAGTGAACTCTCTCTAGCAAAGTCGGCTGTACAACTGGGGCGAGTGCTAGGAAGTGTCTCTAGACCTGCCGTGTGGTGGCACTCGGTCTGCAATCACTGATAGTGGCGACACGCGGGTGCGACGTATACTAACGGACCGCGACCGATTTAAAGGCTACCACCTAGCAAGTGTGGTGCCTGGCGGTGACACCACAGTTGTGACCACGGCTGACACCTGTAACGCGCAGAGGACATCGCATGGATGCCGTTCGCGGCCAAATACAACAGCGAAACCTGCTGGCTTGGCTCGAATCTGCATTTATATTCAAGCACGCGTTTCTCGCTGGGTTTCCATATTTCTGTCCAATGCCAGTAATTCTCAACACTGTTAATAATTGTATTAACTTATGCCACATAATACTAATTATCCATCAGGATCACAAACACTGATTTGTTTGTTGACAGCCGTTGTAGGTTTATTACACAAATTTCAGGTCAACATGGAAGAAACAAAATAACGCTACAATCGAGGTTAAAACTCATGACACGATACAGTACAAGTTTTATAGTATACATTGCATCATGTCTTCCACTAAAGCAGTAGCAGTCGCGATCAGTAAGGGTATCGTATGGTAAGTAGTGAAGGAAGTGAAAGAAGTTATCCGAAGAAGAATAAAAATGCAAATGAAACAGATACCAGTACTGTGGTTCGCAAACGATGTAGGGGTTCTGGCGACAAGGAAGACTGGTCTGTTGAAAGGAATGCAGAGTACATTTAGCACAACATACGAGTCACGGGTAACCAATACAGAGATGAAGGTGATGAAGGGTAGATACATTCAGAATAATAGCATCAAAACCTTGAACGACGCTGTAGTGGGAAAAATGAAAGAATAACAACTCGTTAGCGAAGTTACACATTATTCCCGAAGAAAGGAAGCCCTCAAAAGTAGATTAGTTCAGGTGAAGTGAGCTTTCTCCAATAAGAACCTCTACTTTTACAAGATACTGAAATTGTAGTAAGGAACGCGTTGCTGAAAGTGTACATTATGAATAGAAGAAAAGGAGAAGAAGGAAAGTCGTCTCTCAGCAGCATATAGAAGACTGTCAAAAATTCTGCTGAACAGAGTTAAGGAAATTTTAAATAAAAAACTGGGAGAATACATGGGAGATTTTTAACTTAAAAGTAATAATTCTCCACAGATGTTAACCAGCCTACCCATAATAGTATAATTTATTGATTCCAAGAAATCATTTGATTATTCAGACTGAAGAACCTATACATAACATCAGTTGAGAATGTGACGATAAAGCAAAATAAGTAAATCTAATTTGTAAAGCTCTAACCAATGCACATCTGAAGTGAAATTTGTGGGAGAAATATCGCTCATCCGAAATTTTAACTGTTGTTATGAAAGAGGACTGCTTATCGTCTTTACTGTTTAACAGTATTATATCAAAATTTGTTAGGATCTGAAATTTCGAGCTAAAAAGTCGCAAAATTGTGCCAATAATTCTAGGAAGGAAATCAAATGAAATTACGGTAAACTGACTGAGTTTTGCAGACGATTTTCCTATCCTTACAGAAAATGTGACAGAAGCAGTACCTCAAATAAAGTTTCTGAAAAGAATAGAGAATGTAACTAGCTCCAGAATCTAACATAAAATAAAATAAAATTAGGTAAAGTAGAGCGAGTTAGTAAATTGGTGTGACAATGCAACAAAATGGACTAGAAAAATTACAATAGATGTAAGAGGTAATACAATAGGAAGAGCTTATTGACTCACACAAAATATTTATAACAAGAAATACAAAACTAAATTACTGTACCACAGTTGCAAGGCCAGGATATTAAATGAATTTGAAAGCTGAACAAAATAGATATACTTGAAAGATGGATTATTACAAATATAACGGATGTAATACAACATACAGACAGCTGGTTAAAGGGATGTAACGGGAAGAATTACCAAAGAGAATATGAGAAGTAACATTAAAGTGAATGTTAGTCTTCTCTGGCCACCTCTACGAATGAAGAGAAGAGCCTAACAAAACATATTTTCCTGTATTTCTGGAAAAAGAAATCAAAAGCAGCATGGACCACAAAGCAAAAAAAGTAGGAAGATGCAACATCGAAAATATCGGAAACAACAAAAGGGAAAACCTGAAGCATAAAATAATAAATTTAGATGGCCTACAATGCAGAAGAAGCAAGAAATCTGGAACAACACGAACAGAAGACAGGAAAATACAACATGGGGAGTTATTGAAGGATTGCTGGGAAAATAGGAAACAACAAACAAAGTATAGGAACTGAAGTTGTTACGTGATTCTGGTTGTCAATACCAGAGAAAAAGGAGGAGAGTTTAAGTACGAAATGAATAAATTCTGGGAACAACAAGAAATATGTAGAAAGCCCTTACAAGAATAAGGAACAGATTAGTGAGGCATCTACAGGCTATGGCACCAAGGAACGATGAAATTAGCTATGGAAGGTGTAACAGAGCAGAAAAGTGGTAGGGGAGATAAAACAATAGAACATGCAAAACAGATTATATATGACATTGGTTGTAGTATTTACTGTATGTATACATGCAAAAATAGCCCTCAGGATGGAGGGCAGCATAAAACCAGAAAGACTCATCATTTAAAAAGTGCTATACCAAGTCAAAATTCGGCGGCAGTGCTATCGTAGGCTATTTAAGGCGGCGAAGACATATTGCCATTTGTCATTGTAAGCATACCACAGTGCTCTCATAGAAGTTCATCTGGTATGTATATATAGTTTTCTTATCTATTTTAATTCGGTAACCTGAAGACCACGCTAATTTGTAATAGCTTCGCTTCTTCTGGCCTTTCATTCTCAGACTTAGGTACCTTCTCCGCTCTTGTGCCTTTGATGATTTCGTTCTGGATCTAATTCGCTCCAATAAATTTAAGATCGCCTGAAATTTTCATCTGAAAGTCTCCCTGTTGCAAGTCTTTATTTCCTGTGTTCTCATTTTTTACAGATCCCTTTATGATTGGTACTTTGATTTTCTTGTTTAGAAGAAACTATACTACCTCCCATGTGAACCTCCCGAGGTTCATTTTTAGGATGGGTCCTGTTGTATTCATCAAACGCCCTTCACATGCAATATATGGATGTGAGCTGTTACGAGCTGACTTGCTTGCAAATAGCAACTATACAGTGTCGTCACAGGGTCAAACAGGGTTAGGCGACAGTTTGGGGAAATAGATTTATCGTAGATCGCTGGAAGAACGTAAAGTACCTAGCGACTGGAAGAAAGCGCAGGTCGTTCCCATTTTCAAGAAGGGTCATAAATCAGATGCGAATAATTATAGGCCTATTTCGCTTACGTCAATCTGTTGTAGAATAATGGAACATGTTTTGTGTTCTCGTACTATGACGTTCTTAGATAATACAAATCTCCTTCATCATAACCAACATGGATTCCGCAAACAGAGATCATGTGAAACTCAGCTCGCCCTATTTGCCCAAGAAATTCACAGTGCCGTAGACACTGGCGAGCAGATTGATGCCGTATTCCTGGACTTCAGGAAGGCATTTGATACGGTTCCGCACTTACGTTTAGTGAAAAAAATACGAGCTTACGGAATATCGGACCAGGTTTGTGATTGGATTCAGGATTTCCTAGAAGAAAGAACACAACATGTCATTCTTAACGGTTCAAAGTCTGCAGATGTAGAGGTAATTTCGGGAGTACCGCAAGGAAGCGTGATAGGACCTTTATTGTTTACAATATACATAAATGACTTAGTTGACAACATCGGTAGCTCCGTGAGGCTATTTGCAGATGACACGGTTGTCTACAAGAAAGTAGCAACATCAGAAGACTCGTACGTACTCCAGGAAGACCTGCAGAGGATTAATGCATGGTGCGACAGCTGGCAGCTTTCCCTAAACGTAGATAAATGTAATATAATGCGCATACATAGGGGCAGAAATCCATTCCAGTACGATTATGCCATAGGTGGTAAATCATTGGAAGCGGTAACGACCGTAAAATACTTAGGAGTTACTATCCGGAGCGATCTGAAGTGGAATGATCACATAAAACAAATAGTGGGAAAAGCAGGCGCCAGGTTGAGATTCATAGGAAGAATTCTAAGAAAATGTGACTCATCGACGAAAGAAGTAGCTTACAAAACGCTTGTTCGTCCGATTCTTGAGTATTGCTCATCAGTATGGGACCCTTACCAGGTTGGATTAATAGAAGAGATAGACATGATCCAGCGAAAAGCAGCGCGATTCGTCATGGGGACATTTAGTCAGCGCGAGAGCGTTACGGAGATGCTGAACAAGCTCCAGTGGCGGACACTTCAAGAAAGGCGTTACGCAATACGGAGAGGTTTATTATCGAAATTACGAGAGAGCACATTCCGGGAAGAGATGGGCAACATATTACTACCGCCCACATATATCTCGCGTAATGATCACAACGAAAAGATCCGAGAAATTAGAGCAAATACGGAGACTTACAAGCAGTCGTTCTTCCCACGCACAATTCGTGAATGGAACAGGGAAGGGGGGATCAGATAGTGGTACAATAAGTACCCTCCGCCACACACCGTAAGGTGGCTCGCGGAGTATAGATGTAGATGTAGATGGCAATACAGATTAGCAACGGTTTACAATGATTTATTAAATAACTGGAGTACGAAGACAGTGCAGGGAAGTAAAGTACCATGTTCACTAGCATGGATGTGTGTTTGAAACTGCTATACTCTTAGACTCATAGAAAGGTAGCTAACGTCATTTATGACGTCAAGTTTGGCTCTTGTTGGATGCGATTGTAGATAAGTCCTGAAAACACTCTGTGAGGCCTGTACAAAGGTAGTGACTAACTAACTGATGAGTGTCTGCTTATATCAAGTTTGGCTAATGGATGCTCACGTGGCAATTATTTCTGTGACGTAAGACGGATGAGAAACATAGTTCCCGTTGAGTGCGCCCTTTTAGGAGCTTAAGAGTAACTAAGTTGAGCCTGAGACATAGACAGCTCCACATTCTTAAATGTAAGCTGTGTCCCGTATCTTGTGGAGGACATTAGTGTGATGGAGTCCGAGAATCTCTCTATTTGAATATTCTGTTCTTGTTTCACTCGTCATCCATATAATATCCTCTCGAGAACCCTTCATTTTGCAAGTTCTTGCCTAATAAGTAACTATGTGCTTATGAGTTTTAGACTTTCTAACTGCGTATAACGCTCCAAAACGGATCATTATCTAATGATGTGACAATACTGTATTGATCGAAAGATTCTGCTTCTTACAGATGATCGTAGTAAGTTTGTACGCTAAATTCGTTTTGTTTATTCGTGCTCTCTTTGCTTCTTTTTTCTGTCAGAGCGCTTCCTAGCCATTCTCCTAGACATTTAAATCGATCCGAATTCTGAATTTTCCCTCTCTCCATTTCATCTTGCTAGCAGCAATCCTGTTATGTGTCGTGTACTGTGTCTTCTCTGTATAGATCTGTAGACCAGCTTTACCTCTTGTCTTTGCAGTTGAGTGGTTTAATTCAACGTCTTTTCTAATGATTCCGACAGTATCACAATATTGTCTGCAAATGGCAAACAATTTACCCATTTCCCCTTTTCTTCCATCTTGGTCGTTTCGTGTCGTCGTTCCGTGATCATCACATAAAGCGCATTTTAAAGAGGGAAGTAGTGAGCCGGTTTCCCTGTCTGACTCCGGTTTTGTTCTTGAACGACTTTGGAAATTTTCTTCTGCTTGATCTCCTTGGTTATCGTGTTGCTGAAGGCCGACTATCTAATCAGTTCACTGGATTTTCTATCCAAACTCATTTCCTCCAAAATTTGGAACAGTGGTGTTCTATTTACTGTATTGTAGTCGTTCGTGAAGGCTATGAATGTCAGCACTAAACTCTCACTTCTTTAAATTTGATACGCAGTTCCCAGTTTCATGCTCAAAATTATTCGGCTCATGATCTGTCCTCTCTGAAGCCTCCTAGGTACTCTCCAGTATGTGGATTTAGTTGCTTCTCCACTGTGTTCAACAAAGCTTACGAGAATATCCTTAGATCAAATTGGAAATTGGTGGGAAGTTCCTGTGGGACTAAACTGCCGAGGTCATCGGTACCTAGGCTTACACACCACTTAATCTAACTTAAACTAACTTACGCTATGGACAACACACGCACCCATGCCCGAGGGAGGACTCGAACTTCCGACGGGGGTAACCGTGCTAACCGTGGCAAGACGCCTAAGACCTCGAGGCTACCCTGCGCGGCCATCTTTAGATCATTGGTATCGTCAATATTTATCTGTAGTCCCCAGCCTCCGACTTACGTGACTTTTTGTGTATAGGATGCTCAAAAATATGTGAATTTAGTTGCTTCTCCACTGTGTTCAACAATGCTTTCGAAACATCTTCAGATTACTAGTATTGTCAATATTTCTCTGTTGTCCCCAGCCTCCTCTGCAAGGATTTCGGGGCTGAGTCCCTTCCGTAACGAAGGCAGCCGAAATATTACGTGTTTCAAGAGGCCCCACGTCGACGATTTATACCCTATGCAGGGTTGAAAATGGTTCAAATGGCTCTGAGCACTATGGGACTTAACATCTGTGGTTATCAGTCACCTAGAACTTAGAACTACTTAAACCTAACTGACCTAAGGACATCACACACATCCATGCCCGAGGCAGGATTCGAACCTGTGACCGTAGCGGTCACGCGGTTCCAGACTGAAGCGCCTAGAATCCATGGCCACACCGACCGGCCCCATGCAGGGAAAACCGTAAACGTCATCCACTGAGTCACAACACAAACGAAAATGATATTGACAGGCGGCTATTGAAGAGGAATGTGACGAAAAATAAGAGGATGACAGCTGTAATAATCACTCTCGCACCCTGTCAGAATCAAAACAACACGAAGGGGTTCCATAAGATGATATGAGATTCCCTTGAAAACCATACAGGACCTGTATCTGTCCATTAAAGGGCGAGCTGGAGTACCAAAACCACTCGTCAGTAACGGAAATGCACATAATAGCGAGACATGGTGGCGAAGCCATAAAACCTGGATGATGGAGCAATGGAAGAATGTTATTTCGTCAGGTGAGTCCTCTTTCAAACTGTTTTCGGCTTCTGACTAAGTGTGCGCCCAAGAGTAAAACATGGCGGGGTTTCGGTGGAGATTTGGGCAGCCATACTGTGGTATTTCACGAACCTATGGTCACTCTGCAAGGATTTTGTGACCATTCTGGATGATTAGGTCCATCCCACTGTATAATGTCTGCTCTCTTATCGTGACGCTGTGTTCCAAAACGACATGGCCCGTGTTGATACAGCTGGCATCGTCCAGGACTGGTTTTGTGGCCGTCACCAGATATCAGCACTACTGAGACTTTGGGTCTACTTTGGAAATAAGGGTGAGTGAACGTGGGTGTAGCTCCATCATCGTTAACTGAACTTTACACTATTTGGGAAATGGTTGGTTGGTTGGTCGTTTCGGGGAAGGAGACCAGACAGCGAGGTCATCGGTCTCATCGGATTAGGGAAGGACGGGGAAGCAAGTCGGCCGTGCCCTTTGAAAGGAACCATCCCGGCATTTGCCTGGAGCGATTTAGGGAAATCACGGAAAACCTAAATCAGGATGGCCGGACGCGGGATTGAACCGTCGTTCTCCCGAATGCGAGTCCAGTGTCTAACCACTGCGCCACCTCGCGTAGAAAGAATGGTATAAGATTCCCTAGACAACCATACGCGACCTGTATCTATCCATTCTATACCGTGTTAGGAATGGTAATGTGTTGTGTTTTTTTGTTTCCATACTTTTGTCCAGCTCGTTTATATAAAACGAAGACAAATTAATCCAAACCAAAAAATATACTGCCCATTAAGAATTGTACAACCTTAATTTACAAGAACTTACGTGTAGTCTCTTCTTGTCATGAAGTACGTTACCTGGCGTTGTTTCGAGATAAGTTTTGAATGCATTTTCAATCAAAGTTTTTTTCATGATGCATCTAACTCAGTAATTTTCACTTCTCAGGTGTAAGACCTTCAATATTGATTCAGATGTTGGTCAGCTAATCCATCTATGTGCGTTTTATCTTAAGCTCAAGCTGACGTTTCGCAAACTTGACGACGCATGACAAGGGATATAATTAGTAAATATATACCATCCAAAATATCTAAGAGTCGCTCTGGATAGTACTCTGTCGTAAAGAAGCATTAAATGTGCAAGCCAGAAATGACATCGTTAACACGATGACTGGTAGCACGTGGGACACTCTACCTCAGACCTTAAGAACGACAGTTACAGTGCTGTTACAGTACCACAGAGTATTGCGTGATCAGTCTGGTACAAATACACCACCGCAAACATAGTTTACAAGGCGCTAAAGAAATAAGCCCTGAATCTTGCACAACACGTTCTGGTTGCGACTGCGTGTGCAACTTAAGTTGGCAGATGTTGTAGTGTGGCTTCATAAACTTTTCTTTCCTTTACTTTTAATGGTAATTACCATGAACTATATTTATTTCTGACAAAAATAAATACTAATTACAGATAACTGTGACACTTGTTGGAGACTGTAAGTCTTGTTACCCACGACAAAATGTTGTTTCAAAATGACAGGTGATGCTCCATCCAACTTAGATGTTAATGTCCGAGAGCATGTTAACCACAGACACTCCATCGTAGGAGCGTGAGGGAAGGTCTAGGCAACTGTTTAAGTCGTATTTCACTTCTATGGAATTTATCTTAGGTGTTCTTCCAGCTTCGCTTCTAGTTTCGGTCAGGTAACCTTTATCAAGCATAAGCCTGAAACGAATAAATCAAATGGATACAGAGCACACTGTTTACAGGTAAATAGAAGGTTAAATAGCTTATTTCTCACTGGCATGAACGGCTGGAAAGTTATGTCATAATAAGAGCATTTTGATCTGTTGAGCTCACCATAGTAGTACAAAATTTTCTACAATAATAACTGTATACAATAGTTTTCGTAAAGAAGCAAAGTCCACAACGACAGCTAGTCACACACTGGCCGATGTAATTCGGCGAAACATTAAAAGATACAGTCGAAGACAACGCCGTGTCAAAGACAACAACCATTTCACATGCTAGCAATAGCGGTAACAAGTTAACATGAGGTACGTTATAGTCTCTGGTTCCATGTAAACACTGTACATTTGTGATATAGGTCGTGAAACCAAAAATGTACAAACTTAATATTGCACATAACAAAACATCGTAGTTGCAGAAAAATAAGTCCGCTAGGACATATTACTGGGCTAGGATGTTACTAAGGTACCAGACAGAAACCAAAATAGCATATAAAAGCAAGTAAACATCATCTCGCAAAATGATACATCGTAAAATTACTTGTACAGTGTGAATAACAACAAAGCTAACCTCACACAGTATCCTATACCAAAGTACATTTTGACAGTAACTTCATTTCTTTAGAACATATAGATGAAAACTTTATGACATCTTTAATTCCAGATACACAATGGGAGAAGTTGCAAAAATGCTTTTGTAAACAGAAGATTTGACATTTTCTTATTTACTTATTTTTTATTTATCTTTTATTTTTATATATACATACTTTGTAATGTGCAAAATTCGACCATGTGGCATTATCTGATGTCAAGAAATGGCTTTCTATGATTTAAGTAGTACAGCATTTAACCTATTTACCTGCAAACAGTGTACTTTCTGTCCAGTTGATTTATTCGTTTCAGGCTTATGGTTCATAACGGTCATTTGACCGAAGCTAGTAGCGAAGCGCATTGTCCAAAATAAAGGATAGCTGCATGTTCACCATGAATTTTATGGGTGGCTGAATATCCCCACGTGCTGACATACGTTTATCTTGGCTGCATGAAGTTGTTGTGTATGAAACCTTAGTAAAATCTGAATAGAAACTAATTTGCAGGGACACACTTACCTGTTGCATCGCACGACAGACAACAGAGATGTGTGAAGCTGAGCACAAAATATTGTGCGCTGTCGTAATGCGTTCAATGATGCCGTCACTACGAACCGTCGCTACTAGCTTACGTTGTTGCTATTTTTACATAATTAGAAACTATATTTCCATTACCAACTGTCAGTTTCTTCTTTCACACCACTCAGTTTAAAATCCTCGGCCACACACAGCATGTCCCATTTATCTTGATGAGCCCCACATAAGTTTTTTCCATAAATGAGGTACATTGTGCAACAGAATTAAAGGAACACTTTTTCGAAACCCCCCTCCCCCCCTTCCATTGCGACACATGTTTTAAATTTGGCTCAAAAGTGCCTACAGTCTTCCTCTGTAATGGTGCAAAAGCGTTGGCATTGCGGCCTGCGACATCACCCTTGAGTTCGGCGACGCTTTAAACAGCTGGGAGTCGACACATGCGAAAATAAAGGCCACCGATCGGAAGTCTTTGTTGGCTGTAAGTTGGTTTAATGATGTACTCAAAATTTCGGCACAATTGTGCCCAATGTCGCGGCGGATGTGCACTCGATGACACGGTCATCACAGCCCTCTTACCCACATTTCACTCCTTATTTTGTGATCTCTGCGATGGCGGTCAGGAAAGCGACACTCAGCGTTAAAACGCGTCCAAACCCAGTTCTTTTATGGACGGCCGATGAAAACATTCCAGACCAGACACACCGCCGCTGAGCATTGACACGCAAAGGCCTCAGGGGCGACTCAAAGAGCGTCAGTGCGACCACCTCTTTCCCAGGGGCGTTGATTCTCACACGTTTCGGAGTCGAAAACGACAGGTCGCAATTCGGTGAGCATCCGGAAGATGTTACTGACATCCTTCGACACTGCTAACACCCTCGGACACTCCATCCCTTCTCTTAGCACTTAAAAGGGCTGCATCCACATTGAATGTGATCACATCCGTTTGGAGTACAGCGCGACAGCAATTTTTGTTCTGGTGTACAGGTTGGAACCAGGAGGGACCGTCAAAACCTTTCGACGAAATCTCGCACCTTTGCTGACAACGTTAGAGATGTACCTTCAGATATTGCAACAGCAGATTACCTGACGGTTGCTGCTGCACCTGAACATTAGGAAATTCCTTCGACCCCCAGTGAGGTTTGCCTACCTTCAGGTGCTAAAGCAGTTACCAGGCTGAATTGGTGCCTATGTTTCTAACAGGTACATTTGTAACGTGCTCAGCAAAGTTGCGTTGGTGTCACCGAGAGTGTTGCCGAAATAGGAAACTTTCATTTTAATGCTGCAGTCCCGTGTGATCACACTACAGGAGGGCTGAAATAAGCAAAAGTTCCCTTTGCTACTTCGTATAACGTTCAAATTTCGTTGAAATTGCGGTCTCGCTGCACTCAAACTGGGTGCGATTACTTTCAATGCGAATGCAACTCCACTTAGTACTTACAGAAGGGTTGAAACTTCCGAAGGCGTCAGCAGTGTCAAAGATTGTGAAGAACATCTTCCTTTTTATCGTCATACCGCGAACTGTCGTTTTCAGCCGCGAAATTGTGGGAACCAACGCCCATGCAAATGGTCGCTCTCATTGTCGCCCTTTATGCCACTTCCTGAGACCTTTTCCTGTCTGCTATGAGCGGCGGGGTGTATGAGAGGCTCTCCTCGGCCACCCGTAAGAAAACCATGTGATTTGAACTCTGGGTTTCGGGGTTCTGACGTGCATCGCAAAAGAGGGAGGAGGGGCTGTTACAACTTTTTCATCGCGTGATACGTCCAAGGAGGCGTTGCGCAAAATTTTGTTCAAATTTGGCGCCGATGTTAGACCAGCCACCCATCTTACAGCTCGCGTGAACTTCAGAGCTGCGAGCTGCCTTTCACACGTGGCGACATCTCGCTGTTTGAAGCGTCGCGAGCTCGAGGGTGACGTCGGTGGGCGCCACGCTTTTGCACCATTACAGAGGAATGTTGCAGACACTTTTGAGTCAAATTTCAAACTGATGCTTCGCAGAGGAAAGTAATTACGAGGTTTCGTAAAATATATCGTTTAATTTTCTGTGCAGGGTAAAACGCATACATGTAGTAAATGTTGTTTAGTTAAGAGGGGGACGTCAACCAACATGACTGTCTTTCTTATAACTTTATTTTTCCCAGGATGTGAACAGCAGTCTACCGTTTCTTAAATAGCAACCTGTATTGTTTTATTCGGAAATCAACTTCCTCTCCTCAGTCCCGTTCAAAAACGTATCACAGTGTGCCATTGACTTAACCAAGAAGTTACAAAAAATGTAACACGGAGCTGACTGACTCTCCTGTACTGGGAAACAGTACAGGTACAATAGCTGCGTTCGTGTACTTCGTGCACTTTCTGCAGATGACAGTAAAAAACTGGAAACACAAGAAAAATGTACACCGTTCAACCAGTCAATTGCTTTCAGATGAGTAACACTTCTACTTTCCTTTCGTTGGTATACACTGCACTCACACACTCGCTGAAGAGGGTTTACTGAATAACAGGCGTGCGTTTTCCTGTTGTTTGCTGCCATCCGCAGCAACTGGACGACAAATGCTATCCTGAGTGCCTGCACTGTGTGCTAGTAAATGTAGCGTGAAATAAAAACAAAATTACGGCTCTTTAGTCTGTTGTGGTTTGTTATGAATGTCAGTGCAGCACGATAAATACTTGGTGAATACTGTACTTGCTTTAAACACGTTTTAGATTACAAATACAAATGGTAAGTTTAATGATTTCATTTCTAAATAAAATTTGGGCAGTATTACTTTCAGTGCTGCCATTAAATGCCCTTGCTGAGCTGCGGCATTATTGCAGTCTGGTACTATGTATATGTAGATAATACACATTTTATTTGAATAAGCTCATTGAATATAATTTACTGAACGCACTATAAATTTCCCCATTGTAGCTGTTATTATGTAACGTACTCGGCATATGCAATCTGGTACGAGTGAAAGCTGAAGCAAAATCTGTAAATTATTCAATATTTCATTAAATGTTAAGAATTTATCACTTCTCTTTAGAAAAACTTGGCTCTCAGTGCCGTATTCAATAAAATTAATATTATTCGTCGTAAAGGTGGTAAACAATGGGAACATTCCACTAACCTGAATATCGCACTACTCAGGAAAGGATGCTACTTTCATACAGAAAAATGAATATTATTTTAAACTTTACAGTGATAAATTTATTTTCAAACACAAACGAAGAAATAATTAATTCTTATAGACCTCGAGAGATATAAATCGAGGAAAACGTTAGTGTGTCCATTCAGTCCCACGGTACAAGCCAAGAAGTGCTACCTAGTTTTTCCCAGCAGTTGGAAATACCGCTACAGTTGTGAGGTTCTTTTATTTAACACACGACTGGTTTCGGACTCTTATATGCCCATCTTCAGATGTCGTACTGAAAAAAACAAGAGACGGGAGATAATTTTTACACGCAGCAATACACATAAAAAACAAAACAATCGATAAAAAGTTTAAAAACCGCCGGTCGGGGTAGATGCTGTGAAACCTACGTCAATGCCAAAGCGACACCAGACACTACTACGGACAACTGCCTGGATAAAGATACATGCAAAGAATACTAGGTCATTTACACTTGGTGCTGTGACCACGACCGCCGCGGTGGACATGTAGAAGACGCGTTGTGCTACCAACGAGCGCAGAGCATGGAAGAAGCAAACTGGTTAACCAGAGTGGTAAAAGTACTGCCGTCTTTTGACGGGAAGAAGAACATGGGGCCAGTAGCCCGGCCGTTCACAATTTGAATTAGTATTCTACATTTAAAATTAAGAATAAAAAAGAAACATTCTATAAAAAGTTAAATATAAAACGTTAAAATGTATTATGCCTGGAAAGGAACATGTCGAACGGGCAGTACAGAACTGTAGCAAAAATGAGTGGAAGCAGCGATATAAACTTTATGTATAAACCGTAAAACGCGATGAACCTTTTCCCTTTACACGAGTGGCATGCAAGTTTTTAAGTTGCTGGGATATATATGTGGCGACGTGGAACAACACGCCACAGTCATAAGTTAAAAGAACATACACATGTGCCACTCCTATTTGCAAGCATCTCGCTACTGACAAAAATTGAAAGTAGCGAAACCTTACACTCCACATTGTCAAACTATTACGCCAATTAATAGCTAGCAGCAATAGCACTAAAAGTACACATTAAACGTGGCGTCAAGTTAAAACGTGCTAACTAAAAGTCGACATCAAATCGAGGCTTACATGAGATAAGACCTGAGACGCATTTATATCATGGAAGACAGGTAACTTTTAAACTAGAGAGGAAACAGATAATGACGCAGCACAATAATGCGCCGTAGTCATAGGATAAAATGAAAAATATGCGAACTTCTATTAAAAGAGGACAATTTTACAGCTATCTAAAATGAACTGGTGGATCTCGCAGACACAGGCATATGCTGTACATTCGTCAAGCCTAATTCAGGGCCACAAAAATAATGGCGAAAAACACTGACCCAATTAAGAAATATACATATATGGCGTACAATAATCATAAACCGGAAAGAAAAGGATATGAAGCACGAAGGTGCTTCAAAAAAGAAAAGTTATTCAGCAGCACTCCGTGCTTAAGCACAGTTTGCCCGCTCAAAATGCCCGATGGATCACGGCAAATACTGCGGGTGGTTTTTCTTTCTTCTAAAGTGTTTAAAACCAGGTTCTTTCGTTGAATATGTAGAACGCTGTAGTTTGTGCTTACATTTGGAAGGGAATGGTTATGAACCTTCAGGTTGTTTGTGAGAACTGATTTAGAATTGCTAAGGTCCTGATGCTCTCTGAACCGTATGTTAAAGGAGTGGCCACGTTGGCCTATGTATACGGAAGGACACTCACTACACTGAATGCGATACACGCCCGACTGTGCGTAGCGATTATCTTCTCTCGCTTCGTAGTGCTTCAGTAGGCGCCCGATCTTATGAGGGGTGTAGAAGGCAGGTATAAACGCCGCTCTTTTCTGAGCCATTTGCCAATCCTCTCAGATGTAACACCTACGTAGGGGATCTCTCATAAACTTTTTTAGAGTTATCGTTATTATTAGATGACACGTTAATCCAGTACAGATCGTTCGAAGCGTCTTTCGATTGCATTTGCTGGTGAAGAACATCAACAGAATTTTTCCGGTAGCCATTAGCATACGAGTATTCTATTAATTTAATGGTATCCAATTCACGCTGGTAGTTTTGTTTTGAAAGAGGGACTCTGGCAGCGCGGTAAAACCTAGCACGAAAAGTTGCCTTTCTTTTTGCTACTTTGGATTAACTGAAGGATAGTATGTAAACGATAGCATGGACCACGTACGAAGAGACCAAATTTTAATTAAATGGGGAGCCAACTGTATGGGCTAGCCCTTTATTTCCAATACATATTTCCTCGCGATTGAAAACGATGCTAATTTGGTTCTCAACAGTATGGCAAAAACTGAAATTATGTTTAGGAGCTGCTTCTAAAGCACAGTCAAACCTCACATCTTATCTTTCCAGTTTCCCGATATGAGAGCTATTAACATTATCCTTCAGACAATCAATGTGATACATAATACGTCAAAAAGAAAATGGGTCAGTTCCTTTGAAAATTTAAGGTGCCTTACATAAGCTTTCTTATTTAAAACATCTTTTCTTGAATACAATAGTTTAATTTCTTTAATAATATCAGTTTTCATGAGCCGCTGAATGTAAGGTGCCGAGTTACCAGTAATTCTATTGAACAGTCTTCTGAGTTGGACACCATTAAATTCATAGAACATGCTAATGACTACCAGCAAAAATTTTATGCAAGATCCAAATATGTAGGTGTTATATCTGAGAGGACTGGCAAATGGCTTAGAAAAGAGCGGCTCATACCCGCCTTCATAAGGTCGGGCATCTACTGAAGCTCCACAAAACGAGAATACAATCGCTACGCACAATAGGGCGTCTATCGCATCCTGTGTAGTGACTGTCCTTCTGCATACATAGGCCAACGTGGCCGCTCTTTTAACATACGTTTCAGAGAGCATCAGGACCTTAGAAATTCTAAATCCGTTCTCACAAATAACTTCAAGGTTCATAACCATACCATTTCAAATAGAAACACAAATTGCAGCATTCTACATATTCAACGTAAGGGCCCGGTTTCAAACATTTTAGAAGAAATACAATTCACCTGCAACATTTTCCGTGATCCATCGGGCATTTTGAACGAGCAAACTGCGCTTAAGCACGCAGTCCTGCTGAATAACTTTTCTTTTTTGACGCAGCTTCGAGACTCATTTCCTTCTCTTTCTGGCTCCTGATTACTGTACGCCATACATTATAGTTCTTAACTGGGTCAGTGTCCTTCGCCATTGTTTTTGTAGCCCTCAATTAGGCTTAACGTATGTATGGCATATGCCTGTGTCTTCAAGGTCCACCAGTTCATTTCAGATGGGTGTAAAATTGTCCTCTTTTAACAGAAGTTCGCATGTTTTTCATTTTATCTTATGACTATGGTGAATTATTGTGTTGCTTCATTACCTGTGTCCTCACTAATATAAAATTTTCCATGATGTAAAATGCGTCTCAGGTCTTATCTCATGTAAGCCTCGATTTGTTGTCGACTTTTAGTCATCAGGTTTTAAATTGACCCCACTTTTAATGTGTCCTTTTACTGCTATTGCTGCTAGCTATTAATTGGCATAATAGTTTGACAGTGTGGACTGTAAGGTTTCGCTACCTCCCTTTGGTCGCCACACACACACACACACACATTTTATATATATATATATATATATATATATATATATATATATATATATATATATATGGAAGTTTTTAATCTGGTGGATATATATATATATATATATATATATATATATATATATATATATATATATATATATACTCCTGGAAATGGAAAAAAGAACACATTGACACCGGTGTGTCAGACCCACCATACTTGCTCCGGACACTGCGAGAGGGCTGTACAAGCAATGATCACACGCACGGCACTGCGGACACATCAGGAACCGCGGTGTTGGCCGTCGAATGGCGCTAGCTGCGCAGCATTTGTGCACCGCCGCCGTCAGTGTCAGCCAGTTTGCCGTGGCATACGGAGCTCCATCGCAGTCTTTAACACTGGTAGCATGCCGCGACAGCGTGGACGTGAACCGTATGTGCAGTTGACGGACTTTGAGCGAGGGCGTATAGTGGGCATGCGGGAGGCCGGGTGGACGTACCGCCGAATTGCTCAACACGTGGGGCGTGATGTCTCCACAGTACATCGATGTTGTCGCCAGTGGTCGGTGGAAGGTGCACGTGCCCGTCGACCTGGGACCGGACCGCAGCGACGCACGGATGCACGCCAAGACCGTAGGATCCTACGCAGTGCCGTAGGGGACCGCACCGCCACTTCCCAGCAAATTAGGGACACTTTTGCTCCTGGGGTATCGGCGAGGACCATTCGCAACCGTCTCCATGAAGCTGGGCTACGGTCCCGCACACCGTTAGGCCGTCTTCCGCTCACGCCCCAACATCGTGCAGCCCGCCTCCGGTAGTGTCGCGACAGGCGTGAATGGAGGGACGAATGGAGACGTGTCGTCTTCAGCGATGAGAGTTGCTTCTGCCTTGGTGCCAATGATGGTCGTATGCGTGTTTGGCGCCGTGCAGTTGAGCGCCACAATCAGGACTGCATACGACTGAGGCACACAGGGCCAACACCCGGCATCATGGTGTGGGGAGCGATCTCCTACACTGGCCGTACACCACTGGTGATCGTCGAGGGGACACTGAATAGTGCACGGTACATCCAAACCGTCATCGAACCCATCGTTCTACCATTCCTAGACCGGCAAGGGAACTTGCTGTTCCAACAGGACAATGCACGTCCGCATGTATCCCGTGCCACCCAAAGTGCTCTAGAAGGTGTAAGTCAGCTACCCTGGCCAGCAAGATCTCCGCATCTGTCCCCCATTGAGCATGTTTAGGACTGGATGAAGCGTCGTCTCACGCGGTCTGCACGTCCAGCACGAACGCTGGTCCAACTGAGGCGCCAGGTGGAAATGGCATGGCAAGCCGTTCCACAGGACTACATCCAGCATCTCTACGATCGTCTCCATGGGAGAATAGCAGCCTGCATTGCTGCGAAAGGTGGATATACACTGTACTAGTGCCGACATTGTGCATGCTCTGTTGCCTGTGTCTATGTGCCTGTGGTTCTGTCAGTGTGATCATGTGATGTATCTGATCCCAGGAATGTGTCAATAAAGTTTCCCCTTCCTGGGACAATGAATTCACGGTGTTCTTATTTAAATTTCCAGAAGTGTATATCCCCACCAGATTAAAAATTTCCATGCCGCTCGTGTAAAGGGAAAACGTTCATTGCGTTTTACGGTTTATACATGAATTTTATGTCGCAGCTTCCACTCAGTTTTACTGCTGTTCTGTACTGCCCGTTCCTTTACCACGCATAATGCATTTTAACGTCTTTTATGTAACTTATTATGTAATGTTTCTTTTTTATACTTAATTTGAAATGTAGATTACTAATTCAAACTGTTAACGGCAGGGCTACTGGCGCCGTGTTTTCTTCCCGTCAACAGACGGCAGTACTTTTAGCACTCTCTTTTAACAGTTTACTTCCTCCATGCTCTGTGTTCGTTGGTAGCACAACGCGTCTTGTACACGTCCATAGCGGTGCTAGGGGTCACGGCACCAGGTGTAACTGTTCTGGTATTCTTTGCACGTATCTTTATCCAGGCAGTTGTCCGTAGTTCTGTCTGGTGTCACTTTGGCATTGACGTAGGTTTCACAGGACCTAGCCCGACCGGCGGTTTTTAAGTTTTTATAGATGTTTTGTTTTTATGAGTATCGCTGCGTGTAAAAATTATCTCTCATTTCTTGCTTTCTTCAGAACGACACCTGAAGATGGGTATATAAGAGTCCGAAACCAGACTCGTGTTAAATAAAAGAACTTTACAACTGTAGCGGTATTTTCAACCTCAGTTATAATGCTCAGTTGCGGATGTTCCTCCAACAGGATTTTATTTAATTTTTCTGATGTTTTTGTCTTTTTCTGTGAGGTCACACACGCCAATAGTCAATATTACGTATTTGGTTCAATTCAACGTACGAATCGGACATGCGTATTTTGAAAAGTACATTTGACATCTTTACTAAAGTCAGTTCCTGAAGATAGTACATACAAGAGAGTCAGCCAGCATTGTGTTAAGGGTTTCATTACATCAGGTACACGTGAATGGAACACTGTGATTCATTTTTTATCTGTTCTTGAAAGAAAAAAAATGTATTACACAAAAACTAGTGGCGTCTTTTTAAATAAAGACGTACTGATGTTCACATCTTTGCAAAGAACAAAGGTACGTGTAGCAATGCCAGTTTTGCTGGTTAATGTCCGCCTGGCAGCTAAACAACTTATGCTTGATACCTTCTTTAATTTGCTTGTCGACAAAAAGTTACTTGGAGTGGTCGAGGTAAATGAGATACTCTGTTATACAGGGAGTATCGTAATTAATAGCGAAAGTGTACGACATTGTAGACAAACATGTCCCAGTAAATATGAGACCGCAGACGAATCGTTTTCGAAATAATTGCGAATGCGCATTTACGAGCCACCTCTGTCTTCAGTACGTTATATTGTCCTAGTTTGCGAAAATGAATTTTAAAAGTAACCGTATAGATTAAACCTTCATCTTCTTGGGCTCAAATTCCATCCAAAGCCTACCGTAGCAAGAAAGACATTAACGGAAGGAAATCGCAACACCAAGATGGAGTTGTGCGACGTAAACGAAAGTTGGCTGGCGCTTTTCTACATCTGAAATTCAAATTTAGTAGCTGTCGCATAAGAGTGACGTTAGTAGTACCACTATGAGAATGAAAATCATTTCTGTTTTAAATATAGGCTCTAACGGTCTTGAGCGGTTGTTGTCTTTGAGAGTGGAAGTGGTGAGTTGAAGTTAGTCAAGAATGCCGTTGAGGCGACAAAGAAGGTATGACCAGCACCTCACTGAGTTTGAACGAGATCGTGTGATAGGGCTACAAGTAGCTGGATGTTCGCCTTCCGATATTGTAGAAAGTGAAACGTCTCCTTTCAACAATTATACATGACTGTGCTTAAACTGACACACAATATTTTTTAGCACAAAGCAATCAGACTTTGAGAAATCCCTACAAAGGAATGGCCCTAACTAACATCAACCTGCACCTTTCACAAATCACTTACCTCACAAAAATCTTCGTTACTCGAACTACTGCAATACAGCGAGCGCCACTACTGCCAGCTAAATAAAAGATTCAAACTACTGAAGGCACTAACTACTGATAGGCATAGTTAGAAATTGAAAGATGTTAATAGAGAACAAACAATGTATTTACCTTAACAGTCGTAATATATATAGTAGTTCATGACATCCAGTGTTACAAATTTCAAAACTCCGCCATCTCTCTCCCCACATCCACCACTGCTGGCGGCTCACCTCCAACTGCGCAACGCTAGGCGCTGTTCACGTCCAGCTGCCGCTGCCCAACGCTACAATGGCAGACAACAATGCAAACTAGCCACAGACTGCACACAGCACAGCCAGTGATTTTCATACAGAGCGCTACGTAACGTTGCCAATAAGAAAATATAAACAGCCTACTTACAAAAGACTTCGCAGGAATGTAGCCACTGTACATGATTGCTGGCAGCCGTGATCACGAGAAGGCACGGTCGCAAGAAGATCGGACTTTTAAGGGTCATGTGTCACTACCGAGAGGGAACACCATCATGTTCGGCGTATGGCCTTGGTGTATCAAACTGCATCTGAAGCAGCAATTTGAGCAGCATTTGGCACCACAGTGACAACAAACCGTTACAAACTGGTTACTTCAAGGACAGCTCCTAGCCAGACGCCCCGTAGTGTGCACTGAACTGACTCCAAACCACCGCCATTTGCGACGTCAGTGGTGTCAAAGAAGAGCTAATTGGAGAGCAGTATGGAGGTCTGTTGTGTTTTATGATGGAATCTGGCTCTGCATCGGTGCCAGTGATAACCGTGTGTTGATTGGAAGGAGACCAGGAGGCTAGTTGATGACCTGCAACCAACATATCTGCGTGCTAGGTGGACTGGACCTACACCTGGAGTTATGGTCTCGGTACGGTTTGATGTGAGAGTAGGACCACTCTCATTGCTATTTCACGCACCCTGGCTGCTAATTTGTTCTTCAGTCTAGTGATTCGACCTGTCATGCTGCCGTCCATGAATAGCGTTCCAGGAGATGTTTTCCAAGAGGATAACGCTGCCCCACATACTACTTGTTGAAACCGATCAAGCTCTACGGTGTGTCGACATGTTGCCTTGGCCTGCTAGACCACCAGATCTGTCTGCAGTCGTGCACATGTGGGACCTCATCGGACGAAAACTCCAGCGTCATCCCCAAACGGCAATAGCCGTCTCTGTATTGAGCGACCAAATGCAACAGGCACGGAACTCCATCACACAAACTGATATCCGGCACCCGTACAACACAATGGATGAACACTTGCACGGTTGCATTCCACATTCTGGTGGTTTCCAATGGCTTATTCCGCTCTTACATTAACATGTGGTCTTGCAGAGTTAATCAGTTGAATATCGTACCTATACAAATGTATTCCCAACAGTCATTACTTCCCACTTATTATTTTTTGGTGCTGTGATTTTTTTTCCGTCAGTATACCACACTACTTCGGCACGTTACATGTTAGAATTTCCTGCAGACACGTACCTGTTCAATGTGGTGTTCCACATTCGTATTTGAATGCAGTACCGTTCTCGTCTCTATAGTGAGTTACGATTTCTTATAAACACCCTTCTAAAATCGTAAACCTTGACAACACTGTATTATTCGCTGCTCCGGCTCATCAAACGTGTCACTGGAAGTTGACCTCAGACGGAAATATTCACAGAACTGAGGACAGGTGATCTTGGAGGCCACAACAAAGGCCCCACTCAACGTATTCACTTTAGAGCATACTGGCGTGACAGACGCCGTCTTACATCAGCAGAAAAATGTGTCGATGCCACACTCATGCATGCACCACATTCCCTAAACATGAGCCATGGGTGGAACTCGTGCATAATTTGACGGGGATTTAATAGAACAGATTACATTTTAGACACGTGTGTGGCAACTGGGACAATATTTCTTATTGCAGTCAGTGGCAACTTGTAGCCACACATTTGCCGTTATCTCGTGAACGGTTCGTCTGAGAAGCCATGTTTACTAGATCGTTTTTGCATCTACTGCCGTATACATTCCCCCTGTATAATGTTGAATCTTAAATCGTGGGACACTGTATACTTAAGTGTGCGAAGTTGTCTTTAAATGTGAACGTGAATAGAGAATGCTCATAAACAAGAGAAATACAGCTATGCTATCACAATTTATTTTTAACCAACCGGCGACTGTTACATCGCTGAAATACCTAGAGAGAAGAGATGTGAAACGGAACGAACAAGTACCATCAGCTGCAAGGAAAGTGAATAGAAGACTTAGTTTCCTTGGAGAGAATTCTGCTAAAGTGTAGTTAACTTGCTGAGGAGGCCGTTCAGAAACCCACTACAGAGTCTATGAGTCCACCTATTGCTGTAACGTTATTGCATTTTACGTGACGTTCTAGTGACGGGATCGGTTGATTGACGTAGTTGATGCATGGGTACCCGATAATACATACATGGCTCAGAAAGGGGTAATTTTCTTGTTTTAACTTTATGAACTATTTTACAGAGTGGTTGGGTACTTCTGGGAACGCTGTCAGCTACGACCAAGGAATTGAGTACTTGCCAACTGACAGCGTATAACTGGCGGCCGGTCGAAGAAGCTGCTAACGCCAAAGAGGAGTATTATAGAACGGCGCGGCTGAAAACAAGAATATGTGAAAGAGAGTTCTTTAACGTAATTATTCCTGTAATGATGTATCAACACTGACATTTTCTTTGACTGATAGTGATTAATGATTTTCAGGTCAACAAATTGCCTTTGGCTTCTGTCTTCGGCCGCCGTTAGTCTGATGATTTTTCTGACGTTTCGCCAGCACGAGTGGCTGGCATTGTCAAAATTTCACCTTCCATTGCTGGTGGTGGGCTGGAGCCGAGCTCGCGGCTGCAGACTGTACAGCTATGTCCGAGGGCTCCTCCGCTGTCATATCCGGTGCGGTTCTCTCGCTACCTGCGATGGTTGTTCCATGCAGCACGTCAGAAAAATCATCAGACGAACGTCGGCCGAAGAACCCGAGACAGGAGCCAACAGGCAATTTGTCAACAAGTGGTCACGAAAGTCTTAATAATTTTTTATTGAACCATGGACCTTGCCGTTGGTGGGGAGGCTTGCGTGCCTCAGCGATACAGATGGCCGTACCGTAGGTGCCACCACAACGGAGGGGTATCTGTTGAGAGGCCAGACAAACGTGTGGTTCCTGAAGAGGGGCAGCAGCCTTTTCAGTAGTTACAGGGGCAACAGTCTGCATGATTGACTGATCTGGCCTTGTAACAATAACCAAAACGGCCTTGCTGTTCTGGTACTGCGAACGGCTGATAGCAAGGGGAAACTACGGCCGTAATTTTTCCCGAGGGCATGCAGCTTTACTGTATGGTTAAATGATTCCGGAGGTAAAATAGTCCCCCATTCGGATCTCCGGGCGGGGACTACTCAAGAGGACGTTGTTATCAGCAGAAAGAAAACTGGCGTTCTACGGATCGGAGCGTGGAATGTCAGATCCCTTAATCGAGCAGGTAGGTTAGAAAATTTAAAAAGAGAAATGGATAGGTTAAAGTTAGATATAGTGGGAATTAGTGAAGTTCGGTGGCAGGAGGAACAAGACTTCTGCTCAGGTGAATATAGGGTTATAAATACAAAATCAAACAGAGGTAATGCAGGAGTAGGTTTAATAATGCGTAAAAAATAGGCGTGCGGGTAAGCTACTACAAACAGCATAGTGAACGCATTATTGTGGCCAAGATAAACACGAAGCCCACGCCTACTACAGTAGTACAAGTTTATATGCCAACTAGCTCTGCAGATGTTGAAGAAATTGATGAAATGTATGATGAGATAAAAGAAATTATTTAGATAGTGAAGGGAGATGAAAATTTAATAGTCATGGGTGACTGGAATTCGAGTGTAGGAAAAGGGAGAGAAGGAAACATAGTAGGTGAATATGGATTGAGGCTAAGAAATGAAAGAGGAAGCCGTCTGGTAGAATTTTGCACAGAGCATAACTTAATCATAGCTAACTTCAAGAATCATAAAAGAAGGTTGTATACATGGAAGAATCCCGGAGACACTAAAAGGTATCAGATAGATTATATAATGGTAAGACAGAGATTTAGGAACCAGGTTTTAAATTGTAAGACATTTCCAGGGGCAGATGTGGACTCTGACCACAATCTATTGGTTATGAACTGTAGATTAAAATTGAAGAAACTGCAAAAAGGTGGGAATTTCAGGAGATGGGACCTCGATAAACTGACTAAGCCAGAGGTTGTACAGTGTTTCAGAGAGAGCATAAGCGAACAATTGACAGCAGTGGGGGAAAGAAGTACAGTAGAAGAAGAATGGGTAGCTCTGAGGGATGAAGTAGTGAAGGCAGCTGAAGATCAAGTACGTAAAAAGACGAGGGCTAGTAGAAATCCTTGGGTAAGAGAAGAAATATTGAATCTAATTGATGAAAGGAAAAATTATAAAAATGCAGTAAATGAAGCAGCCAAAAAGGAATACAAATCTCTCAAAAATGAGATCGACAGGAAGTGCAAAATGGTTACACAGGGATGGCTAGAGGACAAATGTAAGGATGTAGAGGCTTATCTCACTAGGGGTAAGATAGATACTGCCTACAGGAAAATTAAAGAGACCTTTGGAGAAAAGAGAACCACTTGTATGAATATCAAGAGCTCAGATGGAAACCCAGTTCTAACCAAAGGAGGGAAAGCAGAAAGATGGAAAGAGTATATAGAGGGTCTATACAAGGGCGATGTACTTGAGGTCAATATTATAGAACTGGAAGAGAATGTAGATGAAGATGAAATGGGAGATACGATACTGCATGAAGAGTTTGACAGAGCACTGAAAGACCTGAGCCGATACATTAGAACTACTGACGGCCTTGGGAGAGCCAGTTCTGACAAAACTCTACCATCTGGTGAGAAAGATGTATGAAACAAGCGAAATACCCTCAGACTTCAAGAAGAATATAACAATTCCAATCCCAAAGAAAGCAGGTGTTGACAGATGTGGAAATTATCGAACTATCAGTTTAATAAGTCACAGCTGCAAAATACTAACGCGAATTCTTTACAGACGAATGAAAAAACTGGCAGAAGCTGACATCGGGTAAGATCAGTTTGGATTCCGTAGAAATACTGGAACACGTGAGGCAATAGTGACCTTATGACTTATCTTAGAAGAAAGATTAAGGAAAGGCAAACCTACGTTTCTAGCATTTGTAGACTTAGAGAAAGCTTTTGACAATGTTGACTGGAATACTCTCTTCCAAATTCTAAAGGTGGCAGGGGTAAAATACAGGGAGCGAAAGGCTACTTACAATTTGTACAGAAACTAGATGGCAGTTATAAGAGTCGAGGGACATGAGAGGGAAGCAGTGGTTGGGAAGGGAGTGAGACAGGGTTGTAGCCTCTCTCCAATGTTAATCAATCTGTATATTGAGCAAGCAGTAAAGGAAACAAAAGAAAAATTCGGAGTAGGTATTAAAATCCGTGGAGAAGAAATAAAAACTTCGAGGTTCGCTGATGACATTGTAATTCTGTCAGAGACAGCAAAGGACTTGGAAGAGCAGTTGAACGGAATGGACAGTGTCTTGAAAGGAGGATATAAGATGAACATCAACAAAAGCGAAACGAGGATAATGGAATGTAGTCGAACTAAGTCGGGTGATGGTGAGGGAATTAGATTAGGAAATGAGACACTTAAAGTAGTAAAGGAGTTTTGCTATTTGGGGAGCAAAATAACTGATGATGGTCGAAGTAGAGAAGATATAAAATGTAGACTGGCAATGGCAAGGAAAGCGTTTCTGAAGAAGAGAAATTTGTTAACATCGAGTATAGATTTAAGTGTCAGGAAGTCGTTTCTGAAAGTATTTGTATTGGGTGTAGTCATGTATGGAAGTGAAACATTGACGATAAATAGTTTGGACAGGAAGAGAATAGAATCTTCCGAAATCTGGTGCTACAGAAGAATGCTGAAGATTAGATGGGTAGATCACATAACTAATGAGGAGGTATTGAATAGGATTACTGAGAAGAGGAGTTTGTGGCACAACTTGACGAGAAGAAGGGACCGGTTGGTAGGACATGTTCTGAAGCATCAAGGGATCACAAATTTAGCATTGGAGGACAGTGTGGAGGGTAAAAATCGTATAGGGAGACCAAGAGATGAATACAATCAACAGATTCAGAAGGATGTAGGTTGCAATAGGTACTGGGAGATGAAGAAACTTGCACAGGATAGGGTAGCAAGGAGAGCTGCATCAAACCAGTCTCAGGACTGAAGACCACAACAACCACAACAACAGGTTAGTCACGGATCTGACAGTGCAGTTGTGTGAATTACTGAAAATATATTCTTAAAATGGTTCAAATGGTTCAAATGGCTCTGAGGACTATGGGACTTAACATCTGAGGTCATCAGTCTTCTAGAAATTAGAAGTACTAAAACCTAACTAATCTATGGACATCACACACATCCATGCCAGAAGCAGGATTCGAACCTGCGACCGTAGTGGTCGCGCGGTTCCAGACACGAAGTGCCTAGAACCGCTCGGCCAATCCGGCAGGTAAAATATGTTCTTATTAATTGCTCTTGGGTGTGATTTAATAGTCTACACGGTACTGATTGGACTGGATGTGTTGCGTCATCTGTTGTGCGGCGGCTTTTCAGTGATGCTCTGATGAGTTTACTTGTGGTAATTGAATCATTGATTATTTTACGGGTTGTATTAGATTTAGATGTTGATGAGGTTGGCAGCAGTTTTGACGTTGTGGGTGATAATGGAAGCCAGACTAAACATATATCTAGACACTTTCATTGGATTTGTCGTCCTGAAAAATCATTCGATAACGTTCAGTGGTGCAAATAGTCGAAATTGTGAAACACATAGGGGTAGGTTACAGGGAAAAACAGTAATATGGAACATGTGTAAGAAACACGAGGGAACGATAAGACTTGGACATCAATAACGAAGTGCCGGATGAAAAAGAGCGTAAGGCAAGGACGTAGTCTTTCGCCCCTACTCGTTAGTCTGTACGTCGAAGAAGCCCCAGTTATGCGGTACGTCTTCTAACATTCTGCGTGGTGTCTGTTTTTTCTATACCGTGTCTCCCTACCACTTTCGCGCAACGACGCTCTGAGCGTGTTTTTTAGGGAATTGACTAGTTTGAATCTGGGACCTGTTGCTGGTAAGGAGACGCCAGACTACACATGACAAGTAGAATTCAGAAGAGTTCAGTGAGACTAGCGATGATATAACCAAATACTTAATGATTTCAGCGTCAGCTCCACTGCATTCCCTGTAAAAGAATCTTAATACTAACTAAATTTAGTGGAAGGGGTTCAAGGCTTTCTTATTTTTAGTTAGCTGGTAGAACAACGTCGAAAAAGCAGTTAAGTTTACCATTGGAAATTTTATTCTACTCAATAAATATCGTTTATAAATTGTACCACTGATAAAAGGAAATGTTTTAATACAGTATGGTAAAAACCAATTGCGTTCAACAAAAATGTGAACGAATATTCCGTGAATGGGTTTCCAAGTTCTACAATGGATCGAAGGATGACCTATGCCATATCACATCTATGATCTAGGTTTAAATTAAGTTTCACAAGAGAGTAAAACTATCAAAATGGTCTACAGTGACCCTCAATTATCTTTAATTACTTATCTAACTTGTCGTAAATTACACTGGCTTATGTGGCTTCTCAATAACTATATAACAGAAAAATCATCGCGTTTCAGATTTTTACTTCAAGTGGCAAATGTGAATTCCATGAGCTTTAATTGACGATCGACACTAGTATTACGAAAAAAGGGGGTGTAACAGATGAGACTTCTTCAGTTCTGAGTGAAGCTTTATGCGCTGTTATGCGGCATCTCGTGCGTTCATTACCTTGTCGGTGTTCGTCAGGGGGCGACGGGCAGCACAGCTCCGCTCACCTCGCCGTCTCGGAAGCAATTCTCTCCTAACTTCTCCTTACTACAATTTACCGAAGTTGGTTTAAAAAAACTATCTGGCTGTGTTTTCATCTGACCAATCAGGGTCTCAATGTTAACCTTAAGCTCCGCCTACAAAAATTCTGTCTATCCAATGAGAAACGTTATACTTTCCTTGGTGGGGCAATGTTTTTAGTTTGCAACGTAACAGAGACGCGAAAAAGTCTCACGCTAAAACTTGCTGCTGGTGTGGCCTTTTGGTGTTATCGTAAGATCTATACTGTTCTTCTGGAGGGCTCTATCTTTTAACATGGGCTGGGGGGTGCTCCTGAAGTAACAGAGACGCGAAAAAGTCTCACGGTAAAACTTGCGGGTGGTGTGGCCCTTTTTGTGTTATCGTAAGATCTATACTGTCCTTCTGGAGGGCTCTAGCTTTTAACATGGGCTGGGAGGGGGGGGGGGGGGTCCTGATGTAACAGAGACGCGAAAAAGTCTCACGCTAAAACTTGCGGCTGGGGTGTGGTCCTAGCGGTTAGCTGGCATCGTGGGTGTCCGTCCCTTATCGTAGGGCCTTCAGTTTAACACGGTTCTGCTCTCGGCTTCTGTTCTCGTTTCTCTCCTCGGAACTGCGTCTGTCTCACGGTGGGAAGGTATGACATGCATTTAGGCATTTTTGTGTTAGTCTGTGGTATTCCATTTGCTCACTCGTTACTCGTATTACTTTGGTAAATTTAATGTCACGATTTATTCGGAGCTATGTGACATACTACTGGATTTGCTTATCATGTCAGGGTTTTCATGGAAGGTGTTGGATTTGCCTGACACCTTACAGTCTGGCTCTTAGCGTCGCTCAGTACCAACTCCCCTCAAAGATGGCCGCCCTATCCACCCTCGAAACGACTGCCTAGCTCAAAACAATGTTTGACAAAAATTGCAAATATTCTAAAACTAAACACAAAACATATATCATACATTGAAAAATATGGAAATTTTCCGGGCAATATCAATTTAAAGTCGAAATTTTTGTATCTGCCGCTGTATTTAGCGTCACAAATAGGCCTCATGTTCTTGTGGCGTGATTTTGCTTTTCCGGGATTTTTGATACCAAACATAAATAAACAAATAAAAATATATACTTAATTACTGATCTACCTCTTTAAACGTTAGAATGCTGCCGCTAGTTTCATCTCTTTCAATTTATTTATTACCAATGAGACAGTTTCTCTCAGTCGAATGCCGTATTCCGACCTCTCATTCAAAAATGGTACACACTATGCTAAATCGGCTATGATTGCTCGATGCAGTTCTACTAGCCGCATCCGTAAACACTTTATTCATATTAATCGGCCAAAGCATTGCCGAGATGTTATCTTTTGAACTTCCGTAAATTTACAATTTTTGGGAAGTCAATAACTTTTAAACTATTATATATTTTTCTGGCCCGTCTAGATAATTTAGCTTTAGATATTTTTCTGTCCATGAGTGTCAACTCACACCTCCGTGTAACTCTTTTTTTTTTTGTAATCAGTCTACTGGCTGGTTTGATGCGGCCCGCCACGAATTCCTTTCCTGTGCTAACCTCTTCATTTCAGAGTAGCACTTGCAACCTACGTCCTCAATTATTTGCTTGACGTATTCCAATCTCTGTCTTCCTCTACAGTTTTTGCCCTCTACAGCTCCCTCTAGTACCATGGAAGTCATTCCCTCATGTCTTAGCAGATGTCCTATCATCGTGTCCCTTCTCCTTATCAGTGTTTTCCACATATTCCTTTCCTCTCCGACTCTGCGTAGAACCTCCTCATTCCTTACCTTATCAGTCCACCTAATTTTCAACATTCGTCTATAGCACCACATCTCAACTGCTTCGATTCTCTTCTGTTCCGGTTTTCCCACAGTCCATGTTTCACTACCATATAATGCTGTACTCCAGACGTACATCCTCAGAAATTTCTTCCTCAAATTAAGGCCGGTATTTGATATTAGTAGACTTCTCTTGGCCAGAAATGCCTTTTTTGCCATAGCGAGTCTGCTTTTCATGTCCTCCTTGCTCCGTCCGTCTTTGGTTATTTTACTGCCTAGGTAGCAGAATTCCTTAACTTCATTGACTTCGTGACCATCAATCCTGATGTTAAGTATCTCGCTGTTCTCATTTCTACTACTTCTCATTACTTTCGTCTTTCTCCGATTTACTCTCAAACCATACTGTGTACTCATTAGACAGTTCATTCCGTTCAGCAGATCATTTAATTCTTCTTCACTTTCACTCAGGACAGCAATGTCATCAGCGAATCGTATCACTGATATCCTTTCACCTTGTATTTTAATTCCACTCCTGAACCTTTCTTTTATTTACATCATTGCTTCCTCGATGTACAGATTGAAGAGTAGGGGCGAAAGGCTACAGCCTTGTCTTACACCCTTCTTAATACGAACACTTCGTTCTTGATCGTCCACTCTTATTACTCCCTCTTGGCTGTTGTACATATTGTATATGACCTGTCTCTCCCTATAGCTTACCCCTACTTTTTTCAGAATCTCGAACAGCTTGCACCATTTTATATTGTCGAACGCTTTTTCCATGTCGACAAATCCTATGAAAGTGTCTTGATTTTTCTTTAGCGTTGCTTCCCTTATTAGCCGTAACGTCAGAACTGCCTCTCTCGTCCCTTTGCTTTTCCTAAAGCCAAACTGATCGTCACCTAGCGCATTCTCAATTTTCTTTTCCGTTCTTCTGTATATTTTTCTTGCAAGCAGCTTCGATGCATGAGCTGTTAAGCTGATTGTGCGATAATTCTCGCACTTGTCAGCTCTTGCCGTCTTCTGAATTGTGTGGATGATGCTTTTCCGAAAGTCAGATGGTATATCGCCAGACTCATATACACTCCTGGAAATTGAAATAAGAACACCGTGAATTCATGGTCCCAGGAAGGGGAAACTTTATTGACACATTCCTGGGGTCAGATACATCACATGATCACACTGACAGAACCACAGGCACATAGACACAGGCAACAGAGCATGCACAATGTCGGCACTAGTACAGTGTATATCCACCTTTCGCAGCAATGCAGGCTGCTATTCTCCCATGGAGACGATCGTAGAGATGCTGGATGTAGTCCTGTGGAACGGCTTGCCATGCCATTTCCACCTGGCGCCTCAGTTGGACCAGCGTTCGTGCTGGACGTGCAGGCCGCGTGAGACGACGCTTCATCCAGTCCCAAACATGCTCAATGGGGGACAGATCCGGAGATCTTGCTGGCCAGGGTAGTTGACTTACACCTTCTAGAGCACGTTGGGTGGCACGGGATACATGCGGACGTGCATTGTCCTGTTGGAACAGCAGGTTCCCTTGCCGGTCTAGGAATGGTAGAACGATGGGTTCGATGACGGTTTGGATGTACCGTGCACTACTCAGTGTCCCCTCGACGATCACCAGTGTAGGAGATCGCACCCCACACCATGATGCCGGGTGTTGGCCCTGTGTGCCTCGGTCGTATGCAGTCCTGATTGTGGCGCTCACCTGCACGGCGCCAAACACGCATACGACCATCATTGGCACCAAGGCAGAAGCGACTCTCATCGCTGAAGACGACGCGTCTCCATTCGTCCCTCCATTCACGCCTGTCGCGACACCACTGGAGGCGGGCTGCACGATGTTGGGGCGTGAGCGGAAGACGGCCTAACGGTGTGCGGGACCGTAGCCCAGCTTCATGGAGACGGTTGCGAATGGTGATCATTGCTTGTACAGCCCTCTCGCAGTGTCCGGAGCAAGTATGGTGGGTCTGACACACCGGTGTCAATGTGTTCTTTTTTCCATTTCCAGGAGTGTATTACACACACCAACGTGAATAGTCGTTTTGTTGCCACTTCCCCCAATGATTTTAGAAATTCTGATGGAATGTTATCTATCCCTTCTGCCTTATTTGACCGTAAGTCCTCCAAAGCTCTTTTAAATTCCGATTCTAATACTGGATCCCCTATCTCTTCTAAATCGACTTCTGTTTCTTTTTCTATCACATCAGACAAATCTTCACCCTCATAGAGGCTTTCAATGTGTTCTTTCCACCTATCTGCTCTCTCCTCTGCATTTAACAGTGGAATTCCCGTTGCACTCTTAATGTTACCACCGTTGCTTTTAATGTCACCAAAGGTTGATTTGACTTTCCTGTATCCGACAATCATATCTTTTTCGATGTCTTCACATTTTTCCTGCAGCCATTTCGTCTTAGCTTCCCTGCACTTCCTATTTATTTCATTCCTCAGCGACTTGTATTTTTGTATTCCTGATTTTCCCGGAACATGTTTGTACTTCCTCCTTTCATCAATCAACTGAAGTATTTCTTCTGTTACCCATGGTTTCTTCGCAGCTACCTTCTTTGTGCCTATGTTTTCCTTCCCAACTTCTGTGATGGCCCTTTTTAGAGATGTCCATTCCTCTTCAACTGTACTGCCTACTGCGCTATTCCTTATTGCTGTATCTATAGCGTTAGAGAACTTCAAACGTATCTCGTCATTCCTTAGTACTTCCGTATCCAACTTCTTTGCGTATTGATTCTTCCTGACTAATGTCTTGAACTTCAGCCTACTCTTCATCACTACTGTATTGTGATCTGAGTCTATATCTGCTCCTGGGTACGCCTTACAATCCAGTATCTGATTTCGGAATCTCTGTCTGACCTTGATGTAATCTAATTGAAATCTTCCCGTATCTCCCGGCCTTTTCCAAGTATACCTCCTCCTCTTGTGATTCTTGAACAGGGTATTCGCTATTACTAGCTGAAACTTGTTATAGAACTCAATTAGTCTTTCTCCTCTTTCATTCCTCGTCCCAAGCCCATATTCTCCTGTAACCTTTTCTTCTACTCCTTCCCCTACAACTGCATTCCAGTCGCCCATGACTATTAGATTTTCGTCCCCCTTTACATACTGCATTACCCTTTCAATATCCTCATACACTTTCTCTAACTGTTCATCTTCAGCTTGCGACGTCGGCATGTATATCTGAACTATCGTTGTCGGTGTTGGTCTGCTGTCGATTCTGATTAGAACAACCCGGTCACTGAACTGTTCACAGTAACACACCCTCTGCCCTACCTTCCTATTCATAACGAATCCTACACCTGTTATACCATTTTCTGCTGCTGTTGATATTACCCGATACTCATCTGACCAGAAATCCTTGTCTTCCTTCCACTTCACTTCACTTACCCCTACTATATCTAGATTGAGCCTTTGCATTTCCCTTTTCAGATTTTCTAGTTTCCCTACCACGTTCAAGCTTCTGACATTCCACGCCCCGACTCGTAGAACGTTATCCTTTCGTATATTATTCAATCTTTTTCTCATGGTAACCTCCCCCTTGGCAGTCCCCTCCTGGAAATCCGAATGGGGGCCTATTCCGGAATCTTTTGCCAATGGAGAGATCATCATGACACTTCTGCAATTACAGGCCACATGTCCTGTGGATACACGTTACGTGTCTTTAATGCAGTGGTTTCCATTGCCTTCTGCATCCTCATGTCGTTGATCACTCTTAATTTTGTTTTTATCAACTTTCCTCTGGCATATAAATTTCTCCAAGCGCGAACACGGCCCTACGCGCCCCTGCCTGGCGTCACTCTGTTTTTCCAAGGCCGCATAGACGCTATCCGCTCGCCACGGCCCCGTAGCAACCGCCAGCCACGTGCTCTGCGGCGGGAAACTGACGCTCTAATCTCACCCCACAGCTTGTACGCTGACAGTGTGTAGAATTTATGAGTCTGGCGACATAGCACCTGACTTTCGGAAAAATAATCATTCACACAATTCCGAAGACTGCAAGAGCTGAAAAGTGCGCACAGCCATCTTATTAGCTCATGCATCCAAGTTGCTAACGAGAACATTACATACAAGAATGGATTAGTTCGGCTTTAGGTGAAGGCCCCTGAGAGGCTGATCTGACGTTGCCGTTGATAATCGAGGCAAGGCTGAAGAAAAATCAAGACACATTCGTAGGCTTTGTAGACCTCTAAAAAGCGTTCGACGTGTAAAATGGTGTAAGATGTTCGAAATTCTGAGAAACGTAGAGGTAAGCTATAGGGAAAGCCAGTAGGGAATAATAAGAGTGGACGAGCAAGAATAAAGTGCTTGGATTATAAAGGGCGTAAGACGAGGATGTAGTCTTTTGCCCTTGCTATCCAACTTCGAAGAAGTAATGATGGAAATAAAACGAAGATCCAGGAGTGGCATTAAAATTCTAGGTAAAAGGATAATCGGTGATACGATTCGCTGATGACAATGCTGCTCTGAGTGAAAGTCAAGGAGAATGACATGATCCGCTGAATGGAATGAACAGTCTAATGTGTATAGAACATGGACTGAGAGTAAATAGAAGAAAGACGAAAGTAATGAGAGGTAGTAGAAATGAGAAATCGAGAAATTTAATATCAGCATTGATGGTCACGAAGTAGATGAAGTCAAGAAATTAAATTACCTAGGCATCAAAATAACCAATGACGGGCGGAGCAAGGAGGCTATCAAAAGCAGACTAGCACTGAAAAAAGGGCATTCCTGGCCAAAAGAAGTCTGCTAGTATCAAACAAAGGCCTTCATTTGAGAAAGAAATTTCAGAGACTGTACATTTGGACCACAGCATAGCACGGTAATGTAACATGAACTGTGCTAAAACCAGAACAGAAGAGAATAGAAGTATTTGATGAGTGATGCTATAGATAAATGTTGAAAATTGGGTGGACTGATAAGGTAAAGAATGAGGATGTTCTGTGAAGAATCGGAGAGGACAGAAATATGTGGAAACACTGACAAGGAGAAGGAACAGGACGATAGGGCGTCCGTTAAATATCAGAAAATGACTTCTGTGCTACTAGAGGGAGCAGTAGATGGCTTAAACTGCAGAGGAAGACAGAGATTGGATTATATAAGGTAAGTAACTGAGGATGTAGGTTGCAAGTGCTACTTGAAATGAAGAGGTTGGCACAGGAGAGGAATTTGCGGTGGGCCGCTCCAAACCAGTCAGAAGACTGATGACTAGGAATAAAAAAAGGGATGAAGCTCCTTTTTACGTGAGAAATTCGAGATGTAGTGATAAAAAACCTACCCTTTGCAGACTTCTAAATTGAGGGGTCTATGTCAGGGGTGGAGCTGCAGTTAGTCCGAATCACACCACATTGTGCCATGGTCAGGGGAAGGGACAGTTGGAGGCTTAAGAAGGCAGCCATGAGCTGGAGGTTTCCCATCTGGCTGGCTTTTCATGTACACAGTACACTCAGTTGATGGCCCTGCATTAGACTGAGGTGACTGGTCAGGTTTCTTTTTCGTTTTCAGACACTGTGTTCAGGTAAGTTAATGAGCACTATACTCGTAAAATTATTGTACAATACATTTACCATGTTTTTTTGGCTAGGATTCGAATGGCGACTTGTAAGAAGCTGTAACTGTGTTTCATTCTGTAATGGTGTTGTACAGGAATCCTTTATATAGGGGCCTGAATGTTACAGACACAGTGGGGCAGCAAGTCGCGGTTCCAATATTATTATCAACCTTCTTTATGTTCTTCCCAGCAGCAGCTATTCATTTGTAGATTGCCAGGAGGCTTCTCTTTTGTACTTCACTGAGTGGAGGAATGGTGGGGATGTATAGTAGTGGGGGAGGCGTTATGGTGGTGGTGGGGATGGTAAACAGTGTCATCTGGTGCTGGTCATTTGGTCTCTGGCCCTCAATAGGAACACCCAAATTTTGATATTCCTACCAATAAATTTGAGTTTCCCGCCATTTTGAATTTCCCTCTGAATTTTTCAGTTTCCCACAACTTCCAGGGCCAGGGGAGTAGGGGAGGAATGGAGGAAGCATTTCCCAGAGGAGTGGTGGGAAAAAGGACCTAAGCCGGTTCAGGAGAACCCATGTTGTCAAGAGGCGGTGGAAGAAATTAATAGAGCCATTTAATTACTTTGAATAATTGATGTGATATCAAAAGTGTGCTAGAACACAGCTTGTCCTACTACTAACAGCTATCGCTAATATGGAAGGTTTTACAGGCCGAGGCACTGCCCATTCTGTAGGCCAACACATATGCCATATATCAGCAGGAAAATGCGTGGCCACATGTGGCGAGGTATGTGCAGGCCTTCTTCGAAGAACGACGAGTAACGCTGCTCTTCTAGCCTGCCCATCGAATAAGTCTGGGATACGGTCGGTCGGCAGTTTGTTCATTCAGGTCCTTCTCTACCCACAGATCAAGAAGACAGCTAGTAAGAGGAGGTATTCAAACAGTTATACTTTGCATAAATGTAAAAGATTTGATCAACTGTCAGAGTTGAGTGAAGAGGAACCTCTTTAGCAGTAGGTGTAGGAAACATGCAGCAGTCCTCAGCAGTTAGGAGACCTAGGTCAGTTGCAAAGTCTAACAGAAAGAAGAAGGTTCTGCTGCTAGGTATTGCGCACAGTAGAGGTGTGGGCCAGCAGTTGCAGGAAGTGTTGGGGTTTGAGTACCAAGTCACCAGCATTGTGAAGCCTAGTGCAGGGTGACTGACAGCGAAGGGGAGTTATATAGGAATTTTACGAAGGAGCATCAGGTAGTGATAGTGGGTGGAGCAGGGAACAGTCTTGATAGGGATGGGGAATATGATGTAGGTGGTGACCTGGTAAAGATAGCTACTCAAACAGGTGGCACTAATATGCATTTCGTGCAACTGTTTCAGCGTCATGATCATCATCTTAATGCGGCTCTTTAACGCCTTAATATGGCGCTGGAGAGGACACTGACGGCTTAGGACATAGGTCACATTTCATTGGTGCCAGTTCAGTCTATCAGTAGATTGGCGTTCACCAGGCATGGCATATAGATCAATAGGTATGGAATTTTTTTTTTGTTATGGTTTTAGGGCGCAAAACTGCTACGGTCATTAGCGCCCGGTCTTAGGAAAAGGTAAAAAAACGAAACTGGAAATCAGCAGCAATGGGAACGAAACTCAGAAAATGGAGAAATTAAAAACAGAAAGAAAGCTTAATAAACCACTATGGAAGAGGATTGGTTGTCCCCAAAAAGAGCTTCAAATGACTGACGTCATCTCACTGGCACTAATAAACTCGAGAACGCGATCGGCTGAGCGCGTGTCATCTGCTAAAATGGAAGATATATCAGGCGACAGCTGTAGACGTGCGCGTAACGGAGTAAAATAGGGGCACTCATATAAAAGGTGTCTTACCGTCCACAGCTGAGAGCAGTGGGGACAGAGTGGGGGAGGATCGCCACTTAAAAGATGTCGATGGCTAAAAAGACAGTGCCCTATCCGGAGTCTAGTTAAAATTACTTCCTCCCGACGACGCGTTCTGGAGGAAGAGGTAGAAGCACAGGGAAGATCTTTCACGTCCCGCAATTTATTATTGGGAAGTGTCGACCAATATGTGTGCCATAAAAGAGCAACACGACGACATAAAACACTCCGTAGGTCAGTGAAGGGAATCATGCGAATAGCTGGCTGACGAAGAGACACTGCAGCCTTGGCCGCTATATCGGCCGCCTCATTGCCACAGATACCAACGTGTCCTGGGATCCAGAGGAACGCCACAGAGACGCCCCTCAAGTGGAGCAAGTGGAGGCTGTCCGGAATCCGATGCACCAGAGGGTGGACAGGATAGAGAGCTTGGAGACTGAGGAGAGAGCTGAGAGAATCTGAACAGAGAACATACTGTATCCGCTGACGGCAACGGATGTATTGGACGGCCTGGAGAAAGCGTACAGCTCCGCAGTATAAACCGAACACTGGTCGGGAAGCCGAAATCGATTTGGGGTGTCGCCAACAATATAGGCACTCCCTACACCAAACGATGTTTTTGAGCCATCAGTGTAAATAAATGTGGCTTCCTTCATTTGTGCACATAGAGCAGCAAATGCCCGACGATAAACAAGTGAAGGGGTACCATCCTTGGGAAACTGACAAAGGTCACGGAGCAGGCAGGTCCGGGGCCGGAGCCAAGGCGGTGCTGTACCCCAAGTTGTCAAGAAAGTTTTAGGAAAGCGGAAAGAAAGAGAAAGGAGCAGTTGACGGAAGCGGACTCCCGGTGGTAGTAGGGAGGAGGGGCGGCCTGCATACCCTAAATCCAAGGAGGCGTCGAAAAAAATGTCATGGGCCGGATTAGCAGGCATGGAAGACAGATGGCTAGCAGAACGACTCAGAAGGACAGCTCGCCGATTGGACAGCGGAGGTTCAGCAGTCTCAGCATAAAGGCTTTCCACAGGGCTGGTGTAAAAAGCTCCAGATACTAAACGTAATCCACGGTGGTGGATAGAGTCGAGACGCCGAAGAATTGAGGCCGAGCAGAGGAGTAAACTATGCTTCCATAGTAAGTAAGGCGCGATAGAGGCGGAGAATGACCACTCGGTCCGCTCCCCAGGAGGTACCATTCAGGACACGGAGGGTGTTGAGGGATCGCAGACAGCGAACCGAAAGATAGGAAACGTAGGGGGACCAGCACAGTTTTCTGTCAAACATAAGACCCAAGAATTTAGCGACGTCCGAAAACGGAAGGTTGACAGGTCCTAGATGCAAGGAAGGTGGAAGAAACTCCGTACGACGCCAAAAATTAACACAAACGGTCTTACTGGGAGAAAAGCGGAAGCCTGTTTCGATGCTCCAAGAGTGGAGGCGATCGAGACATCCTTGAAGACGTCGTTCAAGAAGGCTGATCCGTTGAGAGCTGTAGTAGATGGCAAAATCGTCCACAAAGAGGGAGCCCGAGACATCAGGAAGGAGACAATCCATAATTGGATTTATGGCAATGGCAAACAGTACAACACTTAGTACGGAGCCCTGGGGTACCCCGTTTTCTTGGGAGAAAGTACGGGAGAGAGTAGTGTTCACCCGCACTCTAAACGTGCGCTCTGCCATAAATTCGCGAAGAAAAAGGGACAGCCGACCTTGAAAGCCCCAAGAGAACAGTGTGCGGAGGATGCCTGTCCTCCAACAGGTATCGTATGCTCTCTCCAGATCAAAAAAATATCGCTACTGTTTGGCGTTTCCGGAGAAAACTGTTCATGATGTAAGTGGAGAGAGCAACAAGATGGTCAACTGCAGAACGATGCTTTCGGAAACCGCATTGGGCAGGTGTTAAAAGACTGCGGGACTCCAGTCACCAGGCTAAACGGCAATTCACCATACGCTCCAAAACCGTACATACACTACTCGTGAGAGAAATGGGGTGATAGCTAGAGGGGAGATGTTTATCCTTTCCAGGTTTCAGAACAGGAACGACGATAGCTTCCCCCCATCTTCTGGGAAAAGTACTGTCGGTCCAAATTCGATTATAAAGTCGAAGGAGGTAACGCAGACTATGGTATGATAAATGCAGTAACATTTGGATGTGGATACCATCCGGTCCTGGGGCGGAGCAGCGAGAAGAAGAGAGTGCATATTGGAGTTCCCGCATGGAGAAAACAGTATTATAGCTTTCGAGATTTTGAGAACAGAAAGCAAGAGGTTGCACTTCCGCTGCACGTTTCTTCGGAAGAAACGCTAGCGGGTAATTTGAAAAGCTCGAAATCTCAGCAAAGTGTTGACCCAATGAGTTAGAAATTGCGACGGGGTCCACTAATGTATCATGCGAGACAGTGAGCCCAGAGACCGGGGAGAGACTAGGCGCGCCAGATAACCGTCGAATCCGACTCCAAACTTCTGAGGAGGGAGTAAAGGTGTTAAATGAGCTAGTAAAGAAGTCCCAGCTTGCCTTCTTGCTATCGCGGATGACACGACGGCATCGCGCACGGAACTGCTTATAGCGGATACAGTTGGCGAAAGTAGGATGGTGTCTGAAAACGCGAAGAGCACGTCGCCGCTCACGTATTGCGTCAAGACATGCCTCGTTCCACCAAGGAACTGGGGGGCGCCGGGGCAATTCGGAGGTGCGAGGTATTGAACGTTCCGCAGCTGTAAGAATAACGTCTGTAATATGAGTGACCGCATTGTCGACGCTAGGAAAGTGACGGTCATCGAATGTCGCTAGAGACGAAAAAAGTGTCCAACCGGCTTGGGCAAACTTCCAGTGTAGCGGGCGCATATATGGCAGTTGGATGGCTGCAATCGAAAGACACATGGAAAGTGGTCACTCGAGTGTGTATCAGCAAGGGCGAACCATTCGAAGTGCCGAGCTAGCGGAACAGTACCGACCGAAAGGTCCAAATGAGTGAAATTTGCGTGGAGGCAGACAAAAATGTAGGGTCCCCTGTGTTGAGGCTAACAAGATCCGCCTGCTGGAAGACGTCTATCAATAGTGAGCCACGTGGACAAGGATGTGGAGATCCCCAAAGCGGGTGGTGGGCATTGAAGTCCCCAACCAGTAAATAGGGGGGCGGAAGCTGACCAAGAAGATGAAGGAGATCAGCTCGTGCCATTGATGTGGACGATGGAATGTATACAGTACAAAGAGAGAAGGTGTATCCAGATAGGGAAAGACGGACAGCGTCAGCTTGGAAGGAAGTGTTTAAGGGGATTGGGTGATAATGGAGAGTATCATGGAGAAGAATCATGAGTCCTCCATGTGCTGGAGTGCCTTCAACAGAGGGGAGATCAAATCGGACTGACTGAAAATGGGGGAAAACAAAGTGGTCGTGGGGACGCTGCTTTGTTTCCAGAAGACAGAAGATGACCAGCGAGTAGGATCGTAAGAGGATCGACAATTCATCCCGATTGGCTCGAATGCCGCGGATATTCCAATGGATAATGGACACAGGGTGGACAGAAAATGGAAGAATGTGACCAAGGTGGCCCTCAACTCAACGACTGCTCAGAGCTTGCGACCGACAGCGTGGAACAGCATTCAGCCGAAGGCAGAAGATCCTGATCCATAGGTTGTTCAGGAGCAGCTCCTGCCACCAGCGATCGGCCGGTTGATCGGCCGCCAGCAGTGCGCCTCGGCGACACAGAAGACGGACGAAGGCGGCTACTGCCAGGTGGTGCTGTAGATATGCCGTGGCGGAGAAGGAGAGGAACTGGGTTTCTTATTAGCCTTCTTGGAAACAGGATGTTTAGATGAAGGGGGAACCGATAGTTGTGAAGCTGGGGTACGTAAAAAATCTTCACGAGTAAGCTCTTTTTTGGAAGTCCGGGTATCTGACTTGTGGGCTCGAGATTTAGCAGAACCCCATGAAGGGTGAGTCATAGAGTGAGCAGGCGAGAGTGTGGAGGTTGAACGGGCGATCTTTGTGTTGGCCGATCTGACGACCGTGGCACTAAAGGTGAGATCACAAGTCTGCGTGGCTGCCTCCTTTGTTGGCCGAGGAGAGGCAAGGACAGTGCTGTATTTACCTGTCTGACGCACAGTGGGCTTTCGACTGGGGAATCATTTTCGAGCAGCAAAGGACGACACCTTTTCCTTCACTCTGATTTCCTGAATGAGCTTTTCGTCTTTAAAAATGGGGCAATCTCTAGAGGAAGCAGCGTGGTCACCCATACAGTTGATGCAACGAGGGGATGGAGGTGGACAAGCACCCTCATGGGCATCCTTGGCACACGTAACACATTTAGCCGCATTGGAACAGGACTGGCTGATATGATTGAACAGCTAATACCGATAGCAACGCGTAGGGTTTGGAATGTAAGGGCGAACAGGAATTATCTCATAGCCCGCTTTTATGTGCGATGGGAGTTGAACTCCGTCAAATGTCAAGAAGCCAGTACGGGTTGGAACGATGTTCGTGTCAACCCTTTTCATGACTCGATGAACAGCCATTACGCCCTGGTCAGACAGGTAGTATTGAATTTCCTCGTCGGACAATCCGTCGAGGGAGCGTGTATAAACGACCCCACGTGAGGAATTTAAAGTGTAGTGCCCTTCCACCCGGACAGTGAAGTATGCAGCAATTTTTGTGCCTGGAGGGCACTGACTGTTTCTAACAACAAGGTGCCATTTCGTAATCTGGAACAAGACTTTACAGGACCTGCAATTGCGTCGACGCCTTTCTGAATAATGAAAGGGTTGACCGTGGAGAAGTCGTGACCTTTGTCAGACCAAGAAACAACAAGGAACGTTGGCAACGATGGACGAACTGTCTGTGGCTGAGACTCATTGAACTTACACTTGTGAGCAGACATAGTAGAAGATGAGGAAACCATTGCGGAAGTATCCTCCATGATTACCGGCGTCTCTGATGGCGCGCTCCTCCCTCGTGGGGGCCCTCTCTGAGGGCACTCCCGACTTAGGTGATTGTTCACACACCAGGTCACACCTACCGAGAAACAGATGGAGGGACCAATCGGCACTTTTGGAAGGTATCAGCTCGGGTAATCACTCCTCCTTGGGCCTGGCCGTTACCATGGGGTATGTACGTGTCTTACCTGTCTACCCAGGTCGGGGAATTACGCGTTACCCCGTCACCGGCTGTGCATGGAAATCCGTGGGTTGGCCTTCAGACACGCACAGGGAGGAAAAAAGATAAAGGGAAAAACAAAGAAAGGGAAAGGAAAGAAGAGAGGTCTCAAACGCCGCAGCTGAGAAAAGGGGAAAGAGAAGAGTTAAGGAAAAGAGAAGGACAAAGGAAGGACGAAGATTTGCAAGCAGAGAAAGCGAAGAATGTGTTACATTTTCCAGCGTCCGTCTCCAGACGTAGGCACAAAACATACTCCCAGAGGGGGAGAAAGGGAAGGAAAGAGGCGGAGGTGAGGGGGGGTCGAAGATGGGGGATGGGGAAGGAATGCGGAAAAGGAAGGTATGCAACCCAGAAAGGCAGGAGGGCCACATTAGCTCGGGGTCCCGTGCTCGCTATGCATGTATCCACAAAAGAGTTGTGGACCCCCTGGGGGGAGGTATGGAAATGGGAGGCTGGCAAAGCTCATAGGTGACAGTGTAGTGGGTGGTTGTGGGTCCACTCATGGAAAAATTCCTGTAGTAGTTGGTGTTAGAGGTGCAACCTTTTTAGATTGAAGTCAGCTGATAAGTTATCTGCATAAAGGCTCTAACAAAGCGTTCACCTTCTGAAGACGACATGTTTCCAAGCAAAAAAGGAATTAGCATATTTCTTCAAATTATAATAGGTGTTAGAGATAAAGTTAGTAACCCGCTTATGTACACATAAAAAAAAGTTTTGCATCACCCCAGTTCCCAGAACTCCTAAAGATAGACGTCGACTGTGGACATTGTAACACACAGTCCCTTTGACTGTTCAGAGATGTCACTAAACCCAAACAAAGACGTAAACAAACATGCTTGAGCAGCGCGTATTAGAAGGAGGGTATCCGACAGGCGATCAGTTCCAGTCATTCCACCAGGAAGGAGGTACAAGGCTCGTGTTGTCCATAGTTAAACCATCCCTGACGGTCAATACCGCAGTTCCATCACGACCGCCAGGAAGGGCTCTCAACAAGGAAAGTGTAAGGTATTGCGGAGTGAACCAAAGCGATGTTGTTCGGACATGGAGGAGATACAGAGAGACAGGAACTGTCGATAACATGCCTCGCACAGGCCGCACAAGGTCTACTATTACAATGGATGACCGCTACCTACGGATGTCTAGGGGAAAGAAAACTTGGAGGAACACTGACAACAACGCAACCGTGTTGAATAATGCTTTTCGTGCAGCCACAGGACGTCGTGTTACGACTCAAACTGTGCGCAAAAGGCTGCATGACGCGCAACTTCACTCCGTACGCCCATGGTGAGGTCCATATTTGCAGGCACGACACCATGCAGATGGGACCAACAACATTGCGAATGTACCGCTCAGGATAGGCATCACGATCACTTCACCGATGAGTGTCACATATTTCTTCAACCAGACCATCGTCAGAGACGTGTTTGGAGGCAAACCGGTCATGCTGAACGCCTTAGACACACTGTCCAGCTAGTGCAGAAAGGTGGAGGCTCCCTGCTGTTTCGGGGTGGCATTGCGTGGGGTCAATGTACGCCGCTGGTGGTCACGGAAGGTGCCGTAACGGCTGTACGATACGTGAATGCCATCCTCCGATCGATAGTGCAACCATATCGGTAGCATATTGGAAAAGCATTCGTCTTCCTGAACGACAATTCGCTCCCCATCCTGCATATCTTGTGAAAGACTTATTGGTATATCGGAGCGCCACTTAAACAATTTGACAATTCTAAGGCTTCCTTTACCAGGATACAGATTAGCTGGCTGCAAGAGGTTCCTTGCGGGGTGGGGGAATGTCAAAGTACGTAAAAAACAGTATTCCATTTGAGTCCATAGACGTATAATGGCACTCCACTGAACAGATATTTGAATGCTGTGCAGGGGTAGTTGAATTTAATGAAACTGAACTTTTAATTGTTGTTGTTTGTAGGTCCCCTAACTCTGATTTAAGAGTATTTCTGCTCCAGCTGGAGAGGCTTCGTGATTCACTTCACAGGAAGTACAAGAAATTAGTTATGTGTGATGACTTCAATATACACTAAGTGATGAAACTATCAGGACACGTGGCTGAAAATGACTTACAAGTTCGTGGCGCCCTCCATCGGTAATGGTGGAATTCAATACGGTGTTGGCTCACCCTTAACCTTGATGACAGCTTCAACCCTCCCAAGAATACGTTCAATCAGGTGCTGGAAGGTTTCTTGGGGAGTGCTGAACTGAGTATAGGTATCGATGTCGGACGGTGAGGCGTGGCATGTAGTCGGCGATCCAAAACATCCTTATGGTGTTCTATAGGACTCAGATCAGGACTCTGTGCAGGCCAGTCTATTGCAGGGATGTTCCTGTCGTGTAACCACTCCGCCACAGGCCATGAATTATGAACAGGTGATCGATCACGTTGAAAGTGATCAACAGTCTTCAACAGTGGGAAGCAAGAAGGTGCTTAAAACGTTAATGTAGGTCTGTTCTGTGATAATGTCACGCAAAGGGGTGCAATCTCACTCCATGAAAAACAAGACCACACCATAACACCACCGCCTCCGAATTTTACTATTGGCACTAAACAAGCTGTCAGATGACGTTCACCGGGAAATCGCCATACACTCACCGTGACATCGGATCGCCACACTGCGTAAAGTGATTCGTAACTCCACACAACGTTTTCCCACTGTTTAATCGTCCAGTGTTTGCTCTCCTTACGCCAAACGAGGCGTCGTTTGGCATTTACCGTGGAGCGCCCCATTCTGCTCTCTCACGATGTCTAATGTCTACTGAGGTCATTGATATGGAGTACCTGTGCAGTAGATGGCAGCACGATGCATCTAATATGGAAAACGTATGGTTTTAGGGGTGTCCGGATACTTTTGATCACATAGTGCAAAGTTGTTAGATGACGGTATAAGGAAAAGGATGTTGACAGATCTCCTAAATTCATATGATCTGATGCAGACTGTGTTTTTTTCCAGCTAGGGTGCAGGGAAAGTTGCACAGCCATTGACAATATTTTTAATTCTTCATTACTATATTAGCAATCTCTTAGTACAAGAATGAATAGCCTTTCAGATCATGATGCTCAGATTTTAACACTAAAAAGCTTTTTTACTCAAACAAACGTCACATATAAGTACAAAATATGTAGGAAAGATAATCCAACAGCAATAGAGAGTTTTTTTATACCTAGTCAAAGAACAAGAGTGGCAGGATGTTTATAGTGCCGAGAACATCGATGACAAATATAATGCTTTCCTTAACACATTATCATGCTGTTTGATAGTTGCTTTCCATTAGAACGTTGTAAACGGGATGCTGTCAGTAAACGGTAGCCCGGATGGCTGACTAGTGGAATAAGGATATCATGTAGAACGAAGTGGGAATTATATCAAAATGTTAGAAGTAGTCACAATAAAGCTACAGTAGCCCATTACAAATAGTACTGTAAGGTGCTTAAAAATGTTATTAGGAAGGAAAAGAGTATGAAGTATGCAAATAGAATAGCTAGTTCACTGGATAATGTAAAAACCATATGGTCAGTTGTGAAGGAAGTGTCTGGTGAGCAGCACAAGGTTGGCGATATAAAATTAGTTCGTAGTAAAAATATTTCTGTTACTGATAAATCAGATACATGTACAGTATTTAACAATCATTTTCTGAGAATTGCTGATGAATTAAATAAAAATTTAGTTTCTACAGGGAATCATATAACTCTTGTCAAATACGTTTCCGAGATTGATTTCAGAAATACTCCTCTATGATACAGACAAGGGGGAGATTGGGTCAATAATTAAATCACTGAAGTCTAAGGATTCTCATGGATATGATGGAGTGCCTAGCAGAGTATTAAAGTACTGTGCTGCATACGTTAGCCCTGTATTTAGCCATATTTGTAATTTCTCCTTTACGAATGGTCGGTTTCCTGAACGATTAAAGAACTCAGTAGTATAGCCGCTTTATAAAAACGGACAAAGGGATAATGCAGACTATTTTAGATCTATTTCTATGCCATCCGTGTTTGCTAACAGTTACTGAAAAGGCTATGTACGTAGGGATAATTGATCATTTTGTGTCACACAATTTGCTATCAAACGTACAGTTCGGCCTTAGAAGTCGTTTAACAATTGGAAATGCTATATTCGCTTTTCTATGTGAGGTACTGGATGGGTTAAACCAAAGGTTTCGAACGATAGCCAATTTCTTTGATTTAACTAAGGCGTTGGATTGTGTTGCTCACAAAATATTGCGTAACTAGTTGAACCATTACGGAATACGGGGAGTAGCTCACAATTGGTTCACCTCTTACTTTAGCAACAGACAGCAAAAAGTCATTATTTACAGTGTGGAGAATAGCTGTGATGTGGGGTCTGAGTGGGGTTCAGTCAAGTGGGGGGGTGCCCCAGGGATCAGTGTTTTACCCACTCCGGTTACTTATTAATGCAGATTATATGTCCTCTAGTATTAAGGGTAACTCTAAAATATTTCTGTTTGGTGCTGACACTAGCTTCGTAGTAAAGGATGTTGTGTGCAACATTGAGTCAGTTTCAAATAGTGCAGTTCATGACATAAGTTAATGGCTTGTAGATAATAAACTAATGCTAAATCACAGTAAGACTCAGGTTTTACAGTTTCTAACACATAATTCAACGAAACCTGACATTTTAATTTCACACAATTGGCGTATGATTAGTGAAACTGAACAGTTCAAATTTCTAAATGTTCAAATAGATAGTAAACTGTTGTGTAAAGCCCACGTTCAGGATCTTGTTCAAGTACTTAATGCTGCCATTTTTACTATTCGAACGGTATCTGTGCTGAGTGATTGTTCGACGCGAAAATTAGTCTATTTTGCTTATTTTTATTCGCTTATGTCGTATGTTATTATATTTTGGGGTAAGTCTTCCCATTCTAAAGGAATATTTTGGGCTCAGAAACGGGCGTTTCAGACAATAAGAGGTGTAAGTTCACGAACCTCTTGTCGACCCCTGTTCGTGAGTCTAGGTATTTTGACATTGGCCTCTCAATATATACATTCCTTACTGTCATTTCTTGTTAACAACATTAGCTTACTCCCCAGAATAAGCAGCTTTCACTCATTTAATACTCGGCAGAAATCCCACCTGTATTTGGATCTGACTTCTTTAACTCTTGTGCAGAAAGGTGTGCAGTATACTGCTGCATCCATTTTCAACAAGCTACCACTAAAATTCATAAATCTTAGCAGTAACCCAAGCGCTTTCAAATCGAAACTGAAGAGTTTCCTCATAGGTCACTCCTTCTATTCTCTCGAGAAGTTCCTTGAAAAAGTAAGCTGATTCTTGTTATATTGTTGATTGGGTTTACTTAAACTCATGGACTGACTTTTTCGGTTTCATAAACATTTTATTTTTATACTTGAAAAAAGAGACAGCATTGGTCGTATATTTTTTACTATCGCAAAATCGATTTTCTGTCACTGAGTGACCATCTTCAGTGCTATATTGTATAACTTAAATTAGGATGCACTGTTGTCACTAAGCTTACGGCAATCACTATGTGTTTGCCGTAAGCTTAGTGACAACAGTGCATCCTAATTTAAGTTATACAATATAGCACTGAAGATGGTCACTCAGTGACAGAAAATCGATTTTGCGATAGTAAAAAATATACGACCAATGCTGTCTCTTTTTTCAAGTATACCTGTTATCTGGTCGTAGTGCACAGGACAACATGGAGTCGCCAATCAATTTTATTTTTATCTGTTATTACCTTTATGTTGTAATTTCATGTATTGGAACGTTGCATGACCTTGGAGATTTGGGATTAGCCGAGCGGTCTAAGGCGCTGCAGTGAGGGACTGTACGGCTGGTCCCGGTGGAGGTTCGAGTCCTCCCTCGGGCATGGGTGTGCGTGTGTTTGGCCTTAGGATAATTTAGGTTACGTAGTTTATAAGCTTAGGGACTGATGACCTTAGCAGTTAAGTCCCATACGATTTGACACACATTTGAACCTTGGAGATTTGCCCCGTAATTTGGTCCTACGGAACTTGACGTGTAAATAAAAAATAAACAAATCATGCTTTCCGGACGCACCTACAAACCTCGTGACAGAGTATTCCCCGGCATCATATTCACCTCGCTCTTTCATTCCATGCCACGACATCTAGCGGCTCTGATTGCAGCACGTGTGGCGTTACTCTGTACTGATTTCCCCAGTCACGTAGCTAGTACAGGTGTGTAAATCTAATCATTCGCGTCCCTAATTGGGAGACTAAATTTCACTGTGATCACATCTCTCGGCCTTGGTGTTTCACTTTCTTCGAACAATAGCGTAGTTTCAGCAAAATAATCCAGGTCTGAAAAGAGATGCTACTTTGAGCAGATTACGGTGAGTGCTAGGAGGCGTGACGCTGGTGAGGTAATTGAAACGTGACAAGGGGCCGTCGCGACGGCGACGCCAGGGGCCACGACTGAGAGCGAGCGCTGCCTCTCGCCGGCAAAGTCAAGGGTCCGCCCCGCCAGGGCACGGCGGACCGCCACTTGCGCGATCCGATCTGCGCGACCTTTCTTCCCACGCCGCTATCGGAAGAAGAAAGGTGGTCGTGGCATTCCACGCTGATGAGGAAACCTCAGCTAAAATGCTCCGGTGCCATTAAGTTCCTGGTCCTCTCTCTCTCTCTCTCACTCTCGATCTTTTTTTTTTTTATCGATTCCTCTTGTACCGGTTTCATAACAGGGTACTTAAGTCCACTTGTTTCATAACAAGGTACTTAAGACCACTTGTTTCGTGGAATATCTCAGGAATGCGGCGCTGTGCTGCTAACAATGACTTGGCGACAGTCCACCACGCGGCGATGGGCGTTGGTGGAGTCACGTCGACCTTGGCCTCCTGAACACGTCACAGCTCTTACCTGTCTGCCCTGGGGAATGGAAGTCAGGCAACGTGACAGGACGGCAGCGCAGCCAGAAAGTCAGCTGTCGAGGTTTCTTGCTTCTGTGAGTATCAGAAAGTATGTCTTGAAGTGAATCTGTGAAGGGTGTGAAAATTTCTTTTGTTGTTATTCTGGTAGATTATGTACTGATACGTACCTTTCTGGTGGACTGCACGTCTGTGCCTACTGAATAGGTCCTTGATCGAAATGGTTCAAATGGCTCTGAGCACTATGGAACTTAACATCTGAGGTCATCAGTCACCTAGAACTTAGAACTACTTAAACCCAACTAACCTAATGACATCACACACATCCATACCCGAGGCACCCGAAAATAAAAAATTAAACTTTTCCCTCGAGGAAAGACTTGAATCAAGGACCTTTCGTTCCGCAGCTGCTCACGCTAACCACGGGACCACGGCGCTACTGAGCTCAATCTGTCCTTGATGCTGCCTATCTTGCGCATGGACTGCTCAGTTTGAATATTTTGCTTGTTTTTTTCATAGTTCCACACACCTTCTTCCAGTTTTCTCGATTGATCTGTGTTCAGTTTTTCAAGGCCTATCCACTGTGCCAAGTTATAACTAAATCTGAGGGGGGTGCGATGGGGAGGTTCCCTTGTTAGAAACGCTGCACAAAACGCAACATCATATCACACAATAATAACAGTAAAAATGTTGGAAACTGCATATGGTGGATTCTAGTGCGCATTCATTCATGCGATTCTAAGATTAGTCACTAGACAGGAACACTGAGCAGCAAACATCATGCATTTCTACCTACGTTATTTTACAGGTTCAACACTCTCCTCTACTTCCAAAGAAAGTAAAAAATGTCCTTAATTATTTGTATTCGTAAGGGTTTCTTCCTTTCGAGCAATAGTTTCAAACGTTACTTCATATTCAGAGAGTTATATCGTTACACTGTATTTATGCCTACATCAAAAAACGAAACAAATTCTCAGTGAGACTTGACAAACAACAGCATCTGTCCCACTATGAGACACTGTGACATACCACTTCTTCCAGGAGAGAGCTGTTGTCGTTTATCGCCTCCCAATCAAAATGTTTGCTGCCACAACTGAAAGCCAACTGCTGTTGCTACCTGAGGGGAAAAGCAAGAAGATGGCATTTGAACGTCCACCGATAACAAAAAGAAATCGACTACTGAGCAGTTTTGTTAGCAAGTAATTGGACATACCACGTATTCACTTGAGGCTGGCTACGTAGACTTCCACCTTTCCTGTTCCCTGTCCAAATGTCTGCACGAGAAGTACTCCGGTAACAAGGATGCTTTTTAAAACTTAGTTTACGAGTTCGTGAACCAAAAACCCTCAGATTTCTTCATTTGTGCATTGTGGTTCAAAATGGTTCAAATGGCTCTGAGCACTATGGAACTTAACATCTGAGGTCATCAGTCCCCTAGAACTTAGAACTACTTAAACCTAACTAACCTAATGACATCACACACATCCATGCCCAAGGCAGGATTCGAACCTGCGATCGTAGCGGCCGCGCGGTTCCAGACTGACGCGCCTAGAACCGCTCGGCCACACCGGCCGGCCCCAAGTAGTGCCTTAACTGAACTACTTAGAAAGGCAACTTTGATTTTGAAAGCTTGTTACCGCACGAAACCATGAATAGAATATCAGTCAGCCACACACCTAAAAAAAAAAAGTCAGTGCATCATTACATTTTCAAACAACAGTGCGAAAAACCCTCTGCTTAAAGTAATTATAGAGCGTAAAACAAACATTAGTTCTCAAAGTGTAGATCTGGGATTTGGAAGAAGTGGTTGAAAAAAAGCAGAAGGGAACAATGTGTGCACTTCACAGACGCCACATTCTTACATTCAAAATCACTGTCGCAATGAAGCAGTCCAATATCAAAAGTCACACTAATTACTGTTTCAAATGATGTCATGGGTGTGTCCACAACATAACCTGCCTTTTGCTATAGTATTTTGCAATATAGTCTTAAACTTTGGTGCAGAAAATTGACTGTAAATCACAGAGTGAAGTTTGATGATGAAATAAGATAATGTATCTTCACTTGTGGTTTGGGACGTTGTAGTCGTAAAAATTCAGCAGCCCTTGCGATACGGAGCTGATATTGCCGAAAAAAGGAAACATTAAGTGGTTGGCAATATTTTGTTGTTTTCGGTGACAATATCTCCAGCATAAAAGATTTGTGTGGAAAACTTGCATCCAGAAGGGTGCGATCTGTATGATCTGATCGGGAATCACTCAGGAACAGGCTGCTATTCATTTGTTACATGTTCGCCAAAGACTGAACTCAGAAAATGTTTCATTTGTTCTTTAGTCATTTTTCAACTTTTGCTTTCCTCCACAAGAATGTTTCGTGAACTTGTTGTTTCAAGTTTCTTTGAAATATCTGGGACGAAAGTGCCTTATGCCTCTTGAAAACAGGGGTACAACTTGTATCTATTCTGCCTGTCATTGATAAAACTACATCCGCTGTGTAGCTGCGTGTAGAGCTATGTACAGGCTGCAACACACTAGCTGAAGTTTTCTCTCCTCTGTGAGACAATGTTGATGAAGACGTTTCATACTGGAACTGACTCTGGTCACTGTTCCAAACATTTCCTTTCTCCACATCCTGTTCTGTCATAAACATGTTCAGTTCCTCCACAAACTGTTGTGCCTTCGAAGTTACCATTATTATCTTCTATGTCCTTACGTGTGACAAATGTGCTAATATGCCTGGTTGAGATGTTATATTCAGCCTTAAGACTGTCGATAAAAGAAATCGAAGCTTTGAAATTGTCCAAGCCAACCATTTTAGATGCTGCTAGTCAACAGTGAACAGTAGATCCCTACATCCTTGCTGTATCGAACTGCGATATGACATGCTCTTTTATAGTTTGTAATTAACACAGTGTTTTCTTTGAAACGAGCACCTGCTCTCCTTTTGGTAGACCATCATTTAGAAATAATCTACAATTTCATTTACTTTTAATACAATCGCAGCACCTCATTAGTTTATAGGAGTTGAAGCCATGATTGTAATAGTCTTCATAAATGTTCTCTAGTATGTTGTCATCAATATCTTCTGACATACTGGGCCTTGAATGTATGGACGGAGATTGTTCCTGCTCGCTTTGACTTGACTGTTGCTGTTGCTCTCGAGATGGACATCGTGTACTGCTTGAACTTCCATCTTCAGGTTTAGGTTCTTCCTGTCCCTGAAGATAAGTATATCCCTTCAGCGTAATGTCTTGTATTTTCTTGTCATCTCTATTATATTTCTCGATTATTATAGTGTATAATACGCCCTCGAACTCTCTATCCTCGGCCCCGATTTCGTTTCCATATTCTGTACATCGCAACTTTGTCCCTAGTATTTGGACCACATTCATGGGATTAATTCTCTCTGTGATATCACCGTACACATTTTACGCAGTAGCCCGCATGCGAACATTATACGAGAGACATTCTTACTGCAGCTATACCGTTCATACAACTCGAGCACTTGTTAGAGCATCTACAGCATGCCACCCTATGATGGCGCTAGCAGACAAGTAAGGAGTTTTGCGTGGATCTGATATGGACCAGTGTTCTTTTTATCATCGAGTATTAGTCTATTTTCGTGCTGTTCCGGGCTTTCGACGTCAATGGTATTCTTGTTAGTGCAGGCAGGTACGACGTAGACTTTTATTCGTGTTTTAGTGTGACGGACCACAAAGGGTTCAGTTTTTGTCCAAATTTAAATAATTAATGTAAAGAGGACGACGATAATGATTCCTGTCCATTTTGCACATGTTTATCTTTATTTACGTTGCAATGAAAACAAGTAATATGTTAAGATATAATTATTTTGCAATGGAGAGTAGAAAAGGGTTACGGATATGAAGATGACAGCCAAAGTCGAAAAAATTAGCTTCCAGATTGTGTGTGTGTGTGCGCGCGCGCACACACATACACACACACACACACACACACACACAGAGAGAGAGAGAGAGAGAGAGAGAGAGAGAGAGAGAGAGAATTTACTGTCACCTCTCCCCACTATGGTCGGATGACCTATGGCTGACCTGCCACGTCTGACTTGGTCATCTCCCCTATTAAGTTTGATGGGAACGTTCTGGATTACGTATGTGTAGTTATTCGTTTGCATAGAGTAGTAGTTTCATTCCTTAGTATTAAGATTTTCGTGTATACTGAGGGTTGAAATCAGTGCCCACTTTCAGTACAAAGTACCACAGTTTGTCAACGACGGTTGTAGATACTTTCGAGGTCGAGGAACCAGCAGATTTGGAAAATTAATCCACTCATTGCTACGACAAAGGTAAACGTACTCTTTTCGTGCGGACAATCACGGCTGCTGCTATAATTACTAGTGAGCGTACTGTGCAGCCACTGCCATTGCATAAAAGCCGTCACCGCTGGGAGGCACCGCCTTATCTGTTACAGGTAAGTCCAAAAATTAAGATGGTTAGTAAGTTCCCTCTTAGCAATTTACAAAATAATTCTCTGAATGAATTTTCGTTTCTACTGACTGGATCTTAGTGTCAGCGTTCTGATTTCAGTTTCACGTACCACTTAACCTTATATTTTCAGATACAGTTAGTATCGAAGAGACTAACTCACAATGTGCATATAATACGGATATATCATAGTACAGAATCAGTACTCAGAGTATTTACATTAAATTCTTTTTCTTCGAGTTACAAGCGCCAAAATTTTCGATCTGTAAACAGCTACATATGTCCTTATAGTCCTACTACTCTTTTTTATATGAATTTTGATGTTCTTGTGGTAGCTCTTGTGTGTGTCTGTTTCTGATGATGCCTACGTCGAAGGCTGTGCCGCATGTTGACCTCCTATGTTCGCCATGTAGAGCTCCCCATGAGGTCGCTCGTATTCAGCGAGAGTATAGTAGATTGTTCACAAAATTGCAACGTTCAGAGAATACGATCTATTTGAAATCGGATGCTACTTTGTGACACAAGCGTTTGTTTACACCGTTTATGTTGTTTCTGCACTGGGTATGGCGAAATTCTCTTTACAGACGTAGTACCTTACAGTGGTGACCAAAATGGTAAAATGTGGCATGGGAACTCATGTCCGGAAACGGTACGTTTTCCCGCTGCACGCAAAATACAGCATACGTTTAAATCGCCTGCCTTTTCGGCTGTCATGACTATGGTATCACGTATGTCAGTCACCGCTCAGCTGATGATGCTTCATACCCACTATAGGTTTGTGTATGCCATTCAGTTGAGAATGTAATCTACCCGGAGAGATTTGTGCCTGAAGTTATTCCTATTGTCTTTGTTCATGCTGTGCTACTGTACCCGCCCAGAATGGGCTGTACTATCTGTTGTGTTTGTGGCTTTCGTTCGTACCGTACTACTGTACAATAATAATAATTGACTACAGTGCAGACTGCAAACTGTGCGCACAATTCATTTATAGTGTGTCGATGTGGGCCATGATGAACTACACGTTTGCGGAATACGCCAAAGTGACGCTACCGTACGGCAAAGCTAGGAGCAATGGGAGGCCTGCCCGTCAGTTGAATGCTGTGCGTTTCCCACACCGCCAGACACCTTCGCACTTCCTCTTTACTACGCGGTACCAGCGGGTCTCGGAGCCGCTTACATTCATCACCAGCAGAACCGACTATCCTGCTCAACGACGCTGCTGTGTTTGGCGAGGCCGTTCTCCAAGAAGGGAAGAGGACGCGACGACGAGTGCCACAAACGTAGCAGGTAGACCGAGTCCGGATCACCAAACTGTCTGACGTGTTCCGCATGGGCAGCAGCTAAACACATACAACCTCTGTAAGGTACTGGCAATGTAGTCACACGATTTTTGCGTCACGAGGCCACTTCTGCAGGTGGTTCTCGCACCGTCGTTTGTGCGAACCCGAATTCCCACGGCGGATACTTTTCACGGATAAAGCCAAGTTTACTAGGAAAGCTGTTCTCAATTTCTGCAAGAGTTATGTGAGGGCAGATGAAAACCTGCATACTTCGCCCTGCTTCCTCCCCTTCCCACCCTGCGGTGTGGGTTTCAGGAACGATGATACCGTCTGAACATTTTGGCAGGTGTCCTGGATAGACGTGAGACTGGGTCGTACTTTCTGCCGCCACATCTCACGGGTGTCACTTACTTGCAATGACTTGATAGCAGACTGCATGGGATCATAAATGTTGTGCCAGTGCAAGAGCATCTGAAGATGTGGATCCAGCACGATGGCACACCACCTCATTTTTCACATGTGGTGCAATACCATATGGATCAACGGTTTGGGCAGCAGTGGATAGGTCTAGGTCACGGTGGCCGGATTGCTTGGCCTGCACGCTCTCCGACTTGAACCCACTAGGTTACTACCTGTGGAGTCACATGAAATCCTTGATTTACGAGATCCCTCTTGCATCTCAGGAAAACCTGCTGGCTCGGTTTATGGTTGTGGTGGGTGCTGGGGGACCTACTGGCGTGGGTTATGGTTGCGACAGAGTCTGGAAGACCTGGGACGGAGGTACCGTATCTGTGTTGACATCCGTGATCATCGAGGCCTACTTGCAAGTGGACTCAGACAAGAAACAACTGGAATCATACAGCGAGGTATGTTTTGATATTTTGCGTATAGTGGGAAAAACGGTACGTTTTCGGACGTGAGTTCCTATGCTAAACTTAACCATCTTGGTCTACACTAGAAGTCCTCAAACCCTGTAAAGCGTCTGAGGGAACTTGTTCGTCTCATCAGTTAACACAGACAATCATTTCAACTGAGGTGAGTAGTATGATTTACATAAAATATGAAATACGTGGTTTTGCTTTTGTGACCTTTTTTTCCCTTCCCTTACGAAAACGCTATAATGGTTTATTCAATTCCCTAAGAGTCTCACAATACGTAGAAGTTGATCGTTTGATCTTGAGAGATGACATTGAATAGATTAACCATTTCATAGTCCCAGAAGACTGTAGCCATGATTTTACCAGCGGAGAATACATTAATGAAAATCTTCTTCGATAGAAATGTCGTGTGCTGGCAGTACGTGAACTGTCGTAAAGTTTCAGGCTCAAAGTGGCGAATCCATGTTTTATCACCTGTGACAATGGTTGACAGGCCACCAGCAGCTTCACAACGAGTGAGAAATTAAGCACAAGTTCGTTTTTTCCTCTTCATGCTTTTCTTTTGTGGAGGAACCAAGCGGGCGAACAATTTGTCAGCACTAGCAACACAGATGCTAAACTGAGCACTGGGTTGCTTGGCTCGTTGATTACCTCGAATAAGAGGTAACGCTGTAGTAGTCAAAGATGTGTATGGTCGGGTATTCTAATATGATGTAGTCACCACGCAGTTATGGCTTAGTTACATCAGAACATGTTTTAGAACATGTCTTTAGTTGGCCGTCGGCAGCCCAAACAGGTAATCTAAGGACCAAAATGTTTTTTGATCTAATACGGAAACTATATAAATTTATTCTACACTTCCGTCTCCATGTTGTGTTGACGACAGACGCTTCTCCAAGCGATCTACCTTGCCTTTATACAGTGCCTGTTGTCCTCGACATTCTGCAAACGTTTTGCGTTGAAACAAATTCAATAATTGACCTTTGCTTGGAACACACATCAGTTTCAGGCACTATTCTGAAGATTTCGAGTTACTGGTAGTTACTGGAACTATGTGGGCCGGCCGGATTGGCCGAGCGGTTCTAGGCGCTACAGTCTGGAAGCGCGCGACCGCTACGGTTGGTTAGTTAGGTTTAAGTAGTTCTCAGTTCTAAGGGACTGATGAACTCAGAAGTTAAGTCCCATAGTTCTCAGAGCCGTTTGAACCAATTTGAACTATGTGGGATGACACGGGAATGTTTAAGGATGTCACAAACAATATTACAATTATATTAAACAAGTTATTCGAGAAAAGAAGTCTTACATTACTTATTGACCGTTCCTTGTATAACACTCACATAGTTTGTTGAAAGCGCTTGAATACATTTGTACGTAGTTGGTATACTTCCTTTCAGTGCCTTCTGCTACGAATTTTTTTACATTTGCTTTGAGACTGAGGAAATTTATTTGCATTTTGGTCGGTTAGCCATAGTTCATTGGTCAGTGCTACTGTTTGTTCCTCCAGCTGGTCTCTCAGATCAAGTACAGCATCCTTCAGGTACATAATAAATGGCCCCATACACACACACACACACACACACACACACACACACACACACACACACACACATTTGATTTTTGTTTGAAACATGGAGAGAATTTTTCTAGAAATAAATTATAGTAGTTCCAATCCCCGGCTCTTGCGGGAGGTTCTCCTTGGCTGTAAAGCAATAATGCCTTAACTGGTAATCCCCTCCACTTTATTTCCAGCTGGCAACCGCTCTGCCCCACTGCCAGCTAGTCTGGTAACTGGATGAAAAGAACCGTGACTCTATAATATGGCGGATGTCAAACAGATCGTTCTACTCCTCGAGGCAGCGAATGTAAATTACAAGGCTAAAACAATACTGACCATTTTCTCTCATTTCTTTCATCTACTGAAGATCCATAGAAAAGAGAAGGAAATAGGCAACACATGTCCGATCATTTCCATTGTTAAATATTGTGCAAGATGGCAGAACACTTAAGCTACTTAACTGTCATTTGGAAGAAACAGAGTTGAAATTATCGAGCGCTCTCCAACTCGGTTCTCTGTGCCATCCGTAAACCGATTCTAGCAACTAACGTGTTGGCCCCGTTTGAAAATATTACGAAACACTTCCTCCCCCCCCCCCCTCCCGCCCTCCACCTTCATGTGCTCTGTGTCCAACGTGGCCTAGAAGGTGTATGTTCTTCTGCAAATTGTACGCATTAGTATTCTACCTTGGGATTAATTATCATGCTTGTAGGAAAAATTTTCTTCATTTCATATAGATTTGTCTTCTTAAAACTACGGAGATTAAAGAATATACGTATCCTTCAGAGGATATTGTTCCCCTCGGCTGGAAGAAAAACCACCACACAGTCTCTTCGCCCTTTTATTATGGCACTAAATGCGAATTCCGTCACTGATAAAATTTAAACATAGACATCATGTTTCATATTCTACAAAAATATATGTAGTTCAGTTTACAGTACATAACACTCTTTTCCAGCTCTTACACACTTTATTTAACTAAATATGCTTCAAGTAGACTCTAGGGGTCTTTCCGGAGAGGCGGCGCAGTCGCAAAGCAGGGACTCCCATAGGGAAGGACAGCGGTTTAAATGTCAGGCTAATCATTTAGATACAAATCTCCTGTCATTTTCTTAAACTGGCTAACGTAAACGCTGGTCTTCTTTGTGACATAACATTTGATTTCTTGGGGAATCCATACAAATTATAAAAATGTGTGTATTATTGTACTTATGTATGTTCCACATTTTCTCCTGAACCACTTGAGTGATTTCAACCATACTTGGTACACATATCATTTACTGTATGGATTGTCTCACCGTGCGAGTAAGAACCATCACCTATAAAAGGGGTGGGGGAAAGCAATGTAGCCCCCGACACGAGAGTATCCATACTTCAGTTAGCCAGAGTTTGACAATGAGAGCAGTTAGAGATTTGCAGTAGACATAACACATAATTTGAAATCTTTACGAAACCATTTTCGCTGATGACCCTCTTAAAATGACGAAAGGAAAGAAGTTCGTCGCTCACCACATTATCGCTGTTCATGCAGTAAAACTGCCACATGAAGATGGCTCTGAGCCAAATGGCTCTGAGCACTATGGGACTCAACTGCTGTGGTCATAAGTCCCCAAGAACTTAGAACTACTTAAACCTAACTGACCTAAGGACATCACACACATCCATGCCCGAGGCAGGATTCGAACCTGCGACCGTAGCGGTCGTGCGGTTCCAGACTGTAGCGCCTTTAACCGCTCGACCACTCCGGCGGGCTGCCACATGAAGCATGACGCTTTAATTTATTAGTTCTTTATTACTAACTACAGTATATTTGTGACACATTTTCGAGATAATATTCACTTATACCACCGAATGTACCAGAAAAATTACATCATTCTACGACACTTAGTTTAGGAGACATGACGTCATAAATACTGAATGCGTGTAAAACTACCGCATAGTGCGCGACGTTTAAATTTGTTACCTCGTTGTTACTAATCCTATTCGCAACACTTTTCGGAGAGAGTATCCACATCTGCTGCTAAATGTGCATAGAAAAATAAATTGTTGCACGACGCATGATTCAGGAGATAAGACATCATAAACACTTAGATGTATGAGAAACTACAGCATCATACATGACATTTTAATTTATTACTCCCTCACTGCTCACTCTTCTCGCAATACGTTTCACAGGGAGTGGGCACATATAACCTTGAATATGCCTGCAAAATTATATCATCGCACGACACATAGTTCAGGAGATACGTCGTAAATGCTGAGCTGTGTGTGAATGAAACTACACGGCGAAACATGTCAAAAATGTGAGAATGTGCTGTGGCGGGCAATTACAAGGGTGAAAAGCTCATCCTAAATAATGGGAATATTTCAGTCAAATTTTGTACACATATTAGATCCATCTGAAGAGAAATGATGTCGGAGTAAGATCCACCAGCCTCCTATTGGGGTGAGTGTGATAACGTGGAGAAAGAAGGGAGGATGAAGAGATGGCTAGACAGCGTGGGGAAAAGAGGAGGTAGGTACAGAAACGAGGATCACCAAAATTATGATGACTGTTAAGAGGCTCCTTAGTTTCGAAATAGACGTCAGGAGTGTAGTGATACTTTCCTCGAGGTAGTTGGCAGTTAGGGTCAAGACAACTTAACTGATTTGGAGAATTCTCTCAGAACTCGCTTGTAAGATGCACACACCTTTTTTGAAGGAATGGCCGTTTAGGGCTGATAGTATCTCATTTTGTTGCTAGTTCGGAATTTTGAAACAAAACCCAACAGAGTCACTTAGGCTCACATTTTGCGGCGTCCTGGAACAGTGAGCACATGACTTAGTCAGAGTCCATCATTGAGGACCTCGTAGTAGGCTCCATATTGGCGAAAATCTGGTTCTGACGCCTCAAGCACTTAAAGTAGCAGGGAGAGGCTGTGAAAGTCGAGTATGCCGTTTACTATTCGCGAAATGTACGTAGTCTACGGGATTCACGCTATCGGAAAACAACCGCCGGCACAAATCGACGCGACGCTGCGGCCTACAGGCCAGGCAACACGCCACCATGACCCACAGTTCCTCCTCATTGATACTACTTCCCTCTCTCACTCGTCTGAACCCTATAACGGCTTTCTTGACATAATTTTGGGACTTTAATTTCTGACTGATGCTGTGTCATATGTGAAATCTGATACGGAATACAATTGCAATCTTTCCTCTCGATTTCCATATGTGTTCGTAAAATTTAAATGCAGAATAAATTTCAATGAATGACTGAAATGTTGGCAATTATTATTATTGCATTACGGTACTCCCTGTTCACCTATGTACCCATGTTGATTAATCGATACTGAAACTGACTATTTAGTTCATACCTGTAACAAGAAAGAATATGGTCAGATGTGTCTGAGGTCACAATGTGCAGCGTCACTTCCTTTGGGTTTCACTTTGCGAAAATGGTGGACGGGCGAGTTGATACTGCCTTTCACCTTCATCATCTTTCTCCCCCAGACCGAGCTTGTGCTTGCACTCTAAAGACCTCGTCGCTGATGGTATGTTGAACTTCAGTCATCCAGAGTTGATTGAACTGAATCCATTACATTTAAAACAATAAAACAAATTCATGGAAAAAAATTTAAATTTGTGATAAGTTCCTATGGGACCAAACTGCTGAGGTCATCGGCCCCTAGGTTTACACACTGCTTAATCTAACTTAAACTAACTTAGGCTAAGGACAACAGAGACACCTATGCCCGAGGGAGGACTCGAACCTAGGACGGAGGACGGGGGGAGCCGCGCGAACCGTGGCAAGGCGCCGGAGACCACGCGGCTATCCCGCGCAGCTTAATTTCATGGATGCTACTTATACAGAATTCTGCGAGCAGAATAGAATATAGAATCAATCTCCTGATTTTCTTCATTTTCAATTCAATACAAAAAAAGTAAAAGGTAAACAAAAAGAAATAAACGTACACTTAAAAGGCGATTCAGATGTGGACAGACCTGTGCCCCTCTTTTTAGAAGCACTGCACATTGAAACGTGGCAAAAAAACTGACAGTTTCGCTGACTTTCACATTATCAGTACACACAGTATTCGTTTATTTTTATTATACTTTATCCGGAAGTGGTTGTCAATATATGAAATACTTTATGGGACTTTATTTGTTGAGACATATTTTCGGCTGGAGCAGCAATTTCACGGACAGACAGCAGATCAAAGCGTGCCGAAAGGCGCCGTTAACTTAACACAGATTGTAAAAAGTGACGTCGACTCCTGGTAGGAGAGCGTTAGCTGAAGGCAGTTGTGTGTTCGGAACAGTGTGGAGGGACGCCCGTCGCGAGTCGACACAACGCGGCCAGCACTTAACTTCGCTGCCGTCCGGACGGCCGTACGGGAGTCGTTGGAATCCTACACAAAATGACCGCCACTCCCACCTTCCTAAAGATTTTTTCTGCCGTGAGGGCGTTGTTAAGTACATTAAAGGTCCCGGAAGGCGGCCAATAGTGAACCTTGGGCGGAGAATGCAGAGGAGACAGCGCCAGCCTGTCGATAGGAGAGCAATACGGCAGAACACAGCGGGCGAAGTGTGAATGTGAGACTGCAACGTTCTCGTCCCAATATATATATATATATATATATATATATATATATATATATATATATATATATATATATACTCCTGGAAATTGAAATAAGAACACCGTGAATTCATTGTCCCAGGAAGGGGAAACTTTATTGACACATTCCTGGGGTCAGATACATCACATGATCACACTGACAGAACCACAGGCACATAGACACAGGCAACAGAGCATGCACAATGTCGGCACTAGTACAGTGTATATGCACCTTTCGCAGCAATGCAGGCTGCTATTCTCCCATGGAGACGATCGTAGAGATGCTGGATGTAGTCCTGTGGAACGGCTTGCCATGCCATTTCCACCTGGCGCCTCAGTTGGACCAGCGTTCGTGCTGGACGTGCAGACCGCGTGAGACGACGCTTCATCCAGTCCCAAACATGCTCAATGCGGGACAGATCCGGAGATCTTGCTGGCCAGGGTAGTTGACTTACACCTTCTAGAGCACGTTGGGTGGCACGGGATACATGCGGACGTGCATTGTCCTGTTGGAACAGCAAGTTCCCTTGCCGGTCTAGGAATGGTAGAACGATGGGTTCGATGACGGTTTGGATGTACCGTGCACTATTCAGTGTCCCCTCGACGATCACCAGTGGTGTACGGCCAGTGTAGGAGATCGCTCCCCACACCATGATGCCGGGTGTTGGCCCTGTGTGCCTCGGTCGTATGCAATCCTGATTGTGGCGCTCACCTGCACGGCGCCAAACACGCATACGACCATCATTGGCACCAAGGCAGAAGCGACTCTCATCGCTGAAGACGACACGTCTCCATTCGTCCCTCCATTCACGCCTGTCGCGACACCACTGGAGGCGGGCTGCACGATGTTGGGGCGTGAGCGGAAGACGGCCTAACGGTGTGCGGGACCGTAGCCCAGCTTCATGGAGACGGTTGCGAATGGTCCTCGCCGATACCCCAGGAGCAACAGTGTCCCTAATTTGATGGGAAGTGGCGGTGCAGTCCCCTACGGCACTGCGTAGGATCCTACGGTCTTGGCGTGCATCCGTGCGTCGCTGCGGTCCGGTCCCAGGTCGACGGGCACGTGCACCTTCCGCCGACCACTGGCGACAACATCGATGTACTGTGGAGACCTCACGCCTCACGTGTTGAGCAATTCGGCGGTATGTCCACCCGGCCTCCCGCATGCCCACTATACGCCCTCGCTCAAAGTCCGTCAACTGCACATACGGTTCACGTCCACGCTGTCGCGGCATGCTACCAGTGTTAAAGACTGTGATGGAGCTCCGTTTGCCACGGCAAACTGGCTGACACTGACGGCGGCGGTGCACAAATGCTGCGCAGCTAGCGCCATTCGACGGTCAACACCGCGGTTCCTGGTGTGTCCGCTGTGCCGTGCGTGTGATCATTGCTTGTACAGCCCTCTCGCAGTGTCCGGAGCAAGTATGGTGGGTCTGACACACCGGTGTCAATGTGTTCTTTTTTCCATTTCCAGGAGTGTATATATATATAAAGCAGACAGGAATCCTATGAAGGTCATAGGAAACAATATGTTAACGCCCTCCTTTTAGGCACCGACAGGACTAATTTTATTGGTCAGTCTGCTCTGACGTAGTAGTTTTGGGAAATTATTGAGAAGTGGGAGGACACTCCAGGAGAATTGACACTTGTCATTGGATGATTGCTTGTGAGTGGCTAGAATTGTCTGTCGAAGAAGGGGAGAGTGTGGCAGTGGAAGACAAGAAGAACTAGGGTTTCACTTCATCCGCAGCTAGTGAGAGAATCACTTCACATTCTGCTCGCGTAATTCAGTGCGGAGAAATTGACATCTCACTAAGCAGCTGGGACTGGAGCGTGATGTAAGGTCAGCATTAGGTAGCTTTTCGTGATTCACAGGCATCACCCACAGTGGCCACTGACAGGAACACTGGTGGAGAACACAACAACGCTGTTAAAAGAAAAAAGGTAAGATCTGCAATCGACTTCGGCTTGTAGAGGTCGCAATAATAGGAGGAAGACGCCGTTCTGGTACGCATAATTTTACCACCTCAAATTTTGGCAACCACTGTCATCAGATCGTGATAACGCATCAGTATGCTGTTAACATGTTCATGTTATACTTCAATGTAACTACTGCATGGGTTTCGTATGAGGACTCAATAACTAAAAATAAAACGTATGGTAAAATTGGCTTTCATAGCATACGTTTCTCACCTGATCACAAAATTAAATTAGTGTCAGCATTCCACCATTCTTTTGAAGCTTGTGGGTCCATAATGTAGTGTTAATACAAAAGAACCTATCGTAAGACATGACAGTTTAGAGTCTTCATTGGGCATCTATATACCGATAAAGGTTAATTACGAAAACTCATAGGTAGTGAGGTAGGGTGTTTTTGGCGTACCGGTGCCAGGATAAGGACTATGATTGGAGACTTTGTGATATAGACAGGAATAAAATCTTGGACGTCTCGCGTGTGTGTGGAGACTTTGTGATATAGACAGGAATAAAATCTTCGACGTCTCGCGTGTGTGTGGATCTTGCTCCACATCCTATCGATCTATCAGCGTTGGTACAGCGACGAAATCATTTTCGATGATTTTAACAATATTTTATGTACCTGTACGTGAGTTGTTTGGAATTCGTGTTTAAACTAAGACTAGAAGTCAGAAGAGAGCAGCTAGGGCGTGACTTCAGTTAACAGAAATTTAGAATATGGAGAGAGATCAAGATAGGGAATTATCAGGTAGGGGAAGGAGCGGATAACGTTTCCCACAGAACGGACAATTGAGGCTCCATCCTTGGTGCAAACTGAATAGACGATGAATTTCGAATCAGAGGGTAAGAGGATGAGATATTACTGGATAGAAGGGAGTAGCAGGGCAGATTCACCACTGCAGACTCATTCTCAATGGAGTTCAGGAGCGTCAACTCCCAGCAGAACAGATGAGCAAAGGCACTCAGAACTTTCTCTATTGCAATTTCTGCAAAAAATGGAACAGAACAATGAGCAGCGAGAACGGAAATGTTACGCGCAATGAAGGTAATTAGGAAAGAGGTAAAGGAAAAATGGGATGTTCTGAGTGAAAATGTGACAGATGTGAAAGGATTAGCGACTGGAGCGAAGGGTAAGGTTAAGGAAGTCAAGAAGGTAGCTCAAGCAGCTGAACAGCTAGCAGAAGACATAGAGAAAGCACAAGAAGGTATAAATAAGCAATTACAGCAACTTCCAGTCCTGGAAAAAGGACAGAAAGAACAAGAAACACGCATGGTAGAAATTGGAAGAATAATGGACTATATTGATGCAAACACTGTCACAAAATCAGATGAAGTCACAGTACTTTTAGAACAGTGCAAGGAGAAATTAAAGTAGAAGAGACGCGAGGATCCTGGAAATTCAAATGTAGCTTCATACAGGGAAATTGAGGAAAATCAATAATTGGTCCAGTCGAGTACAGCACATGAAAGAAGAATCAGTAACGAGAATGATTTTTCTGAGCCGATCGCGCGACATTTGTGTCTGGAGACAGATGACAACCCACGAAATAACTGTACTCCTTTAAAGAGGACGCATGCAACGAACATGAACGAATTTGTCGTTTGGGAAAGTAAAAGTAGTGAGTCAGTAACGTACGGGGGACCTGTATCAGGCTGCAGAGAAACACAAAAGCTGGAAGAATACATGCTCGGCAAGAAGAGCCATTCGATTTTAAGCGCTTCATCTCAAGGTGTGGATACCTCAATTCAGTTTGTCATAACTACCATCACGGCTATTGCAACACAAGGTAGATTTCTTGTGTGCACGTTTAGAAGGTGATCCAGCTGTCCAAATGAGTGGGATAGTACAAACGTATAGCTCATATCAAGAGTTTAAAGAAGCTTTTCTGTCGAAATGTTGGTCGCAGGGAGCTCATGAGAGCATCAAGCTAGAAATTGCGATGCACAAAGACTTACAATCATCAGAACAGGAAGTCCGGTGAAGTTCTTTGACAATATTTTACACAACAACCTGTACTTGGGCACGCCATATAGCGCGATGCAAATCATAATATTTTGCTACATGAAATTTCGTCTCAGGTATCAGCAAGTATTGTGACGGAGACGTAGATGCAATTAAAATTATGTTAAGGTGTTAAAGTTTGCTTTCAATGAGAATCAGCCGAATGAAAACAGTAAAAATTCTTCTAATTTCCGTTGACAACAGTAATGCGACAATAACAGTAGAAACAACAGGAACAGACCACCACACATGGATGGGCGGTTCCAGACGTTCCCACCAAAAAGAAATGCAGGAAACTATTTCCAACCGAAAAGTCCCCCACAACTTGTAGCAACGTGTCCACAACGTAAAAAAAGGGCACAGCAAGCGGAAATCGCAGGGGTTAGGACAACAGTTGCTCGCAACAGAGGTGATGCAGCAAATTAGAATCAATAACGACGAATGTCAGAATGCAGGATTGATCATTAGAGTAGCCGCAAAACGATTCGGAGAAGACCATGACGTCGTTGCAGATTCTGTAAATACAGTACGTCACAGAGGGAGCCGCGAAGGAGAGACAAGATTGACGGGAAATATGCACAATATGAGGTAGACGACAGTAATGAAGAAAAAACGATTTGCAAATAACGATGGAGACTATAGAATAAGCATTTATACGTTAAGCCCTGCTTTAGATAAGAAAGAAAATGAGGGAGAAGAGCTCGACGAAGGCCGGGAGTCGATTCCAGACGATGAACAATAAGTAGATGAAGAACCACATTTAAGCTTTGGAGTATGATGTGGGTAATTCGGAAACAACGCTGGACCAAATGTAGTGGAAAACCTATGTCAGAGCAGAAGAAATGGGAAAGAAGTAAACTGCGGTAAAAGAGGTGAACCCACAGAAATATCAAGCAAGTGTAGGGCGAAAACTAGAAAATCAATTGGTGTCCACCATATCAGCAACGTGAAGCCCTTCGCGGAATAAAAACATTTGTTTGGATAAATTATTTTGGAGTCAAAAGACAGATTATTAACTCAGAGGAGTAGTGATTGTTAATTTAGACTTTTGAGATGTTTTCTTCTGTCATTGTTGCTATTTATGCGGTAATTAAAACAGTAACTGCCGCTAAAACAATAGTACAGTTATAAACATTGACGAGGGTTTGTAAGAGAAGCGATCCGTTACTGCATGGGGTCAGTAATACGTTTTCGTTTGAGGATGAAAAATGAGGTTTTCACGATGAATATGAAGATCAAAGAAGTTAGTATGTGGCAATAGAAAGGGGAAAGACAGGGTTATCTTTTGTGATAAATGGGTATAACGTTTCTGCTACTCAAAATATCGAGAGCGACTATGCGGTTGATGTTTCATAGGGCTGTTCTTAGACTAGAGGGAACTAATGTTGATGTTTGTGGTATTAAGGTCCACGTCGAGGTTGTGTTTGCCTATCATTCGAATCCTTTTGTTTAACCCATCCAGTACCTCACAGAGAAAAGAGAATATAGCATTTTCAGCTGTTAAACGACTTATAAAGCCGAACTGAAAATTTGATAGCAAATTGTGTGACATAAAATAATTAATTATCCCTACGTACAAAGCCTTTTCAGTAACTTTAGCGAACACTGATGGCATAGAAATAGGTCTAAAATTATCTACATTATCCCTTTGTCCGTTTTTATAAAGTGGCTTTACTACTGAGTACTTTAATCGTTCAGGAAACTGACCATCCCTAACGGAAAAATTACAAATATGGCTAAATACAGGGCTAATATATGCAGCACAATTCTTTAGTATTCTGCTAGGCACTCCATCATATCCATGAGAGTCCTTAGTCCTCAGTGATTTAATTATTGACTCAATCTCCGATTTTTCCGTATCATAGAGAAGTATTTCAGACATCAATCTCGGAAAATCAGTTGCCATGAGAGCTATATGATTCTCTGTAGAAACTAAATTTTTATTTAATTCATCAGCAATGTCAGAAAATGATTGTTAAATGCTGTACATATATCTGATTTACCTGTAACAGAAATATTTTTACTACGAACTGACTTTATATCATGGACCTTGTGCTGCTCACCAGACAGTTCCTTCACAACTGACAATATGATTTTAATTTTATCCTGTGAATTAGCTACTCTATTTGCATACCACATACTCTTTTCCTTCCTAGTAACATTTTTAAGCACCTTACAGTACTGTTTGTAATGGGTTACTGCAGCTTGATTGTGACTACTTCTAACATTTTATACAGTTCCCACTTTGTTCTACATGATATCCTTACCACCCATTCAGCCACCCGGGCTGCCTTTCACTGATATCACCCCGTATGAAGTGAATCTTCGTCCTCCAAGAAAAATTTTCAGTTTTGGGAAGAGATGGAAGTCTGATGGAGCCATATCAGGTGAATAAGGCGGGTGTGGCAACAATTCGTACCTTAGTTCGTGTAATTTTGTCATGGCGATGGCACATGTGTATGGGCGCGTATTGCCCTGTTGGACGATGACTTCCTTAATTCGTACCTTAGTTCGTGTAATTTTGTCATGGCGACGGCACATGTGTATGGGCGCGTATTGCCATGTTGGACGATGACTTCCTTCCTTGCTAAAACTGGCTTTTTCTCGCGTTTCTTTTGTTTCAGTTTGTGCAGGAGGTTAGCACAGTATTCTAAAGTTATTGTTTGCCCACTGGGGAGATGATCTACAAACATAGTCCCCTTCGCATCCCAGAACACTGATGCCACGACCTTTCCCGGCAAAGGAATGGTCTTGGCTTTCTTTGGCGGCGGAGAATCAGCATGTTTCCATTGCTCTGATTGTTGTTTCGTCTCTGGAGTATAATAGTGCATGCAAGTTTCCTCTCTGGTCACAAACCGACGCTAAAAAATATTGTTCGTATCTCCTAAAACAGGTCAAACCTTGTTCCGATATGTCCAATCACAGGCGATTTTGGTCCAGCGTCAAGAGTTGCGGCACCCGTCTTGCAGATAAGTTTTTCATTTCTAATTCTTCTGTTAAAATGTGATATACCCTTTCAGATGACATCTGACCACCGTGAACAATTTCACGCACTTTCAATCGGCGATTCCCCATGACCATTTTGTGCAGTGTTCCAATGATTTCTGGAGTAGTGAAACATCTCGACCGACCACTGCGCGCATCATCATCTAAACTCTCCCGACCAAATTTATATTCATTTGTCCACTTGGTAACTGTTGAATATGAAGGAGCAGAGTCCTGCAGTGTATTCCAGAATTCGGCATGAATGTCCTTTGCTTTCATACCTTGCCTTACGCAGTAGTTAACCACTGCTCGAATCTCGAATTTTTCCATCTTCGCAAATCACTACGCGGAAACAACAACAGAGTCTCGTCATCGACACTACTCTCTTCCAAGAGCATTGTCGTGGCACGTGTTCATAGGCAACAGTCCAATGAATATCATGAGAACAACTCGTAGTGCTAGCGCTGACCTCTCCTAGTGATTCCAAGAACATTTCAAACCACCCTCGTAATAGATGAGTCGGTTCAAGATTTGGTAGGTGTAGAAGATAGTGGGAGGAGCTCAATCCCAATCTTCGGCAAATTAACAGTTGTAGTTGTTTTGTAGCGTAACGCTTTCACAGAGTAGAATTTGTATTGTTCTATTGTGGAGGCTTTATGAATCTGAATAGCAACGCTTTCTGATTCCTTTGAAATTTGACGATAAACCCCGTTTTTTCTGACAAAACGTTTCGGCAGTAATAGGAACTGCAGCTCACTGAAACGATGAGAGACAGGATGGATTGTGTGTTGCCGGTAATGGCTCAATCGCAGCAGCGAACGACGACGCGCATGCGACGCGCGCGAAAGCGTCGCGCTGCCCGCAGGTTGCTGTGTGGTGGCTGGCTGGTGGCGGGGCATCCGCGTTCGCAGTCCATTTTCCGCGCCTAATCATCTTGCCTGAAGGGTCCTACCGTGTCAGATCGTGCTGACCTCACACAGTGCACCGGCGGGCAGTCGGAGGGTCCGTAATCATACCAGGCAAGGTAAAATTTGCCCAACTGGTATCACGTTTACAGTTGTCGAAGAGCTAGGCTCCTAGCAGCACTTACACAGCTCGCGTCCAAGGGAGACGTACAAGTAAATACACAGGTACTTATAAGCTAATGAAACTTTTACCGTTTGGGAGATAATTGAACTATATTTTGCTCATGTTGTAATTGTGTTACTGGTTATAACCTGCATTTTCCACTTTTTTAAAAAATGAAATTGGCCAGGACGTTGCCGAGTACTTTCAGAACACATACTATCACATGAGGAACATTTTCTCAAAGGTTACTGAACTTATCACTTCCAAAGTGTGGTAGGTTATTATTACTAATTAGATAAACATATCTACGTACTAGTTTCTAATATCACTCTTAGAACATACGCAACAGTTTTATAAATTTATGTATTTGATACACAGCAATTTTATTTAACAAAAATTTAAATAAATTTGACAGTAACGCACATTGAACAATTTTGTACCACCAGAAGGTGTCTTATACGAGGGTGAGTCAAATGAAAACCTTAAACATCTTTTTAAAATATTATTTATTGTGCAGAAGTGGTACAAAACTGTATCACTTTTCAACATAATCTCCCCCACGCTCAACGCAAGTCCTCCAGCGCTTACAAAGTTCATAAATTCCTTTAGAAAAAAATTCTTTCGGTAGTCCGCGCAACCACTCATGCACCGCGTGGTGTACCTCTTCATCAGAACGGAACTTCTTTCGTTCCATTGCGTCTTTGAGTGGTCCAAACAAACGGAAATAACTTGGGGCAAGGTCTGGTGAGTGCGGTGGATGAGGAAGACACTAAAATCGCAGGTCTGTGATTGTTGCAATTGTTGTACAGGCAGTGTGGGGCCTTGCATTGTCATGTGTCAAAAAGACACCTGCTGACAGCAATACACGTCGCTTTGATTTCATTGCAGGCCGCAGATTATTTATTAGGAGATCTGTGTATGCTTCACTGGTGACAGTGGTCTCTCTAGGCATGCGATGCTCCAAAATGACGCCTCTTTTGTCTAAAAAAAGAGTGACATACCCATCCCTGCTGATGGTTCTGTTCGGACTTCTTTGGCTTTGGTGATGAGGAATGGCGCCATTCCTTGCTCGCTCTCTTCGTTTCCGGTTGGTGGAAGTGAACTCAGGTTTTGTCCGCAGTAACGATTCTTGCAAGGAAGCCATCACCTTCTCGTTCAAAGCGCCGAAGAAGTTCTTCACAAGCATCAACACGCCGCTGTCTCATTTCAGGAGTCAGCTGCCGTGGCACCCTTCTTGCAGACACTTTGTGAAACTGGAGCACATCATGCACAATGTGGTGTGCTGACCCATGCCTTATCTGTAAACATGCTGCAATGTCATTCAGTGTCACTCGGCGGTTTTCCTTCACTATGGCTTCAACAGCTGCAATGCACAACTCGTTGTGCCTGACCTGGACGAGGAGTATCTTCCACTGAAGTCACACAATTTGCGAACTTCCTACTCCATTCATAGACTTGCTGCTGTGACAAACATGCGTCACCATACTGAACCTTCATTCGTCGATGAATTTCAATAGGTTTCACACCTTCACTACGCAGAACGCTGCTCTTCCCTGTCGCAAGTAGCAAGTGGGGCGGCCATCTCTATACTGATACTGCGACGGTATGTGTGCATCTGCACTATGCTGGCACCTACAGGGCATTCTGCACGCTGTTTGTAGCACGCTTACCAACTTACAGGATAATAGTGGGAAACTTCGATTTATTATTACAAATTTGTTTTCATTTGACTCACACTCGTAGCCGGCCGTGGTGGTCTAGCAGTTCTAGGCGCTCAGTCCGGAACCGCGCGACTGCTACGGTCGCAGGTTCGAATCCTGTCTCGGGCATGGATGTGTGCGATGTCCTTAGGTTAGTAAGATTTAAGTAGTTCAAAGTTTTAGGGGACTGATGACCACAGATGTTAAGTCCCATAGTGCTCAGAGCCATTTGAACCATTTTTGAACTCACCCTCGTAATATTTGTACAGTCTGTAGCAATTTCACCTTTTTATCTGCCGGCGTTCAGCAAAAAATGTTGCTCATACACTGAAAAATGAAAGTTGCAGGAAATGCAGGGAATAGATTTTAATATCTTCATGCCAAAAACAATTACCTTAATGTTTACGAGAAACATACGTTTGGTTTTTTTGGTCTTCATGTAGCTCTCCTCTTCTAGTATGGTTCCTTTGACGTGTGCTTTCGGCAGTATCCTTCACTCATATCTCAAATCTAGGTATTCGTACATCAACAATCTTCTTCAGTAGGTTTTCAGTGAAGCAACCTGCATCAAATCCTAGATTTTTAAGGGTCCTGAATCTTTCAGTGTTACCATCACTAAAATCCTGAAAAGCGTCACATGAGGAAATTTTAACAATAGTAGATGAGCAAAATGTTGTCTTCGAGTGCCTTAGAACTACTTAAACCTAACCAACCTAAGGACGTCACACACATTCATGCCCGAGGCAGGATTCGAACCTACGATCGTAGCGGTCGCGCGGTTCGAAACTGAAGCGCCTAGAACCGCTCGGCCACCATGGCCGGCCGTTTTGGTTTTATGTTGAACCTTGGGTACATTCATTTAATAAATCGTAATTAATCGCATCGTATCCTTGTGTACTCTGCAGAGGTCTTCTTTCATAGCAGGAAACAACAAAATGTTGTAAACAAGAAGACAGAGTCGTGAAGTGGGCATGTGTAGAATCAATTAAACTCTGAAAACTGGAGACAGTATTTATAACATGTTACGCGACTATCTGGCGACTATCTGAACAATTTTACGTACATACCCCTTAAAAATCGCAGCATTAACAAGCTCATGATTTTTTTTCTGTGGGTTCTTCGTGAACATTCTTTTAGTTGAATTCCGTATCATCTGTAATTCTGCTGTATCAGACTAATCTCTTCACCCGTAAAAACATGCTACACACGAAGTCATAAGTGAAGTCTTCAGTATATTTAAGTTTTTTCTTTCTCTATGAAAAGAGACTCTTGAACTTAATACCGTGTCCTCATATCTTACTGAATTTTCTGCTTATACCTAAGGCATCACATTCAGGAAGACAATTGGCAAATTTCTCAATTGTCGTGTACTGTTTTATGAATAAAACAGTCGAAGGGATATGGGGGATAAGCGTATCTTGCAACTGTATAAATTCTTGTGTGATCAAAGAGCTATATGATCAAAACTGCTCGGAACACAGTATTCGCGATTTGCGGATGATCATTCCTAGGCCGTAAGACATCGAAAATGAATATTACTGAAAATATATCCTGGCATTGTTGCCCGGAAGCATTTCCGACCACTCTATTTGCAGCAGTGTTTGCAGCAATATATTTCCCGATCAGAAGCGTTTACACGGCTCACACTAAGCCCGCGAAATGGGCGAAATCGTGGTAGGAAAAGTAAGTGCAGCTCTCCTGCGTTTGCATTCCAAAAAGGAAACAGTTAATAGAATGAACACAAATCGGTCATAGTTGATGCGTTCTTATTTTAAGTAAGTGAACTGCTTCTTTCTTTCTCTTGGCGCTCGTCTGTTCGGATTTGGGTCATTACATAATGGCTCATCTAGGCCTCCCTGCTCGACCATCACGGATTTATATGACTTTTTATGTGAATATTTTACTGTCTGATAGTTCACCTGTATAACGAGAAACACTAGAGATTTTAGAGGGTTCCAGAAGTAAAATAAACTGCGGATGGAAACCCGTGTCTGAGATCGTCGTCCACTGGGACAACAGAACCAATTCATGGGTGACGAGGCCTTTGTACGCAGCAGCTAGCAGCATTCCTCCACTGGCGATCATGGCAATGGCTCGCGAGCACTAAATAACAAACAACATGGCTCGACGTTCCGCCTACGGTCCCTCAGAGTACAAAGTCATGTTTGTTGCCGATGGGGTGGCCTAGCTGTAAGGTCGGTTAATGGGGCCAAATTGGCACCAAATTTAACCACAGTTCTTCCCAATGCTACTGTGGACGTGTCACACGATAGGAAAATCATCACACGCATACGTACACACACGCACGCACGCACGCATACACACACACACACATGCACTTTATTTATATCTCACTCCCTCTCTTGACGCTTCTGCGATGGAGATAAGAACCGTGAAGCCCACCGTTGAAATCACGCGGTTTTCTTATGAGTGGGAGAGGAAAACATTCCAGACACACCAACGCTCAGAATCGATGGGAAAGGACCCAGGAGGTGGCATAAATTACGTCAACGAAACCATCTTGTCTATTTTGGCGTTTATTTATACACATTAGCAGTTGAAAATGACAGTTTGCAGTGCGATGTGCTGCACAACATGTTCCTCACAGCCGGCCGCGGTGGTCTAGCGGTTCTAGGCGCTCAGTCCGGAGCCGCGCGACTGCTACGGTCGCATGTTCGAATCCTGCCTCGGGCATTGATGTGTGTGATGTCCTTAGGTTAGTTAGGTTTAAGTAGTTCTAAGTTCTAGGGGACTGATGACCATAGATGTTAAGTCCCATAGTGGTCAGAGCCATTTGAACCATTTTGAACGTTCTTCACAGTCTTCGACACCGCTGACACCCCCCGGACAATTCAACCCTTCGCTAAGGACAACGTGAGGCTGCAACATCATTCAACAGATCTAACCTCTCTGTTATCCAAGGTGAAACCACCAGGCAACATACAAAACCATCCGTCGGAATTAGAACATGATCCGAGGCAGCAAATGTTTACACTTTCTCAGTTCTCCTTTTCACGCCCCCTGCGATGGGTTCGCTGTGGAGGGGGAGGGGGATGCGACATTAACACGACTGAATAAAATGGCAAAGGGTACCTCTAAGACCCCACCCCAGTTCGGCAACACGCTTGATGTAACCGGTGCACCTTTGTTGAGCACTTTAGTTGTTCGGAGAGGACCTTGCCCCTTTGACGCCCCTCAGATTCGACATGCCCGTAAGCAGGCGCTAGAGCAGCACCTACCGCTCCACCCCCCACTCTTTTTACTCTTAATTACGTCACAGGACGGCGCGAAACAAGAGAGAGCTGAAGAAGTATAGACACTCTTTGCTATTCACCATGTTTGAACTGTGGCTCACTTTTAAATTACGTGGAATGGTTTTGAAAGGGCCCTAATCCTTCCTTCCTGTAAATCCAGGAATCGGTCAACGGTGGTCTCTGTAGAGGTACATTTTTGAAGTACTCAACAAAGGCGCACGGGTGGCACCAAGCGTGTTGCAGAAATGGGGGGTAGAAGTATTAAAGGGACTCTTTATCGTTTTACTCATGAACGTGTTAACGTCAATGTTGAATCCCTTCACCCCCCCGCCCGCCCCCCGCCACCTACCGCTCCACCCCCCACTCTTTTTACTCTTAATTACGTCACAGGACGGCGCGAAACAAGAGAGCTGAAGAAGTATAGACACTCTTTGCTATTCACCATGTTTAAACTGTGGCTCACTTTTAAATTACGTGGAATGGTTTTGAAAGGGCCCTAATCCTTCCTTCCTGTAAATCATAGCAAAAGTTGCGGCCGTGCTACACTCAGAAAGGGGACAGATCCCTTTCAATGGTGTTGCAACCCTACGATGTTGAGAAAAATTTAATAGTCTGGTAGGTTTCACCAGTGCCAAAGACTACCAAGGACGTCGTTCGGTTGCACGTCGCAATGCAAATTATTGTTTTCGGCCGCGAAATGTGTGTAAATAAACGCCGCAAGGAACCGATTGGTTTCATTGACGTCTTTTGTGGCACCTCGTGACCCTTTCCTTTTCGATTCCGAGTGACGGAATGTGTGAGATGTTTTCTCGGCCACCAATCAGAAAAATGCTGTTTTTAATGCTGTTTTGACCTCCTTCTCAAAGATGCGCATAACAGGGAAGGGAGGGAGGGAGGGGGAGAGAGGTTGTCTGACGAATTTCCCATCTTGTGGAACGTCCAAAATCTCGTCGTGAAGAATTGTGATGAAATTTGGTGCCAATATGAGTCGTTAATCCATCCTATACCCCGCATAAACTTTTGAGCTGTCGTCTTTTTTCCTTATATCTAGACTCCTTGCTATTTGAAAGGTTACCGAACCAGAGGTTGACGTCACAGGACACCCCATGCTTTTGCATCGTCACAGAGGAATACAGGAAATGCATTCGCACTTGCGATTACGAACTACCATCAGCTGCATAAGGGAATGGCGATAATGAAAATATGTTCTGGATTGTGAATCGAACCCGAATTTGCTGCATCACGGGAGTGGTCGCCTTAACCGCTTTTGTTGTCTCTGCACGAGTCACGGCCAGATCCAAAATTGCAAACATTTTCGCACCTGTCCTGCGACATGCGTGCATGTCCGAGGGAACATAGAATCGTACTTCTAAATAACACAGGCATTGCGATATCGTGTTTATCCGCCGACACGGGCCAAGCGGCTTTCATTACAATGTTAATGCTAATGTGTGTGAAATCTTATGGGACTTAACTGCTAAGGTCATCAGTTCCTAAGCTTACACACTACTTAACCTAAATTATCCTAAGGACAAACACACACACCCATGCCCGAGGGAGGACTCGAACCTCCGCCGGGACCAGCCGAACAGTCCATGACTGCAGCGCCTTAGACCGCGACTTTCATTACAAATGTCTTCTCTGTTCGGGAATATACATCATAAACCAACACAGGGGGTGGAATATCGTATTACAGAGAAAGCTTGTAGGCACATGTGAACCAATTTTTACAATTCTGGGTCGCTATGGAGAGAAATGACGGGGTTTCAAAAAGTGATTCTTCAATTCCTTTACGCAGTATATGGTACATAGTGAGATGGCCCATGTGTTTACATATGCCATCGTATTCACGAGTATAGGTATTAAAATAATATTAGGTAACCTCAGTTCAGGTTTCCCGTGGTTTACTTACATTATCTCAGCAACGCGTTGTTTCCAAATGTGACAAGTACCCCTCTGTGATGTTCTCAAAGCTGCTGCCACCTAGTAATTCACTTCACTCAGTTTAAATTACTTACCGCACTGCAGTTCTTCCACTTTCTCATATAATGAATTATTAATATCCATCAGGTATATATTTACCATGTAGCTGACCACTTGTATTGCACACTTACCAGCACAAATTGTAGCCCGCATGGTTTTCGGCGCCATGTCACGTGAGTGTTGTGTTGTTCTTAGCATATAGTTTAAGTAGTGTGTACGTCTTGGGAATTCACACACAGCTGAACATTTTGAACAAATTGTTGCACTGGTCTTACAGGCGACTTGGATGACAACGTATATTTACTTACCGCGTAACATCTCGCGGTTCCTTAATCCTGCTGAACAGACATCATTCGACATCCTCTCTCATATTTCAAGATGAGCATTATCTATTTTTCAACAGCTTTGTCTAATGTCATTTATTTTCCCACTATTTCTTTGACTTTTGGTTTAATTATTCAAGCAGAATATTTCTAATTTTGTACAAACTTTATGTTCGAATTTGCTGTTGTCAGCAGGATCTGTAACTACTGCCTGAAATCACATCAATTTGTGTCTTTCTAGAGGGTCCCACTTTCTCTATCAAGGTCTTGCACGATTAAGTGTCGCCTTCTTTGTCTCTTTCATTACATTTCCACTCCACTATGACTATTTTTAACACTGTAGGATATTTTCTTCATAGAGATTACAGCGCAAAGAAAGCTATTAAAAGAAGTTGGCATTTTTCCAGTTATGTTGCATCTATTTTATTTGTTCACGACTTGTTTCCGTCTAGTAGCTCACTTTCATGTGATTTTGTGCAGTAGCAAATTATGTAGTATTTATTGAAATGCACATCTTCAAGTTTGCCTGTTCTATTCGCTTTCGTTCATATATATGCTGTCTTGTAGGTTTGACAGCTTGACATTTTAATGAGGTAAATTTGGCACCTTATTAAAATGTCACATTGCCAGACCAGCAAAGTAGCATATACGTGAACCAAAACCAATAGAGCAGCGTATTTAAAGACGTTGTCGTTCCATTACATACAGCATTTTTTATAGTGTAAAAAACACTTGAAAATGACCTACAGGGCAGAAATAAGCCGCAAACAAATAAAATAAATACAGCAGAAGAGGAAAAAATGCCACCTTCTTTTATGTTGTCATTCTTGGTGGTCTAGCGGTGAACAGCATTCCTGTAAACGGAGAGAGCGGGGTATGGAGCCCTGTTCGGACCAACGAAGTATTCAGTTTGTCTTAAACCTAGTCTTTAGCTTTAAGGAATGTGAGGAATCATGAGGAATGACACATGACTCAGATTCCACGATATTCTGTTGGCCCACTTTACCCTGTTGGATAGCTGGTGCAGATGATCGTTGTGCCAGCCGCCAAAGAGGCGCCCAATTGCAAGAGTTGCACCAGCCCAGTGAATCACAGGAAATTATGTATCGTATATTTCAGAATTTACTTACATCAAGAAGTTCTCAGCCTCCTGGAGAGTAGAACTGGTGAGTTCCAGCTGCATTTTCTTACAAGCAGACTACTACTTCCTTATACCAAAAAACTAGGAAAACTTCTGGGAACATACCCGAGATTTTGTTGGCTGAGGTCAGGTCCACTTTGAATACTATTGGACTTAACCCTTTCTCTTTTCACATGACACAGGTTTCCTGAGAGCCTTGATGGTGCATAATTGTATCATGGAGAAGGAAGGTGAAGTATTTTTTTCATATAATACAAGATATGCTCTTTCAAAGAGCAACATACTTCATTACTTCTCGTAATGTCACTTACGTACTCCACAAGAAACAGTTCATCACAAAGATCGTTCCAAGCACTGCAGTTTCCTCAAAACAGTAGTAACCTAGCTCATACTCGCACAGAGAGCTAAATTAACTGTATTATATATTACTGAAGTGAATATAAACAGAATGTTCCTTTTAAACCTCAAAGGGTGTTACGGAACGCGTTTATCTGACCCGATATTTTTCGTTAGAAAGGAGGTCCGTAACCTTATGCAGCACTCTTAGAGTTTCCTCACGCGACGGTTTCGGCGAGAGTTTACGCCACAAACTTTCGTAAAAATTACACGCCACGAATCACACCTTTCACGCACGTTTCGGAACGTGAAAGGCGTCCTTACTGCCCGATCGGCTACTGATCCTGCCTTTTAAATTAACGGCCAGATTGTTGGCGTGACTAAACTGAATTAGGGCTCCAACTAAAGTAACTAAGTGCTAACGTACTAGATTAACATACTGCGAGATGAATATGAATTTCTTGTACGAGTACAATCAACATTATTCCGTAATTTGTATGTCTCTGTGCGCACTTTCTCCACAGTGAAAAAAGAAATATGGAAAACCTAGCCTATTGAAAATTTCCTGGAGAGCATACTAATTCAGTTTCCAGTCACCATGTCAATCGGTGTTTTTTAGTGTTTTTCGTACCCTCAGTTCTGTTCATGTTCAATCTGTCTCTAAGCTTCTTTCTTTTACTGGTCGGCTGTGGACTGAGTGCAAACTACTAATGTAGCTTTCACTTTGTCCAGTGTAACATCATTTCTTCTTTCTTCTCTACTTGTTTTCTTCCGTTCTTCCCTTCATATTTTTTTCAAATATGTGCACTTGAAATGAAACGTTTACAAAGTTAATGCGTCTCACACGGTCATCTGCTGGGTACAAACAATTGACTATTTGAAGCTACTAGTATCGTTCTTTGAATGAACGTTTACGACAGCGACTTTTTTGCAATCACTTTCGGTAATTTTCTTTGCGGAACTCATTAAAAGCATTTATTTATATTCATGATAGCAAAAAAGTTTCAACATTACTATTAACGTCGAATGAAATGATGTAAATAGGTAACAGCTACAGGAAAAATGTAAAGAAACCTAAAGGGAAGGAATGATTCAGCGTATAGCAGTAGAAATGTGAACTCAAACATCGGTGACGTTAAAAGTAAGGACTGCAACCTTAAGAAAGAAGTGGGAATTCCACTGTTAAGTCGAAAGGAGTGAGTGGACATTGGGAAAGAGTACACTGAGGGTATTGACGAGGGGGAATAATTGTCTTATGACGCGATAGAAGAGGAAATGGGTGGGAGTGGATACGGAAGACATATGATAACCTACCTTGAGTCTGAATTGAACAGAGCCTTGGAAAACTTGGCATCAGATAAGGCCGAATTGTAGACAACGGAGCTTTGCAACATTTCAATTTGGTAAAGTAGCAAACAAATGGCTATACCAGTTAAGTTTTAAACATGGCTGCTTGGTTCAGTGGCCGTTTATAAATTGAAAATGAAACAAACGAACGCTCGGTCACAATTTTTAGTTTTATTGACCAGGTTTCAACACCTCTAAGAGTGTCTTCATTACAATTTAGACATGCAAAGTGGTTTGTAACACAATTACAAATTTATGGAAGAAAATTTTTTATATAAAAAAAAGTGTAGGTACTGACTAACAATACCAGACAGAGACAGTACTCACGTGTAAAGTATAAAATAAATAACAGCCCAGATGGGCTTTAGTCACAAAAATTCTAACAGAATCTGTGAAGGCGAGTCTCTAAGGGCTGCTCATACCTGTACAGCCACAGGTTGCAGCGGACTGAGGCGCCCGCGTTAAAAATTGCGGCAAGTGAACATGACATCGCAGCGAGAGCGCCACCTACTAGCCGCAGGTACAACTAGGCTACTTAACATTCAAATGGATACAGGCGAAAATTATAATGAATATTGTTCAGTACCTAATATAAAGGCCAATATTTTGTTTAATAACAGCGACAGATACAGTAACATTTTGTTTACATCAGGTCTTCGACGTACAGTTTGAAGCATAAAAACGTCATTATGGAACAGACAGAAAGGGCTGAATAACACAGCTTGTAGAAAACGATATAACATGAAGTACAGCCAATAAACCTTTTAATAAATGAAAAATTATGCTATGGCTTAGATGGAAAAGACCGTTTCGGTGAACTGCACGGGGAGACCCGAAATTCAAGAAGTGGTTCAAATGGCTCTGAGCACTGTGGGACTTAAATTCGAAGGTCATCAGTCCCCTAGAACTTAGAATTACTTTAACCTAACTAACCTAAGGACAACACACACATCCATGCCCGAGGCAGGATTCGAACCTGCGACCGTAGCGGTCGCGCGGTTCCAGACTGTAGCGCCTAGAACCGCTCGGCCACTTCGGCCGGCCAACACACTTCAGTAAAATCGTTACACAATGTAAAATAGTACAAAAAACTGCAATCCTAGACAAGCCTGCAAAATGCTCCTCAAGTGCTAAGTATATATGGGAATTACATATACGTTCTAATCTTCTTCTGTCCCCTCTCACTTTCCATCTCCTCATCCGTCCTTTTTACGTTTATCTCCTCCTCCATCTTATCACTATCTGCTCCTCCCCCCTTCTCCTTTTCTATCCCTTCCTCGAGCTCTCTATCTCCAACTCCTCCCCACTCTCTGTACATCTCCTCCTTCCGCCTCTCTATGTCCGTTTCCTCTATTCTCTCTCTGTCCACATCCTCTTTCCCCCTTCTCAAACTTTTTGTCTTGTTTATTGTTACTGCAAACGAAACTTTGATTGGGAACTGAAGTCGCGTAAAATGAATGGGTAAATCGGTTGGGATCATTGGTATACGGGGTATTAGAGAGCTCTCTCCAGCTGCTGGGTTTGTGCAGGTAGTGCTTCAATCACAGTATTTCACATAAACTGGGAAGAGGCAGGATAACAAAGTTAGCCATATATGGCCTATACAGCATTCCTGTTTTCTGTGGAAACCGACAGCGAGGAAGAAATAAAACATCACGCTTTCTATTGAAAATAATAGACACTATAAAAGAAGAAAGAATATAATGAGAGAAGCAATTTGTCTGATGGGTATATGCCCTGCTATCGTAGTTAAATCTGACTACGAGAAAGAAAACGAAACCTTACATTTTCACAGCACAGCACAGCATAGCATTTTTTATTCTCGCATTTGGTCTTTACTGAGAACCTGTACATTACTACATATAGCCAATTTCGATTTAAATGATTAGTAGTGTATCGTGTAAAATCTCGAAATAAATCAGTCAAGAACTTCAGTTTTTTGCTAGCAATGCATTCTTTTTATATGTATATACCCTATAACTAAAAAAATCTGTTACCTACGTCCATCTGAACGCAGTATAGTGTAAACATTTGATCTCAATATTTATTAGTGTATCGTGTAAAACATTGAAATAATCAGTCTAGTACTCGAGATTTTGGCTAACAAAGCTTTGTTAAAAAGTATGTAGCCTATGTCCATTCGAACGGAGTGTAGTGTAAATTTTGAAGTAAATGGCTCAAGAATTTTTCAGTGCTCTGGTGAGTGTCTTCAACACGTGGCGAAACCAACGTGAAATCACGTTGCGGTGTTTTGTGGCCACCCCTCATTACAGATATTGGATGACGTAGGCTGGGCAGAATGGTAAAATAGTTCGGGCGGCGAACTGTGGCGGAACTAACGGAAGACTTTAATGCTAGCCAGTGCACACGTGTGTCTGAACACACAGTGAACCGAAATTCCTAACGAAGAGACTCCGCAGCTGACGACCCATGTTAGTTCCAATGTTCACGCCACGACATCGGCAGCTACTACTGGTACTGACACATGAACATCAGCACTGGACGTTGGCGCAATGGCTAAGCGTAGCATTGTCTAATGAATCCCGAAACCCGCTTCATCATGGCGATAGGAGGACGCGAATCCGTCGTCTTTCAGGGCAACAGCTCCTTGACACCTATACTGCGGGTCGGACTCGAGCAGGCGACGGCTCCATCATGCTCTGGAGAACATCGTAGGCATCCATGGGTACAGTGAACCTCGTGCAAGGCACCACTGACGGCCAAGGAATATCGCACACTGGCTGCAGACCACGTGCACCCCATCATGAAGATCATATTTCCCGATGGCAATGGAATTTTTCAACTAAATAATGCGCCATTTCACAAGGCCAAGATGTGATGGAGCGGTTCTAGGAACACAGTTGCGAATTCGAATTCATGTGCTGACAACCCAATACGCTAGATCGGAACCCGATCGAACATATCTGGGATGTAATTCAACGTGGTAGTAAAGCTCATCTGGTCTCTCCCCAGAATTTGCGGGAACTAGGCGACTTGTGTGTGTGCAGATGTGGTGTCAACTCTCTCCAGCGACCTTCCAAGGCCTGGCTGCTTGCATGCCACGACGCGTCGCCGTTATTATCCTTGCCAGAGGAGGACATACTGTCTATTAGGTAGGTGATGACATTGTTCTGGCTGATCAGCATGTGACATATGTAGCCTGTATCTATCCAAATGTTTATTTGACTAACATGTAAATATTCGAAGTAAATCGCTCAAGAGCTTTACGTGATTTCTGGTAACAACTTTAAACAACGAATTGTCTATATGTTGCAGTATAGATGTAGTACAAGAAACAAGAGGAACAATAAGTCTGGAAGTCGAAGAACGAAGTGCTTCGATTGAAAAGGGTTGCAATCCTTCGACCTCAGTGTACGACGATCAGAATTATGTGGACTGACAGGATAAGGAATGACGAGGTTCTCCGCAGAATGGTGAAGGAAACAACGTATTGGAAACACTGACCAAAAGTTGGCACAAGATGACATCAGAAGATGATTACCGTGGTACTAGAGAGAGCTGTAAACGATAAAAACTGTACGGTAACCCAGGAACTTGAACGAATCCAGCAAGCAGATAATGTTGGAACAACGAAGGAAAATTTAACGGGCGGCATCAAACCAGTGAGGAGCACGATGACTCATTAAATAAAAAGGAAGAAAGAAAAATGCTCGAAATATTACTGTGCAAGTTTAACAAGCCATATTCTAGATCGACTGTATAACGGTTCCACTATCTGAAGGACATATCTCAGAGATGGATCAGAAGAAAAAGAAAATAAATAATGGTATTTATAGAGGCACAACAACATTTTTCCCGCTCTTTATTCACTAGGGGGACAAAAAATAGAACGACATGAAAATTTACCATGCAGCAAACAGTAACTTCTGTGGTATTTAAAATGTGAAGTAGATTTTAAGATTGAATATTTTACTCACAACTGTTGATGAAGGTAATCGCACATAAAACTGAATGTAGGATCGGGATTCAAACCCGTCTGGAAGCTGTGCGCAACAACCCATGAAAATGTGACTTCTCTAGTTAGAACGTATGATTAATACAATTGAATATGTTGGATAAGACACAAAATATCACAGATAATGATAATGACTGTACATACTAAATCTCAGTGGTGCTTCAAAAAGAGAGTTAAGTAGACAACATACAACCAGCCATCTAGAAGTGGTACATTTTACAGCTCTCCCTCAAGAGAAAGATTCTGTGTTTGGAAAGAGTCCTAGGCTGTGACTAAAGAAAAAGACAAGTCTTTACTTTTGTACTCTGTTCCTCCATTTAGAACGAGACTTATTTAATGTAATTAGCTTAAATCTGCCGGCCTCTGTGGCCGAGCGGTTCTAGGCGCTTCAGTCTGGAACTGCGCGACCGCTATGGTCGCAGGTTCGAATCCTGCCTCGGGTATGGATGTGTGTGATGTTCTTAGGTTAGTTAGGTTTAAGTAGTTCTAAGTTCTAGGGGACTGATGACCTTCATAATTAATTCATGCAGCCATCCTTTGTTCACCTAAAGCACAGCAAAAAATAAGAAAACTACCCTCCTAGATTTTCCATTCTATTCTCGATTATTAATCACAATATAATTTGAAAGAAAGGCATGTAAAGAACGACAATGTCTCTTAAAAACCTGAACTTAGTCAAGGGTTGTTTGCACATGAGAGTACTTTCCTTCATTAAGGACAGCGAAAAACAGTGTTAAACAAAATGGCTTCTCACAGGTACCATTAGGAAGAATGCGATCGTCTCCCTTACGGAATCCGAGTTTGTTCTTGGAGGTGGTGGTGCTGAGTAGTAACCATCTCGTTTCTATGGGACCTTAAACCACAAACTTATTTTCTTTTTTTGACACCTTAGTAGCAAACTAGCTCAGAATTTTACCACCCACAAAAAATTAAGCAACACAAAAAAGTGAGTAATGGGAAAGTTGCATCATACCTAATATCCAGTGTCGCTCATTAGTGTTGCAGTATGCACCCAGGGGATTGCTGGCGGCCAGCAGTTTGGTCACAGAAATCACAATTTCTTCCTCCACAGCAAAGAGTGAGACGTTGGTGAATTCCTTCGTGGAAGTTGTGAGAGAATAGGCATACTCCTGCCAAATTTTTCAGCATTCTATAATGTATGAGAGTGGCCTTATCACTAAAAATACTATTTGCAAGAGTAAATACCGGACTGAACGAAAAGATTTGTGGAATAGTTAACGTGACTTTTCCTAGGAGTAATGCAATTTTTATGTGAAAAATTAAAGTTCCTTGAAACTTCTCATTATATTCTAAACTTGAAGGATGTTATAGTTACTTTCGTAGCACACGGAGATAAAGTCTGGCTGTAGCTTTCTCACTACTGCGCTATGAACATTACTTCACGTTCCCCTGCACTAGGGTTCATGCATGTTCAGTGTCACTTCAACCTTTGATAGCGGTGACTTCTTGTTGGTATACTGTGTAAGTAGGCTGTTTATATTTTCTTATTGGCAACGTTACGTAGCGCTCTGTATGAAAATCACTGGCTGTGCTGTGTGCAGTCTGTGGCTGGTTAGCATTGTTGTCTGCCATTGTAGTGTTGGGCAGCTGGATGTGAACAGCGCGTAGCGTTGCGCAGTTGGAGGTGAGCCGCCAGCAGTGGTGGATGTGGGGAGAGAGATGGCGGAGTTTTGAAATTTTTAACACTGGATGTTATGAACTACTATATATATTATGACGGTTAAGGTAATTACATTGATTGTTCTCTATTAATATCTTCCAATTGCTAACTATGCCTATCAGTAGTTAGTGCCTTCTGTAGTTTGAATCTTTTATTTAGCTGGCAGTGGCGGCGCTCGCTGTATTGCAGTAGCTTGAGTAACGAAGATTTTTGTGAGGTAAATGATTTGTGAAAGGTACAGGTTAATGTTATTCAGGGCCATTCCTTTGTAGGGATTTCTGAAAGTCAGATTGCGTTGCGCTAAAAATATTGTGTGTCAGTTTAAGCTCAGTCCTGTACAATTTTTCTAAGGGGACGTTTCATATGTCGACTCTTAGCCGAGGATACCTCACTGGAATCTTCTGATTTTTTCTTGTAGTTTGTGTAATTAGTGCAGATTTTGTTTATTGCTAGCGTGTAAATGTAGAGAGAATCTCCTTTGTAGTTGCAGTCTTTCATTGTTGTACAATAAAACATGTGTGGCATGCATGTAAATTTGCACCAAGTATTTCGCAGCTGCGCTTACAATTAACTAGATATTATTTTCAGTGCTATGTTAATGTGTTCTCTTATTTTTGCTCTTCAAATTGTGTTTTTCTGTGTTGTCGTGTGAAATATTGTGACAATAATGGCGTGTGAAAAACGTAATACTAGGCTCCAAAGTAAACTGAGAAATAACAGTGAAGACGAAAGCCGTGTGTTAACGCCACCATGTAATGAATTAACAAATATTCAAAATACACTCCTGGAAATGGAAAAAAGAACACATTGACACCGGTGTGTCAGACCCACCAAACTTGCTCCGGACACTGCGAGAGGGCTGTACAAGCAATGATCACACGCACGGCACAGCGGACACTCCAGGAACCGCGGTGTTGGCCGTCGAATGGCGCTAGCTGCGCAGCATTTGTGCACCGCCGCCGTCAGTGTCAGCCAGTTTGCCGTGGCATACGGAGCTCCATCGCAGTCTTTAACACTGGTAGCATGCCGCGACAGCGTGGACGTGAACCGTATGTGCAGTTGACGGTTTTTGCGCGAGGGCGTATAGTGGGCATGCGGGAGGCCGGGTGGACGTACCGCCGAATTGCTCAACACGTGGGGCGTGAGGTCTCCACAGTACATCGATGTTGTCGCCAGTGGTCGGCGGAAGGTGCATGTGCCCGTCGACCTGGGACTAGAGATGGGCAAAACTGTTCTTTTCAGACATTGGATCAGAACTGTTCACTCCCTGAAATGAATTAGCTCTTTTTCATGACTCACCACTCATTTACAATAGAAAATAAATGGAAGGCACATTGCCCTTTAAACTTGGTTTATTCCAGTACTATACCTGTATTTTGATCTTATTTGATCCTATTTTGAAGTAACACAGATAATGAGTAAGAATTTTGTATTGTTTATTGAAATTTCCACGATATGACAAAGTTTTTGATTACTGATTTATTTTGCACTATCGCGGTTTTTTGGGTGATCGGAAAATGTTGTAACTTGAGATTTACATTAACAATATATTTGGCTATAATGTATTAAAATTTCATTAACCTCATACAAATACATCGCAAGCCAATTATTTTTAAAGTGAACGTTTCCTTCCGAAGACGCCTAAAATCGCAAAATCCGTACCAGAATAAGAAAAAAAATATATAAATTTGACTGTAAAACGAAAGTGCTGCATATAGACTTACGCAGAATAAAACAAGGAAAATATTGGTGTATCACATTTTGCGATACGTTTATCGGTTCGCTCGTAATTAAAGCGTAAATTCGAGTGTCCATAATAAAAATCCTATAGTAAGAGGAGTCAGCAGGAACCTAATCTAATCAGTTTAAACAAATAAAAATAAAATAAAAACAATTGATGTATACATAACATAATAATGTAATATACATAGCCGTATAACTACAAAGAACAATATCCAGTAGGGACGAACTCCGATGCAGAGGCGCTGAGTCGAGCAGGTCGAACCGCGAGCTGTATTACTGCATGAGCTGAGACCGCAGAGACCAGAGTGACACCTGAGTCGCTTTGCTCAACGCTCTGGCTAGAGTCGAGATGGTGGGGCGAGCGTTGAGCGGGCGAGTTCCGAGGGTGGGGAGAGCGGTGAACTCACCCCCTCCAAGACAAATCGTCCGTTCCCTTGCGAGCAGGTTGTTGCAAGTAGTTCCTATGTTATCCGCTAGGTGCCTCTCTGTCCTGTTGCTCGCATCAACTGCCCAGAGGGCAGGACGTGCGACTGAAACGATCGCCGACAGAGTGCAATGAGAAGTTAAGCTGCGCCAGACACTGTAGGCGGCAGACGACGCACAGAGATGGCACGGCATATGTGAAACACAAAATCCAATGGGGCACTGCACAATGCAGGCAGCCAAGGTAGAAGCAGGGCAGAGGCCGGCATTGGCTGTGTTGTGTGGTGTGCACTGTGCTCTGACCAGCAGAGGTGCTGCTGATATGTTCCATCTCTCTTTTTCTCTCTCTCTCTCTCTCTCTCTCTCTCTCTCTGTCGTGGGAAACGTTTGGAGCTACCGTTCTTTTTTTCTGAATCACTGATTGTTCACTCCTTTGAAAGATTCAACTCTATGAATTAGTTCAAGAGCGGATCCCCCATCTCTACCTGGGACCGGACCGCAGTGACGCACGGATACACGCCAAGACCGTAGGATCCTACGCAGTGCCGTAGGGGACCGCACCACCACTTCCCAGCAAATTAGGGACACTGTTGCTCCTGGGGTACCGGCGAGGACCATTCGCAACCGTCTCCATGAAGCTGGGCTATGGTCCCGCACAGCGTTACGCCGTCTTCCGCTCACGCCCCAACATCGTGCAGCCCGCCTCCAGTGGTGTCGCGACAGGCGTGAATGGAGGGACGAATGGAGACGTGTCGTCTTCAGCGATGAGAGTCGCTTCTGCCTTGGTGCCAATGATGGTCGTATGCGTGTTTGGCGCCGTGCAGGTGAGCGCCACAATCAGGACTGCATAAGACCGAGGCACACAGGGCCAACACCCGGCATCATGGTGTCGCTCCGATCTCCTACACTGGCCGTACACCACTGGTGATCGTCGAGGGGACACTGAATAGTGCACGGTACATCCAAACCGTCATCGAACCCATCGTTCTACCATTCCTAGACCGGCAAGGGAACTTGCTGTTCCAACAGGACAATGCACGTCCGCATGTATCCCGTGCCACCCAACGTGCTCTAGAAGGTGTAAGTCAACTACCCTGGCCAGCAAGATCTCCGGATCTGTCCCCCATTGAGCATGTTTGGGACTGGATGAAGCGTCGTCTCACGCGGTCTGCACGTCCAGCACGAACGCTGGTCCAACTGAGGCGCCAGGTGGAAATGGCATGGCAAGCCGTTCCACAGGACTACATCCAGCATCTCTACGATCGTCTCCATGGGAGAATAGCAGCCTGCATTGCTGCGAAAGGTGGATATACACTGTACTAGTGCCGACATTGTGCATGCTCTGTTGCCTGTGTCTATGTGCCTGTGGTTCTGTCAGTGTGATCTTGTGATGTATCTGACCCCAGGAATGTGTCAATAAAGTTTCCCCTTCCTGGGACAATGAATTCACGGTGTTCTTATTTCAATTTCCAGGAGTGTAGTAATTTGGTAACTGTGCATAGGGAAATGGAGCGGGCGTCAAATAGTGGTGTAGGCAGTGAAACAATTAGTGAACATGGAAGCATTATCGATCGATCGGTAGGCAACAGCTCGCCTCAGGATTCCGAAATGACAGGACACAATCTTGCAAATACTGTAGATTCAGGTTTTGCGTCCTCACCGTTTTCTCAAATAAATCAAGACACATTTTCTGCTTTTCAAAATGCGAATTTTGCCGGTTCAAATGCACTGCCGAATAGCCCTGAGGAACATGTTTCAGACACCAGTGCTCTGTTAATGCAACAAATGGGACAAAGGCTACAAAAGTTAGACACAACGCTTGAACAAAATCAGAAACAAATGGGACAAAATCTTCAAAAGTTAGACACAATGGAACAAAATCTTCAAAAGTTAGACACAATGGAACAAAATCTTCAAAAGTTAGACACAATGGAACTAAATCAGAGACAAACACAGCAAAAGGTTCAAAATTTAGACACAATGGAACAACACCAGAGACAAACACAGCAACAGATAGACATAATGGACAATATCTTCGAAAGTTAGACACCACACTTGAACAAACACGTGAAGATTTAATTACTGAGTTACATAACATTGAATCGAAATGTCAAAAACTCTGTAATGACGTAAAAACTAAAATTTGTGAGCATTTTCAACCTATTTTTTCGCGGCATGAAAATGCACTACAGAATCACGAAGCAGCCATAAAAGAACTGCAAACCATGGTTCATGAAAATCATGAGACCTTGTGGGCTAAAATTGACTCAGTTGCATCTACCGATTTGGTTACGCAACTTGCAAAAACTCAGGAAAACTTAAAGGACACAGTAGATTCGATTTCAACACAAATGGACACTCTGAAACTTGGTTCAGAAAAACACACTGAGCAAATGTGTTCAGTATCGGAGAAAGTAGCCGAACTTTCGGATCAGGTCACTAACTTATCTACAAAGGTAGATGATGATCTGAATGACAGAAGACCCGTAGCCTTCACTGACACAGAAGAATATGAACAAATTAGAAAATTCAAACAAAATCAAAATCAAATCAATACACAGTACAAAAGAGAAATCCAGGAAGTACAAGATCAGTTGACGCAGGTAATACAAGAATTACATATTTCAAAGGTCACTCATGCTCCAACACGGGAAGAGGAACTTAGAAATACGGAAAAGCCACAAAATAATAACACAGGGCATTTCGGTAATTATGAAAGAAATTGGCAAGGTGCACCGAATTTTGAGATGGAACCGCCGACACGACGTAACAATGACCGATATGCTACTCGCCGACACGATGATTTTGACTATAAGCTGTTCATTACTACATGTAAATTCAAAACATTTAAGAATTCTGACAACGACATTCATCCACAAGCATGGCTTCATCAATTTTCTCATTGTTTTCCTCCCAACTGGTCATTGGAGCACAGGTTAGAATTTATGTGTGGCTACTTGGAGAATGAACCAGCTGTAAGAATGCGATCGGTCATTCACGATTGTCACAGTGAAGGAGAATTTTATCATGCCTTCCTCTCAGCGTATTGGTCTCAAGCTACACAAGACCGAGTAAAACATAGCATCATAATGATGAAACGTTTCGAACAATCTGAATTTTCCAGTCTTATGAAATATTTTGAAGACATGTTGCATAAGAATCAGTATCTTTCAAACCCATACAGCCCCTCAGAACTCATCCGCATTTGCTTAATCAAACTGCCTGAATATTTACGACATATTATTTTAGCAGGACGTTGCAAAGACGACACTGAAGCTTGTCAGGGACTGTTACAAGAACTGGAAATTGACACTGACAATCGCGGAACGCGAAAACAGGAGTACAACAATTACAGGTCACATCTGTCACAATTCCGCGATGCCGGAAATAATAAATGGACACGACAAGGCTATTCTTACAACGTAAATCGTGACCAAAACAGACACCACCCGTATGACAACCGTTGGCAGAGTAGTAATAATTACAGGGAAAGATCACCTCAACATGGTAATGACTATCACAGAGACAATCAGAGAAACAGACAATATGGGAACCAAAATAATTATTATCAAGGGAGGCAGAATAACTTTAAACGCAATGGTCCAGCGCGCAGTTACGACTCAGGGAGAATTTCTCCACCACGTGACCGACAAGAAAGAAACTATGGACATAACGACAGACGATATGATCGTAACGACAGACCTGAACTGCATCAGAACTGGTGGGATTTAAACAGGGCAGGGCCCTCTTGTCACGGTGAATTTGTAGAAGTTAGGTCTCCTAATCCTAGTAACGACGCGCGCCAACAAAGAAACAGACAATGATTCGCACCGCAGGCAGCCGAGTGTGCCCGCTGGCTCAGGGAAAAATAACATAGACGCTAACCTTGAGAAAAATTCCAGTATTCTTTACCAACGTATACCACATGATAATTGCGTTAAAGTTGAAATTCTTCATACTAGGAAGAGCAAAGGGTTACACCACATTTCACATGTAAAACCATTTATTGGGAGATAATCTGCTTTTTAACTTAGTCTTTGCTATAAAATTTTTCACTTCACGTTACTGGTACCCTTTTTCAATCTTAGAAACTATTAACATGCAACTATGTTTTAAAGTTAAATATCCAGTGCAGAACCAAGAGAACTTATTTAAACATAAATTACGAATGCATTGTTATTGCGAACAGACGACACAGTGTTAGTGTGTGTGTACATTCTTGCTTGTTAGTTGCACGATTACGTAACGACTATAAGCCTCACATACTTAGAACATATACTGGTACTGCTAATGAGATTCTAATGCAACATTTTGGTTTACTTGAAAATACATTCTGGATTTAAAGTACTTTCTGTGAGATACCAGATGAGACAGTGGTTAGTTTATGTGACAGCTACACTATTTTATCACAACGCTACTAATGAGTGACAGTTTACAATGTTGCTTTTGCGGTGTTTCTGTTTCATATCTGCACAGTTTTTCTGTATTATTCTGGAAAGTAAAACATGTTTTAGTAGTAACTTTTGTGGTATAGCTACAATGACACAGCCTTTTCCGTAGCACAACAATACGTTACAGCACAGTACTTTCTTCATCACAGCAATAAGCGTAATAAGTAAGATATCTAAATGCAATGCATTTCACTTTTTTTTATCATGAGGTAAGTGCATTGACTTCTGCAGAACTTAGCTTTCGGAGGACGATAACTACGACACTTCCACAAAGATTATCTTACAACAAGACATACAGTTTAGCGCTACAGTACACGTATTTGAGTGATTAATTTTGTACTTAAAATATTTATTTTGAAAGATATTTGAAGTACAATGATACAAAGGTTTTCCGTTATACATTTCATTCCATTGCTGTAATCTGTAACACCTGAGGGTATAATTATATTAATCCTCAGGGGGGTGCACGCCTACTTTGTGTATCGTGTGTTTGGCTAGCACAAGGAGCCCTAGCTAATATGGTACTTGCTTACACAACTTTACACATCGGTACCATATTTCTCTAACACATAATTACACAGCTATCTGATCATTTAACTGAGAGAGACAAACTTTTTTATTACGTCAGTGACACATGTTTACGCAATTACAGAGTTGGATTACTTCACACTTATGAAACTTTATTTTGTCTGTACTTTGTGAACTGTTCATATTTTTTTGGAACCATTGTGATGCTATGAGAGCATTGAATGATATATTTGGTATGGGATCACGATTTTTAAAGTACGTTTGAGGCAGATGACACTTTTGACATGAGCAGAGAATTTTTTTAGGTTTTGAAATTATTGGAGGAAGCTACGACGATTTTGAGAGTTGACTGAGGTGTTATGATGTTATTATTATGACGACGATGTGTATTATGCTGTTGCGGTATGTTTATGATCAATAAGCTGATGTTATATGAGTTATTTGAGTATGCTACGTATCTGTTATGATGAAATATTGAGGAAGTGTCGACGAATAAGGTAAGGAATAATGAGTAGTGGTTAGGGACTCTGGTTTGTGAAAAAGGTTGTTGGAAACCAAGAATCGTACTTTAAGAGTTATGAAATGAATGTAAATGCGTGAATGTATTACAATGCCAACTAAAATTTTTTGGACTCTGTTATGTCAATAGGATTTTATTTCTACAGATTTGTAACGCAAATTCTTGACCTGTGAAATATTTTTATATGAGACTGTCATTGTAGCGGAAACTGCTGTCATAAATATTTCCGTAAGAAAGTTAAGTGACTACCTGCACATAATGCGTCGTGGGCACCCAGCTGTGTCAGATGCCTGGAAAAAAAGCCATTAGTGTGTGCCTTTCAGAGGCACAGGTAGAAAAAAAAAGGGAGGCCTTTATCCTCGCTATTGACATTCCTTTGTAGAAAGCATTGTAAATATGACACCCTCAAACTTGAAAACATATGATTACACTGTGGAGCTCTAAATTTATGATATTTACTAAAATGCCTTATTAAATGATGAGAGATATTTTACATTTACTGTCTTTCTAGTTGAGAGGTTGCTCATTTTGTTTAATATCTAGTTTCTAGCTGCCCTGCAACATTGGTTAAAATAAAATTTTATAGATGTACTAATATAAATATTTTATGCCTACAGATACAGTAAAAAAAAATAACTGTATGATGTACTTAAAAAAAACGAAGGAGCACAAAAACATTTCAAAGGAATTGCATACAGAATTTTCTTTTCAAGTACTTGGTAATTTCTTTTGTAGAATAATTTGTGGTGCACCACTTAATTTACATAGACATTAAGATGTGAATATACATTTCCCTTGTCTGCATTATTGTCTTTAGTGTAATGTTTTTTTTTTGCTTGAGCTTCCTCATGTTTAGATATAAGTTACTGCATTTGCTGCGGTTGTTTTCCAGGCATAGTGCTACTAAATTTCACTTTGTATTACTCTGTTAAGCTAGTTTTACTACCGATTTATTTTTCTTGTTTGCTGCACAGTGCCTTATATTAGTTGTAATATTGCAATTGCTTTGTCTATTTAAATTTTTTGTCATTGATGTTTGTGTTAATTGTTTTGTGCTGCTGCATTGCCTCGTCCCTTAGTTTAGCATCTGAGCTCAGTAGATTTAAGTTAGCTTAAGAGGGGGTAGCCTATAAGAGAATGAGTTGCGATGAATTTGAAGAAAGGCACTGAGAGGTTATACGAGAAAAATACAGAAAGCAAGCTTGGCTAGGATTTTTTTTGGCTGGAGCAAATATCGAAATAAGAGTAATGATCTATGGAATGAAGTTTGGGGTTGGACTGCTGTACCAAATGTTACACTGAAAACAAACCCTGTCCTTTCCTTTTGTGTTATCCCACTATGTGTTTGTGTACCCTTGTGTATTTGTTTTCTTCCTGTCTCTGTGTAGTTTCATAGAATTTTTTTCTCTTCTAATACTAAGCTACATTCACTATGATGACGTATACTGTTATCCTCAAATATAATTGGCATTAATAATATGTTATTTACCTTGTAGATAAGCTTAGACATTATTTATTGTGTTTTGTTTTAATGCTCATGTGTAAAGTTGATGTTTCAAAAGTTATGCTGATCTTTTATGTATGTACTCATGTCATAATTCCTGTAACACTGATGTATATGTTATTTCGATTCTTTTGTAAAGCTCTTATTACTGCAAATATTATCTGTATTATTATGTTTTAAATGATGTATTTTGTACCTTTGTTATTGTATTCTTATGTTATAAAATTGTAATTGACACCAGTTCATCAAATTAAGTAACTTGTAAGTTCCATTTCACTGCAAACGTTTCTGTTGGTCATAGTATATGGACAATATGTGAGAAGTAGGGACTGTTAGTGTTTACACGTGTGATTAATAATTCAGCAAGGGACTGGATAACAGCATTGCTGGTTCTAAGGACAATTCCAAAAACTTTGTGAGTGTACAAGTGGTGGTTTATGGACTTGCTATATTGTCTGCAAGATTCTTCGATGGTGATTGTGCACCTGCATAGTTGCAGCAGATGGCTGCTGGCCATCTCTACAAGGACTACAGTGGGTCTACACCTTTGATGATCTACCACTACCATTATTTCTACAAGGACCGCAGTGGGTCTGCACCTCTGGTGGCCCACCAATACCATACTCTCTACCAGGACTACAGTGGGTCTGCTCTGTGATGACCTACCTACCAATATTCTTCAAAACTTCGAATGACTCTGCTGTGGGTTTGCTCTGTTGTGACCCATTACCTGTCTGCATGTCAAAGAGTCAGCATTGTCTTTCCGTTGGAAGGACAACACTACTACTTCAAGACTGCACGAAAATCCACTACTTCCTTGTGCATTGTCTTTTACTGCTCAGACTTTGAGAAAAGAAACGGCAGTTTCACTGTGAAGAATGATCAGGACTGTCTTTATGGACTGTGAGAAAATTTTAGCTTTTGACCAACATTGTATTAATAAGTCTGTGCATTTGATATCTTTGTTATTGTAATTATGAAAAATTTTATCAAATCATTATTGGCCACTGCCCAAAACAATTTGTAAATTTTTTTGTGGGGAGCATGGGGGCTATGTAAGTAGGCTGTTTATATTTTCTTATTGGCAACGTTACGTAGCGCTCTGTATGAAAATCACTGGCTGTGCTGTGTGCAGTCTGTGGCTAGTTAGCATTATTGTCTGCCATTGTAGTGTTGGGCAGCTGGATGTGAACAGCGTGTAGCGTTGCGCAGTTGGAGGTGAGCCGCCAGCAGTGGTGAATGTGGGGAGAGAGATGGTGGAGTTTTGAAATTTGTAACACTGGATGTCATGAACTACTATATATATTATGATTGTTAAGGTAAATACATTGTTTGTTCTCTATTAACATCTTTCAATTGCTAACTATGCCTATCAGTAGTTAGTGCTTTCTGTAGTTTGAATCTTTTATTTAGCTGGCAGTGGTGGCGCTCGCTGTATTGCAGTAGCTTGAGTAACGAAGATTTTTGTGAGGTAAGTGATTTGTGAAAGGTACAGGTTAATGTTAGTCAGGGCCATTCCTTTGTAGGAATTTCTGAAAGTCAGATTGCGTTGCGCTAAAAATATTGTGTGTCAGTTTAAGCTCAGTCCTGTACAATTTTTCTAAGGGGACGTTTCAACTGGACTTGGTCAAAACATATTTCATGATTTCTAAAAACTTTAATTTTGCGACCGCGTACTCCGTACACATGTTCCAAAAAACGTAGATGATCTCCTGCGTCTGCAAATATTCCTCTTTATCAATATTGGCATTAGCAGCGTATGTAAGTACTTCGTATGTGGGGTGAAGACGCCAGTATACACGAGAAGAAACTATCCTTTAAGATGTTATGTCTCTGAGCAGCTCTCAGCTGACGGGGAGGGGAGAAAGCTGGTCTAATCTGATTACGCGGCTCTGACGCGGCGCGGCAACAGGATTCGCCGCTTCGCGGAGGCTCGCCCGGGTTCGCGCATCTCCGCCGGCACTCGCGCTACTTCGGCGGCGCTCGAGTCACCCAGTAACCCAGTGCATGTTACCACCGCGGAGGCGCGCCACGCGGAGTTACGTAAGCGGCGCGCGTGGGGCGCCCGCGAGGAAACGGGGAAAGTCTCTGTCCGGCGAGCCGTGTTCCGCACGGGCCGGCCACGCTCTCTCGGAGAAATTGAGCGTCTGGTCTGGACACTGCGCAGTCCTCCGAAAGTCACAGCTGGCATTTCCTGCTTCCTGAGATGAGCACTTTGTCACGGTCAGAAGAAGAGGAGTCTTTTCTAACATTACAGAAATGAGGGAAATGGCACTTGACATGATCTGTTTGACGAAATCTATTTGCGAACAAGGTGTGCAGAAACAGCGTTGGTCAGGTTGACTGTCTAGGAAAGATAGCGATAAAACTTGAAAGTCAGGCAATCGTATCAAATAAACCGCTGTTTATCAGTCACATCCAGGACATTTAAAGCCAAATACGCGTAACAAACCCCCTGGCCTTGATAATGGCGTCGTTTCGGCTACCATCTGTCTTACGTTACTATTGTTTGCAGATGATCCACTGGCGTAAAATCATCAGAGGGTCAAAACGGACTGAAAAATAACGTAGGCAAGGTATGTGTATGGCGCGCAAAGTATGAGGTCCTCCACGTGAGTACTTAACAAATCTGTTGAATTTCGGTCACACGATAAGTTACACGAATTTAAAAATGGTCATTTAAAGTTAATATCCAAGGATTAAAATTACGATCAACTTAAATTGGATGCAGCGGATAGAAATTGTTGTGGGGAAGGCAAACCAAAGACGTGATTAATTGGCAAAATACTTAGAATACGCTACAATCTACTAAAGAGTTCACCTACACTACACTGGTCCGTCCGCTTCTGAATTAGTGCGCAGCAGTATGGGATCTTTACCAAATAGGACTGGCAGAAGGTATCTAAAAACTTTAAAGAAGAGTAGCTCGTTGTGTATTATCGAGAAATAGAGGAGAGAATGTCACGGATACGTTAAGTGATCGGCAGTTCATCATTAAAACAGATGCGTCTCTTTTTGCTGTGAGACCAGTTAACTATACTCCAATGAAGCCTGCCCAGCTAGCCGCGCGGTCTAACGCGCTGCTGCCCGAGTAGGAAGACGTGCCGGTCCCAGCCACGAATCCGTACAGCGGATTAGTGTCGAGGTGTGAATGGTTTTAAGGCGGTTTTCCATCTACCTTGACGAATGCCGGCTGGTTCCCCTTATTTCACCTCACGTACACTGTGTCAGCAATTGCTGTGCAAACACCACTTCCACGTACGCATACACCATCATTATTCTACCACGCAAACATTTGGAGTTACGCTAGTCTGGTATGAGACGTTCCCAAAGGGAGGTCCACTGGGGACCGAACTGCACAATAAACATGGGTTCGGTGTAGGAGGTGGGTAGACTGATGTGGTCCGTTGTGAGCTACAGCAGGACAAAGCGTCTCCATCGTTTCCAGGTCCCCAGTTTAATACATACGTACATACAGACTCCAATCATCAACTTCCTGCTCCGTATGTGAAAATATTTCGTTAACTCCCATCTACGCGGGGAGAAATGACCATCGTAATAAAAGAAGAGAAATCATAATAAAAGAAGAGGGCTCACAGGGGAAGATTTAAATGTTCCTTTTCCCCGGATGGTATTCGAGAGTGGGATGGTTGGGAAATATCTTGAATGTGGTTGTAAGAGTGCCCTGGTTCAAATGGCTCTGAGCACTATGGGACTTAACTTCTGAGGTCATCAGTCGCCTAGAACTTAGAACTACTTAAACCTAACGAACCTAAGGACATCTCACACATCCATGCCCGAGGCAGGATTCGAACCTACTACCGTTGCGGTCGCGCGGTTCCAGACTGTAGCGCCTAGAACCGCTTGGCCACTCCGGCCGGCAAGAGTCCCCTGCGAAGCACTTAAGTATGAATTGCAGAGTAGTGATGTAGATATAGATGAAGGGGATCGACAAGTTTCTTCTGGGTGCTAATCTCTATAAAGCAACTCAATGAGATTAGATCTCGTAGAGTTCCCAATTTGTTGAGATCTGAATTGCTAAGTTTTACCTGGTGTTCCAAATAGTTCTAGCTATTTTCTATGTGATTAACATAGGGTGATTTTCCGAGCCAGTTGAGGTGCATTATGGTGCCTGAGTGAACATCGTTTTTGTACTTGCTTTTTTATGCTCCATGTGATTTGCGCACACTGTGTATCGAGTTATTAAACAGATATGATACTTCAGACAACAGAAACGCTATGTTTTCTGACTTTCAGCCAGCGAGTAACACGTCAGTGTCATCATAATCGATTCGAAATTCAGTACTGTGTGAAGGTCTTCTCTACATCTTCTCATACATTACCGTCTTTAGCTGTTTGCTTCCAAGCTGATCCTTTTAGTTTCCCTCTCACTTTCCTAAAGTCATCGTTTGAGAGTTCTCTTGTTTCTTGAAATGCAGTATGTAACTGCCTAAGCTAATCCATCATTTGTTCACTTGGCAACATGTCCATCCCATTTTCACTCCACTTGAAATTACGTTTCGTACTTCCAGTTAGTTCTCTTTTCTATTTGTTTCCTTGTTCATCCTAGTACTTCACAACATCCACCTCTCCATTGCTTACTGAGCAACCTCGTTTCTTGGATGGTTTTTGCAGTGAAGTCCATATCATGCAGAGTGATGAAACAGATTCGTCTGATACTATCATAAATTGAAGGTTACAATACCTATGTTTTGGTAGTTTAAAAATCACTCCTTTACAGGAAGAATGACATGATATTCTACTTTAGTCAACCGGATGGAATGAAGTTGACATATTTAGGTGCAAATGAGAGACTATTTGCATAATTTTGAAGTTTAAGGCATAACTTTGTTAGTAACATATTGGAAATAATAGTATCACATTAGAATTGTTGCAAGCATTCTACTTTTATGGAGATCCTGGGAAAGGGGGCCTCTAGCAAATATTTACTACTGATGTAGGAACTGTAACGTCCAGGCAAGAGAGGGAAGGGGTGGGGGGAGGGCCGGCCGCGGTGGCCGAGCGGTTCTAGGCGCATCAGTCCGGAACCGCGCGACTGCTACGGTCGCAGTTTCGAATCCTGCCACGGGCATGGATGTTTGTAATGTTCTTAGGTTAGTTAGGTTTAAGTAGTTCTCAGTTCTAGGGGACTGATGACCTCAGATGTTAAATCCCATAGTTCTCAGAGCCACTTGGTGGGGGGAGGGGGAAAAGCAAGTAGTCATTGTATTGGCTTGACATGATTTGTTGGTTTACTACCCAACGCTGGCTACACTTTGAGGCAGAAAGGAGTCCTCCATTACTCGTAAACATGGATAGAAATTCGCACAGTGGAATTAAAAATTTGTTCCTGTACATGAATAATGGCTGCTGCCTTCCGAGTATATTGCTTTTGTGGCAATTTATGCGGAAGTACTTCCATTGTGTAAGCGAATCGAAACACAATCAAAACTTTCGGTGCTTATAAAACAGCGTCGATATTAATGCATATATTTGCCAAAAAAGACAAACCGTAGCAAGTTGTCAATATAGGCCTTACAAACTGAATGGGAACTTCTCAGTGCGAAACTATTGTATAATGGAAGTTGTATCGCCACTACAGTGTAGCCGACGAAACGCTGTCTATCAGGTTCTGTCAAGTGCAAACTTTGAGCGGTGCAGATATACTATAGGACTCGTGAAGGTGCCAGCACTGCTGTCTCTCGCCGCACCTTGCCTTAACCTTTATTGTGCTCATTATTGTGCGCTTCCCCCGACGAAGGGCGAGACTTCTAGTGCTGCCGATCTCAGCGATTTAGGAGCTTAGCACTGCAGCAGAGTGATGGCCCTTTTGTTTTGTACTGCGTGTCAACTCAACTGAGAAAAAACATAATGAGTGAAGAAGCCACCCTCAATCTCCTCAACGCAGTTTCAGTCCTGGTATTCCCATGTGCACCTTATACCGCAACTCCTGCAGTTCATCAGCAAGCATGCACACCTAAGGTAGCAGCATTGCGTGGCAGACTAGTAAATACTTCCTCTCTCGCATCCCTATTCATTATGGTAACCTTCCTCTTCTTCTTCTTCTTCCTGTTCCTTTTCCTGCTTTCCCCGTGCTTGTAAGACGCTGAAGTTAATCGTAACATTGACAAGTAATATATTGACCCAGTTTTTATGAGAAATATTTTTTTATATATGAAAGTAATTTTTCAGATAAGAAGACGTTGAAAAAAAGAAATTTTTTGACAATATTATGCAAAATTTCGGTCGTACTGGCAGGTTACTTCGATACTACAGTTTTTTTTTTCAGGTCATCAGTCAAATCTTGCTAGAATCCAACATCCGTGATAAGACAGTATTAGTGGTTACAGACAACGTTGCAGTTACGAAAAAGCTGCCTAAATCTTAAGGATTCGACATACACCCTGTTTTGCACACTGCATTAACTTAACAGTAAAAGATTGTTTCAAAACAGAAACATTTTCCAAAATTTTATTGAAATGAAAGGCTATTGTGACTTTCTTTCATAACTCTACACTAGCCAGCGACAAACTGTTGAATGTTGAAAAAAGAGCGAACAAAAAAGAACTGAGACTGCCACAAGAGGTGCGGACTCGATGGGACAGCTCCTGCCACACGCTGAAAAGAATTTTGGAAGTACGACGTGAGCTTGAGATTTCGATCAATGTAAGGTCAAAATCACTGCCGACCCTCATGGCAGAAAATTACTCAGCTATACAAGAGATAATAGATCTTCCTGAATCTTTTGAAGTAGCAACAACAACAACAACAATCTCAGGGGAGTCATACATCACTGCTTCCTTAATTATATCTCTTATACGAGGTACTGCTGCAAAGTTGTCGGACTTTTAAAGCACCTTAACGACTAATGAAGGACGAAGTGTTCTCGATTCCTTGATTAAATCTGTCAATGAAAGCGTGAAACGATTTAACATATTGACTGTTAATATACTAGTGACCTTATTGGATCCTAGGTATAAAATACTTGTGTCAGGATTTTTCAGGAGGGAGAGAACGCTGCACAAGTACTTCAGAAAGAGTATGCTGCTATCATCGCATCAACTACAAGAATAATACCTGCAACAGAAACATCCATGAGCAGTGCTAACACGTCTACTGATATGTCTAACGGTTTGAAATCAGATGATCTACTTCTTTGCCAAATTAGCAACAGCTTGACGTCGATGTCGTTACACCAGTCAGTGATTCCATAATTGACCTACATCAATATTTTGAAAAACCTGTAACAGACAAACATGCTAGTGTATTAGACTTTGTGCAATATGTAATAGTATGTTGCGTGTTATGGCCACTAAATGTTTGTGGTGTCCAGCCACATCATTTCCTGCGAAGAGGGTTTCCTCCAAGGCAGGATAAATAATTACTTAAAAACGCAACAGACTAACGGAAAAGAATTCAAACATGACAAGAATTTAAATACGCTAGTTTTTGTAAAACATAATTTGCATGTCTTGTATTGTTTTACTTTAAGCAATGAAAATTCCTAAAAAGCTATTTTTCAATTGAAATACCTGCCTAAAAGAATAGACAGTTAATCGATCCATCGATAGTTTTTAAAAATATTATAATACCGAATGTGTCAACTATCAGTATTTAAGTAACACTAATGGTCACGATAATGTACGATCGCGAGAAGGTGAAACTCCGGATGGCCACGTGGCACATCAAAGAGGTTTAGGTACATCGTACTGCATCTACAGAAGCCATTTGAGCAGCAGTTGGCACCACAGTGACAAAGCGCACTGTTACAAATCGGTTACTTCAAGGACACCTCCGAGGCAGACGCCCTCTTGCCTGCATACCACTGAACCCAGACCACTGCCACTTGCGACTTCAGTGGTGTTAAGAGAGATCTCACAGGAGGACAGGACTGAGGTCTGTTGCGTTTTCTGGTGAACGCTAGTTCTGCCTCGGTACCAGTGATGGTCGTGTGTTGGTCAGTAGGAGGCCGGCTGACTGGGTGCAACCTACCTGTCTGCGTTCTAGACACACTGGATCCGCACCTGGAGTTATGGTCTGGCTAGCACACGCACTATGACTGCAGATCTGGTGATTCGACCTGTTGTGCTGCCATACGCGAACAGCATTTCAGGGGGTGTTTTCCAACAGGATAACGCTCCTCCACGTACTGCTGCTGTAACCGATCATGATATACAGAGTGTCGATATGTTGCCTTGGCCTGTTCGACCACCAGATCTGTCTCCAGTCGAGCGCATATGGGACATCATCGGACGAAAACTCCAGCGTCATCCACAAACAGCATTATCCGTCTCTGTATTGACTGACGAAATGCAACAGGCATGAAATTCCGTCTCACAAACTGACATCCGGTACCTGTATGATACAATGCACGCACGTTTGCATGCTTGCAGTCAACATTCTGGCGGTTACACTGGTTTTTAATGTATCAACGTTTCACCTTTGCAATGGTTTATCTCATAGTTACATTAACTTGTGGTCTTGCAGTGTTAATGGCTACAATATGTTACCAAGACTAACGTATTCTCGAAATTTCATTACTCTACATTCATTATTTTTGGTGTTGCTATTTTTTTCTATTAGTGTAGTTTTGTTCTGTTTTCCGCCCAATTTCAAATTTTTTTGTCATACGCTACTACTACGCTAGTGCGGAATCAAATTTGATTTTAATCTTGGACATTTCTCAACCTGAACTTCAACGACAGTAATTGTCCTCAAATAAATGGTTCAAATGGCTCTGAGCACTATGGGACTATGGGACAGAGTACAGCAAGAAATCCAGTTCATGTAAATGTTTATGGTGGCAAAAATCTTCACTGCAAACGATCAACCATCGACTCAGTCTCTTACGTTACTGGAAGCGATACTCACTCTAAAGCGTTATCAATATTGTGACACAGGAATAATTAGTGTTGTCATTTTGGAGCGATTTCCATTTCATATAGCTTGTAGATGATGCATTATGCTAGAAACAAAAAGAAACAAAGAAAAAGCTGGATTTGTCTCACGCATGATTGTCAAAATAAGTTCTTTGTACATAATTTATAGTGTTCATTCCTCGAGGAATCAATTTTCAATTTTTCTGTACTTCACAAATGATTCATAAAAAATTAAACGTCTCTACAATTCCACTTTGACAAATTGTTTCTGTTATTGTCCATTGGTCGTATACCCCTTTTAACAATTTTTCTTCACCACCACATACCGATTGTGTTTCTTATCAACAACGCTACTATAATAATGACCGTAGCGACTAGAATTCAGACACTATCGATATTTACAATATGTTAACACTTAATAAACTACAATTTAGATGATTCTTTCCGCCAATACATCAGACATTGAAAGAGAATTAATTAAATAATTATTCGTTTTCATAATTTCCAGATTCTTCATGTATATCATAGATGATACTACTTTTGAAAGTCATTCAAATTAGTGAGACATCGATTTTTCTTAAATTTACACTTGCTCAGTCCCCAGCGCCAACATCATTTACCGATGCCCTTTATTACATCACATACCCGTGACACTCATATGAGGACGCAAGTACCAATTTACGTCTGAGTCCACGACTGTGGCTTAGTTAATCACCGCAGAGTTGGCAATTTTCTTCTGATCTTAATAACCATTACTGAAAGTAGCGCCAAACGGTATCAAGGAGAAAGTATAGATGATTGTTATGAATCTATAATAATAATTACTACATTTGTAGCTAAATAACTAACGTGCTAAAAGTCTTCAACGCAAAGGGACAAGCTAAATTTAATGTACTCCTGTGTCACGTGGTACACGGAGTCTCTTCTTCCACTTCTGGTCCGTATCCTATTGCACAGTTGCAACATTCGTTAGTTGGTCACAGATGTAATAATTACCAGACTCACAGCTAGTTTTTGTCTCTCAAACGTACAGCAGACTCAGCGGTGTGGGAATATTACTTAAATTTTTATTCTATTAAAACGAGACATCTCTGGGCATGATACTCTATCCAGAATATGTATTTGGTCATCTTTACAAACTCTGGTTAGTGAAATTTAGAAATACTCCGTAAGATTTACAGGAACGACTAGTTGAAAAATTCCCTTTTCCTGATGGAGAAACAATCCCTTCTAGATGTCTGTTGAGTTCGTTATGGATTTACCTTCCAGTATCCAACTGTCCGCAGTCTATTGCATGGGTGTCTTCGCCTTAGGGGGTTCGACATTTTCATCGTACCTTTTAGCAGCACATATGCACAGGAACTTGGCTGCGTGTTGCAGTCAGCTTTTCATCCAGCAGCAAGACCATATCCTGCGACTGCGAAACCCAGGTGAATGGCTTCCGGCAACTACGATCGGCGTGAAACGGGATCCAACACCAATGTTTTGCCACTGAAAGGAAAGTCAGCATCCTGCAAACTGCATAGCTGGTGAAGGCGTGGCTCAGTCTTCACAGAAAAACTGAACTACGTGCCTTCTAAGTTCACCTCTTTCGTTAGAAAAAAACTGCTCTGTTATTCGCAGAGACATGTCTTCAGAGATTCAGATTTGGCATTTGTCTGTATAAATTGGCACAGGTACCACTTTCGTGAACATTTGCAACCATCTTCGAAATTTACACATTTAAAATCAGTATCTTATTGATTATACAACAAAAATAGAAAGATGTAGCTAGCACGAGAATAGTACACTTCATTTCACGTGTTTGAAACCCTTTCTTACGGAAGAGAAAAGAAAGATTTTTTCAAGTTACTGACAATCACAGGAAGAGCTGACATATTTGATATCGTGCATTAATCACTTCGGAACGTTGCGGCTAACCGCGGTGTCCTATGGCGCGACTGTAGACGCGTTATCTGAGGACACAGACAGGTGTGGATTATTAGTATTAGGAATGTATTTTTATCCATCCATTGATCACTTTTAGAAGGCTATTAGTCATGCAACTATATTATAGTTAAAGAACAAAATAAAATTATAGGTTCTGTGATTTACACACTCACAGATCTATTTTGTCAAGGATGGTACAGGTAAACTGCCGTGGCCTTATAGTATAAAACATGCCATAATTTCCCTGATGTGTTTTAGAGAAACGAAAGTAAACCTAAACTCAGGATAGCTAGACGGAGACTGGAGAATAGGGAATCGTTTCTAAGCTGGTGTTTAGGCCATTCCTCCGCACTATCCATTCTTCGCAATTTCGTGGTGATGAAGTGTAGGCCGAAGTTTAAGAGTTTAGTCAGGAAGAATCAATATGCAAAGAAGTGGGTGTGGAAGTACTAAGGAATGACACTTGAAGTTCTCTAAGGCTATAGATACAGCAATAAGAAATAGCTCAGTACACACCACAGCTGAAGAGGAACGGACCCCTCTAAAAAGCACAATCACAGAAGTTGGAAAGAAATACATAGTTATAAAGTAGGTAGCTCTGAAGAAACCTTGGGTAACAGAAGAAATACTTCAGTTGATCGATGAAACAAGGATGGCTGCGTGAAAAATGTGAAGAAATTGAAAGAGAAATGATGGTCGGAAGCACTGACTCAGCATATAGGAAAGTCAAAATAACATTTGGTGAAATTAAAGGCAAGGGTGGTAACATTAAGAACACAACTGTAATTCCACTGTAAAATGGGCAGAAAGAGTAAATTGAAGGCTTCTTTGAGGAGGAAGATTTGTCTGATGTAACAGAAGAAGAAACAGGAGTGGATATAGAAGAGACTGCAAGAGCTAACAAGTACGAGAATTATCGCACATTCAGCCTAACTGCTCGTGCATCCAATTTGCTGACAACAATAACAAACAGAATAATTGAAAAGAAAACAGAGGACGTGTTAAAGACGATCAGTTGGTCTTTAGGAAAGGTAAAAGCACAAGAGAGGCAATTCTGACGTTGCTGTTGATAATGGAGGCAAGACCAAAGAAAAATCAAGGTACGTTCACAAGATTTGCCGACCAGGAAAAATGTAAAATGGTGCAAAATGTTCAAAATTCTTGGAAAAATAGGGGTAAGCTATAGGCAGAGACGGGAAATATACAATATATACAAGAGCCAGGAGGGAAGATTAAGAGTGGAAGAACAAAGAACGAAATGCTCGTATTAAAAAGGGTGTAAGACAAGAATGTAGTCTTTCGACGCTATTGTTCATTCTGTGCATCGAAGAAGCAATGACGGAAATAAAAGAAATGTTTAGGAGTGGGATACAAATCCAAGGCGAAATTATATCAATGACACTATTCGCTGACGATATTGCTATCTTGAATGATACTATAGAAGAATTATACGGTCTACTGAATGGAATGAACAGTCTAATGGATTGAGAGTAAATCGAATGATGAGAAAAGAGAAGAGCGAGAAACATAACATCAGGATTGATGGTCACGAAGTAGATGAAGTCAAGTAATTGCCAGTAATTGCCAGGAAAATAACTAATGACGGATGGACCAAGAAGGACTTCAGAAGCAGACTGTCACTGGCAAAAATTGCACTCCTGGCCATGAGAAGTCTACTAGTATCAAACATAGTCATTTATTTGAGGAAGAAATTTCTGAGATTGTACGTCTGGAGCAAAGAATTGTATGTTAGTGAAACATGGACCGTGGAAAACCAGAACAGAAGAGAATCGAAGCATTGGAGATATGGCGCTACAGAAGAATGTTAAAAATTATGTGGCCCAATAAGATAAGGAATGAGGATGTCCTGCGCAGAATCGGAAAGGAAAGGAATGCATGGAAAACATTTACATGGAAAAGGCACAGGATGATAGGACATCTGTTAAGACATCAGGGAATGACTTCCATGGGAGCTATAGAGGGCAAAAACTGTAGAGGAAGACAGAGATTGGAATACGTCAAGCAAATAATTGAGGATGTATGTTGCAAGTGATACTCTGAGGTGAAGAGGATGACACAGGAGACGAATTCGATGCGCGACGCACCAAACGAATCAGAAGGCTGATGAATAAAAAAAAATGCTTTCTTCCGGGACTGCTAGTCCCGCAAGGTGTATAAAAGAAGTTTGGAGTTTTGGAGGTAGGAGAAGAGGCACTATCTGGGTGCGAGTTGAGGTTAGAGTTTGGGGAGCCCAATGGGTAGAGCACTCCGTGAAAAATAAGGATCCACGTTAGTGTCCCAGCCACCTACACAGTTTTAATCCGTCAAGAAGTTTTACATCAGCGCATACTACGCTGCAGAAACAACATTGATTCTGGTAGAGAAATAGCATGAAAGTTGTTTCCTTAACACTCTATAAAACACATCAGTTTGCACTGTAGACTAATCATATGGATGTAGATGACACCGCTGGCGGTAAGAAAGGTGCTAACCTGGCTGGTCATCGAATCAGACTGAGCTTGGTTGGCAAATACGGGAGCGGCACTCTAATTGCTTCAACCGTGTGATGTGTTCAGTTATAGAGAACGGCGAATGGCGGCATACCAGTCTCTCGACAACCGATAACTACATGTTTTCAGTGAGTGACAGATCCGGAAAACGTACTGCCCACAGGAACATTCGCACCACTTTCTATCGAGGTGGGTAAGTCCAACCCAGACAAAAGATAATGTTACAGAGAGTTCGGAGATATGGTACAGCCACAGCACACGTCAGAAAAGAGACGCGTGCTATTCACGGATATGTTCATCGTAATGCTTTAGGCAGAACCGCATTCGTCCGAAAAGACGACTTGGTGCCACTCACATGGCTAGTGTTGTCCTTGGCTGTAAGGCTACAGGTACGCCGCTCTTTCGTAGTGCGTCGGTTGAACCAATCACAATGCTGGAAGTAGTAACAGGCCACGGCATTCCAGACACTGTCGCAATGTCCGCATGCAATCTAGCACATTTCCTTAATTAAATTACAATCTGGGACAGAATTCGCGGAACTTTTGTTGGAAGGCTTTGCTATTACTGGCTGGCTATAAGGTGAAGTGAATTATTTTTGTGGTTCATCAGATAAGTAGCTTTAGCAGACGAAATTTGGTTTAAAAAATAAGGCAGTGAGCTCGAAGACCGGATGAATTTCAGTATTAGTGGCACGTCCACAGGTCTGTGTTTCTACACGTCATTTCAGAAAACAATTGGCTCTTGCTCAGTGCTGTGAATGCCACGTGCTCGGTTAATAGGTGACGCATAAATTTTAACGCGCACCAAAAGACATCCTTCACAATTATTAAAAAAAATGAATGGCGCAAGCCTCCATTATGTTTTCGGAATCTCAACGAATTTGATTCTCCTGCTACCAAGTGGGGAGAAATCGATCTGGATTAGACCGTGACAGAATCGGACTGCTGCAACAAATGAAAACTCAGTGTTAGTTCCAGATGAAATTCTGCTTCTTTGTCATTACTGAAAATAAGAAATTAAAAAATCATTGTCTGTTTCCTGCTCCTTTTCTTACATCCATACATCCTCAAGATTCATGAACAAGATCGCAAATGACCACAGTAACTTCTTTGTAGTGTTTTGGATCGTTCAGTACGATTAAATGTGTAGACGACTTGAAAACTGTTCTTGTTGCAGTACAAAAAAGAAGAATATGCTACACCTTAAAAGACTGTGACAGATAAGTGGGGTTCACGCCCCCGCCATCCATAATTCGGCCTCCTCAACAAAAATTTTTGTATGTGAACATTTAAACACAGAATATTCTGAATCGTTTTGCCCAGCGTCTCTTTGTGGTGAAGCCTTCATAAACAGCATTTTTCTCTCACTGCCACTGTCCATATATGTCTCCCCCTATTATCACCGTTAGCACTTTCTCTTGTCTGTCTCCCCCACTGCAAATTCCTTCACCCCTATCTCTCCTCCTTACTATTGTCTCCTTCTCTGCTACTTTTACTGCCTCTCTGTCCCAATGCCATTGTCTTTGCCCGTTCTTTTTCTCTCCTGTTGTCATAGGCTCTTTCTGTCTCATTCTCAGTCTGCTGCCTTTCTCTTCAGACACCATTGTCTCACCCCACACATGTCGTCTGGAATGGCCTGATCGGGGTTTGACCAATAGACAGAGAAACTGTAACATGTGGATATAGGGGATCAGCGAAAGTGGAAAATGGAAAATTTTTTTCGTATTAGAATTCGTCGGTCGGGAGGCGGGAATCCAGACGCCGTAAGCTTATGTATAGTCTTCACTCATTTCTCTTTTTCATTTCCACCATCTCTATATTTTGCTCACACTACTACAACCTCCATCTATCTCTCTTTCTCTTTTTCTGCCACTGTCTCACAATAACCGTCACTATCTCCTCTCACCTTCGCTTCCGCTGCTATTGTTTTTATCCCTTTCTGCTTCTCTTTCACTGCCACTTTCTCTCTTCCAACATCAACGTCTCGTCTCTATTTTTTTCCCACTGGCACTGTCTCGTCTCTCTTCACTGTCACTGTCTGTTACTCACTTTCAGCTCAAAAAAGCGTGATTACGTTACCATGTCAAAAGGCTTGTGATGGAGGCGGAATGAGGATTGAGACAGCCGGTTCCCCACTTTTTGTCAGAGACCCTTAAAGAGGATCATATCGCCTTTTTTGTGCTGCCTCCTTTTCCCTGTTTTAACAGACTGTGCTATTTACATAAAACGAATTATGTAGGTCAGTAGAGCTTTCATAGTTTACTTGTATGCTTTAACCCATTTACACTTCTGAAACATATAAAAAATAAATAAGTAAGCATAATATAAGGTGAACGCAAAATCGTCTCCCATCCAAAGAAAGTTCACTCTACACTATTTTATATTAAAAATGCAAAACATATTTGGGCTGGACCTACATTATACCAAAAAATACGATTGTTGATTTGCAGATAGAAAGAATTTCGTGTAACAAAATAATTGTTGTAAGATGCTTATGCTGCCAGTTGGTACCATCGAATAATTTACAGGTCAAGGCAGCTTGTATAGGAGTAAACTGCCAGTTATAATATCCCTTCCCCAAGTTAATTGAAATAATGTACCAATTCTCTCTTGAATGAATGTGTACTGTACTGAGCAGCTGTGCAGATGAAAAAATGAAAAAGAAACAAGAAAATTATATATGTTTGTGAAGTTAATTGCAGGACTTTTCCTATCTAAAATGTTGAAGATTCTCTGAAAATAATAATGACTATCATATTCATTATTGTATCTCCAGCAATAGAGATTCGCTGGAGGAAGAATTCTTCTTCTGAATCTCGGCGATGTCGATCCCGGGACTTCACAGCTGCGCCGATCGACGATTTAGTATTTATGGTTCAGCACAATCTCAAAGGAAACCTGGAGGGGAAAGAAAATGGCAGCAGATCCTTAATCGTTGCAGCGAGAATAAATCCACGTCAGGGATATTGATGTTACTTTTGAGAAAAGACGGCAATGTCGCTCTATCTCTGGTTTTGATCTGTGTTATTACAAATTCGATGTAGGCTCTTCAATTATTTTTGCCACAAGATGTAAATGTTGGTGATAAAACTTAAACGTATATAATGTCTAATGTGACGCGTCGGGTTTTTAAAAGAGTGAATTACCTTTCCCAGTTTTATTGTCTTTATCATGATTATATTCGCCGTTTATTCATCGAGATGAACCCTTTCGAATTACAGTGGTTTTTAATCCTTCCACCTTTTCTATATAGACCCCAAACATTAAAATCACAATTCTGATTTCAACGGTGGACTATCCTTTTCATACAATAATATATACCTCTCTCCGCTCCCTATAGAAAGACAACACAAAAACAAACAAAATTAGAAAGCACATCCACCTCGGTTAACAAAGTCAGAGATACAGTGTACAACAGTCTCTTTTTAGCATCGCAGCTGCCACTCGCAGTATATCTTTGAGTGTCAATATTGTCGTCGTAGGTTTTAACATATAAGGCAATGTATAGCTTTTTTAGTCTATCCAGATCGGACATAAAAAACCAATTATGCTTTACATTTCAAAACATATGCGAAGTATACATTTGGCCACTACCAGCTTTCAACAAAAATATAAAAAAAACATTTCCACCGCGTTAACACTTTCTCCACTTTCGCACACGCGTCGTAAGACTGAGAATACAATGCAATATCAAATTCTCTCGTCGTGATACTTCATAGTTATACAGAGACACCGCTTCATCAAGTTATAGTGGTGAAAAGAAAACGACGATTAAAAATAAAGTTTGGTGACCTCAGAATCCTTGCGATGACCTCAAATCCTTGCCATGTTTTCACAAAGTCAGTAAAAACTACACATACGACTCAGACCGCATATTACGTGCGTATCTAACGTGCATTAAGCACGTTAATTTTGAAACTCTGTATCTCAGTAACGGAAAATGACATCGAAAAAAGTGTCGGAGTTCGAAGTTCCTCGAGAACATCATATTAAGAATATATGGTAAAAATTTCGACGATTTGCCACGAATAGAAATTACAGAAGTGGTCATCATGACAATTGGTGGTGTTGGTACCGACAAATGATGGCTTTTTAGAATTCCTCTCATTCAGGAACTGTCCTGTGCAAGTGTAGCTTTTACAATCCGTACAACGCCGATCCGAGCTGCTCAATTTGCCTGGGCTGGAGGAGGTGAGTAACGTTTCAATTTTGACCCTGTAGTGTAGGACAGTTACAGTATGCTCGTTCTTCCAATAGGTATACGAGTAGTCGCTAGGCCAAGGGCTATCGTAAAGACTTGGCTTCTTATCTATGTGATGAACAGAACCTGATATATGACCACCTGAAAAATCGCATTTTCGAGCGAGGCTTTTTGGAAAATATTAGTATCGTGCGCGGACCGATGGGAATTGTCAGAGACGGCAAAAACGTGACAGGGGTAGGATACCAACCACAGAAATTATTGCTTGTTGACCAACGTGGCGTTAAATAGTCACAGTTCGTACATTTAGCTTATCTTTCTAGCAGAACTTCGTGTTCTGAGTTCAAATAACTGTATATTTCAGTGTTAGATTCTAATATGTTATTTCATGATTATCGCTAATTATTGTATTGAACTGCTGATTTTGGATCAATTAGTTGCGGTTCTATAGAGCTCACTATCAACTGTCATCATTTTTAGTTGTGGACATAAGGATTTTAAGCTGGCAGTGCGCTTAAATTCGATACTCTCATTTCATAAATTGAAAAATTTCTTTCCCTGTCATCCCCTCTTTACCCACTGCAGCCTGTGATTCAAATATTTATTTTGCTTTGACTACCGTTAGAACTATTGTTCCCAAATCAGTCCAAGACGCCCGTCAGCACATTATAGTCAGCCAATCCCACTGACGTGTAATGTGGTATCTGAGAGTGAAATTCTTGTCAATTTCTCTAATTATTTGAGTTTCATTTGTGAGATTGCAGCATTAAAAAAAGAAAAAAAGAGTTTCACTGGTGGACTGCTGTATGGAAATGATTCCCAGCATTCAGGTATCCAATGGATAAATAATAATTGTGCTTATAGAAAGGTGTGAGGGAAAGTGAAGAACGGGGAGAGAATTGAAGCTTGGGGTAACGTACTGGATCGATTTGAATCCTGTTCCTGGCAGATGGGATTCAAGCCAATTACTTCCGCATAATACTTTATACGCCAGGCAGTTTTAGAACTCAGATTTTATTGTGTTCATCTAGGACTCTTCAGCGATTGTTATGTAATTAGTTAAAAACAGTTATAAGTCTTTACAGCGTTATTTAAACTTTTAAAAGATAAAATCTGTTTAGTGAATTGCAATTAACCTCTGCTCTTTAGTCAACGCTGATTCCAGTGACAGCAAAGTATGTCTGTAGGGCCATAATAGAATACGTCTGGTACACTACGATATTGATTTGTATTGATAATAATATTTAAACATACCCCGGTCGTTACGGCTATCGTAATGTTTTTCGTTTATTACAGAGTATCCACAGAAAAACATTTTACCTATACTGTGTTTGCCGTGTGGTACATTGCATCAACATCTGAGCACTGCGCACTCTGCTTGTTCGTTTTCTGACAACATTTCCTTTGGACTACTCCATAAATTGTGGCTTTTACATGTACAGAAGATTGCGAGGGACAGTAATCACTAAAGAACTTGTAATGAAATCTCGGAGTGGAAGGACAAGAAATTCTTCTCGGCTTAGAGGATCGTAAATTCTTATGAGTTACGCCCTATCAGTGACTCCTTGACTATCTCAGAGAGCTTGATATCCACCGGACAAGGCCAGAGAAATCTATCCGGCCTAGAACTATTAACGCCCTCAGCTACGTTCTAATAGTTTCTAGAAAGTAATGCGAGTACAAGTACGTTGTTACAAGAACTGGGAAAGAAAATGCATCGGAAAAATAAAGAACGGCGATTCGCAATTTGAGAAGAAGCTTAGAATAGTAATGGTAGAAAACTTGAACTAAAAGTAATTGTAACTGAACAAGAAATATCACGATTTGTTAGTGACACTTCACCCGACCTTCATCCCTGAAAATGAGTGTGCAGTTGGGTAATACTGATTCCATATGAATTTCGATGTTCTGTTGGGACAACAGTTGAATACAACAGAAAGAAGTTACGTGAAGGTAAATATGAAGTATGGGGGCTAGCAGCAGTGAACATGAGAGGGGGAACGGAAGAGTAGGAGAAACAGGAACTCTGTGAAGTTAATGAAGATGGGGGAAAAAGTGACATGACTGGTAGAGAAATGAAAAGAGGAAGAATCACAAATGGGAGAAGATGGGAGCATCTGCTTTACTGTTTGACAGAGGGCGCCATGGCCATATTTGTTAATTGTTAGAGAAATGTTATGAGAGGGAAAGAAGGAAGTTTTCCATCTTCTTTTTAAAAGCAAGAGAGTGCAGAGTGCAGGGTACCTTATTCGAGAAGAGGACCGCAACAATAGAGATAAGAGTCTGCGACTGATTTTGGTTTATGGATTATGACAGATATGGTACTCGAAATATGAGACCTCGTGTTTCTAGATCAACATATACATCTATAGTGTGCAAATCACAGTGTCCTAGCAACAAAGTTGGCTCTATGAACTTTCCAGATAGCTAGCAGTTCCTGCCTACTTGAAACGTCTTCCATTTCAGTTTTTTCTGCATCTTCGTGACACTCTCCCACGGACCAAAAAAAAAAAAAAAATGATAGCCGGCCGGTGTGGCCGAGCGGTTCTAGGCGCTACAGTCTGGAACCGCGTGACCGCTACGGTAGCAGGTTCGAATCCTGCCTCAGGCATGGATGTGTGTGATGTCCTTAGGTTAGTTAGGTTTAAGTAGCTCTAAGTTCTAGGAGAATGATGACCTCAGCAGTTAAGTCCCATAGTGCTCAGAGCCATTTTAACCATTTCAAAAATATGATAATTCGGGCTGCCCTTTTTTATATCCACTCAGTGTCCTCTGTTAGTCCTGTTTGGTAAGGATTCCACACATTTGGATGCATATAAGATCGGTTGCAGGAGTGTTTTCTAAGTAGCCTCCTCTGTAGACTGATTGCATTTCCCTTATATTCTACTCATGAACTGCAGTCTGCCGCGTGCGTTACCTACGAGTGAGCCCATTTCATATCCCTAAAAATTGTTACACCGATGTATGTGTATGGATTGATCGATTTCAGCTGTAATTCACCGACATTGTAGTCATAGTACACTACGTTTCTTCGTTTTGTGAAGTACACAGTTTTTCATATCTGAACATTTAAAGTTATTTGACAATGTACGCACCACTTTGAAATCTCATCAATGTCTGACGAATAGTTGTACAACTTCTTCGTATCATCTGCGAAAAAGTCTGAGATTCTTGTTAATATTGTCTACAGAGTCATTAATTTCAACATCAACAGAAAGGGTCTCATCACACTTCTCTGGGGCACATCCGTAGTTACTTCCACATCTGTCAATGGGTCTCCATCTGCGGTAACTTGTTGCTTCCCTACCAGAACATCCTCAATCTATTCACAAATTTTGCTCGATACCCCATATTATCGTACTTTTGATAAATAATATAGGTGCGGTAGTGGATCAAACGCTATTCGGAAGTATGTAACATGCGGAGTGCTTTTGTTTTTGTGTAATCTACCCGACCACTTAGCGTGCAAGAAGTGCTCTGGAAAGGAAAATATTAAGCCTGCGAATCCAGGTCCTGCCAGCTACGGCGATCCAAACATGCCCACTGTTAGATATCAGAAGAACAGCGGTCGTCGGTGTACCTCAAATACGTCAATGAGAAAGGGGGACCTTTATTATAGGACAAACAAACAGTCTTTTCCCAGTATATCGAAATCTTTTTAATACATAAATTACGATACACATTCAGGTTCAGGATGCGGAAATGGTTATCTTAGGAAAATCATATACAGGCTAGGAAGATCCCGTCTCAAAAGTGTATGTCAAGAGAAGTATATATTGGACAGAATTTAATACGAAAAAATATGACAGAAGTGCAAGTAGAAATATCAACTGAAGTGAAAGCACGCTAGTGACTTCAACATTTAGTCCGCAGCAATGCGTCATTTACCTTTCGAAGTGTGCAGCGCTAGTGGGAGTGGTGGCCGGCTGCTGTGTGCGACGTGTCTTGTACCTGTCAAACTAATAACGCTATGCTGGCCTGTGACTGAATATAACCATTCCGAACCTTCCCTAAGTTTCCGTGAAGTGGAAGATTGTATGTGTTCTTAGGCTAAGACAAAATAGCTCTGTACACTAGACAAGGCTGGGTGACATACACAAATTGCCCTCAAAGTTAAGTAGAACGACTTGTCTCGAATTCTCTGCTTTGGAGATCTACGAGGGTTTCAGCACAAATATGGCTGAAACAGAGCCTCGTCAACCAAGAATGTTCCCAGATAAACCTCTCTCTGCATCACCACAGGGCGTTAAGCGCCCCCTGCAGTAAACTACTGCATCGCAATAACGTCAATTTCTCCCAATTTGTCTTCGTTTCCTTCAATCATCATTTGAGTTTTTGTTATCGCGTTTATGTTCGCAAGGTCAGATATCTTTACATGCTATTCACGACTTGATCACGTGATCCAAGCGTTTACTGTGACACAGATGATTTTTTCCACCTGCGTTAGAAATGCGCAGAGGCCGTGGTCTAAAACATTGACGTCTTAAGTTGGCTCCATGCGCTGTGGGTCGATTCGCTGTGAACCGCTAACGTTTCCAAAAGTGAATTTCCATGTCGCGCTTCTGCCTCCAAGCCTGAGGGACTGGCCCCTTTCACTTCAGTTCCATGTTGCAGTAAAAATTTACACATTGATCTGCATGCAAATTAGGAAGGGGCTATTAATACTGTGTACAAAATGCTCGTTGCACATTGCAATCCTCGTTATGCAAATTAAGCTAATTACGTCCAAAAGTACGGCATGGGCCATATCTGTCGAATCAGTGTGTCGTGCACAATCACGTGGGAGATAGTTAAATACCCTGCCACCTTACATATCCCCCAAACCCGATTTAATTTTGGGCTTGGTTTAATCAGTGGTTGAGGTGTTGATTAACTCAATGCAAAATTACATAAAATTCTCTGTGTGGTAACTGAGCACTATCCTGTATTGTCAGGCTACCTTAAAATTAGTCTTACAGTAACATTATAATGAAATTGTGACTCTCATCCAAATTATTCTTTTTGGTGCCATCTTGAAATATTCTCAAAGTTGACACTCGTATGTAGAATCTCATTACAATAAATTATAAAGTCATAAACATTTGTTATCTCTTACAATGAAGAAAAATTGGGGACTAACTCCATTACTAAATTCAAAAATTGCAGAAGCTTCCGCAAAACTGGAGACTAACGACATTGTGAATTCAAAATTTAAATTAAAAATCATTATGATAATAATTCAAACTTACCACCTATGTAAATTAAGTGTGTTCATGGTAATGAGTGGAGATGAGGATGCCTTCTCTTAATGTATTGGAGAATTACCCTGTCACCTTACAAATCTAGAAGTACTGCATCTACCTGACTGCCATGTTACAAAGCTTTCAGCATGTCATGTAAGAAAAGAGCGAGTTGGGTTTCACATGATGGATGTTTTTGGAATCCATGCCAGATACTATGAAGGAAGTCATTCATTAGGTTTGAGCTCAGAATAGTTTCAAGACTTTACAATAAATGGATGTCAAGGATATTGATCGTCCCCTTAGAAAAATTATCAATGACTGTGCTTAAACTGACACACAATATTTTTAGCGCAAGGCAATCTCACTTTCAATAATCCCTACAAAAGAATGGCCCTGACTAACAATAACCTATACCTTTCATGAATCACTTGCCCCACAAAAATCTTCGTTACTCAAACTACTGCAATACAGCGAGTGCCAGTACTTCCGGCTAAATAAAAGATTCTAACTACTGAAGTCACTAACTACTGACAGGCATATTAGCAAATGAAAGATTTTGATAAAGAACAAACAATGTATTTACCTTAACAGTGTTCAAAAGTCATAATATATATCAGTTCATGACATCCAGTTTTTCAAATTTACTGTCTCTGATGGACACACGTCCAGATTATCCGCTCTCAAAACTCCGCCATCTCTCTCCCTAAATCCACCACTGCTGGTAGCTCACCTCCAACTGCAAAACGCTATGCGCTGTTAACAGCTAACTGCCCAACACTGCAATAGCCAACAACAATGCAAACCAGCCACAGACTGCACACAGCACAGCCAGTGATTTTCATACAGAGCGCTACGCGGCGGTACCAATAAAAAAACCTAAACAGCCTACTTACATAGCCCCCATGCTCCCCACAACAAATTTTACAAATAGTTTGGGGCCATGGCCAATATAGATTTGAAAAAAAGGTTTCATAATTACAATAACAAAGATATCAAATGCACACACTTATTGATACAATGTTGGTCAAAAGCTAAAATTTTCTCACAGTCCATAAAGGCAGTCCTTATCATCCATAATAGTAAAATTGCAGTTTATCTTCTCAAAGTCTGAGCAGTAAAAGAAAATGCACACGGAAGTTGTGGATTTGCATGCAGTCTTGAAGAAGTATTGTTGTCCTTCCAACGGAAAGACAGTGCTGACTCTTGACATGCAGACAGGTAATGGGCCACAACAGAGCAAACCCACCGCAGAGTCAGTCAAAGTTTAGAAAAATATTGGTAGGTAGGTAGTCACAGAGCAGACCCGCTGTAGTCCTGGTAGAGATTACGGTAGTGGTGGGCCACCAGAAGTGCAGACCCACTGCAGTACTTGTAGAGACGGTCAGCAGCCATCTGTTGCGACTGTGCAGGTGCACAATCACCATTGAAGAGTCTTGTGGACAATATAGCAAGTCCATGAACCATCACTTGTGCACTCACAAAAAAAATTTTTTTTTGAAACGTCCTTAGAACCAGCAACGCTGTTAACCAGTCCCTTGCTGAATTATTAACACACGCACAAGCATTAACAGCCCTAACTTCTCACATACTGTGCACATATTATTACCAACAGAAACGTGTGCAGTGAAATGATATTTAATTTGAAGAACTGGTGTCTATACAATTATAAATTTACAACATAAGAATATAATTACAAAGGTACAAAATACATCATTAAAGAACATAACAGTACAGATAGCATTTGTAGTAACACAGGCTTTACACAAGAATAGAACTAAACATATACATCAGTGTTACAGGAATTATGACATAAGTAAATATATAAAAAATGAGAATAGTTTTCGAAACATTAATTTCACACATGATCATTGAAACAGAACAGAATTAATAATGTCTAAACATATTTACAAAGTAAATAACATATTATTAATGCAAATTATATTTGAGGATAACAGTAATCCTCATCATAGTTAGTACTAGAAAAATTCTACCACATAAATCTTGTTAGTTAAACACATAAAGACAGGAAAAACACAAATACACAAGGGTACACAAACACCTAGCGGAATAATACAAAAGGAAAGGACAGGGTTCGTTCTCAGTGTAACATCTGGTACTGCAGTCCAACCCAAAACTTCATTCCATAGATCTTTCCTCTTATTTCAACATTTGTTTCCACCAAAAAAAATCCTATCCAAGTATGCTTTCTGTATTTACATGTTCACATATTTCCTAGCTCGTAATTTATTTTTCATTATCTTACCTCATCATTTATTTCCAAGAAAATCCTACCTAAACCCTACTTTTTGTTCATATCCTCTTTCAAAATACTTTTTTTTGCCAAACCATTTTCTTATAGCTTCTTAATGCATATCTTCCAATTCATCACAACTCGTTCTCTTATATAGCCTACCCCATCTTAAGCTAACTTAAATCTACTGAGCTCAGATGCATAAACTAAGGGACAAGGTAATGCAGCAGCACAAAACAATTAACACAAATAACAATGACAAAAAATTCAAATTGGCAAAGCAAGCAGCAATAAATTTAATTAGCAAAGCAAATGCAATATTAGAACTAATATAAGGCAATGTGCAGCAAACAACAAAAATAAATCAGTAGTAAAACTGGCTTAACAGAGTAATACAAAGTGAAATTTAGTAACACTATGCCTGGCAAACAGCAGCAGCAAATGCAATAACTTATATCTAATCATGACAAACCCACAACCAAAAAAATAGTACACTAAAGACAACAATGCAGATAAGGGAAATGTCTATTCACATCTTAATGTCTATGTAATTAAAGTGGTGCACCACAACTTATTCTACAAAAATATTACCAAGTACTTGAAAAGAAAATTATGTTACTGTTATTAGTCCCTTCTTATTGTTCTTTCCTTTCCAAATGCTCCTTTTTCGAAGAGTGTGGATCATAAAATTATTATTTAATAGATCAGTTGACAGAAAGTATTCACATTAGCAAATGCATTTAATTTTATTTTATAAAACTAATGCTGCAACACAGCTGGAAACCAGATATCAAATGAAATAAACAACTATGTACAAAGTAAAGCACAAAAATATCATTCAATAACCATGTGGCATTTCATAAGTTAGTAGAAATTCTCTCAACTCTCGTAGAAAGACGCTTGTCATAATCAGGTGTGCAGATGTAAGTATCTTTCCGAGTAATGAGCGTGTCGTATTTGCGATGCTGTCTAGAAAGGAATGTCAATAGCGAGGTTAATGGCCTCTCCTTTTTTTTGTTGTGCCTCTGAAAGGCAAGGCTTTTTTTTCCAGGTGATTGTCGCATAGCTTGGCGCCTACAGTGCATTATGTCAAGGTCACTTTGCTTTCTTACCGAAGTATTTACGACACCAGTTTCCACTATAGTGACAGTTTCACATAATAATTTCACAGGTCGAGAATTTGTGTTGCAAATGTGTAGAAACAAAATCCTATAAATATAACAGTGTCCAAAAAATATTCGTTAGCATTGTGATACATTCACGCATTTACACACATTTCATAACTCTTAAAGTACGATTCTTGGTTTCCAACATCCTTTTTCACAAATCAGAGTCCCTAACCACTACTCATTATCCCTTACCTTATTACACATTACATATTCGTCGACACTTCTTCAATATTTCATGATAATAAATACATAGCATAATCAAACTCCTCATATAGCATCAGCTTATTGATCATAAACGTACCTCAACAGCATAATACACATCGTCATCGTAAAGACATCATAACACCTCAGTCAAATCTCAAAAACGTCATAGCTTTCTGCAATAATTTCAAAACCTAAAAAGTTCTCTGCTCATTTCAATAGTGTCATCTACCTCAAACGTACTTTAAAAATCATGATGCCATACCAAATACATCATTCAAAGCTCTCATAGTATCACAGTGGTTCCGAAAAAATATGAACAGTTCACAAAGTACACACAAAATACAATTTCATAAGTGTGAAGTTATCCAACTGTGTAGTTGCGTAAGCATGTGTCACTGACGTAGTAAAAAAATGTTTGTCTCTCTCAGTTAAATGATCAGATAGCTGTGTAATTCTGTGTTAGAGAAATATGGTACCGATGTGTAAAGTTGTATAAGCAAATACCATATTAGCTAGGGCTCCTTGTGCTTGCCAAACACATGGTACACAAAGTAGGCGTGTGCTCTCCTGAGGATTAATGTAATTATACCCTCAGGTGTTACAGATTACAGCAATGGAATGAAATGTATCACGGAAAACCTTTGTATCATTGTAATTCAAAACTCTTTAAACATAAATGTTTTAAGTACAAAATCAATTACTCAAATACGTGTACTGTAGCCCTAAACTGTGCGTCTTGTTGTAAGACAATCTCTGTCATTACTTAAGGGTAAAAATTGTGCCAAGTGTCGTAATTATCGTCGTCCGTAAGCAAAGTTCTGTAGAAGTCAATGTACTTACCTCGTAATAAAGAAAGTGAATTGCTAGATATTGTAGTTGTTACGCTTATTGCCGTGATGAAGTAAGTACTGTACTGTAACGTATTGTTGTGCTACAGAAAAGGCTGTCTCATTGTAGGTATACCACAAAAGTTACTACTAAAACATGTATTCCTTTCCAGAAGAATTCAGAAACACTGTGCATATTTAAAACAGAAATTGTGTCACACATTAGTGGCGTCGTGATATAGTCGTGTAGCTGTCAAATAAACTAACCACTGTGTCATCTGGTATCTCTCAGAAAGCACTTTAAATTCATAATGTACTTTCAAGTAAACCAAAATGTTGCAGTAATATCTCATTAGTAGTACTGGTATATGTTCTAAGTATGTAAGCCTTATAGTCGTTACGTAATCGTGCAACTAACAAGCAAGGTTGTACACACACAATAACTCTGTGTCCTCTGTTCACTATAACAATGCATTCGTAATTACTGTCTAAATATGTTCCCTAGGTTCTAGAGTGGATAGTTAATTTTAAAACATAGTTGCATGTTAACTGTTTCTAAGTGTGACAAAGAGTACTAGTAATGTGAAGTGCAAAATTTTAAGACTAAGTTAAAAAAAACAGATTATCTCTCAATAAACGGTTTTACATGTGAAATCTGGTGCAATCCTTTACTCTTCCTAGTACGCAGAGTTTCAACTTCAACGCAATTATCATATGGTATACGTCGGATTCTGTAAGGTCCATTGTAAATCAGAAAGAATTTGTGACTGAAGTGTTTCTTCTTATGTGACAATGAATAACCTTTAATGAGAACTTTCTGACCAATACATAATTTCTTTGCATTTGCTTTGTACAAGAATAGGTTGTAAAGCAGTTGAGTCATGAGGCATCTCATTCAGCACGTTATGAAATAAGTGTAAATATCTGTCCCAATGCTGATGCTTTCTGTGACAATAAAGTCTGCAAAGCTTATTGACTTCTTTCATAATCCGTTCAGACAGGTTACAATGTAGTGAGTACAATGAAATAAAAACAGGTTTGATTTTATGATTCCAAAGCATGCGTGACCAAACAGCAGACGCGAATTGCGGTCCGTTATCTGAAATGACTTTAGCAACGTATCCAACTTCACGTAAGAAATTTTTAACCAAGTCGTTGGATACAGACCGTCCAGTGGCTTTACGTAACGGTGCGAAAGAAACAAATTTTGAAGCGACTAGAACGTACGAAAATCCATTCGATGTTCTGACAAGGGGTCCCAAGAGATCAACGGCAGCCAATTCTTTTAATTTAGAAGGAATGATAGGAAACAACGGAGCGAGATGTGAGACAGTAGATGGTTTAGCCTTTTGACAAAGTTTACAAATAGACAAGACTCTTCGAATTCTCTTTTCCATATTGTTAAAATAACAAGTCGTCCGAAGAATATAATAACATTTTCGTGGACCTTAAAGTGCGTAGCTGAAATGAATGTACCAAATGAGCTTATTAACAAAATCGTCAGGAATGCAAAGTACCCATAGCTTGTCATCAACAGTGCAGCGTTTGAAGAGTATGTTGTTTCTAACGAGATAATAATGCCGAATTTGTATGTGTGTCTTTTCATGCCATTTACTTTTGATGTCTTTCCAAATCGGATCTTTATCTTGTTCATGAGCAATGTCCTTTAAAGATGTGGTGGTGAAGTTTTCAAAGGCGACTTTCTGAATGTAAAGAATACTGAAATTTTTCTCGAGGTTGCCTTCTGTGTTACTTTTCTCAAGCCCAGCCGGTGCGCGTGACAGTGCGTCCGCAACAATGTTCTGCTTGCCGGGAATGTAGACTATTGTGAAGTGGAATTCTTGCAGAAACAATGTCCAACGTTTTAACCTGTCCTGATTTAATTTTGAAGACATAATAAATTGTAATGCACTATGATCACTGTATACTTTTACCTGCTTACCAGAAAGAAAGAAACGGAACTTGTTAAATGCCCAAACGATAGCTAAAGCTTCTAATTCAGTAACTGAATAATTTTTTTCAGATTTTGTTAGCACTCGGCTAGCAAAAGCAGTAGTGTAATTTTCTATGACTTCTTGAAATAAATGGGCACCAAGACCGACTTTAGAAGAATCTGTGACAAATCTGAATGAGCTAGTATTGGCGCGTTAAGTAGCGATTCTTTCAAAGAATTGAATTCCAACTGTGCTTGTTCGTCCCAGTTCCAAATAGTATTTTTTCCAGTGAGAGAACTAGGTTTTGGTGTAACTAGAATTTGCATATTCAGAAAACGACGATAAAAATTTACGAGACCTACAAAACTGTGGACTTGTTTTTTTTTGTGGATAGAACTGGAATGGCTCTGATTGCTTCTAACTTTTTAGGATCCAGCTGAATGCCTTCATAAGAAATAATATGTCCCAAAAACCTCGCCTTTGACCTACCGAATTCAGACTTTTCCAAGTTAACTGTAATTCCAGATTCTGCAAAGATACGTAACAAAGTGTTGAGGATGCGATTATGTTGTTCCCATGAGGCTTCTGCTATTAGAATATAATCCACATATTAGGTGATGTGACGTATTAAGAAATCAGGTAATATAGAATTTAGCCCGCGAATGAATGCTGCCAAAGAAATGTTCAAACCAAATGGAAGTTTCCGAAATTGATAACAAATGCCGAAACAAAGAAAAGCTGTGTATTTTCTACATTCTGGATGAAGTTCGATCTGATAAAAGCTAGATCTGAGATCAATAGAAGACAACACTTTTACACCATTAAAATTTTGAAGAAGTTCTTCCAACGTTTGTGGCCTGTCTGTTTCAGAAATGATGATAGTATTCATTTGTCTCGAATCTAAGACAACCCTGATTGATCCATTTTTCTTCTCAACAACATGTAATGGATTGTTGTATGAGCTTACTGCAGGCTCAATAATGCCCTCGTCAAGCACAGATTGTATTTCTGTTCTAACACGGTCCCTATAACGTGCCGGAATTACGTATGGTCTAACACAAAATTTAGTATGCTCACGAACACGAAATTGGTATTGAAATCCCTTGATTGTTCCTGTTTTGTGAGTAAAAACTCTGGAATGTGCTTGTAAAATCTCGGAAAGGTCCTGCCTATCAGTGTCATTACAATTCTCAATTGTTTGAATTTTATTTTGAATTAACTCATTAGTATAAAATACGCCGTCGATATCATCCCTGTCAGTACTTTCAGAATGATTGTTAGTGTCAAGTTCCGTCAAAAATTCCGAACTGTTGTCTAACAGGAGGTAAAGCCGATTAATTTCCTCTCAAGGTTCGAGAGCCAATCTTCCATTTTCAAAGCTATGACTTACCTTCTTTCTCTAAACTTATTTCAGCATCGTGAAAGTTTAATATTGCTTTCTATTCATTCAAAAAGTTTACTCCCAATATAATTTCCGTCGACAATAATGGAACAATAAGAAAGTTCATAGAGAAGCTGTGGCTTTGACAAAAGAATTCTAAGTTGGTTTGTTGGCGTACATCTACACTTTTTCCTACGATTGCACCTTGTAATTTAATCTTACATAACGGAAGTGTGGGGCAATCGTTCGATTTGTTGCATTTGCTAAAGGCTGTTTCACTAATTACTGAAATGGGACTGCCAGAGTCAAGTACTGCCATAAATTTTACGTCATTTACTGTAATGTGAATTACAGGATATGCAATATTGTCATGTTTTACGTCGTGTTCCTGGGGTAAGATGTCCCTAATGTCTTCCATTTATACATAATTACCAGTCACGGCAGCCACGTCGTCAGCTTCATAAGTAAGTTTTGTGGCTGCCAGCGGTGTGAGTCATTGCCTATTGTCTCTTTGTTGGCACGTGTCGTTATTGGGATTTGGAGATCTAACTTCTACTAATTCACCTTGTCGAGAGGGCCCTGGCCCGTTTGAATCCCGCCAGTTCTGATGAAATTCAGATCTGTCGTTTTGTCGGTAGATTACATAGTAAATAGTTTCTTTTTTTGTTGGTCATGTGGTTGAGAATTTCTTCCGGAATCGTAACTGCACGGTGGACCGTTGCTACTGAAGTTATTCTGTCTCCCTTGATAATAATTATTTTGGTTCCCACATTGTCTGTTTCTCTCATTGTCTCCGTGATAGCCATTACTGCGGAGAGGTGATCCTTCCCTGTAACTATTACTACTCTGCCAACGGTTGTCATACGGGTGGTGTCTGTTTTGGTCACGATTTGCATTGTAAGAATAACCTTGTCGTGTCCAGTTATTATTTCTGTCAACACGGAATTGTGACGGATGTGACCTTGAATAGTTGTGCTCCTGTTTCCGCATTCCGCGATTGTCAGTGTCGATTTCCAATTCTTGTAACAGTTCCTGAAAAGCTTCAATGTCGTCTTTGCAATGTCCTGCCAAAATAATACGTCATAAATGTTCAGGCAATTTGATTAAGCAAATGCGGATGAGTTCTGAGGGGCTGTATGGGTTTGAAAGATACTGATTCTTATGTCACATGTCTTCGAAATATTTGACAAGACTAGAAAATTCAGATTGTTCGAAATGTTTCATCATTATGATGCTATGTTAAACTCTGTCTTGAGTAGCTTGAGACCAATATGCTGAGAGTGAGGCATGATAAAATTCTCCTTCACTGTGACAATCGTGAATGACCGATCGCATTCTTACAGCTGGTTCATTCTCTAAGTAGCCACTCACAAATTCTAACCTGTGCTCCAGTGACCAGTTGGGAGGAAAACAATGAGAAAATTGATGGAGCCATGCTTGTGGAAGAAGGTCGTTGCCAGAATTCTTAAAAGTTTTGAATTTACATGTAGTAATGAACAGATTGACTTATTTGAGAAAATGGTGAGGACACAAAACCTGAGTCTGCAGTATTTGCAAGATTGTGTCCTGTCATTCCCGATTCCTGAGGCGAGCTGTTGCCGACCGACCGATCGATAATGCTTCCCTGTTCACTAATTGTTTCACTGTCTACACCATTGTTTGCTGCCCACTCCATTTCCCTATGCACAATTACCAAATTACTATGTTGAACATTAGTTAATTCATTACACGGTGGCGCTAACACACTGCTTTCGTATTCACTGTCATTTCTCAGTTTACTTTGGAGCCTAGTATTACGTTTATCACAGCTTATAGTCAAAATCATCATGTCGGCGATTCACACATCGGTCATTGTTACTTCTTTTCGGCGGTTCCATCTCAAAATTCGGTGTACCTTGCCATTTTCTTTCATAATTGCCAAAGTGCCCTGTGTTATTATTTTGTGGGTGTTCCATATTTCTAAGTCCCTCTTCCCGTGTTGGAGCGCGAGTCTCCTCTGAAATATGTAATTCTTGTAATACCTGTGTCAACTGATCTTGTACTTCCCGGATTTCTCTTTTATACTGTGTATTGATTTGATTTTGATTTTGTTTGAATTTTCTAATTTGTTCATACACTTCTGTGTCAGTGAAGGCTAAGGGTCTTGTGTTATTCAGATCATCATCTACCTTTGTAGATAAGTTAGTGAACTGATCTGAAAGTTCGGCTACTTTCTCCGATAGTGAACTGATTTCCTTAGTGTGTTTTTCTGAACCAAGTTTCAGAGTGTCCATTTGTGATGAAATCGTATCTACTGTGTCCTTTAAGTTTTCCTGAGTTTTTGCAAGTTGCGTAATGGAATCGGTAGATGCAACTGAGTCAATTTTGGCTTGCAAGGTGTCGTGATTTTCATGAACACTAGTTTGTAGTTCTTTTATGGCTGCTTCGTGATTCTGTACTGCATTTCATGACTCGAAAAAATAGGTTGAAAATGCTAACAAATTTGTGTTTTTACGTCATTACAGACTTTTCGACCTTTATATTCGATTTTAAGTAACTCTGCAGTTAAATCTTCACGTGTTTGTTCAGGCGTTTGATCCATTGAGTCTAACTTTTGAAGATTTTGTTCCATTGTGTCTAGCTTTCGAGGATTTTGTTCCATTGTGTCTAACTTTTAAAGCTTTTGCTGTGTTTGTCTCTGATTATGTTCCATTGTGTCTAACTTTTGAAGATTTTGTTTCATTGTCTAACTTTTGAAGCTTTTGTCCCATTTGTTGTATTAATTGTAATAACAATTCACTGGTGTCTGAAACATGTTCCTCAGTGCTTTTCGGCAGTGAATTTGCACTGGCAACATTCACATTTTGACCAGCAGAAAATGTGTCTTGACTTATTTGAGAAAATGGTGAGGACACAAAACCTGAGTTTGCAGTATTTGCAAGATTGTGTCCTGTCATTCCCGATTCCTGAGGCGAGCTGTTGCCGACCGACCGATCGATAATGCTTCCCTGTTCACTAATTGTTTCACTGTCTACACCATTGTTTGCTGCCCACTCCATTTCCCTATGCACAATTACCAAATTACTATGTTGAACATTAGTTAATTCATTACACGGTGGCGCTAACACACTGCTTTCGTATTCACTGTCATTTCTCAGTTTACTTTGGAGCCTAGTATTACGTTTTTCACACGCCATAAGTGCCACAATATTTCACACGATAACACAGAAAAGCACAATTTGAAGAGCAAAAACAAGAAAACACATTAACATAGCACTAAAAGTAATATCTAGTTAATCGCAAGCGCCGCTGCGAAATACTTAGTGGAAATGTACATGCATGCCACAACTGTTTTACTGTACAACAATGAAAGACTGCAACTACAAAGGAGATTCTCTCTACAATTACGCACTAGCAATAAACAAAAGCTACAGTAATTACACAAACTACAAGAAAAAAATCTGAAGATTCCAGTGAGGTATCCTCAGCTAAGGGTCGACATATGAAACGTCCCCTTAGAAAAATTATCAATGACTGTGCTTAAACTGACACACAATATTTTTAGCGCAACGCAATCTCACTTCTAATAATCCCTACAAAAGAATGGCCCTGACTAACAATAACCTATACCTTTCATGAATCACTTGCCTCACAAAAATCTTCGTTACTCAAACTACTGCAATACAGCGAGCGCCGATACTGCCAGCTAAATAAAAGATTCTAACTACTGATGGCACTAACTACTGATAGGCATAGTTCGCAAATGAAAGATTTTGATAAAGAACAAACAATGTATTTACCTTAACAGTGTTCAAAAGTCATAATATATATGAGTTCATGACATCCAGTCTTACAAATTTACTGTCTCTGATGGATAGACGTCCAGATCATCCGCTCTCAAAACTCCGCCATCTCTCCCCCCGCATCCACCACTGCTGGCGGCTCACCTCCAACTGCGCACTGCTACGCGCTGTTAACAGCCAGCTGCCCAACACTACAATAGCCAACAACAATGCAAACCAGCCACAGACTGCACACAGCACAGCCAGTGATTTTCATACAGAGCGCTACGTGGCGTTACCAATAAAAAAACCTAAACAGCCTACTTACGATATTAGACGGTAGATTGGAGGATGACTTTGAATACGTTTGTTGTATACATATATCTTTGTTGTATACGCTGTCTTCCAACTACTGGGCACTGTTTCTTATTCGAGGGCTCTACGGCAGATTATAATTAAAAGAGGTGCTAACTGAGCCGCAAATTCAGTATAGAAGCTAATATGAGTTCAGTTGAATCTTCAATACATCAGCTGCTTCTCAGCGCCATTGACACTCACCTTTCCAGTGTTACGAAGATTAAACTGGGGCAAAACCGTTGCGTTTTTCTTTGTAAAGGAACATTTGAACGCAGTTAAACATTTCTGCTTTCACTTTTCTACCCCCAGTTTCAGTTTCGGTCTCATCTGTGAGTGACTGGACACTAACTTCGGTGCCAGTAACAGCCTTAACATAGCTCAGAATTTTATTTGGGTTTTGTGAAAGATCAATTTACAATATTCTGCTACGATAGTCACTGAAGACTTTACACATTTCTTTCCTGATAGCTAAAAGAGCTTGTTTCAGTATCTCTCTACCTACTTGTTTTACAGCTATTAAGCAGTATTCTCCGTATGTTTACAAATTTATTTATAGTGACAGTATCCCAAGGAGGATCCCTCCCTTCATGAACAGATCTACAGGGCACATACCTCTCCAGCGCATTGTTAACTATTCTACGCTCCTGTCTTGAGCTACAAGTTCGTCGTTGCTTCTTTATCTATTTCACTGAACACATAAATCCTTCTACACGATTTAGTTGCTCTTTGTGCTTTAGTAATCATTGTTGCAACAAATTCATTAAGGTCACTGAAAGGAGTTTCAATGCAGACATTCTCAAAGAGGTCGGGTGTATTTGTCGCCATTAGATTTAATACACTTCTATCATGTTCTATACAGTTATTAGAGAACGTTTCACAAGATGCCTTTTCACCCCATCACTTACAAAGCTGTAATATCACAATTCACTGGTGAACGATTAAAGTCTCCTTCGACGATTACAATATGACTGGGAATGTTACCTACTAACTAAGATTTAGTCTTAAGTTTTTGGTTACTTCAGGAAATGAGTCGAATGGTCGCTAGAAGGATAAAATTATAGCTCTGTGTCCACTCTTCATACTGAGTCTTATTTTAACAATCTCGTAAGCAGCTTCAGTTTCTGTTTTACTGGACTTGTTCCTTGTCTGCTGCGACAGATACATCACCTCAACTTTCCACTGGCCTATCCTTTTTACATAGGCCTAATTTTTCCCAAAACTTTCACTGCAGTCAACTTAAGACTTTAGCAAACGTTTTATACCCTGCATTGCATGAGCTCCTCTGATTTTTAGGATCGTTGCAAACTCTGGCACTTTGTTGCGAATTCTTCTACATCTGTATCCAAATACGTACTTCGTAAGCCACTGTATGAGATATGGCTGTGAGTACCTTGTACCACTGTAACTCACGCTCTTACCTTCTCCATTCGAAAATAGACCGAGGGAGAAACGGTCTATATGCCTCCGAAAGAGCCCTAGTTTTTCGCATCATATCTTCGTGGTCCTTATGCGAAATGTATGTTGGCTGCAGTAGAATCGTTCCGCAGTCAACTTCAAATGCCAGTTCTCTAAATTGCCCCAGTAGTGCTTCACAAAAAGAACGACATCTTCCCCCCCCCCCCCCCCCCCAGGGATTTCAATTAGATATGGTGGTGGTGGTCCCAATCACGTGGTCCAAAACACTCGACCAGTACTCAACAATGTGTCGCAGTAGTGTTCTAAAGGAGGTCTCCTCTGCAGACGAACCACGCTTTCCTAAGATTCTCCCAATAAACCGAAGTCAAACCATTCGCCTTCCCTACTTCCGTCCTTACGTGCTCGTTCCATTTCACACTGCTTTGCTACTTTGCACCCAGATATTTAATCTAAGTGCCAGTGTCAAGCAGCACATTACTAATGCTGTAATCGAATACTACTCGGTTGGTTTTCCTACTCATCTGCATGAACTTACATTATTCTACACTTAGAGGAAGCTGCCTTTCATCTCACCAACTGGAAATTTTGTCTAATTCATCTTGTATCCTCCTACAGTCACACAACGACGACACCCTCCCATTCGTCGCAGCACCAGTAGGAAACAGCCGCAGACCGCCGCTCAAGTTGTCAGTCAGATAATATATGTACAGGAGTTAGCCAATAGGGTTTTAATAAAGTCACTTTTAGGGGCATTTCCTTGGATTTTACGCTGATATTTCCAAGTCTCCTACTGATATTGTATCTGGACTGGATGGATAAGAGTTTAATCTAAAAAGCCTACGTGAGCACCCCACACACTGTCAGCTAACAATATCGCAGCCTCTGACGTGTAGCGCATACTTGTTTTAGGGGGACCATACAGTTCTCGTCCCTATGGCGCTAGTCTATTAAGCCACAGCCAATCTTGTCACAGAACCTTCACAGTCTTTTTTTCAAACCTGCCAATCTACTCAGAACCACGAACGATCCGTTCTGGGGACAACGGTGTAGACCGCAGAGTGCAAGCTTTGTTGGAACTCCGTGAGCAAGGCTGGTATTTTCACAATTCACTGCCAGTCTTTGGAATGAACCAAATGTGACATCGGAGTCCAGATGACAGGCGTCAGTTGTCCCAACATGCCGAACAATCTGCAGTTGGTAGCAACCTGTTCCCTTGTGGCTGTCTGAATCATGTTCATCATATTGAATGAGGCCCCCAGGTGTACACACTGAGTGCACACAACGTTGCTTCCCATCTCTTGCTGCCATTTCCCTAAAAGGAACCGTTGTTCAATGAACGTTTGAAATGAAAACGATTAACAGTCCCGTACTATTTTATGTTTACTCCCCAACTCTTCCATCACATGGGACACAGCATGTTTCCCAAAGGGCGAGGTGAGTCTCGCTCAGTTTTGGTTTCAGTGGAAGACAGCACCTTGAACTTCCTGATTAGGGGAATGGCTGTAATATCTTGAGTTCTCATTGGTTCCTATCTGTCCTGTACATGACCTCTACACTTACCACTGACACGCAATTCACAGTGAAGTGGACAAGTAGTGGCAGATTCTGTATTTCCAGCAGAAGAGAGAGTATCCGCAGGTCAGGGTAGTGCTTCAGGTACTTCAGATATAATCACTATGAAGGTGACAGCGATGCAGTGTTATGAAATTCTGTAACTACCACAGCAGCCTCTGATCACAAATATTTGCTTATTCAATCAGTGCTTCCAGTCATTATGATGATCTTCAGAGTGATCTGTCAGTCATCGAATCATTCACATCACTCTGAAGACGATCATAATGATGGGAACCGGTAACTTTCAAACAAATATTTTCGATCAGACACTGTTGTGGTATTTACACAAAAACACTTCAGATAGCTCTGGTACATGGCTCTCAGTAGCACTTCCAATACACCACTCGCAGCTGCTTCCAATCCATTAACTGTAGCTACGGCGATTTCCAGCTGTTCACAGACAGCAACTAACTCATCGCATAGTCGTGAACGGCGTACATAGTGGAGCTGCGTTGTATCTGGTGCAATATTTTACAGCTCAGTACACAAAATTTTAAACTTAACTAGCAGATCCTCTTTTAATTTAATTTCTAGTTTGATATGCTACAAATATTACCATTACCCTTTCAGAAGTGAAGCGGTTAACAGCCAAAACGAGATATCGATTACGATAACAGAAGAACTTTTTGTACGAAGTTTACTGTTTCTCTGAAACATTTTTCAGGTTTTGGTCACTAAAAAATTCGCCAATAGCGTTAATTTACGATAAATATAGACAATACACTGCTACTAATAGAGAAAACTAAAGTGATACGTTATGCTACTTTTCTACAGTAAATTTAAAACGCAAACGCTGATTCACTACGAAACAGCTTACGCACAACACTCCAAAATTCTTGAAAATATACGTTTGCAAGATGATATAATGACAGGCAGTTAAAACCGGGTGCAAGGTTGTGGGGTGCATGTGTACTGAGGAACCGATGCAGTCAACATAGCGTGCGCCAGTCGTGTAACCCGTCTAACCGCAACCGCAACTATTCTAACTGTGCACATGAAGCAAGTGTAATTCGAGAATCAGACATGTCCTTACTAGAACAGTCGTCTCGGCACTTTTCAGAAATTATGTAAAGAAAGCCTGGTAAATCTGTAACAGGAGATCGAAAGTGGATTTGAAGCCCACTACTGCCGATGGACCTATAGCGACTATTCTGGAATTCATACCTCCCTGCCGATGATACCTTACCCATCTCTCCTCTCCTCCCACCTGCCCTTTTACAAGAATGAGACTAATTACGACCATGCATTTCCCTAATTTATTGTCATTCTCTCACTTTTATCTAATTTACGGATACCAAAGATTATTAACATACCTTACGGTACACTGTGATGGCAAACATTATGAAGTCTCTCTTTCACTGGAGAGGAACTCCACCTTATGCGAGATACCTTTGTAATTTTTTCACCCAGACATATTTCAGCACCTTTTGGGCTATATTCAGTGGGTTTATTTATTTTCCTGCTGCAAAATTGTTACATGTTAACCTTTGAAGAAAATTTGAGCACAAAATATTTAAATTTGTCAAGTGAGCGATTATTGTCGAATATTTTACATCGGTCAGCATACAGTACAGGGCTGACACGTGCATCACTGAATTGAGGCATTCTACGTAGTTCATTTACGATAAGTTTAAAGTTTTCTAGTACACATGAAAATAAAGTGTATTTATGCATTGTTTACATACCTCACATGGAGCTACTGTATTTTTGTGCTAGTAGCTGTAGGCCTACTACACAGTATACAGCTTGTCACCTGCAAACAACCAAACGTTGCTTTATATTTCTGTTAATTATCCTTTTCAAAACGAGAATCACTATCAATCGTGTTGTTTGGCGTGTTAATTACAGTTTTGTCTGCCGTGTAGTGTGACTATTTTATATATTTTGGGACCATGGTACACCACAGCTCGTAAATATTCGTGCAGAAACTCATAGTTAAGAAGCAATTGAATCTGCTGATGAAATAAACCTTTGTTCACTATCAGTTTCGATCAGCCGATCATCATAAGGAAACATAAAATTATTTCCACGAACCTGTGTGGTATCGTTTCAACTGCTGCATCATCAACTAAAATACAGTGTCATTCTGCGTCGCTTAAACTGCCGTGTTCAGTAGAATACACTGTGACACTTAAATAACCTTAGTAAACTGTCAAGAGGTTTCGTGCTCCTATGTGGAGTGCACGTTGCGTGGTAATGTTTCTGTGTTCTATGTGTTCCTCCCGTTCTGTTTATTGCCACATATAGTTGAATCTTCTGTAATCATAAAAAATATCGAACTTTCCTGAATTCATAAGGCCAGGTATGGCGTGCATAACTAAATTCACTTTGTCAGATTTACCACATTCGCCCGTGCATATCTGACGTAAATGTTGTCCAGTTACCATAGTTCTCCCATTTTTTGGATGCTGACATCAGTGAAAACTACAGTGTATTGCTGCTTGTTAAGCGTGCTTTCGTTTTTCTTCTGCGACTTAATACCCTATTACTTCATGATGATGGTTTGCCTTCCGTGGTGTCTCTCTCTGACGAATCAAGTACCCCGCAATGGGAAATCAGTAACATAACATTCGTATTGTGGCTTGCGTCACGTTTGTGTCTTGATATTACTATCTTATATTTTCATATTGGTAGCTGACCATTTATCTCTCACCAGCTGGACAGACTGAGTACTTGGACATTCTTTATATTTGTTTTAAGTTTCTAATGTGCTGTTTCCCAGTTGTTTTCAAATTCGTAAGTTTGGTATTTCTGTGTGTTTGAAAATATGTGGTGGCTATAGCTGACTGGCAGTCTCGAGTGTTTAAAACTTTGGGGATAATTTTTTCTCCAATTGACATCAAATTGATTGTATTGAGCGTAAAACGCTGTCCATGTCTTATGACAGTAAATACAAGGACTATTCTTCAACAAACTTTCCAAAGTTCTCATTAGAACTCATGTTCCCTATAAGTGTGACATTGCCTACAACAGTCGCTGCTTACAGCGTAATTTGTAACTTTTATCACGCGGATTGAATATCTAGCTCCGGTCGATGTGGCCGAGCGGTTCTAGGCGCTTCAGTCTGGAACAGCGCGACCGCTACGGTCACAAGTTCGAATCCTGCCTCGAGCATGGATGTGTGTTAGGTTAGTTAGGTTTACGTAGTTCTAAGTTCTAGGGGACTGATGACCTCAGATGTTAAGTCCCATAGTGCTCAGAGCCATTTCAACCATTTTTGAATGTCTAGCACTGATCTGAATGATGACAGCAGCAGAAAAATGTCTCGACATATACCTATTGATAAAATCGTAGCTCGTAATACAGGTACAATGTGTGTTCCTGTGGTGGTTCGAACTTCCGTGGATGATGGAGGAGGACAAATGTATCAATCTGAGACGTGAAATCGTGTTCGGACATGAATGACTCGAACGTCGGACATCAATGACTCGAATATGGTAGCTTAATCTGTTGAGGATGATAAAAATCGAAATCGGCACATTTTTTGTAATAATTAAATTTATCTGTCAACTTGTGCGATGTGCTCCATTAACAACAGAACAGTAGTTCAGTATGGACAAACCCAGCCTAACTGCCAGTCTGACACCATCACATGAAGTTCTGTTACACATGCTCGTCGGGATTCGATGTACTATTAATGTCCACACAGAGAGAATCTTTTACGGGATGTTCTTTTAGAATATCGACAGGTGTTTCGCACAAAAATCTTTTCACGTGACGCCAAAAAAATGTGTTAACTGGGTCAGATAAATGAACAAGCTTGCCACTATACTGCACCTCCTCTCCTGTGTTATCCAGGGATTCTTACTATGCTCTATCCTTTTACCCATGTGATCCTCTACTGCCTTCCCTATTTCATGTCTCAAAGAGACCCATTCATCTTCTATTGTATTCCTTTACCATGTTTCAGTCTATCGCTGGATAATCCTTCCTCAAACTCACAACAGCTTCTGGTTCCTTGAATTGAACCAGGCTCACTGATCCTTAAATTCCTACAAGTTTGCAGTGTCTTCAGTTTTAAACTGCAGTTCCTAACCAATAAATTATGGTCAGAATCCACATCGAGCTTTGAAAATATATTATATTTTAAAATATTATTCCGGAATCTCTGTCTTACGTTATACTGCAAATCAATCCGAAATCTTCTAAAGCCCTCAGGTTTCTTTCACGTATGAAACATTCTTTGGTGATCATTAAACCGTTAATTATGCTCTGTAAAAATATGTACCAGGAGACTTTCTCTTTCATTCCTTCCCCCGGTTTATGCTCTCCTAATGTTTCCCTTCTCTTATTTTTCCTACCAACGAATTCCAGTTATCCAACGGAAACATATTTTAATTTCCTTTAATTATTATGATAATTCTCTTTATCTCATCATAAATCCTTTCAGCATTTTTATCATTTGTGACTAGTTGGAATACAAACGTATACTCCGTGGTAGGTGTTGACTTCGTTTATATCTTGGCTATGATATCACGTACATTGCTGTTCATAATAGCCTACCCACTCTGCTGTTTCCCGAAGTGTTATTAGGCCTGCTCTTGTATTACTATCATCTGATTTCGCCTTGATAACCCTGTAGTGACCTGACTTGTGATCCTACTGCACTTCATGATTACTCGCTTTATCTACCTTAGACCTATCCATATCCACTTCGAGATTCTGCAACGTACCTAACCGATTAAGGGACCAAATATTCTACATTCCGTCCTGTAAAATACTAGGTTGGTTTCTCCTTATAATGACACCTTCCTGAGCAGTCACCACCTGGAGAACCGAATGGGAGACTATTTTAAGTCCAAAATACTTAAACGAAGAGCATGCCATCATCAATATTCCATACATGATAGCTACAAGCCCTCGGGATAAAACTTACAAACGAGTTTCCCCTTGCCATCAGCCTTTTGCAGTACCAGCAGAGTAAAGCTATGCAGCTAAATTCCGAAAGTCTCATCAGTCACCCAGAACGGAATGTTGTACCTGCAAAAGACTGCTGCCCTTTTCAGGCACCACGGACAAGTGCTGTCTCTCCACACAGACCCCCATGTGTGGTGGCACCTATGGTACAGCTGCCTATATCGTTGGGACACCGAAGTCACGCCACAGCTGCAGGGTCCATGGCTCAAAGGGGAAGGAAGTGTTTGCTCGTTTGCAGAAGCAAAATGAAGTTCCTTCTCATGTAATCAAGGATTCGTTCCAGTACCACGAAAGCATTACAATAAAAGTTTATTTTAAAGTTCACCTATTACTGCAAAAATCAAATTAACAACTGACGGTCAGTGAAATAGCAAGGTGTATTTATGTTTAATTTCTCTTTTTTTATACCCGTTAGTTCATCAATAGTAGGTCTCCACTAGTTATAAATCATCTACAGTTAGTGAGACGTGCAATGCGTCAGAGCAGCAGTAGGTAGCGTAGATGGGTTATGTACTGAAGATAGGCTAACGGACTGCTCAAATATGACAACAAGAGGTGAAGGTATTTCACTAAAACTTCCAGTCGTAGTCCAGGTACTGAAACAGCGAAGCTGTAAGATCAGTAGAAGCGTGTTAATGTAGTCGTGCCAAACTGTGAACAGACCTCCCTTGAGGCTACTCGGAATCACCACTCGATGACATCACAGCCCGCATTAGTCGTCTAAGTAAGAATTGGATCACGCTAGTGGTCCCTTTTGTAAGTAACTAATTCGATTAATACACTCCTGGAAATTGAAATAAGAACACCGTGAATTCATTGTCCCAGGAAGGGGAAACTTTATTGACACATTCCTGGGGTCAGATGCATCACATGATCACACTGACAGAACCACAGGCACATAGACACAGGCAACAGAGCATGCACAATGTCGGCACTAGTACAGTGTATATCCACCTTTCGCAGCAATGCAGGCTGCTATTCTCCCATGGAGACGATCGTAGAGATGCTGGATGTAGTCCTGTGGAACGGCTTGCCATGCCATTTCCACCTGGCGCCTCAGTTGAACCAGCGTTCGCGCTGGACGTGCAGACCGCGTGAGACGACGCTTCATCCAGTCCCAAACATGCTCAATGGGGGACAGATCCAGAGATCTTGCTGGCCAGGGTAGTTGACTTACACCTTCTAGAGCACGTTGGGTGGCACGGGATACATGCGGACGTGCATTGTCCTATTGGAACAGCAGGTTCCCTTGCCGGTCTAGGAATGGTAGAACGATGGGTTCGATGACGGTTTGGATGTACCGTGCACTATTCAGTGTCCCCTCGACGATCACCAGTGGTGTACGGCCAGTGTAGGAGATCGCTCCCCACACCATGATGCCGGGTGTTGACCCTGTGTGCCTCGGTCGTATGCAGTCCTGATTGTGGCGCTCACCTGCACGGCGCCAAACACGCATACGACCATCATTGGCACCAAGGCAGAAGCGACTCTCATCGCTGAAGACGACACGTCTCCATTCGTCCCTCCATTCACGCCTGTCGCGACACCACTGGAAGCGGGCTGCACGATGTTGGGGCGTGAGCGGAAGACGGCCTAACGGTGTGCGGGACCGTAGCCCAGCTTCATGGAGACGGTTGCGAATGGTCCTCGCCGATACCCCAGGAGCAACAGTGTCCCTAATTTGCTGGGAAGTGGCGGTGCGGTCCCCTACGGCACTGCGTAGGATCCTACGGTCTTGGCGTGCATCCGTGCGTCGCTGCGGTCCGGTCCCAGGTCGACGGGCACGTGCACCTTCCGCCGACCACTGGCGACAACATCGATGTACTGTGGAGACCTCACGCCCCACGAGTTGAGCAATTCGGCAGTACGTCCACCTGGCCTCCCGCATGCCCACTATACGCCCTCGCTCAAAGTCCGTCAACTGCACATACGGTTCACGTCCACGCTGTCGCGGCATGCTACCAGTGTTAAAGACTGCGATGGAGCTCCGCATGCCACGGCAAACTGGCTGACACTGACGGCGACGGTGCACAAATGCTGCGCAGCTAGCGCCATTCGACGGCCAACACCGCGGTTCCTGGTGTGTCCGCTGTGCCGTGCGTGTGATCATTGCTTGTACAGCCCTCTCGCAGTGTCCGGAGCAAGTATGGTGTGTCTGACACACCGGTGTCAATGTGTTCTTTTTTCCATTTCCAGGAGTGTATTTCATGAGAAGTTGTCCCGGTTTCAGGAAATACTTATTTTACAACTAACAATAAAACAGACAAGTGAAAACTTATCCGTGATTTAATGCTTTGGTTTACAAGCCATGTTATAGTGTTTATATCAAGATGAACATATAATCGTCAGCAAGAGTAGTGCTGTAGGGGCGATAGTGTCATGATGATCTAGAATGCCTGTGATAAGAACTGTAGTCAAGTACACAGAGAAATGAGTGGCGTGCTTCGACGTGCGTAGGATGAGAATAGCTGGTCATTTAACTGATTGTCAAAATTCAGATTTGGGAAACAATGAGGCACGTCAGATATATATATATATATATATATATATATATGTCGTCAGATCTATAGCTGTTGCAATGTGGACGATTGAAGATGAACGTCATATCAGATGACAAGGTGTTGAATGGCACTGTGTCATCAGGACAGATGGATTGCAGAGGATTGTTCATACTGTAAAGCAGAATTGACAGTGACCCCTGGCACAGCTGATAGCTGTCTGCAGGCACGCTGATACGATTTAGGCTCTGCAACGATCTAAACTCAAGACGTTCTGAGATGCTCGCGTCATCGTTTTCTAAGATGTGTGAGACTGATTCCGATCTTCCTTCCAACCACAGTTGCGCAAGGACGCTCTGTGAGTGTTTTATGAATTTGGGGTTGAAAATACAGCCTGCAAGGTAGGAAGATACCATGTCATGCATGCAGAGACCAGAAGAGTGCAGCAATACGAATAATGATGTAATCAGACAGTGATCCCAATGTCGGTTCCACTACACTCCCTATAAAGGAAACGTTATTGCTAACAGAAATTAATGTATGGATTCGGGTGTAACTATATGTTAGCAAAAATGAAAATCTTTGAGTTTCGTTATTAACGTTTATTTTTCCTCTGAGTATGACTTCAAGACAAAGCAATGCTATCAAAATTATGTACAGGATGGTAAAATATTGATACTGGGTGTTCACAACTGTGAAGCGAAATTCCTAATTATTGTAAGGTTCTTTAATGGTAAGATGTCTGATGACAATATCTCGGGATTGATAAGAATACAAAAAAATTAAATACAGTTGGGGCCAGAGATATCAATTACGCTAAAATGCATAACGAAAACACGAAAAATTGGATGAGGGTTGGTAAAGAGCAATCAAAAAGAAGTACACAGTTAAAACAACTTAATATCTTCGTGGTATAAAGCACTCTACAGAGGCTGATCAGTCCTATTCACTAGATCGGATATCTTGCACTTCTGCTTCAATTGAGCCCAGCAATCGTGAAAATCTTTAACTATAGTTCATGGCTGAATGTACCAAAATTAGGAGAGATGGAGACGACCGTAGTTCTGGATTTCATTTGAATATCACTTGCAGGCGTACCGTGAGCACAAGTGTTTACCTTTGGTCAGCGGCAGCAGTGACTGCTGTCGGCGCAAGCTGTGAACATGAAAATCTATTCTAAATCTCTCTCGTTGAACAACAGCCGGCCGCGGTGCTCTAGCGGTTCTGGCTCTGCAGTCCGGAACCGCGGGACTGCTACGGTCGCAGGTCGAATCCTGCCTCGGGCATGGGTGTGTGTGATGTCCTTAGGTTAGTTAGGTTTAAGTAGTTCTAAATTCTAGGGGACTTATGACCTAAGATGTTGAGTCCCATAGTGCTCAGAGCCATTTGAACCATTTTTTTGTTGAACAACAGTCCGATACATTTCCTACATCTTCGGTGAAGCCAAGACTACTAGTGGTTCCCTAGTTAAGTTAATTGGCGTGGTACACGCTATTTGGCTGGAATAGCGTGTACATCGTTGCCCTCAAATGACTCACAAGCATTAACTGTCAGTGCTCGGTGCGATCCTCCTTACTGGGAGACCTTGCAGTTTAACTCCTTACAAGTTAAGACGAGCCTGCAAACAAGTGTTCACAATACGACTCTAGCAATCGTCTCAACGTGACGTGAGTCACCTTGCTCAAACACTCGCCGACTTGCTGCAAGAGAAGAGAAGAATTACGCTGTCTGCAATTTGCCCATATCAAAGCTGGTGGCCAGTAATGGCGTTCGTACTTGTTATAACTTCACCCACTAGAGATTTTGTAGCCTACCACAGGCATCAGGTCTTTCGTAGGGTAGAATTTAACCTTTCGTACGTAATACTGAGATACAAAGCTTTTTCTTTCATGTGAGTTTGAACCCAGGTGGCTACAGTGAGTCACCAGTAGTTTTAGTTGGGTGTCTCCGGACGTTTATCTGGCGTCTCCCGCCGTGTTCCCGTAGAAAGGCTTTCCTAAGGGTCGTCATTAGAAGCAGGGACGCGGGCGGCTTTTGTCGACGGCCTACGCAGTGGCTCCGGCATCTCGTTGTGTCCGCAAGGTGTCCTGCTGTGAGGTTTCAGCCGAACATGGGAAGGCGTGGCTTGACGTCATAAATTCTCCTTCCCTCAGAACTGCGTCTTGTAGCTCAGGCTGGCGAAATAACTTGCGTGCAGTTTCTAGTGTGAGTGTTAGTGGTTTATATTCATGAAATGCTGGCTTATTTAGTAGATCTATTCATGCAATTTCAAATAACTATGTCATGTGACGTATCCATTTAACTGGAATTGTTTCGTTTCTTATTCTTCGATTAGGAATCAGAATATCGTCCTATCACCAGAAGTTATGGAAAGGAGTTTTCTAGTCAGATGGTTCCAACACCCTGCTCAAAGTAACGCAAACTCCATCCATAGGCTCTGGCACTGATGGGCCCAAACATACCGACGGACCGCCGTGGCATCCTCTGCCAATGGCGGCATTGGGTGTGGTATAGAGAGGCGAGAAGGTCAGCACACAGTTCTCCTGGTGGTTGTCAGTTTTCGTAATATGGCTCCGATGTTGTTCACTCAGGCAGCTCGTAAGCTGGTATCACAAGGCTGAATGCACACGGCTCCATTGCTCCCGCAAGGAAAAATCCCTAGCAGTCCAGGGAATAAAACCCGGGTCCTCCGCATGGCTATCAGCTGTGCCGACGACTCAGTTGCGGAGGTGGACCCTTCTCGAAGTACATTCGGGAAATTAAGTTTCCGGGTGAAGCCGGTTCAGAAAGTTCAGTGGATAATTTGAAACTGATTCCTTAAGTGATGTGATTTTAATGAATGCTTGCATTTTCCATGTTCTTTTTTATCACAATACATACTACTAGTTGCACTATTATTCAGTGCCATACCTCTCTTGGAACATCGTGACAAATTATAACTATAGTCTAAATCAGGATTCGAACTCGAATCACTAAGTTTCCGAGATAGAGTGTGCAAATGGCTCTAACCAACGATGCTTTCAGAAGTGGCTCAGAGTTCATTTTTTGTCTGGTTCCGTCCTAAACCTTCCAATGACATTCAAGTGGCATCCTCGAAGCTGCTAGATCGAATAGAACGTTAGATCAGTTCGCCAGGGGATGTTAATCCATCAGCACGAAAGGCTAGTCTCTCTGGATTTTTAATGGTGTGGGTAAAAATCAGTGACAGTTCGAAGCTGAATCGTCAATTAGAAGCGTAGCCGAAGAATGAAGCTGTGAAAGACAAGCTTCCTGATTCAACATGTCACAGTTTTTGAATGTGCTATAGAGCGTATAACAAACCAGTAACGATACGTCAAAAGGCTGAAGATGGTACCTCGACGAACAGGTGTGGCTACTACCCTCTGTCCAGAAACTCCGTTCAGCGACGCTACAGGGAAACAGTCGTTAGTCAACCTCTTCCACAGCAAAAATTCTGTTGTGTGTGCTGTCGGACCTGGCACTGATCAGAGCTATGGCGTTGGACGCGTCCGCACATCCCACAACAACAACGTACAGTGCACTCAGGTTTGCTACCGACTAGCGATATGTCGAAGACTTCCGGCACAAGAAGTCACCCTCATTCTGCCAAAGACTTTATGAAAGAGGACGGACAGAGGTTCAGGCACCCTCTTGTCCTTGGGGTAGGAAACTGCCCTAAAGTCGGAAGAGTCAGCAATCAGCAATCATCAGTGGCATGAGGATGCAGAAGGCAATGGAAACCACTGCATTAAAGACACGTAATGTGTATCCACAGGACATGTGACCTATAATTGAAAAGCGTCATGATGATCTCTCCGTTGGCAAAAGATTCCGGAATAGTCCCCCATTCGGATATCTGGGAGGGGACTGCCAAGGGGGAGGGTACCATGAGAAAAAGATTGAATAATCAACGAAAGGATAACGTTCTACGAGTCGGGACGTGGAATATGAGAAGCTCGAACGTAGTCAATAAACTAGAAAATCTGAAAAGGGAAATGCAAAGGCTCAATCTAGATATAGTAGGGGTCAGTGAAGTGAAATGGAAAGAAGACATGGATTTTTAGTCAGATGAGTATAGGGTAATAACAACAGCAACAGAAAATAGTGTAACGGGGGTAGGATTCGTTATGAATAGGAAGGTAGGGCAGAGAGTGTTTTACTGTGAACAGTTCAGTGATAGGGTTGTTCTTATCAGAATCGACAGCAAACCAACACCGACAACGATAGCTCAGGTATATATGCCGACGTCGCAAACTGAAGATGAAGAATAGAGAAAGTATATGAGGATATTGTATGTAATGACGATAATACAGTACGTAAAGGGTACTGAAATCTAATAGTTATGGGAGACTGGAATGCAGTTCTAGGGGAAGGAGTAGAAGATATGGTTTCAGTAGAATAAGAGCTTGGAACAAGAAATGGGAGAGGAGAAAGACTAACTGAGTTCTGTAATAAATTTCAGTTCGTAATAGCGAACGAAACCTCTGTTGAATAATCACAAGAGGAAGAGGTATATTTGGAAAAGGCCAGATGATACGGGAAGATTTCAATTAGACCACATCATTGTCAGACAGAGATTCTGAAATCAGATACTGGATTGTAAGGTGCACCCAGGAGCAAATGCTGACTCAGACCACAATTTAGTAGTCATGAAGAGTAGGCTCAAGTTTAAGAGATTACCCAGGAAGAATCAATATGCAATGAAGTGGGGTACGGAAGTACAACTGAATGACGAGATACGCTTGAAGTTCTCTAAGACTACAGATAGAGCAACAAGGAATAGCTCAGCAGGTAGTACAGTTGAAGAGGAATGGACATCTCTAAAAAGGGCTATAACAGATGTTGGAAAGAAAAACTTAGGTACAAAGAAGGTAGCGGCTAAGAAACTACGGGTCATTGCAATTTTGTCATATGATGACATGATGAAGACCGTGGCTGTTGTTTGAAGACAAATGTTGACAGTGTCAGGACAGCAGCCAGCCACAAATTTACTTTCAGTTCCTTTATTCAAAGGGTACCGTTACCGGTTTCGAATCGTTTTGATTCATCCTCAGACGGTTTACACGCTTTCTTTATGACATGTGGTGTGTTTTTTACAGATTAATTGTGACAGGTTGATGAAAGCAGGAACTACAAAAATGTTCAGGGGAATTCTGGAATACAGAAATACAAGTAGCTGAGGAATGAAATAAATACGAAGTACATGGAAGCTAAGACTAAATGGCTGCATGAAAAATGTGAAGAAATCGAAAAAAAGGTGATTGTCGGGAGGACTGACCTAGCATATAGGAAAGTCAAAACGACCTTCGGTGAAATTAAAAGAAAGGATGCTAACATTGCAAAGGCTCAATCTAGATATAGTAGGGGTCAGTGAAGTGAAATGGAAAGAAGACATGGATTTTTAGTCAGATGAGTATAGGGTAATAACAACAGCAACAGAAAATAGTGTAACGGGGGTAGGATTCGTTATGAATAGGAAGGTAGGGCAGAGAGTGTGTTACTGTGAACAGTTCAGTGATAGGGTTGTTCTTATCAGAATCGACAGCAAACCAACACCGACAACGATAGCTCAGGTATATATGCCGACGTCGCAAACTGAAGATGAAGAATAGAGAAAGTATATGAGGATATTGTATGTAATGACGATAATACAGTACGTAAAGGGTACTGAAATCTAATAGTTATGGGAGACTGGAATGCAGTTCTAGGGGAAGGAGTAGAAGATATGGTTTCAGTAGAATAAGAGCTTGGAACAAGAAATGGGAGAGGAGAAAGACTAACTGAGTTCTGTAATAAATTTCAGTTCGTAATAGCGAACGAAACCTCTGTTGAATAATCACAAGAGGAAGAGGTATATTTGGAAAAGGCCAGATGATACGGGAAGATTTCAATTAGACCACATCATTGTCAGACAGAGATTCTGAAATCAGATACTGGATTGTAAGGTGCACCCAGGAGCAAATGCTGACTCAGACCACAATTTAGTAGTCATGAAGAGTAGGCTCAAGTTTAAGAGATTACCCAGGAAGAATCAATATGCAATGAAGTGGGGTACGGAAGTACAACTGAATGACGAGATACGCTTGAAGTTCTCTAAGACTACAGATAGAGCAACAAGGAATAGCTCAGCAGGTAGTACAGTTGAAGAGGAATGGACATCTCTAAAAAGGGCTATAACAGATGTTGGAAAGAAAAACTTAGGTACAAAGAAGGTAGCGGCTAAGAAACTACGGGTCATTGCAATTTTGTCATATGATGACATGATGAAGACCGTGGCTGTTGTTTGAAGACAAATGTTGACAGTGTCAGGACAGCAGCCAGCCACAAATTTACTTTCAGTTCCTTTATTCAAAGGGTACCGTTACCGGTTTCGAATCGTTTTGATTCATCCTCAGACGGTTTACACGCTTTCTTTATGACATGTGGTGTGTTTTTTACAGATTAATTGTGACAGGTTGATGAAAGCAGGAACTACAAAAATGTTCAGGGGAATTCTGGAATACAGAAATACAAGTAGCTGAGGAATGAAATAAATACGAAGTACATGGAAGCTAAGACTAAATGGCTGCATGAAAAATGTGAAGAAATCGAAAAAAAGGTGATTGTCGGGAGGACTGACCTAGCATATAGGAAAGTCAAAACGACCTTCGGTGAAATTAAAAGAAAGGATGCTAACATTAAGAGTGCAACGGGAATGAGGGGGAATATTCGTCTGATGTTGTAGAAGAAGAAACAGGAGTCGATTCAGAAGAGATAGGTACAACCACAACGGAGGGGCATCTGTTGAGAGGCCAGACAAACGTGTGGTTCCTGAAGAGGGGCAGCAGCCTTTTCAGTAGTTGCAAGGGCAACAGTCTGGATGATTGACTGATCTGACCTTGTAACAATAACCAAAACGGCCTTGCTGTGCTGGTACTGTGAACGGCTGAAAGCAAGGGGAAACTACAGCCGTAATTTTTCCCGAGGGCATGCAGCTTTACTGTATGATTAAATGATGATGGCGTCCTCTTGGGTAAAATATTCCGGAGGTAAAATAGTCCCCCATTCGGATCTCCGGGCGGGGACTACTCAAGAGGATGTCGTTATCAGCAGAAAGAAAACTGGCGTTCTACGGATCGGAGCATGGAATGTCAGATCCCTTAATCGGGCAGGTAGGTTAGAAAATTTAAAAAGGGAAATGGATAGGTTAAAGTTAGATATAGTGGGAATTAGTGAAGTTCGGTGGCAGAGGAACAAGACTTCTGGTCAGGTGAGTGCAGGGTTATAAACACAAAGTCAAATAGGGGTAATGCAGGAGTAGGTTTAATAATGAATAGGAAAATAGGAATGCGGGTAAGCTACTACAAACAGCATAGTGAACGCATTATTGCAGCCAAGATAGATACGAAGCCCACACCTACTACAGTAGTACAAGTTTATATGCCAACAAGCTCTGCAGATGACGAAGAAATTGAAGAAATGTATGATGAAATAAAAGAAATTATTCAGACAGTGAAGGGAGACGAAAATTTAATAGTTATTGCTGACTGGAATTCGAGTGTAGGAAAAGGGAGAGAAGGAAACGTAATAGGTGAATATGGATTGGGGCTAAGAAATGAAAGAGGAAGCCGCCTGGTAGAATTTTGCACAGAGCACAACTTAATCATAGATAACACTTGGTTTAAGAATCATGATAGAAGGTTGTATACATGGAAGAACCCTGGAGACACTAAAAGGTATCAGATAGATTATATAATGGTAAGACAGAGATTTAGGAACCAGGTTTTAAATTGTAAGACATTTCCACGGGCAGATGTGGACTCTGACCACAATCTATTGGTTATGACCTGTAGATTAAAACTGAAGAAACTGCAAAAAGGTGGGAATTTAAGGAGATGGGACCTGGATAAACTGAAAGAACCAGAGGTTGTACAGAGTTTCAGGGAGAGCATAAGAGAACAATTGACTGGAATGGGGGAAAGAAATACAGTAGAAGAAGAATGGGTAGCTTTGAGGGATGAAGTAGTGAAGGCAGCAGAGGATCAAGTAGGTAAAAAGATGAGGGCTAGTAGAAATCCTTGGGTAACAGAAGAAATATTGAATTTAATTGATGAAAGGAGAAAATATAAAAATGCAGTAAAAGAAGCAGGCAAAAAGGAATACAAACGTCTCAAAAATGAGATCGACAGGAAGTGCAAAATGGCTAAGCAGGGATGGCTAGAGGACAAATGTAAGGATGCAGAGGCGTATCTCACTAGGGGTAAGATAGATACTGCCTGCAGGAAAATTAAAGAGACTTTTGGAGATAAGAGAACCACTTGTATGAACATCAAGAGCTCAGACGGAAACCCAGTTCTAAGCAAAGAAGGGAAAGTAGAAAGGTGGAAGGAGTATATAGAGGGTCTATACAAGGGCGATGCACTTGAGGACAATATTAAGGAAATGGAAGAGGATGTAGATGAAGATGAAATGGGAGATACGATACTGCGTGAAGAGTTTGACAGAGCACTGAAAGCCCTGGGTCGAAACAAGGCCCCCGGAGTAGACAACATTCCATTGGAACTACTGACGGCCTTGGGAGAGCCAGTCCTGACAAAACTCTACCATCTGGTGAGCAAGATGTATGATACAGGCGAAATACCCACAGACTTCAAGAAGAATATAATAATTCCAATCCCAAAGAAAGCAGGTGTTGACAGATGTGATAATTACCGAAAAATCAGTTTAATAAGCCACAGCTGCAAAATACTAACACGAACTTTTTACAGACGAATGGAAAAACTAGTAGATGCCGACCTCGGGGAAGATCAGTTTGGATTCCGTAGAAATACTGGAACACGTGAGGCAATACTGACCTTACGACTTATCTTAGAAGAAAGATTAAGGAAAGGCAAACCTACGTTTCTAGCATTTGTAGACTTAGAGAAAGCTTTTGACAATGTTGACTGGAATACTCTCTTTCAAATTCTAAAGGTGGCAGGGTAAAATACAGGGAGCGAAAGGCTATTTACAATTTGTACAGAAACCAGATGGCAGTTATAAGAGTCGAGGGACATGAAAGGGAAGCAGTGGTTGGGAAGGGAGTAAGACAGGGTTGTAGCCTCTCCCCGATGTTATTCAATCTGTATATTGAGCAAGCAGTAAAGGAAACAAAAGAAAAATTCGGGGTAGGTATTAAAATCCATGGAGAAGAAATAAAAACTTTGAGGTTCGCCGATGACATTGTAATTCTGTCAGAGACAGCAAAGGACCTGGAAGAGCAGTTGAACGGAATGGATGGTGTCTTGAAGGGAGGATATAAGATGAACATCAACAAAAACAAAACGAGAATAATGGAATGTAGTCAAATTAAGTCGGGTGATGTTGAGAGTATTAGATTAGGAAATGAGACACTTAAAGTAGTAAAGGAGTTTTGCTATTTGGGGAGCAAAGTAACTGATGATGATCGAAGTAGAGAGGATATAAAATGTAGACTGGCAATGGCAAGGAAAGCGTTTCTGAAGAAGAGAAATTTGTTAACATCGAGTATAGATTTAAGTGTCAGGAAGTCATTTCTGAAAGTATTTGTATGGAGTGTAGCCATGTATGGAAGTGAAACATGGACGGTAAATAGTTTGGACAAGAAGAGAATAGAAGCTTTCGAAATGTTGTGCTACAGAAGAATGCCGAAGATTAGATGGGTAGATCACATAACTAATGAGGAAGTATTGAACAGGATTGGGGAGAAGAGGAGTTTGTGGCCCAACTTGACCAGAAGAAGGGATCGGTTGGTAGGACATGTTCTGAGGCATCAAGGAATTACCAATTTAGTATTCGAGGGCAGCATGGAGGGTAAAAATCGTAGGGGGAGACCAAGAGATGAATACACTAAGCAGATTCAGAAGGATGTAGGTTGCAGTAGGTACTGGGAGATGAAGAAGCTTGCACAGGATAGAGTAGCATGGAGAGCTGCATCAAACCAGTCTCAGGACTGAAGACCACAACAACAACAGGGCATCTGGCATTAGAATCAGAAATAAAGAGAGCTTTGAAGGACTAAAAATCAAATGAGGTAGGAGAAACAGATAACATTCCATCAGAATTTCTAAATTCCGTCGGGGAAGCGGCAACAAACTGCTGTTCACGTTGATGTGTAGATTGTATGAGTCTGGTGACGTACCATCTGACTTTCGGAAAAATATCATCCACACAACTCCGAAGACTGCAAGAGCCGACAAGTGCGAGCATTATCGCGTCGGGGTGGCCGAGCGGTTCTAGGAGCTTCAGTCTGGACCGCGCGATGGCTATGGTCGCAGGTTCGAATCCTGCCTCCAGCATGGACGTTTGTGCTGTCCTTAGGTTAGTTAGGTTTAAGTAGTTCTAAGTGTAGGGGACCGATGACCTTAGATGTCAAGTTCCATAGTGCTCAGAGCCATTTGAACCATTTTGAATTGTCGCGTAATCAGCTTAACATCTCATGCATCCAGGTTGCTGACAAGAATAATATACAGAAGAATGGAATAGAAAATTGACGATGTGTTAGAAGACGACCAGTTTGGCTTTAGGAAAGGTAAAGGAAGCTAGTTTAAAGAAAAATCAGGACGTGTTCATAGTGTAAGTAGGCTGTTTAGGTTATTGGTAATGCCACGTAGCGCTCTGTATGAAAATCACTGGCTGTGCTGCGTGCAGTGTGTGGCTGGTTTGCATTGTTGTTGGCTATTGTAGTGTTGGGCAGCTGGATGTGAACAGCGCGTAGCGTTGCGCAGTTGGAGGTGAGCCGCCAGCAGTGGTGGATGTGGGGAGAGAGATGGCGGAGTTTTGAAATTTGTAATACTGGATATCATGAACTGCTATATACATTATGACTTTTGAACACTATTGAGGTAAATACATTGTTTGTTCTCTATTAAAATCTTTCATTTGCTAACTATACCTATTAGTAGTTAGTGCCATCAGTAGTTTGAATCTTTTATTTAGCTGGCAGTAGTGGCGCTCGCTGTATTGCTGTAGCTTGAGTAACGAAGATTTTTGTGAGGTAAGCGATTTGTGAAAGGTATAGGTTAATGTTAGTCAGTGCCATTCTTTTGTAGGGATTTTTGAAAGTAAGATTGCGTTGCACTAAAAATATTGTGTGTCAGTTTAAACACAGTCGTGTATAATAGTTCCAAGGGGACGTTTCATATGTCGACCTTTAGCCGAGGATACCTCACTGGAATCTTCTGATTTTTTTCTTGTATTTTGTGTAATTAGTGTAGCTATTGTCTATTGCTAGCGCATAATTGTAGAGAGAATCTTCTTTGTAGTTGCAGCCTTTCATTGTTGTTGTGGCATGCATGTAGATTTGCACCAAGTATTTCGCAGCTGCGCTTGCAATTAACGAGATATTATTTTCAGTGCTAAGTTAATGTGTTCTCTTATTTTTGCTCTTCAAATTGTGTTTCTCTGTGTTATCATGTGAAATATTGTGACAATAATGGCGTGTGAAAAACGTAATACTAGGCTCCAAAGTAAACTGAGAAATGATGGCGAAGACGAAAGCAGTGTGTTAGCGCCACCATGTAATGAATTAACTAATATTCAAAGTAGTAATTTCGTAACTGTGCATAGGGAAATGGAGCGGGCGTCAAATAATTGTGTAGACAGTGAAACAGGTAGTGAACAGGGAAGCATTATCGATCGATTGGTCGGCAACAGCTCGCCTCAGGAATCGGGAATGACAGAACACAATATTGCAAATACTGTAGACTCCAGTTTTGGGTTCTCACCGTTTTCTCAAATGAGTCAAGTCACATTTTCCGCTTGTCAAAATGTGAATGTTGCCGGTGCAAATTCACTGCCGAAAAGCACTGAGGAACATATTTCAGACACCAGTGCATTGTTATTACAATTAATGCAACAAATGGGACAAAAGCTTCAAAAGTTAGACACAATGGAACAAAATCAGAGACAAACACAGCAGAAGCTTCAAAAGTTAGACACAATGGAACAAAATCAGAGACAAACACAGCAAAACCTTCAAAAGTTAGACACAATGGAACAACACCAGAGACAAACACAGCAACAGTTAGACGCAATGGAACAAAATCTTCACACTACGCTTGAACAAACACGTGAAGATTTAACTACTGAGTTACATAAAATAGAATAGAAATTTCAAAAAGTCTGTAAAGACGTAAAAGCACAAATTTGTGAACATTTCCAACCTATTTTTTCGCGTCATGAAAATGCGTTACAGCATCACGAAGCAGCCATAAAAGCACTGCAAACTATTGTTCATGAAAATCATGAGACCTTGCAAGTTAAAATTGACTCAGTTGCATCTACCGATTCGGTTATGCAACTTGCAAAAACTCAGGAAAACTTAAAGGACACAGTAGGAAGACACATGGAAGAAATTAGTTCATTATCAGAGAAAGTAGTTGAACTTTCGGATCAGCTAAATAATTTATCTACGAAGGTAGATGATAATCTGAATGACACAAAACCAGTAGTCTTTAATGACACAGAAGAGTGCGAACAAATTAGGAAATTCAAACAAAATCAGAATCAAATTAATACGAAACACCAAAGAGAAATCCGGGAAGTACAAGATCAGCTGACACAGGTAATACAAGAATTACGTATTTCAGAGGCCACTCGCACTCCAATACGAGAAGAGGGACATAGAAATACGGAACAGCCACAAAATAATAACTCAGGGCACTTCGGAAATTATGAAAGTAATTGGCAAGGTACACCGAATTTTGAGATGGAACCGCCGAATCGACGTAACAATGACCGACATGCGACTCGTCGACATGATGATTTTGACTATAAGCTGTTCATTACTACACGTTAATTCAAAACATTTAAGAATTCTGGCAACGACATTCATCCACAAGCATGGCTCCACCAATTCTCTCATTATTTTCCTCCCAACTGGTCATTAGAGCACAGATTAGAATTTATGTGTGGCTATTTAGAGAATGAACCAGCTGTAAGAATGTGATCGGTCATTCACGATTGCCACAGTGAAGGAGAATTTTACCATGCGTTCCTCTCAGGATATTGGTCTCAAGCTACACAAGACCGAGTAATGATCATAATGATGAAACATTTCGAACAATCTGAATTTTCCAGTCTTGTGAAATATTTTGAAGACATGTTGCATAAGAATCAGTACCTGTCAAACCCATACAGCCCCTCAGAACTTATCCGCATTTGCTTAATCAAATTGCCTGAACATTTACGACATATTATTTTGACAGGACGTTGCAAAGACGACATTGAAGCTTTTCAGGGACTCTTACAAGTATTAGAAATTGACACAGACAGTCGCAGGATGCGAAAACAGGAAAACAATCACTACAGGTCACATCTGTCACAATTCCGTGATGACAGAAACAATAACTGGACACGACAAGTTTATTCTTACAATGCAAATCGTGACCAAAACAGACACCACCCATATGACAACCACTGGCAGAGTAATAATAGTTACAGAGAAAGATCGCATTTCCGTAGTAATGAATATGACAGAGATTACCATAGGAACAGATAATATGGGAACAAAATCAATTGTTAGAAAGGGAGACAGAATAACTTCAGACGCAACAGTTCAGCGTGCAGTTACGATTCAGGAAGAAATTCCCCACCACGTGACAGGCAAGAAAGAAACTATGGAATCTACCAACATGACGACAGACGATATAATCGTAACGACAGACCTGAATTGCATCAGAACGGGCGAGCTTCAAACAGGGTAGGGCCTTCTCGTGAAGGTGAATTTGTAGAAGTTAGGTCTCCTAATCCCAATAACGACGCACGCCAACAAAGAGATAGCAGACAATGACTCGCACCGCAGGCAGCCACGTGCGCCGGCTGGCTCAGAGAAAAATAACATAGACGCTAACATTGAGAAAAATTCCAGTATTCTTTTCCGACGTATACCACATGATAATTGCGTTGAAGTTGAAACTCTGCGTACTAGGAAGAGTAAAGGTTTACACCACATTTCACATGTAAAACCGTTTATTGAAAGATAATCTGCTTTTTAACTTTGTCTTTGCCATATAACTTTTCTTTATACATTACCAGTATGCATTGTCAGACCTAGAAACTGTTACCATGCAACAATGTTTGAAGTTAAATATCCAGTCAAGAACCAAGAGAACTTATTTAAACAGAAATTACGAAAGCATTGTTATAGTGAACAGACGACACAGTGTTGTTATTTGTACATTCTTGCTTGTTAGTTGCACAATCACGTAACGACTATAAGGCTAACATACTTAGAACATATACTGGTTCTGCTAATGAGATTTTAATGCAACATTTGAGTTCACTTGACAATACATTCTTTATTTGAAGTACTTTCTGTGGGACTACAGATGACTTAGCATTTGGTTTCTTTGACAGCTACACGATTGTATCACGACGCTACTAATGTGTGACACAATTTACATCATTGCTTTTGCAGTGTATCTGTTTTTCTAAATTCTTCTGGAAAGTAAAACATGTTTCAGTAGTAAGCTACAATGTGAAAGCCTTTTTCGTAGCACAGCAATACGTTACAGTATAGTACTTTCTTGATCACGGTAATGTACGTAATAACTACGATATCTATACACAAAGCATTTCACTTTTGTTTATCATGAGGTAAGTACATTGACTTCTGCAGAACTTAGCTTTCGGAGGACAATAACTACGACACTTCCACAGAGATTATCTTACAGCAAGACGCACATTTAGCGCTACAGGACACGTATTTGAGTGATTAATTTTGTACTTAAATCATTTATTTTTAAAGATATTTGAAGTACAATGATACAAAGGATTTCCGTAATACATTCCATTCCATTGTAGTAATCTGTAACACCTGAGGGTATAATTACATTAATCCTCAGGGGGGGTACACGCTTACTTTGTGTACCATGTGTTTGGCAAACACAAGGAGCCCTAGCTAATATGGTATTTGCTTATACAACTTTACACATCGGTACCATATTTCTCTAACACATAAATTATACAGCTATCTGATCATTTAACCGAGAGAGACAAACATTTTTTTACTACATCAGTGACACATGTTTACGCAATTACTCAGTTGGATAACTTCACACTTATGATATTGTATTTTATTTGTACTTTGTGAACTGTTCATATTTTTTCGGAACCATTGTGATATTATGAGAGCTTTGAATGATATATTTGGTATGGGATCACGATTTTAAAGTACGTTTGAGGTAGAGTCATCCACGACGCTATCGTCTTTGGTGTGACGTCATAAGCGAGTGACTGCGTGTGAGATCGCTCTCTAAGTTTTCATATATCTTTAGGTTTCAGATACATATTTTAACGGTTTTTGTGATAATATTTACTATATAAGTGACGTATTAGTGGTTTCTCCATTAACCTCTGCCTTTCTTGTGTTGTGACCTGATATTTGTGAGTGTTTCGTATCGAGCAACTTAACCTCTTGCCTGTGTTTACATTCCGCGCTGGCCAGTTGCAGCTGTAGCGGCGCATCGAAAGCTAAGTACTAATTAATTGTTTGTGTATAGTGGTTTATTTAGGAACTTTAGTAGTCTTCAACCAGTGTTCTTGGTGTTTTCTGGTGAAATAATTTCAGAAGAACCTTTTGGGAACTGTTTTCAGCTTCGTTACTGTGTCATTAGATGTTTGATTCTCCTTCTGTATTAGTCTTTTGTTATATTCACATTTGTTGTATATTAATACTGTTTATAATAGTAGTTACTTCCCTTGTAGAGTAAGTTTGTGTTTATTGTAGTCATGTTTTTAACATCTTCTTATTGTTGTAGCGGAACTTAGAAAAAGTAAAATTTTACCATGAGTGAGAAGTGTGGGCTTTGCCGTAGGTTCGTGAGTAGTGGACTGCGGTGTGAGACTTGTTCGAAGTATTTTCACTGGAGCGAATGCAGTGGGGAAGCCAGTGGGCATTCTGGTGAGATCCTCTCCTGGAACTGCAGGTTATGTAGCAAGAGTAAGTTGATAGAGGAGCAGGAGCGTAAGATCTGTCGGTTCGATCCCGCGTCCGGCCATCCTGATTTAGGTTTTCCGTGATTTCCCTAAATCACTCCAGGCAAATGCCGGGATGGTTCCTCTGAAAGGGCACGGCCGACTTCCTTCCTAATCCTTCCCTAATCCGATGAGACCGATGACCACGCTGTCTGGTCTCCTTCCCCAAACCAACCAACCAACAGTAAGATCTGTGCCCTTCAGGTGCAGTTGAAAAACGCACAGGAGCAGCTAGATAGGATGAGGAGGGAGAAGGGGATTGGGGAATGGGAGCTGGCTGTTGGCTTCTGCTAGGAGAAGAAGATTTTCAGATAGTTTTACTATTGGTGTTTACAATAGATATGACCAACTGTCAGAGTCTAGTGGAGAGGAATCTCTAATAACTGTAGATGTAGGAAGTATGCAGCAGACCCCAGTAGTTACTGTGCCTAGAACAGTTGCAAAGTCGAAGAGGAAAAAGAAGGTTCTGCTGTTAGGTAGTACTCATGGCAGAGGTGTAGGTCAGCAGTTGCAGGAAGTGCTGGGGAGTGAGTACCAGGTCACCAACATTGTGAAACCTAATGCAGGGTTGGCTCAGGTGACTGTTAACATAGGGGGGTTATGTAGGGATTTTACTAAAGAGATCAGGTAGTGATTGTGGGTGGGGCTGGTAATAGTATTGATAGGGATGGGGAGTATAACATAGATGGTGACCTGGAAAAGATAGCCACTCAGACTGGCAACACGAATCTGCATTTCATGGAACTGTTTCAGCGTCACGATCGGCCTCATCTTAATACAGCTGTCAGGCGTAATAACATGAGACTTGGGGGTGCGCTGATGACAGAAGGCGTGAGTCACATTTCAGTGGTGTCGGTGGAGTCTATCAACAGGACTTTCACTAGACACGGCCTGCACCTCAACAGGTATGGGAAGGGGAGGTTGGCAAAGCTTATAGGTGATAGCATAGGTGGGGTTGATGGGATCACTCATGGGAAAATTCCTGCAGTAGTGGGTGTTAGAGCTGCACCTTTTTTAGATTGAAGTCAGCTGATAGGTATTCCTGCTTAAGGGAAGTCTCTCTAACAAGGGAATCACTTTTGACAAAGCTTAGGTATCCGAGTAATGAGGGAATTAGTATATTTCATCAAAATATACAAGGTATTAGAGATAAAGTTAGTGAACTGCTTATAGATGTTGACTCTGAAATTATTGGTATATCAGAACACTTCTTAAATAAGGAGATAATTCAGAGGCTTCCTTTACCAGGATACAGGTTGGCTGGCTGCTTTTCGAGGAGCTCTTTGCGGTGTGGGGGAGTAGCCATGTATGCGAAAAATGGCATCCCATTTGAGTCAATTGATGTTTCAAAGTACTGCACTGAAAAGGTGTTTGAATGTTGTGCAGGTGTGGTTAAATTTAACGGAGCTAAACTTGTAACTGTTGTTATTTATAGATCCCCAGACTCCGATTTCACAATACTTTTGCTAAAGCTAGAGGAGGTTCTTGGTTCACTTTATAGGAAATACAAAAAGTTAGTTATATGTGGTGACTTCAATATTAATTGTATAAGTTATTGTGCAAGGAAGAGGATGCTGGTAGACCTCTTTAATTCATATAATCTTATGCAAACCGTATTCTTTCCAACGAGAGTGCAAGGGAACAGTAGAACAACCATAGACAACATTTTTGTTCATTCCTCATTTCTAGAAGGGCATTCTGTTAGCAAAAAGGTGAATGGTCTTTCAGATCATGATGCGCAAATTTTAACTTTAAAAGATTTTTATGCTGCAACACGTGTTAAATATAGCATCAGCTGTTCAGGAAAGCTGATCCAGTTGCTGTAGAGACCTTTGTAAACCTTATAAAGGAACAAGAGTGGCAAGATGTTTATAGCGCTGATACACTAGACGATAAATATAATGCTTTTCTCAAGACTTTTCTCATGCTCTTTGAAAGTTGCTTTCCGTTAGAACGTTTAAAACAGGGTACTAGCACAAACAGGCAGCCTGGGTGGCTGACTAGAGGGATACGAATATCTTGTAGAACAAACTGGCAATTATATCAAAACGTTAGAAACAGTCAAAATCTAAATGCAGCAGCCCATTACAAACAGTATTTTAAGGTGCTTAAAAATGTTATTAGGAAGGCAAAAAGTATGTGGTATGCAGATAGAATAGCCAAGTCTCAGGATAAAATTAAAACCATATGGTCAGTCGTAAAGGAAGTTGCTGGTCTGCAGAGACAGGTCGAGGATATAGAATCAGTGCGTAGTGGGAATGTCCATGTTACTGATAAGTCGCATATATGTACAGTATTTAATAATCACTTTCTGAATATAGCAGGTGAACTAAATAGAAACCTAGTCCCAACAGGGAATCATATAGCGCTCCTAGAAAAAAGTGTTCCGAGGCTGTTACCTGAAATGCTCCTCCATGATACTGACAAGAGGGAGATTGAGTTAATAATTAAATCACTAAAGACCAAGAACTCTCATGGATATGACGGGGTATCCAGCAGAATACTGAAGTATTGTTCTATGTATGTTAGCCCAGTTCTCAGCCATATCTGTAACTTTTCCTTTAGGAGTGGTCGATTTCCTGACCGATTAAAGTACTCGGTAGTGAAGCCACTTTATAAAAAGGGAGACATAGATAATGTTGACAATTTTAGACCTTTTTCTATGCCATCGGTGTTTGCTAAAGTTATCGAGAAGGTTGTATATACAAGGTTACTGGAGCATTTAAATTCACATTATTTGCTGTCAAATGTTCAGTTTGGTTTTAGAAATGGTTTAACAACTGAAAATGCTATATTCTCTTCTCTCTGTGAGGTTTTGGACGGATTAAATAAAAGGTTGCGAACGCTAGGTGTTTTCTTTGATTTAACGAAGGCTTTTGACTGTGTTGACCACAAAATATTACTGCATAAGTTGGACCATTATGGAGTAAGGGGAGTAGCTTACAATTGGTTCGCCTCTTACTTTAAGAACAGAAAGCAGAGGGTAATTCTCCGCAATATTGAGAGTGGTAGTGATGTCCAGTCCCAATGGGGCACTGTTAAATGGGGCGTTCCCCAAGGGTCGGTGCTGGGGCCACTGCTGTTTCTTATTTATATAAATGATATGCCTTCTAGTATTACAGGTGATTCAAAAATATTTCTGTTTGCTGATGACACCAGCTTGATAGTGAAGGATCTTGGGTGTAATATTGAAACAGTAACAAATAATGTAGTTCATGAAATAAGTTCGTAGCTTGTGGAAAATAATTTGATGCTAAATCACAGTAAGACTCAGATTTTACAGTTTCTAACTCACAATTCAACAAGAACCGATATTTTGATCAGACAGAATGGGCATATTATAAGCGAGACGGGACAGTTCAAATTCCTAGGCGTTCGGATAGATAGTAAGCTGTTGTGGAAAGCCCATGTCCAGAATCTTGTTTAGAAGCTAAATGCTGCTTTATTTACCATTAGAACAGTATCTGAAATAAGTGACACTTCAACACGAAAAGTAGTCTACTTTGCATATTTTCATACGCTTATGTCGTATGGTATTATTTTTTGGGGTAATTCTTCGGATTCAAAAAGGGTATTTTTGGCTCAAAAATGGGCTGTTCGAGCTATATGTGGTGTAAGTTCAAGAAACTCTTGTCGACGCCTATTCAAAAATCTGGGAATTCTGACATTGCCCTCACAGTATATATTTTCTTTAATGTCGTTTGTTGTTAGCAATATTAGCCTATTCCCAAGAGTTGGCAGCTTTCACTCAGTTAATACTAGGCAGAAATCAAATCTGCATGTAGAATGCACTTCCTTGACTCTTGTGCAGAAAGGAGCGCAGTATTCTTCTGCATCCATTTTCCATAAGCTACCACAAGAACTCAAAAATCTTAGCAGTAGCCCAAACTCTTTTAAGTCTAAACTGAAGAGTTTCCTCATGGCTCACTCCTTCTATTCTGTCGAGTAGCTCCTGGAAGAGCTAAAAAATTAAGCAAATTCCAGTGTTACATTGTTGATTTTCTTCATTTAAACTTACAACTTGTCACCTGAATATGTTTTTTTTTTATATTTCATTTTATCTGTTTCTAATATCGTGTTATAATTTCATGTATTGATTCGTTCCATGACCATGGAGACTTCTCCTTAATTTGGTCCCATGGAACAAATAAATAAGTAAATTAGTAAGTAAGTTGATGACACTATTGAAATGAGCAGAGAATTTTTTTTTAGGTTTTGACATTATTGCTGAAAGCTACGACGTTTATGAGATTTGACTGAGGTGTTATGTTGTTATTTTTACGACGACGATGTGTATTATGCTGTTGAGGTATGTTTATGATCAATGAGATGATGCTATATGAGGAATTTGATTATGCTACATATTTATTATGATGAAATATTGAAGAATGTCTACGAATATGTATATGTGTAATAAGGTAAGGAACAATGAGTAGTGGTTAGGGACGCTGACTTGTGAAAAAGGATGTTGGAAACCAAGAATCGTACTTTAAGAGTTATGAAATGTGTGTAAATGCGTGAATGTATCACAATGCAGGCGAAAATTTTTTGCACACAGTTACATTCATAGGATTTTCTTTCTACACATTTGCAACGCAAATTCTTGACCTGTGAAATATTTTTATATGAGACTGTCACTGTAGCGGAAACTGCTGTCGTAAATATTTCCATAAGAAAGTTAAGTGACCACCTACACGCAATGCACTGTGGGCACCCAGCTGTGTCAGACACCTGGAGAAAAAGCCATTAGTGTGTGCCTTTTCAGAGGCACAGGTAGAAAAAAAAAGGGGAGGCCATTATCCTCGCTATTAACATTCCTTTGTTGAAAGCATCGCAAATACGACACGCTCAAACTTGAAAACATATGATTATACTGTGGAGCTCTTAATTTATGATATTTACTAAAATGCCTTATCAAACGATGAGAAACATTTCACGGCTATTGTCTTGCTAGTTGAGAGAATTTTTTTTTTGCCTTTGGAGACGCCATTTTCCTAGTGAATGACGTTTCATATGTTGCTTTATATATATATTTCCTCATTTTGTTTAATATCTAGTTTCTAGCTGCACTGCAGCATTGGTTAAAATAAAATTTAATAGATGTACCCATATAGTTATTTTATGCCTACAGATCCAGTCAATTATAAATTTATGATCTACTTCCAAGAAAACGAGGGCACATAAATAGACATTTCCCTTCACAGGAATTGCATAAATAATTTTTTTACGATTTGGTAACTTATCTGCTAGCGTACGTTTTTGTGATGCATCACTCTAGTGTTAAGATGTGACTTAGGTATTACACATGGCCATTTTTACTGTAATATTTTTTTTTTTTTTTTGCTTGAGCTTCGTCACGTTTAGATATAAGTTATTACTTTTGCTGCTGCTGTTTGCCAGGCATAGTGGTACTAAATTTCACTTTGTATTACTCTGTTAAGCTAGTTTTACTACTGATTTATTTTTATTGTTGCTGCACATTGACTCATATTAGTTGTAATATTGCATTTGCTTTGCTAATTTATGCTGCATGCTTTGCTAATTTGCATTGTTTTCATTGCTGTTTGTATTGATTGTTTTGTGCGCTGCATTGCCTCATCCCTTAGTTTAGCATCTGAGCTCAGTAGATTTAAGTTAGCTTAAGAGGGGGTAGCCTATAAGAGAATAAGTTGCGATGAATTTGAAGAAATGCACTGAGAGGCTATACGAGAAAAGTACAGAAAGCAGGTATAGATAGGACTTTTGGAAATAATGAAGAACGAAGGGAGATCTCCGAGAAGTAAAGAAAGTTTTGTTTGCAAAATACTGCTGTAAAACAAACCCTGTTCTTTCCTTGTATTATTCCGCTATATGTTTGTGTACCCTTGTGTATTTATGTTCTTCCTGTATTTATATGTTTATCTGATAAGACTTATGTTGTAGAATTTTTCTAATACTCAGCTACATGAACTATGATGAGGAATACTGTTATCCTCAAATATAATTTGCATTAATAATATGATATTTACTTTGTAAAGATGTTTAGACATTATTTATTCTGTTTTGTTTTAATGCTCATGTGTAAAGTTGATGTTTCAATAATTATTCTGATCTTTTATGTATGTACTCATGTCATAATTCCTGTAACACTGATGTATATGTTATTTCGATTATTTTGTAAAGCTTGTACTACAAATGTTATCTGTATTGTTATGTTCTTTAATGATGTATCTTGTACCTTTGTAATTGTATTCTTATGTTATAAAATTGTAATTGACACCAGTTCATCATACACTCCTGGAAATGGAAAAAAGAACACATTGACACCGGTGTGTCAGGCCCACCATACTTTCTCCGGACACTGCGAGAGGGCTGTATAAGCAATGATCACACGCACGGCACAGCGGACACACCAGGAACCACGGTGTTGGCCGTCGAATGGCGCTAGCTGCGCAGCATTTGTGCACCGCCGCCGTCAGTGTCAGCCAGTTTGCCGTGGCATACGGAGCTCCATCGCAGTCTTTAACACTGGTAGCATGCCGCGACAGCGTGGACGTGAACCGTATGTGCAGTTGATGGACTTTGAGCGAGGGCGTATAGTGGGCATGCGGGAGGCCGGGTGGACGTACCGCCGAATTGCTCAACACGTGGGGCGTGAGGTTTCCACAGTACATCGATGTTGTCGCCAGTGGTCGGCGGAAGGTGCACGTCCCCGTCGACCTGGGACCGGACCGCAGCGACGCACGGATGCACGCCAAGACCGTAGGATCCTACGCAGTGCCGTAGGGGACCGCACCGCCACTTCCCAGCAAATTAGGGACACTGTTGCTCCTGGGGTATCGGCGAGGACCATTCGCAACCGTCTCCATGAAGCTGGGCACGGTCCCGCACACCGTTAGGCCGTCTTCCGCTCACGCCCCAACATCGTGCAGCCCGCGGTGTCGCAGTGGTGTCGCGACAGGTGTGAATGGAGGGACGAATGGAGACGTGTCGTCTTCAGCGATGAGAGTCGCTTCTGCCTTGGTGCCAATGATGGTCGTATGCGTGTTTGGCGCCGTGCAGGTGAGCGCCACAATCAGGACTGCATACGACCGAGGCACACAGGGCCAACACCCGGCATCATGGTGTGGGGAGCGATCTCCTACACTGGCCGTACACCACTGGTGATCGTCGAGGGGACACTGAATAGTGCACGGTACATCCAAACCGTCATCGAACCCATTGTTCTACCATTCCTAGACCGGCAAGAGAACTTGCTGTTCCAACAGGACAATGCACGTCCGCATGTATCCCGTGCTACCCAACGTGCTCTAGAAGGTGTAAGTCAACTACCCTGGCCAGCAAGATCTCCGGATCTGTCCCCCATTGAGCATGTTTGGGACTGGATGAAGCGTCGTCTCACGCGGTCTGCACGTCCAGCACGAATGCTGGTCCAACTGAGGCGCCAGGTGGAAATGGCATGGCAAGCCGTTCCACAGGACTACATCCAGCATCTCTACGATCGTCTCCATGGGAGAATAGCAGCCTGCATTGCTGCGAAAGGTGGATATACACTGTACTAGTGCCGACATTGTGCATGCTCTGTTGCCTGTGTCTATGTGCCTGTGGTTCTGTCAGTGTGATCATGTGATGTATCTGACCCCAGGAATGTGTCAATAAAGTTTCCCCTTCCTGGGACAATGATTTCACGGTGTTCTTATTTCAATTTCCAGGAGTGTATTATTAACTTGTAAGTTCCATTTCACTGCACACGTTTCTGTTGGTCGTAGTATATGGACAATACGTGAGAAGTAGGGACTGTTAGTGTTTGCACGTGTGTTAATAATTCAGCAAGGGACTGGATAACAGCATTGCTGGTTCTAAGGACAATTCCAAAAACTTTGTGAGTGCACAAGTGGTGGTTCATGGACTTGCTATATTGTCCACAAGACTCTTCGATGATGATGGTGCACCTGCACAGTCGCAACAGATGGCTGCTGGCTGTCTCTACAAGGACTGCAGTGGGTCTGCATCTTTGATGATCCACCAATACCATTATTTCTACAAGGACTGCAGTGGGTCTGCACCTCTGGTGGCCTACCAATACCATACTCTCTACCAGGACTACAGTGGGTCTGCTCTGTGATGACCTACCTACCATTATTCTTCAAAACTTCGACTGACTCTGCCGTGGGTTTGCTCTGTTGTGGCCTATTACCTGTCTGCATGTCAAGAGTCCGCACTGTCTTTCCGTTGGAAGGACAACACTACTTCTTCAAGACTGCATGGAAATCCACTAATTCTGTGTGCATTTTCTTTTAGTGCTCAGACAATGAGAAAAACACTGCTATTTTGCTGTGATGGATGATCAGGACTGTCTTTATGAACTGTGAGAAAATTTTAGCTTTTGACCAACATTGTATCAATAAATGTATGCATTTGATTTCTTTGTTATTGTAATTGTGAAAAAAATTTTAACAAATATGTATTGGCCAGTGCCCAAAAAAATTTGTACAATTTTTTGTGGAGAGCATGGGGGCTATGTAAGTAGGCTGTTTAGGTTTTTATATTGGTAATGCCACGTAGCGCTCTGTATGAAAATCACTGGCTGTGCTGCGTGCAGTGTGTGGCTGGTTTGCATTGTTGTTGGCTATTGTAGTGTTGGGCAGCTGGATGTGAACAGCGCGTAGCGTTGCGCAGTTGGAGGTGAGCCGCCAGCAGTGGTGGATGTGGGGAGAGAGATGGCGGAGTTTTGAAATTTGTAATACTGGGTATCATGAACTGCTATATACATTATGACTTTTGAACACTATTGAGGTAAATACATTGTTTGTTCTCTATTAAAATCTTTCATTTGCTAACTATACCCATTAGTAGTTAGTGCCTTCCGTAGTTTGAATCTTTTATTTAGCTGGCAGTAGTGGCGCTCGCTGTATTGCTGTAGCTTGAGTAACGAAGATTTTTGTGAGGTAAGTGGTTTGTGAAAGGTATAGGTTAATGTTAGTCAGGGCCATTCTTTTGTAGGGATTTTTGAAAGTCAGATTGCGTTGCGCTAAAAATATTGTGTGTCAGTTTAAGCACAGTCGTGTATAATAGTTCCAAGGGGATGTTTCATAATAGCATTTGTCGAAATGGATAAAGCGTTCGACGATGTACAATGGTGGGAAATGTTCGAAATTCTGAGGAAAATACGAGTAAGCCATAGGGAAAACGGTAATTCCTAATAGAGAATAGTAATAGTGGACGACCCAGAAGGAAGTGCTCGGATTAGAAAGGGGGTAAGACAGGGAAAACTGTAGAGGAAAGAGATTGGAATACACCCAGCATATAATGGAGGACGTAGGTTGCAAGTGCTACTCTGAGATGAAGAGTTGGCACAGAGGAGGAATTCTTGGCGGGAAGCATCAAAATAATCAGAAGACTGATGATTCAGAAGAAAAATACTTGCATGTAGTCTTTCGCCCCTACTGTTCAATATGTACATCGAAGAAGCGATGATGGAAATAGAAGAAAGGCCCAAGGAGTGGAATTAAATTTTAAGGTGAAAGTATATCAGTGATAAGATTCGGTGATGACATTGCTATCCTGATTGAAAGTGAAGAAGAATTATATGATCTGCTGAATGGAGCAGTGTAATGAATACAGAATTTAGAATGTGAGTATATCGAAGAAAGACGGAAGTAATTAGAAGTAGCAGAACAGAGAACAGCAAAAAGCTTATTTAGGATTGACAGTCACGAAGTAGATGAAGTTTAGGAATTCTACGACCTAGGCATCAATACAGGGTGAGTCACCTAACGTTACCGCTGGATATATTTCGTAAACCACATCAAATACTGACGAACCGATTCCACAGACAGAACGTGACGAGAGGCGCTAGTGTAATTGTTGAATACAAACCATACAAAAATGCACGGAAGTATGTTTTTTAACACAAACCTACGTTTTTTTAAATGGAACCACGTTAGTTTTGTTAGCACATCTGAACATATAAACAAATACGTAATCAGTGCCGTTTGTTGCATTGTAAAATGTTAATTACATCCGGAGATATTGTAACCTAAAGTTGACGCTTGAGTACCACTCCTCCGCTGTTCGATCGTGTGTATCGGAGAGCACTGCAACATACATCGCGTTTCTACAGAATGATCTGCCAACGTTGCTCGAAAATGTCCCACTGGAAACGCGTCGACGTATGTGGTATCAGGATGATGGTGCACCTGCACATTCCGCACTTAACACTAGGCTGACCCTTGACAGGATGTTCGACGGGCGTTTCATAGGACGTGGAGGACGCATAAATTGGCCATCCCGTTGTCCTGATCCTACACCTCTGGACTTCTTTCTGTGGGGTACGTTAAAGGAGAACGTGTACCGTGATGTGCCTACAACCCAGAGGATATGAAACAACGTATTGTGGCAGCCTGCGGCGACATTACACCAGATGTACTGCGGCGTGTACGACATTCATTACGCCACAGATTGCAATTGTGTGCAGCAAATGATGGCCACCACATTGAACATCTATTGGCCTGACATGTAGGGACACACTCTATTCCGCTTCGTAATTGAAAACGGAAACCACGTGTGTACGTGTACCTCACCCCTCATGGTAATGTACATGTGCGTCAGTGAAAAAGACCAATAAAAAGGTGTTAGCATGTGGACGTAATGTGCTGTTCCAGTCTCTTCTGTACCTAAGGTCCATCACCGTTGCCTTTGGATCCCTGCGTAATTCGGTGCTCTCCGATACACACGATCGAACAGCGGAGGAGTGGTACTCAAGCGTCAACTTTAGGTTACAATATCTCCGGATGTAATTAACATTTTACAATGCAACAAACGGCACTGATTACGTATTTTTTTATATGTTCAGATGTGCTAACAAAACTAACGTGGTTACATTTAAAAAAACGTAGGTTTGTGTTAAAAAACATACTTCCGTGCATTTTTGTATGGTTTGTATTAACCAATTACACTAGCCCCTCTCCTCACGTTCTGTCTGTGGAATCGGTTCGTCAGTATTTGATGTGGTTTACGAAATATATCCAGCGGTAACGTTAGGTGACTCACCCTGAATAACCAATGACGGACGGAGCAAGAAGGACATCAAAAGCAGACTAGCACTGGCAAAAAGGGCATTTCCTGGCGGTTTGACCACGAAAAGAATGAACGCGGGTCGGGGTTATAGCCCGTCAAAAATATTTTATTTCGCATAACACAGAACGAGAGGTCGATTAATAAAAGTCTTTCCTTGATTCCTCGTAATAGTGAACGAACTAGAATACGATGGCATTGGATACAGTCGAAGCTGAAGCTGCTACCTTCTGCACGTCTGGGTAAAAACATTCAGAAAAAGGTAGAACGCCATTCTTGACAATCCTTCTGCAGACCGGTATTCCACATGCTTCCACTCCCTTCTCCCCAGGTTTGCCTATGATCTTTGTTTCAGTTTCATAAACTGCTGTGTATTTATACGAAAGTACCTCACGTCCACATTTCTTCTGTTCCATTTGAGGACAAACATTTGATAACTGAACTGAAAAATTTGTGTTAAGTTTAGCTGCGTTCTATTCAGTTCCTGTACCATCAGTAAGTATGGTATAACGCCTCGTCGGCAACGAGATGATTATAGGTCATCAGCAAGTGTTGGTGCATTAATTGTAGTAGACTTATCACATTATAATGTCTTAGTTTTCTCCCAAGATGATGTGTTAGGACACTGATTCTGTTAGAAGAGTATCATAATAGTGTAGGAAAATTATAATTGGAAAGTCATATGTTATTTTCGTAGGGGAAATGTACACTATTGACAGTCAGCAGTCTGTAACTAAAATATATATGGAAACATCTTATGGAAAAATAGGGAAACGTTAAGTTCTTGAGGCAGTAGCTTCACCGTCTCGAAATAGCTGAACACTGCCAACTGGACTCTGTCGACTCGCCTAAATGCTAGACTCAGCTCCGTTCGTCCTTGAAAAGCGTGCGTAAGTGCCGGCACGAGCGGATCATTCGAACTAGGACGACGACCAGCAGAGCAGGATGCGGAAAACTGGTTCTGGTACTCGTTCTACAGCGTACCTCGTAATTTACGAGAGTTATTACGCGATAGTATATTGCAAGGTCTTTCGCTAATAGTCAACAACTCGAGTAAAATCGTATTCTTCTTGTGTTAAGATAGTAATACAGAAACTGTCGATAGTTTATTTTATTTAGGGTTTATGCATCACTTGATGACTACTTATTAATTTTAAAAGGCAGAACTTTAAGGTTTACAGCAAATTTTTTCTTTTGAAATTACCGCCTTCTAGGAACGAAGAATTATTATACTTTTAATGTCCAGTCAAAGTAGAGCCAGACAAAACACTTTCTCGGAATGACCAGTTATAAGGAAATAGATTGGCCATAGGTTTGTTGATGATATTATCAACAACTTTCATCAGTTCGTTAGGAGATCTGTTTTTCGAAAAATACAGAAAGTGGCAAAAAATTTGCTGAGTTTAGCACTTTGACGCTCGTCACATGTTTCCTACTCAAGAAACTTCAATGATTCCATTAGAAGATATTAAGCGCGGTCAGATCTGGTGTCGAGCTGACCACAAAATATGACTTCCCTTTCTTATCCACATTTCGGGGAGCGTTATAGTTAGCTGAAGTTCCATGCTATTAGAACCGCATACTTGTAGCTTACGTAAATTTGCTTGCACGTACAGTAAACACATGTTTGCTAATTCTGTAGCAGGTATAAACTAATTTGACTAAGGCTTATCAACAGCACACTTCAACACACATTGATGATCTATAGCGTAATGACCATACGCGTACTAGTCTGCTGGTCCACTTTTGGGAAACTACGCAGTAGTGATTCTGCATGACATTGATTCGACAAGTCCTTGGTAGGTTTCGGAGATAGGTTGCACTAGTTGTATACTGAGAGGTCACACAAAACGCGCTGATTATAGGCAGGTGGATTGTGATATGGAGCTAGCGCCCGACAGCAACGCAGATATGTTCCATCCTGTTCAGATCAGGAAATCGGGTTCAAATTAGGAGAATTATGTGGCTAAGATATCAACGTGACTTCACTACCATTCTCCTCAAATCTCGGGAGCGGTGCTCTGACCTTTTGACACGGTCGTTTATTGTCCTAGCAAGTGCAATCGCTGTTGGGTAAGACTGAAAGCAAACAGGTGGTCCGCAAGAATGTTCATGTAATCTTCAGCTATCATGTTGCCTCAGATTACAACCACAGGTCCCATGGATACCCAGCTGAAGTATAGTACTGCAGCCAACAGTACGGATTCATGGCCAAATGCATGTTTTGAGCACGGGTTCAGCTGGCTGACAGTGTATCTAGACACTGGCGTAACAAGAAAAGTAATACATCCAACCAAGCTACCTAAATGTTTCCATCGATCCACTGTCCAACCTCAACGATATCTCGTCCGCTGCTATCGTATGAGGAGCGTTTCAATAAGTAACACAATTTATTTTGTTTCTCGGCCATTTTCGGATGAGAAAATTGTGTAATTTCTTATGAACATCGTGCAATATTGCCGCTTCAGCGCCCACAATTTTATGAAGTTCCGATAGATGGCGGCGTTACACGTAGCCTTGAAACTTCAATCTAAGAAAGGTGTGGTACAAACAGAGAGATGTCACTGAGTTTATTTTTTCGGAAAAGCGCAGCATTGCAGATATTCGTAGGCGTCTGAAGGATGTTGGCATAGACATGGCAGTGGTCAAAAGAACGTCGAGTAGTTGGACGAGGCATCTATAATCATCGCAATACTATCGCGCAAACCTCTCCGATCTCCCGCAGCTGTGAATCCAACATTGTTGGGACGTGCGGACACTCTCATGTGAAGTGATCGCAATGAAACATCTCCCTGCTTAACTGGATGTCTCAGTTGGTAGTGCTGATATACTCGTCCACCTGTTGGGGTACTCAAAGACGTGTGCCACTGGGTTCCTCGCCACCTAACGGAAGACCATAAAGAGCAACGAAAGACCATCTTTTGGGAATTGTTTGCGCATTACGAGGATGATCGTGGCAATATTTTGTCGAATATTGACTCAGGCGATGAAAGACGGCTTCATTTCTTCCAACCGGAAAGAAAACGACAATCCATGAAGAGGCGCCGCACCACCTCTCCTCCGAAGATAATTTCAAAGTTGCACCATCATCAGTTTAAATCATGGACAGGGTCTTCTGGGACTATGAAGAAGTTAGTATGCTTTATGCCCTCCCTAACGGTGCAACAATCAACTCTGAAATGTCTTGTGCTACCCTCAGGAAACTGAACAAACAACTTCACTGTATTCATTCCACCAAAAATGCAAGGTCTCAGACAAGTGTGCGCACCTGAGAGGAGCTCACAATACTTTACTGGACTGTCTCCTCATCCCTCCAACAGCCCAGATCTCACACCTTCCAACTTCCATCCGTATGGCCCAATGAAGGATGCACTCCGCGGGAGCGGGAAGCAGTACGTGGATGATAAGGCGGCTACTGATGCAGCAAGACGCTGGCTCCATCGCCAACCAGTAGTAGCGGTACCATGCGGGCATACAGGCCCTCCCAGTAAAGTGGCGTAAGGCCGTCGCATTGTTGTAAAATAGTGGTTTGTAGCCTGAAAAGAGGGAAATAATATGCGCTATTGGAATACGGAAAAAATCAACCTGCTTACAGATAAAAAAGTGCTTCATTACTTATTGAACGCTCCTTGTAGTTGACGATATCGTTGGGTCAGCTTGGTAGCGCGTGGAGGTCGTCTCCCGCAGAGTCCCGTGTTCAACAATGTTCGCTGAAGGGTGTGCTCTGCAACACTTGTGCATGCACTAGCGTTGTACCTTGTTGTCAGATCAGTCACATATCGTCGTCTATCCTACTTTATAGCACGGGCAATTCTCCTATCTCCTCGTTCTATGATGAAGTCTGGATGTCAAACAACTTGTCGTCTATTGGGGGGGGGGGGGGGGGACTTCAACCACTTGCCACAGATGCTGACGACGGAAGTAGGGGAACAGCCACCAGCTTCTCCGTTTCCGAGAAGCTCGTTCCCACAGCGCTGGACCATAACAATCTGCCCGTCGTGAAGGTCGCTTGTGCCAGTGGATGTTGCCTTTTGCGGCCCGTATCGGCGTTAGACTGATTCACCATACGTCCCTGCTGCGCGTATATACTGGGTGATCAAAAAGTCAGTATAAATTTGAAAACTTACTAAACCACGGAATAATGTAGATAGAGAGGTAAAAATTGACACACATGCTTGGAATGACATGGGGTTTTATTAGAACAACAAAAAAAGTTCAGAAAATGTCCGACAGAAGACGCTGGACAGCTAAACGTTAGTGGCTGCGCATGACAATCGTGTATAAAAGGAGCTGTAATGATAGAGAGAGAATCAGATGCGCCAGCAGTCGCAGCATGTTGACGTTACCTGAAAAGGCGCTTTTAGTGAAGCTTTATTATCAGAATGGGGAATGTGCTAGTTTAGCGTTACAATCCTATCGCCATAGGAAGGGGATTCGAAGGGGTAAACGTCCGTTGACAAATGCAGCTGTGGCGATAATGATTTCAAAGTTCGAAGCCACGGGTTGTTTAGACGATAGACCCCGTAGTTACCGACCGAGCACAAGGCGTAATGCTGCTGAGACAGTTCAGGAAGAAATGGAGACTGCAGCTGGTTCGTCTATGCATGGGGAAGTCAGCGCTCGTGCAGCCGCACGTCGCACCGGCATTCCATACACTACTGTTTGGTTGGCACTTAGGCGTACCCTCCGATTCTATCCGTACAAAATCCATCGGCATCATGAACTGTTACCTGGCGATGTAGTGAATAGGAAGGCATTTGCGATGTGGGCGTTTCAAAAGATGGCGGAAGATGACGATTGGTTGAGTAACGTGTTGTGGACCGACGAAGCTCATTTCACGCTCCGAGGGTCTGTCAACGCCCACAACTGCAGAATTTGGGCTACCGGAAATCCTAGAACTGTCGTGGAAACTCCATTGCAAGACGCGAAAGTCACGGTATCGGTTGGATTTACCAGATCTGCCGTTATCGGGCCTTTTTTCTAAGAGGAAATGTGTGATTTTGGTTTTGTAACTGCTACCGTGACGGGTGAGAGGTACGCCGATATGTTACAGAATCGCATCATCCCCAGCCTGGCTGATAAACACCTGCTGGAACGTACGATGCTCATGCAGCAAGATCTCTTGCGCGCGTCGTTTGGTGATGATCGCGTGCTCAGTCGCCACTTTCGTCATGCTTGGTCTCCGAGGTCCCCAGACCTCAGTCCGTGCGATTATTGGCTTTGGGGTTACCTGAAGTCGCAAGTGTATCGTGATCGACCGACATCTCTAAGGATGCTGAAAGACAACATCCGACGCCAATGCCTCACCATAACTCCGGACATGCTTTACAGTGCTGTTCACAACATTACTCCTCGACTACAGCTGTTGTTGAGAAATGATGGCGGACATATTGAGCATTTCCTGTAAAGAACATCATTTTTGCTTTGTCTTACTTTGTTATGCTAATTATTGCTATTCTGATCAGATGATGCGCCATCTGTCGGACATTTTTTGAACTCTTGTATTTTTTTTGTTCTAATAAAACTCTATGTCATTCCAAGCATGTGGGTCAATTTGTACCTCTCTATCTACATTATTCCGTGATTTATTCAGTTTTCAAATTTATACTGACTTTTTGATCTCCCGGTACTTTCCTTATCACGCCAAGTGTCCGCATCGCCAGCAGAGGGTATTCAGTCTTGCGCTGGGCAGTGGTCATAATGTTTTGGGTCATCAGTGTACAAACAAGACATTACTCAGTTGTTAGAAAGTACTACTTAACCCTTTCCATTCCAGATCTTACTAGTTTGTTGAAAACATATACATTTCCACATATTCCATACATAATGACTGGAACAATTTATATTTGTAAGAATATTTCACATCCTTTAGTTTTTGGAGGAATACCTGGAACGATTCCATATGGCTCCACTTGCTAGGATTTGTTCCCTTCACTAAAGGGGCTGGGATTTGACAGTGGCTGGTGATGGAATCGAAATAAAAATTTTAATTACACAACTAGATGCTGTTTGTTAAATGAAAAGGAAAGAATACGTAAAGGAATTAAACTTGCATTTCAGAACGATGTAACAAGGCTTTTGTAGCATGCATGTTATTTTACATGAAAATTTAAGCAACAATTCATGTGAAACCAAGAGGTTTATTACATTTAATGTCTTTTATTCGAGAATATGCTGTAATGTACACTGTACATTTCTGTCTGTTTTCCACACAAAACAATCTTACAAAACATGTGGGCAGACCATTCCAGTGTTAAAAAAAATCCGCAACCTATAGGGCATTATTATTAATTTCTGGTTACGACTCAATATGATGTACGTGTCCATGGCGGTAGGGTTTGCGCACGGTTCTATCTTAGCTACTACACGCACAAGATCCAATTTCTTAGATCAGACAAAGAATGCTATGATGGTTCTCGTAAACCAGCAGCAGAGTTGCTCCAGAACACAATTCATTTACTAAATTTGGATTGAGTCTTTTGTGAACCGAGTTTCTTCGTATCAAATTCATTCATTTATTTGACCTTCTCTTCTATCTTTAAGAATTTGTATCCTTATCACAATATTTATACTGTTTGTGAGTATTGGGTGGTCCATATGCGTAGAGCCATCCTTGTGGTGGTTAGTGGTTAACGTCCTGTCGACAACGAGGTCATTAGAGACGGGGCGCAAGCTCGGGTTAGGGAAGGACTGGGAAGGAAATCGGCCGTGCCCTTTCAAAGGAACCATCCCGGCATTTGCCTGAAACGATTTAGGGAAATCACGGAAAACCGAAATCAGAATGGCCGGAGACGGGATTGAACCGTCGTCCTCCCGAATGCGAGTCCAGTGTGTTAACCACTGCGCCACCTCGCTCGGTGCCATCCTTGTGAAACAAAGACATGTGGATAAATAAAAATTTAACTCCATGTCGTATGCGATACATGAGAGAGAAACCTGTGAAGCTGCGTTAGCAACACGGCAGTCATTTTGGAAGCCGCCATATAGGGTGTAGCTTGTAACTCTCAAATGAAAAGAGAGTCATGTAACACATCAAACAGATAGAAAATTACATGAGAGAAAGCGTGGTGTTTTTCATCTGAGCATATCTTTACACTGTCTCCAGTTATGTCACATTTTGGACTGAACATATCAAATGTTGGTAACACATGAAAGCTATAGGATATGCTCGGCATCTTATTGTCTAGCACACTGTAAGATAGTGGTAGTGGTATACTGAGATACCATACAGGAAGAGCTTGCGACAGCTGGTCCAGAAGTACAGTGCATTCAATCCGCCGCAGGAACATCGCTACGATCAGACCAATCAAGCTACTTGCAATAACCATGGCCCCTAGATTGGCAACACCACCAGGAAGAGAGAAAAAAAAACTTCCAAACGTGTGTGAATTCTTAAGGAACCCAACTGCTGACGTCATCGGTCCTTAGACTTACTCACTAACTAAATTATCTTAAACTAACTTCTGCTAAGAACAACACACACACACACACGCCCGAAAAGGACTCGAACCACAGGCGGGAGGGGCCGCGCAATCCGTGACATGTTGCCTCAAACCACGCGACCTCTCCGCGCGGCAGGAAGAGAGACGCGCGCTTAAGAAATTTACATGAGCAGAAATTGTGAGTTGCAAGGTATAAGTCAGTCCTAGTCTTTCTGGGGAGTTCCTGCAGAAGTTCGTCGTATCTTCAAGTCTTCAAGTCGTCAAGTGAGATAGAAACAGTGCCCGACAAATAGACAATGGTTAAGCCGGCCGTGGTGGCCGAGTCGTTCTAGGCGCTACAGTCTGGAACCACGCGACCGCAGGTTCGAATCCTGCCTCGGGCATGGTTGTGTGTGTTGTCCTTAGGTTAGTTAGGTTTAAGTAGTTCTAAGTTCTAGGGGACTGATGGCCTCAGAAGTTAATTCCCATAGTGCTCAGAGCCATTTGAACCATCTGACAATGGTTAGTCTTCAGAAGAAACAGAACAGTGATCAGAATTATTGTGTAGGGACAGAGATAGCCTGCCGAGAGATTTAACTCAGTACTGTTAGTTTGGACCTGTTCTTCGAATAGCACATCAAGACAGAATATCTGTTTTCTTCTGACTCTATTTTAGACAACATTACTTAGTTTGTGTTCGTCGAACTGTAGTCAACGCAAGACTGATAGGGTAAACCTGCATTCTACGATTGCTGTAACCAGCGTTACTAACGTTCAGTAATATGTTCACTATTCAGCGTTACCTTCATCGTGTGTGTGTGTGTGTGCTGCCTTAGAAACCACGTATCCGTTCTGCCAGGACACCTTTATCAGTCATTTTCAGCGGCAGTGATATTTTAACCAAAGTGAACGCCCTCAGTCCATAACAGCTGTTATCCACTTCATTCATTACTCACGAATTTTAACCAACACGGGCCCCGCATTGCAATCACAAGCAACAACAATCCGTTTCCTGAGATGCGTAAAGTATCTGATCTTCTGTCTTACTACATCCTTCCGTTACTGCTCCTCAAAGACAAGTGGTACAGGGGTTGAATTCATAGAAAGTGCAAGGTGTTCCAGGAGAAATAGGAAATATTTTTGTATATGGTAACACACTAATTCGAATGAGAACGTTCCCTATACCGTATCTCCAATTTTAATTGGTTACACGGTGTGAAAGAAATAGGAAAAAGAAAAGATCAGTCCAAGGAGACACAATACACAACAAATTTGCTGAGCATGTATGTATAAATCTGATAAAAATTCACAGAAGCACGTTCGATTTAGTCCAATAAATGAACTAAAAATTTCTTTGTGGACATTACGAAGCGTGAGTTCAGTAATTGCCATGTACAATAGATCATGTACAAACATAGTTTTATACTTTAGGAAGGATGAAACATTTTAATTAACCACCCTAGTTGAAACATCCCCTTAGAAAAATTTATTGAATGACTGTGCTGATAAACTTCTTACATTATTTGCTTTCAAACAGCTGAGCAAAACTGAACGTACTCAGACATTACTCTCTTTACTTATTCTGATCAACACTAAACTGACACACAATATATTTAGCGCAACTCAATCTGATTTTTAATAATCCCTACAAAAGAATGGCCTTGACTAACGGTAACCTATACCTTTCATGAATTACTTACCTCACAAAAATCTTCGTTACTCGAACTAACGCAATACAGCGAGAGCCACTACTGCCAGCTAAATAAAAGATTCTAAGTACTGAAGGGACTAACTACTGATAGGCATAGTTAGCAAATAAAAGCTTTTGATAAAGAACAAACAATGTATTACCTTAATAGTGTTCAAAAGTCATTATATATATGGATATATATATATGGACATACGTCCAGATCATCCGCTCTCAAAACTCCGCCATCTCATCCACCACTGCTGGCGGCTCACCTCCAACTGCATAACGCTACGCGCTGTTAACAGCCAACTGCCCAACGCTACAATAGCGACTATTGCAACAATGCCGACCAGCCTCAGACTGCACACAGCACAGCCAGTGATTTTCATACAGAGCGCTACGTGGCGTTACCAACATAAAAACCTAAACAGCCTACTTACAAAGTTAATCTAGTAATGATATAAGGTAAGGGTAATAAAAATGGTAGAGGGAGACCAGGACTGGACTACAGTAAGTACATTCAATTAGATATGGCGTGCAGCAGATAGGCAGAGATGTAGAAGTTTGTCCCAAATTACATTAGCACGGAGAGTAGTATCAAGCCAGTGTTCGGACTGAAGGCCATAACCATCACCACCACAACAACAATAACCACAGGCCGAGTTTAATTCTTAGAACTGCTGTCGATGGCCAACCCTGCCGTTCGTAAACTGAAGGCTGCAACAGCAGTTTACAAAATTATCATCACTAAACACCGCCAACAAGAGAGAATAATAGGTTTCACAACCACAATGAGCAGACAAAATTAAAAGTATCATTGTATAAAACACTGAATGTGAAACATGAAAACATCGGCAAGAGGAATAATCTGTGATGGATTAAGATTTTAGAAAGGAGTCTTTTAGTATGTTATAAGGATTTTTTTTACATCAACGCCATATTAAATTTTTATTTGGAATTTCGTGTCCTATTAATTATGTACTGCATTATATAGATACTACTCTGCACTTCGCCGAGCGTCAGTAACATATCAACTTAGTCGTTGAAAGTCATTGTCGCGTTCATTCCACGTCAGTCTGCCACGGGGTAGATCGAACCTCGCTTGTGTGTGTGGTATCCTCGTATACGGCGGAATAAGTAAGGATACATCCCACAGTCTAACCGAACATTACCTCAGACGCCATACTGACGCAACTTGTCGCTCCGCGACATCAGCAACCAAATGTACAACACTATAAGCGCCCCAACAACTATGAATAGAATATTGTGTTCCTAACCCTTCAATGACGGAGTTTTCTGAACAAATGAGATAGCACATAATTTTCATGAAATTATTTTATGTGATCTTCCGTTGTTTTAAAAATAAAAGGGTAATATACTGATGCACCAACCTTATGGCGTTTGAATACGACACACCCCACAGCGAGAAACAGAAACAACAGCGTCGTCACATGAAAAAATGCGTGAATAAGCACGCCACTCCACGGCGAGGAACACATTTCGCAGCGCCGGCGGGAACGTGTTAAATAAATCACCTTTGTGAAATAAACAAATAATGTTCTATTTAAAAAATTATAACTCGTTGCTGCAACAGTGTTGAAAATAACAAAATAAAATATGTTCGCGATTCTTAATTTACCTATCTAAAGAAACGTTTCTTTCACTTATTGTTCTGTAAGTGGCAGAGAAAAACAGTTTATCTGAAACACCCTGTATGCTCTCCATTTCCTCGGGCTGATAAATTTCTGTCAGTCTGATTAGTGAGTTAGGTTTTTGAAGATAGTTATTTTCCTAGGAGGGGAGGGGAGGGTGGGAGGCGAGTCAGCTGTACCCCTTCTGCCCCCACTTAGTATACCCACGGTCTACGTGTAGCTACCCATCTTCCATCTACCATATTTATCACGCCAAACAGAATGTGCCATTTACTTATACGAATATGGTGTCTGTTCTTTCGGACATGTCCGACACCTGTCCCCGTTGATTTATATCAACGCCCATTAGCAGCAGAAGGTATAAAAACAGTTCTAATTTAGAATATGCCGTGTCTCACACTAGATCTCGATACAATTTCACAGTTGTAGAAAAAATTGACCTTTTGGTGCAGGCCGGCCGCTGTGGCCGAGCGGCTCTAGGCACTTCAGTCCGGAACCGCGCGACTGCCACGGTCACAGGTTCGAGTCTTGGCTCGGCCAAGGATGTGTGTTGAAAGCTCTCTGTTGGATTCCTTTCATGTTAATTTTTTAAAGCTGCTGTCATTTACGGCATACATTCCACTTCTAAATTTACTGTGGTGTTTCTGACTATCTGGGAGGAGACTGAGCAGTGGAACGTGTTACTTTTACACATAATCAAGAACGATCTGTCACACTACTACACTTTAAAACACAGTTTATATGTAATTCATGTCACACAGTCTCATATGGAACCTACATCCGCTTTCTTTTATATACTGTATATGGTAAGATACTGTCATCCCCCTTCCCTTCTGTGTGAGAGGATGAATGAGCAAATGTATTTCTAGTTGCATGCTTTATGGTAGCAGACAAGCCTGTCAGCTAGAGAACAGTAGGACCAATATCGGAACAGGTAGCTACGCTTTCTAAAAGCTGAGAGGTTTCTATTCTTAGTATGGTCCTGTCCGTCCCTTGTCATGTTGGTATAGGAAGCTGCCTCTCTGGCCACTTCCGTTTGTATCTGTTAAGCACCCTCGGTAAGGGCCCAGGTCAGTCGGTCCGCGGCGACCGTCTGAAGTGGTAAGATCTCCGGCTAAGTCCGTAGGACAATGGATTTCTTAAGTTCAGCCTAACCGAAAATTTAATCACCTTTATTTCAGGTTTAGATCTAAAATATCTAATGTTATCTTAAATTGCAACGCAGTGTAATTCGAGTGTGAAGTTCAGAGTATCTTCCAGTAGTTGCTTTTGTCACTACTTTGTGAGTAAAGTGGAACCACGTGTGGATGATCCGTAGCTCTAAGATCATCAGTCTTAAATGCGAGTGTGCGTGAGATTATAACGTCTCGTCTTGACAATATTTTTCAGTATAGAAACTTTTTTTTATGTTCAACCCACGTGGAGTGTACTTTGTGAGACCAGTACCACATGCTTATACAATTGTTTGACCCATCAGGTTAATAGTAAGACGATAGTAACCAGTTCGAGGTTTTTCTTTTGTAATTTTTGTTTCGATGTAATATATTTTAATTATCAAAAATATTGTGGAGCTACACTCTTTGTGTAAACCAAATTGACCACGTGAAGCATTTGGTGTAATCATCAAAGTAGCCCTCAGCTATTCTTTTCGGGAAGATTTCACAGAGAGTTAGTATGAATTTAGTATACCAGTGTGTGGTAATTTCATGATGGACAGGATTGCGCTACGAACGTAACTTCTTTGGGTGAAAATTGAATCGGTTGGTTGTGGTTAATTTCCTCTTGCATATGTTTCAACGTTCTTCGTGTGTTATTTTATGGATGCAGTGTTGTATGCAGTCTCCCAATCTTGGCTCCATATTTGATGTGTTCTGTAAGATTACAAACTCACATTTTCACAATCCTAAATAAGGCACCAGTTTAGTTATGAATCAAGTTTAATATGCTGAAATTTTAATGAAACAATGATCAATGTTAAAATAAATGTCCAAATATAAACTGATTTATTTCTATTTATTTAAATTCTCTTTTTATATATATATCACCGGTTACCGTAAGATGACTACTAAAAGATTATAATTAATTTTAGTTTGGTTGGGAATTTGGTAAGCTAGACTGGATACCTGGTGAAACAGTTGCTCAGTAATGCAAGGTTAACTTCCCCAGATAGCTCAAAGCTTTTAACCAGCTTTTATTGTCTTGAATATCAGCACCGCTTTCAGAACAAATTGATGTATCAACATTACAGTGTGATGTCCTTAGGTTAGTTAGGTTTAAGTAGTTCTAACTTCTAGGGGACTGATGACCTCAGATGCTAGGTCCCATAGTGCTCAGAGACATTTGAACCTTTTTTTATGCAGTTTAAGCGTAGGAGCTGAGTTGGGCAGTGGATGCCGGTGATACGAACTAAGACAGACACAAACACAGGCTAGAATAGTGGCAAGTTTCGAGCAGACCGAGCCGGCCGTTCGCAGTGCGTGCTGCCCACGCGTCCACGTGAGTCGCTGGGAGGATAACCTTATTACCCGGCGCCGGCGCCTGCGGATTGAGAAACTGATACTTTCGAACCAGTTACATAAAGTGCGTAGCGCAGAACGCCGGAGCAGTCGCACAGCGAGCAGTGCGCACGCGACCTGTCGGGTATCAGGCGCTCGCTGAAAACAGTGAGGAGCCTTATCCAGCCAGACTGCCTTCTGGTAAAAGACTCTGCGTACTGGCTCAACTGCTGACGTGTCCAGACCATGTTAGTACGGAAATGGAGAAAGAAGAGAAAACATATCTCCTTCAGGGCTACATGATTTGCGTTTGCTTTACGAATAAATGAGGATGGATGACAGGCGAACCACCGAAGCACTCGAGAAATGAGCAACCAGGTATAAAATGAATTGGAGGACAGCCTAAGAGTGGTCAAAAATAGACTGTTCGAGGAAACAATCCTTAAAAAGACCAAGGATCGATTCGTCACGGAACTATAAAATTTGAATTTAAGGTTTAGGTTTTAAATAATTTCGTATTTCCAGAAGTATGCTAAAGGCAAAAGTAAATGGTTCTGGTATTAAATTATCAGACTTTCTTATTTTATTGCGTACAGTTTACCAAGATACTATATACGAAGCACTTCACCTCGACAATGCCGCGGATTCTTCACTTCTTCACAGGTTAAATCGGTATAGCAGTCCTGTGTTAGGCGATGATGTTCCCCTATTCATCTGTCCATGTGAGCCTAATTGTCTATCTCAATAGCCCAGTGTGCTAGTACTCCTTTCTCACAACTGAATGAGATTCTCATCCATTATGGACTAGCAATCGTGAACATTCGTTTCAGTTCCTCGTCCGACCAATCGGTTTAGGCTTTCTGTGGTTTCCCTAAGCTTACAGGAGTTGTGAAGATGGCTCACTTCAAAAGCAAGTGTCTGGCTTCCTCTCCATCCTGTAACGTTCCGACGCTTTGCTCTGAAAACGTTGTTGTGAAGAGAAGTCTACGCCTTGCTCTTCTGTCCTCTTCTTTCCCTCTCTTACTTTCCCAATTCCAAGTCTGCTATCTGCATAACTTGCAGAACGAGCACTCTAAAAGTAATGGTGTGGTAAAAAAGGGTCTGTTTCCAGAATTAATCTTTCACTTTACACCGCAATGTAAGATGCCATGCAAGTTCCTTACAAGTTTGTACTCCATGTCGCACCGGCAACCAAATCCAGATCTTTGACAGCAAGGTATTTAGAATAGGGCCTGTTGAGTTCTGACCAGAAGGAGCAGTGCACAGGACATCAGACCTGCCTTCTTAGTGAAATACTTACATCTTATAGGCGCAGGTCTGTATTCGAACAGCTCTGTGAAACGCCGCTTCATCATGGTAGTCATGAAGTTTTAATCAGAACCTACTAGTGACCCGGCCCGGTTTAGCACAGCTAGCATTGACTATTTACAGCCGGACGACTTGAGTGGCTTAGCGTATTTTGTTTGCGGACTACGAATAAAATTGTTCAGAGAACAACATTAAGCAAGTGAATATCATAACTTTCATATAACTTGTGCGATGAAAGCAGCACACGGCAAGAGAGTTGCCTGGCGGCATGAATTTTATGTGTTCCACATTAGATTGGCGTTTGGAGTGGTATTTCATGCAATGATGGGACCACATCGTGATGGAAGTAAAATGTTTACAGCCAATGTAAATACTGTATGCGAATGAGTATTAGAGGGAAACATTCCACGTGGGAAAAATATATCTAAAAACAAAGATGATGAGACTTACCAAACAAAAGCGCTGGCAGGTCGATAGACACACAAACAAACACAAACATACACACAAAATTCAAGCTTTCGCAACAAACCGTTGCTTCATCAGTAAAGAGGGAAGGAGAGGGAAAGACGAAAGGATGTGGTTTTTAAGGGAGAGGGTAAGGAGTCATTCCAATCCCGGGAGCGGAAAGACTTACCTTAGGGGGAAAAAAGGACAGGTATACACTCGCACACACACACACACACACACACACACACACACACACACACACACATATCCTTCTGCACATACACAGACACAAGCAGGCATTTGTAAAGGCCTTTACGGATGGATATGTGTGTGTGTGCGAGTGTATACCTGTCCTTTTTTCCCCCTAAGGTAAGTCTTTCCGCTCCTGGGATTGCAATGACTCCTTACCCTCTCCTTTAAAACCCACATCCTTTCGTCTTTCCCTCTCCTTCCCTCTTTCCTGATGAAGCAACGGTTTGTTGCGAAAGCTTGAATTTTGTGTGTATGTTTGTGTGTCTATCGACCTGCCAGCACTTTTGTTTGGTAAGTCTCATCATCTTTGTTTATATATATATATATATATATATATATATATATATATATATATATATATATATATATGTGTGTGTGTGTGTGTGTGTGTGTGAGAGAGAGAGAGAGAAATTCAACACATATCGGAGACTATCTGAGGTTTGTTTGTTTGGTTGATGGGGCGCTCAACTGCGCGGTCATCAGCGCCTGTACCAAGTCTCAATATTTACACAGTCCAGTTTTTATGCAGTCCAACAGTCCAATCTAGCCACTCTCACGAATGATGGCGATGATGAAATGATGAGGACAACACAACCTGGCGGAGAATCGAACCCGGGACCCCCTGATCGAGAGACATCAGTGCTACCCACTAGTCCACCTAGCTGAGGTGGCACAAATTAAATAAAAAAAATAAAAATCATAGTGTATTTAGCTCGTGTTACAGCACTCCTCTTGTGAAGCTTAGTACGCACTGTGATGCATTGCTGAGAATCATTATAGCAGTTCTTTAACTTGGATTCTTTATCGCAGTCTTCTTTTGCTTGCCACGCAAAGAATTGTGTCCACATCTAGGTTTCATTCAAAGAAAGTAGAAATCTGAAGATCAAATGATACGCTACGCTGCTATAAAACTTTCTTTGTATAAATGAAGCAAAGCCGCATCCCATGCTGCGTTTTATACTGAAGAATCTGGTATAGACATGGCTATTCAAATACAGAGATACGTAAACAGGCACAATACGGCGCAACTGTCGGCAACGCCTATATAAGACAACAAGCGTCTGATTAGTTGTTAGATCGGTTACTGCTGCTACAATGGCAGGTTATCAAAATTTAAGTGAGTTTGAACGTGGTGTTATAGTCGGCCAGCGACAGGACACAGCATAGGTAGACGTTATACCCGACAATCGGACTAAACTATTAATTGGATAGTTTTACCGACACCCCGACTCAGAAGATATACGAGTAGTTGCTGAACAGTTCAAAGAAAACTTGAGTCTCATTTCAAATAAGTACCTCGCTCATACAATTATAGTCGGTGGTGACTTAAATCTCCCCTTGCAGTAAAAATTATACGTTTAAAGCCGGCGGCAGGCATAAAACGTCATCCGAAATTGTACTGCATGCTTTCTCAGAAAATTATTTTCAACAATTATTTCATCAGCCCACTCGAAGCGTAAATGCTTGCGAAAGCATACTTGACCTTTTAGCAACAACAAAATCCTGGAGAAATAGTATTGTGACGAATACAGGGATTAGCGACCACAAGGCAGATGCTGCTAAGCTGAATACCGTAACACCTACAACCATCTAAAAGAAACGCAAAGTATATCTATTTTAAAAAGCTGATAAAAATGCTTTTAACGCCATTTTAAGAGACAGTCTTCACTCCTCCCGGTCTCATCATGTAAGTGTAGAAAAGTTGTGGAATGTTTTCAGAGAGATAATATCGACAGCAGTTGAGACATACTGGGTGATCAAAAAGTCAGTATAAATTTGAAAACTGAATAAATCACGCAATAATGTAAACAGAGAGGTAGAAATTGACACACATGCTTGGAATGACATGGGGTTTTATTAGAACCAAACAAATACGGAAGTTTAAAAAATGTCCGACAGATGGCGCTTCATCTGATCAGAATATCAATAATTAGCATAACAAAGTAAGACAAAGCAAAGATGATGCTCTGTACAGGAAATGCTCAATATGTCCACCATCATTCCTCAACAACAGCTGTAGTCGAGGAATAATGTTGTGAACAGCACTGTAAAGCACGTCCAGAGTTATGGTGAGGCATTGGCGTCGGGTGTTGTCTTTCAGCATCCCTAGAGATGTCGGTCGATCACGATACACTTGCGACTTCAGGTAACCCAAAGCCAATAATCGCACGGACTGAGGTCTGGGGACCTGGGAGGCCAAGCATTACGAAAGTGGCGGCTGAGCCCACGATCATCACCAAACGACGCGCGCAAGAGATCTTTCATGCGTCTAACAATATTTGTTTTTTGTTATTTGGTTCTAATAAAATCCCATGTCATTCCAAGCATGTGTGTCAATTTTTACCACTCTATCTACATTATTCCGAGGTTTATTAAGTTTTCAGATTTATACTGACTTTTTGATCACCCGGTATATACCACATAAATTAATACTGATCCCCCATGGTACACAAAACGGGTCAGATCTTTGTTGCAGAAGCAACGGAAAAAGCACGCCAAATTTAAAAGAACGCTAAAACCCCAAGATTGGCAAAGTTTTACAGAAGTTCGAAATATGGCGCGTACTTCAATGCGAGTTGCTTTTAATAATTTCCACAACAAAATTCTGTCTCGAAATCTGGCAGAAAACCCAAAGAGATTCTGGTCATACCTAAAGCACACCAGTGGCAAGACGCAGTCTATACCTTCACTGCGCGATAACAATGGTGAAGTCACTGATGACAGTGCCACTAAACCAGAGTTATTAAACACGGTTTTCCGAAACTCCTTCACCAAAGAAGACGAAGTAAATATTCCTGAATTCCAATCAAGAACAATGTCCAAGATGAGAAACATAGAAGTAGATATCCTCGGAGTAACAAAGCAGCTTAAATCACTTGATAAAGGCAAGGCCTCCGGTCCAGATTGTATACCAGTCAGGTTCCTCTCAGAGTATGCTGATAAAAAAGCTCCATATTTAGTAGTTATATACAACCACTCTCTCACAGAAAGATCCGTACCTAATGACTGGAAATTGCTCAAGTCACACCAATACCCAGAAAGGGAAGTAGGAGTAATCCGCTGAATTACAGGCCTATATCACTAACGTCAATTTGCAGTAGGGTTTTGGAACATATACCGTATTCGAACATTATGAAGTACCTCGAAGAAAACGATTTATTGACACATAGTCAACACGGTTTCAGAAAATATCGTTCTTGTGAAACACATCTAGCTCCTTATACTCATGAAATAATAATTGCTATCGACAGGGGATGTCAAATTGATTACATATTTTTAGATTTCCAGAAGGCTTTTGACACCGTTCCTCACAAGCGTCTCCTAACCAAACTGCGTGCCTACGGAATATCGCCTCAGTTGTGCGACTGAATTCGTGATTTCTTGTCAGAAAGGTCACAGTTAGTAGTAATAGATGGTAAGTCATCGAGTAAAACAGAAGCAATATCCGGCGTTCCCCAAGGAAGTGTTATAGGCCCTCTATTGTTCCTGACGTACGTTAACGACATAGGAGACAATCTGAGTAGCCGTCTTAAATTGTGTGCAGATGATACTGTTATTCTCCGTCTTGTAAAGCCATCAGATGATCAAAACGACTTGCAAAATGATTTAGGTAAGATATCTGTGTGGTGTGAAAACTGGCATTTGGCTCTGAATAAGGAAAAGTGTGAAGTTATTCACATGAGTACTAAAAGAAATCAGTTAAATTTCAATTACGCGATAAGTCACACAAATCTGAAGGCTGTAAATTCAACTAAATACTTACGGACTACAATTACAAATAACCTAAATCAGAACGATCACATAGATAATATTGTGGATAGAGCAAACCAAAGACTGCGATTCAGTGGAAGAACACTTAGAAGGTGCAACAGGTCTACTAAAGAGACTGCTTACACCATGCTTGTCCGCCCTGTCTTGGAGTATTGCTGTGCGATGTGGGATTCTCATCAGGTGGGACTGACGGATGACATAGGAAAATTACAAAGAAGGGCAGCTCGTTTTGTGTTATCGTGAAATTGGGGAGATACTGTCACAGACATGATACGTGAATTTGAGTGGCAATCATTAGAACAAAGGCGTTTATCGTTGATACGAGATCTTCCCATGAAATTTCAATCACCAGTTTTCTCCTCCGATAGCGAAAACATTCTGTTGGCACCCACCTACATAGGGAGAAATGATGACCACGATAAAATAAGAGAAATTAGGGCTCGCACAGAATAATTTAAGTGCTCGTCTTTCCCGCGTGCCATTCGTGAGTGGAACGGTAGAGAGACAGTTTGAAGGTGGTTCATTGAACCCTCTGCCAGGCACTTTATTGTAAATAGCAGAGTAATAACGCAGATGTAGATGTAGATCTCCGAGGTATAGATGAAGTGGGGTTTTTCCGTACGACTATTTCACAAGTGTACCGTGAATATCAGTAATCCAGTAAAACATCGTATCTCCACTGTCGGTGCGGCCGGAAAAAGATCCTGCAAGAACGGGACCAAGGACGACTGAAGAGAATCGTTCAACGTGACAGAAGTGCACCCTTCCGCAAATTGCTGCATATATCAATGCTGGGCCATTAACAAGTGTCAGCGAGCAACCCATTCAACGAAAAATGATCGATATCGGATTTCGGGGCCGAAGGCCCACTCGTGTACCTTTGATGATGGACGACACAAAGCTTTACGCCTCGTCTGTGCCCGTCAACACCGACATTCGACTGTTGTTGACTGGAAACAGGCTGCCAGGTCGGACGAGTATCGTTTCAAATTGTATCGAACGGATGGACGTGTACTGTTATGGAGACAACCTCGTGAATCAATGGGTGCTGCATATTAGCCGGGGACTCTTCAAGCTAGTGAAGGCTCTGTAATTGTGTGGGGCGTGTGCAGCTGCAGTGATATGGGACTCCTGGTACGTCTAGATACGACTCTGACAGTTCACACATACGTAAGCATCCTGTCTGATCACCTGCATCCATTCATGTCCATTGGACATTCCAACGGGCAATTCCTGCAGGACAATCTGACAGCTCACACGTCCAGAATTGCTACAGAGTGGCTCCAGGAACACTCTTCTGAGGTTAAACACTTCCGGTGGCCACTGTAGTGTAATGAATATGGAATGTAATGAATCGACTGTGAGAAAGCTAAGTGGCAAAGACGTTATCTGAGAGACTCTTTGATAATTATATCGTTGACTCGGAATATTACTCTTTCTGTGGTTTACTCGTAACTAAGGGTAACTAGAGCTTTCTGTTCGCTTCTTTTGATGTTACGTGGAGAATTGTACAAGAGACACAATAGACCGTTATTATTTCTTGAGAACAAAGGCGAGCGTCACGCCTTTATTAGTATTTTTGGAAGTATTGAAATAGCAGAATTGTTTCAGATTGAATGCGACGTGTACGGGAAGAGACGTGGACAACAGCACTCGAACCTGCAACCTCATGTATGAATAGTTGCTAAAAATATCCAGCAGTCTCTCCCAAGACTCTTCATACGCGCTACAAACAGTAATTATTTTAACAGCCTTATCAGAGACAATTTTATCACGTTGTTACGACCTTTTACTGCGAGCATAATACATCGACAACAGACAAACAAGAAATAGACAAACACATAAAAGAATCTACCACACCACCAGGCTCCCCAGTCATGAACGTATTGGGCATATCTGGGATGCGTTGCAACTTGCTGTTCAGAAGAAATATCCATCGCCTCGTACTCTTACAGGCTTATGGACAGCCCTGTAGGGTTCATATGGTCAATTGCCTCTAGCACTTCTTCAGACTTAGTCCAGTCCGTGCCACGTTGTGTTGCTCCATTTCAGCGTGCTCGGGGGTGCCCTATACGATATTAGGCCGGTGTACCAGTTTCTTTGGCTCTTCAGTGTACTTTATGCAGAAAGAATTGAAAACCACAAGTTTTGGATTTGCATGTTATTTTCGCTATGCAGTCGTTCCAAAATGATTGCAATCAGTTCGTTGTCGCTTAGGCGACTTCCATAGCGGTAACCAGTTTTCCAAACGGGAGAAGGGGAGCTACAGTATAAAGTGGAACTCGAGCCACGTTTCGCTTCTGGCGAATCTTCAAATGATTGATAGATGAATGATAGGTTAAAAGTCAGAGCGGAGAAAAAAAAATTAACCAATCACAATTCCATCCTACAGCACTTCGTTTTGTAGCCAGACACTTTGCCACTAGACCACCACACGAGACGCCAATAATCTTACGTTTTCCACTGTTTAAAGTAACTTCTCATCTCTCTATTGTTGTGGCAGCAATGGCGTGGCTTTCAGATCCAAACTTTAATTCACCCCAATTCAGACAATTTGTGCGAAATATCTATAAATTATGTAGGTATATGTCTGTAGACCTGGTATACACTAGAACCTCCGCGCCACAGAATATCGTAGCACGCTATCAGAGGAGCCAAACTAAGAGGGCGTAACCCACCTGCGCCGTATCAGTGGGTCGCACAATTTTGTTTTCCGATTTCAGTGTGTACCAGGTCTACGGGCATATACCTGCAAACAAACAGCAAAATTTATTACGCAACTTTGTTTCTTATAGTTTATAACTAAAACGTTATAATCATTTCTCAGTCCGCCAGGTCCTATTTTGCTCTAGTTGCTCAATAGTTATGAAAATAAAATCGCTTTATTTGCCTAACTAGTCATGGAATAGCATCAGTCAAGTTTCTGTATAAGGTATGTTTTCGTGTAGATTTTCAACCGATAAGTAAGAGATGTGATTAAAAAAAATAAAAAGGTGAATCATTTTGTTAGAATAAGCTTGTATGGATTTTGATTTAATCTCCTTCAAAATACTGCTCTTGCCTAGCATTACTCATATACCAAAGTTGAAGCCATGGCTGGAAGAATTTCTGGAAGGATTCTTTTGGGAGGGCGTTCAGCTCCTCTGTTCTTGCCCTCTTACTGTCAGGAATGGCATCAAAACCTTTTCCTTTAGCACGGTTTTAATTTTTGGGAAGAGCCAGAAGTCGCATGGTGCTAAATCTGTTGGGTAAGGCGTATATGGGTAGACAGGAACATTTTTTCCGGCCAAAATCTTGCGAATTAAGAGCGAGGTGTGGCACGTCGCGTTGTCGTGTTGAAGAAGAAAGCCCATTTTTATGGTCTCTTTCCCTCGTACATCGTTTCGCAAACGATTCACTACTCCCTATTAAAATTCGGCGTTTACAGTTGTTCCGTTTGGAGCGAACTCTGCTCTCACTACGCCCTCAATATTCAAAATACTCGATTGGAGTAGCGTGCCTTTTTAGGCCGAGCAGATTCACTGGTATTTCGTCCCAAGCTTATACGCATAGACCCAAGATTCATCTGCAGTTACAGTTTTGGGCATGAAGTCTGGATCTGAATGAAGGCGTTCCTCAAACTTCGTACAAACTGACACACCATTTTCCTTTTTTGATCACTCAGAAGTTTGGGAAAACATTTTGCACTCACTACTCTCATTTACAAATTGTCGGTTAAAATGCTGTTCACAGATCCATAGGAGATGCTAAGTTCATCGGTAAGCTCTCGAATAGTCTGAACGAACAATTTTTGCCACTTATTGCACTTTTTTCTGTTTTTGAGGTTAGTGTCCGTATCGAGCGTTGCTCGTCTACTACCTATTCAATTCCGCTTTCAAATCGCTCATACCATTTTTAAACAGTCTTCAGAGCTACGGCATTATCGCCATATATCAATTTCAACATTTCATAAGGTTCTTTGTCACTTTTCTGCATTTTGAAACAAAACATAATTTTCAAGAGTTTTTTGAAATCCATGATACGCGACAGAGACGGTAAACACAATCTCATTCTACCGCCTCTGGACGTTGATTGAGAAGTCAGGCCTCTGGACGTCGTTTGACAAGTCAGAATGTGTTCCAGATTGATGCTGCCGGTCTCACGATTTCGAAAAAAATTACATCAAATGGCTGAGGCGTCAGTAGTTGCTGCTAAAAAATTGTTTTACTGTATTTTTTTTATTATAGCCAATATAGCTGCTACTGTAAATGTGTTTCTACAAGCAAATCGTGATTCCGTGTTTCTCTTTTTGTTATATAATGCAGATATTAAAATATGCTTACAAAGGAGATCCAGTGGTCCGAAAACTGAATAACAACTGATGGAAAGTTACCACCTCATTCCCTTTTAACTGGGACATCGTCTAAAGAAACGCCGAGGTCTGGCCAATTGTGTAGTATAAGAGTTGCTAGCGGTTTCAGATCACTACTAATTTTACGATTTACTGTTGCTGAGGTCTCTATTTGCGGAAGTAGTGCGCGGGCAGCGTAGAGTGTCACTGTACAAACACAGACACAGCACGTTTAGTTCAGTATCATTCACTGGAGAAAAACACACACACACAAACTACTACGCCAGTACAGTAGCATTTATTTGTTTGTGGCTCATAAACTATACGACGATGCGGATTGAAAGAGTCTTGTTTTTACTGTGCAAGTGAACTGCGTGCTTGTTTCCCTCATTATTACTTGCTCGTGACTCAGAACTAAGTTAATTAATTTTTATCGTCCAGAATTAACTTCGCAGGTACTTTAAAACGATTAATGCTGCTACTTCTGGATTCTCTATGTAAGTGCTGCATGATATTATAAAAGAGAAAAAGTAATTCATCCGAACAGTTGTGAAATGGGCCATAGCATCAAATGCGAATATCGACAATTTAATTGTTAGATTCCTTTGTTGTCCGAATTTTTTTAAAGAACAAAGGGACTTTGAGACATCTGTAGGTTGTTATGTGATTTCAAAATGTATGTTGCAAAATTTCTTTCCTTATGTATCTTTCGTAAAACTCCGTTATCAACTTCCCGATGTGTTTTAAGAGTAGTGGTTTGGTCTAAAAAAGAAATATATTACCCTCTTCAGGGGCCCTCTGGGACGGAACTAGTGTACCCCAGCTGTCTGCGTCTAGTGTAAATCGTGAAATAGCATGAATTTGTTTCAAATGACAGTGAGTCGCGTAACTGAGGCGGGACGGGGGCACCAGCCCAGTATTCACCTAGTAGGATGTGGAAAGCCGCCTAAAAACCACATCCAGGCTGGCCGGCACACCGGCCGTCGTCGTTAATCGGCCGGGCGGATTCGATCCGGAGCCGGCGCGCCTACCCGAGTCCAGGAAGCAGCGCGTTAGCGCTCTCAGTTATCCTGGTGGGTCTTTCTTATCACCGCTATACATACCTTAATATCGGTTGTAGTCCAATTTCATCTTGTCACCTCTTTTTGTGTCCCATTTTGTTTAGCCTGCCTTTCAAAATTTCATTCATGACCTATCTTAAGAAAAAGTACTGTATTACCACAGGATGTTACATGTTACCATTTACAGGACACCCTTATCTGTTACAGGAGTTCCCTCGTGCAGTCCTCGCACTACTGTGCCATTCACTGCTCCAGAACCTTATCAACAAGAGTACTTATACTTCTGAGGCGACTAAAGACAGAAAAATCCATGAGAATGAGGTCAGCTGATATTGGAGGCAAATCTACAGGCTGGGCTCGGCCGTGAACCATGCTGGTGTGTCAGATGTCGTCTTACACTTGTAGCAAAATGTGGTCGTTGCTCCATGATGCATGTACCACATTCGAAAACCGTGGACAATGAGTGAAATTTGAGCCCAATTAGACTGGGATGTAATAGTAAAGTTTACATTTAAAAAATCTGTATTAACTACGAAACACAGAAGAAGTATTCGCAGTTGCGAATTTGAACCACCCTCGGCTGTATATTCGAACGATGATAATGAAAATTTGTGCCAGACCGGGACTCGAAGCCGGCTTTCCCGCTTTACGGAAGCGGTCCCGTTAACCGCTTCTTTTTTTGTTTTTGTTTTGTTTGATCGTTGCAGACGTCACATGACATCCGTTCAAGTTCGTTTTGTTGATCCTTCCACTCAGTTTTTTATTGCAGAGGCCGAACCCGCTGAGCTTCATTTTGTTCGATATAGTTTGTTGCGTTTGGACTGGGCGGACGTCACAAGACATCCATTCAAGTTGATCGTTGATTCCTTGACTCAGTTTTTTTTTATTACAGCGAGCACGCAGCTCTCTGGCCCAACAAGAATCATGGCGTGACCCAAACTGCCATACGTCGTCGTCTATGTGTCGCAGCATGCACTTCGCAAGTGCGAATACATTTTCATTATTTGTTGATTCTATAGCCACTACAGTGCTTGTTTCGGCGGGCATGCATACATGTCCGAATGAACATTGCATCATACTTCGTAATTAGACAGGCACTGCTACGTATTTCGGAACTAAGAAAATATTTGGTACTGAAATAAGTGGCGGTTCGTAGCCACACTTACAAAATTACATCTATTCTTCACTGGCACTGCTTTGGTTCTATTATCATACACTTAGTGCGTTTTAGCATTAATTCTGACACACCAAATCTTCATGACCAATGCCTTTTGCAAGATTTAATGGCGTTGCGGATACGTATCGAAGCAAGGAAACTATATGTAAGTGGAGCAGAGGCGAATGGATAATCGTTTTCAAGACATTGTGGACCATAGATGAGGAAATCCACTGGCGTAACCGACTCTGAAGAAGAGCAGATTCTGCTGGTCCGACATCTTGAAAAATACCTGTTGGAAATGGTGAAGCTGGTCGTTGTTCGCATTCCATTGCACTGAGCATCTATAGAAAGTGGTTGAGGGACGGTAACACTACGAGTGGACGACAAGGTGTTGGATGCCCACGCCTTATCAGAGAACGCTAAGATCGAAGGTTTCCCCGCACAATAAAGCAAGGTAAGCAGCGATATGTGGCACATTTGATGACAAAGTACAATGCTCAAAGAGGCACAAGTGCTTCTGAACACATCGTTGAACGCCGCAGTAGACGACCCATGTCTGTTCCAAAGCTGAACCAACAACACTGTCAATTAAGGTCGCAGTGAGAACGAGATAATCAAGACTGAACGGTGGATCAGTGTAAACGTGTCACCAGATCGTCTGAAGTACGTTGCTTGTTACATCTGGTCGATGACCATGTACGGATTCAATTTCGCGCAGGCGAACGACTGCTCCAAATTTGCACTGCACCAAGGACACAGTCCGTGATGGCAGTGTTATGCTATGGGGGTCATTAATCTGGGCCGCCGTGGGACCTGTGATAGTAATGAAAGGCTTAACGGCTGCCGTCGACTACATGAACTTTATAGGGGACCACGTGCATCCCTTCATACTTCGTATCTCCCCCGACGGCTCTGGCGTCTTCCAGAAAGTAAACTTTACGGGTCATGAAGCCAGAACTGTCCTACAGATCTTTGAAGATCATGATAATGAACTCACGTCGATGTCTTGACTACCAAATTTGCATGATCTGGGCATCATGGACATAGTGCACTATTGGGGACCAGTTTCTCTCACATACGAGGGGCGTTTGAGTAGTCCGTGCAAAGTTCAAGATATGGCACCACAGGCGCGTATCGAGGTCATGTTTAGTTAGTAGCATCTTTGGAAAGATCGCACACCAAGTTTCAACCATATTGGTCTATTTCTTTGTGTTTGGCATTCGTGTGAATCAAGGGATTCGAGTGATTGTCAAAAAATGGACGAAAAAGAATTTCGTGTGGTGATTAAACGTTACTTTATGAAAGGCAAAACGCCTCAGGAGACTAAAGAGAAGCTTGATAAACATTACGGTGACTCTGCACCTTCGAGTAGAACAGTTTACAAGTGGTTTCAAAATTTTCGGAGTGGCCATATGGGCACAAGTGATGCTGAACGTTCTGGATGCCCTGTGGAGGTTACGACTCCAGAAATCATCGATAAAATCCATGATATGGTGATGGATGACAGAAGAGTTAAGGTGTGTGAGATTGCTAGTGCTGTGGGCATCTCGAATGAAAGGGTACATAATAGTTTGCATAAATATTGGGACATGATAAAACTATCTGCAAGATGGGCTCCACGATTGCTCACGCTTGACCAAAAACAGAATCGTGTGAAGCGTTGCAAGGATGGTTTGCAGCTGTTCAGGAAGAATCCGCAGGCCTTTAAGCGCCGTTTTGTCATTGTGGACGTAACATGGATGCATTACTATACTCCTGAGACCAAACGACAATCTAAACAATGGGTTACCAAGGGAGAATCTGCTCCAAATAAGGCGAAAACCATTCTTTCGCCCAGAAAGGTTATGGCGACTGTCTTTTGGAATTCGAAGCCATAATCCTCATCGACTATCTGGAAAAGGGTAAAACTATTACAGGTGCATGTTATTCTTCGTTATTGGACCGTCTGAAATCCGAGTTGCAAGAAAAACGCCGGCGATTGGACTGCAAAAAAGTCCTTTTCCATCACGACAATGCACCAGCACACACCTCAGCAGTTGTGGTCACAAAATTAATGGAAATAGGATTCCTACTCGTTTCACATCCCCCTATTCTCCAGAATTGGCTCCCACGGACTAATACTTGTTCCCCAATTTGAAGAAATGGCTCGCGGGACAAAGATTTTATTCAAACGAGGAGGTGATTGCACCAACTAATAGCTGTTTTGCAGACTTGGACAATTCCTATTACTCGGAAGGGATCAACAAATTAGAACAGCGTTGGACGAAGTGTATGAGTCTAAAAGGAGACTATGTCGAAAAATAAAAATGGTTTGCCCCAAACACACAAGTAGTTTTTATTTTTGCACGGACTTTTCAAACGCCCCTCGTACATCTCAGAAACTGACATAATTTCCACATTACTACTGTACCAAGAACTTGTCAAATTCATCTGTGCTTCATTGAGAAACGTATCTCAGCAACTTGCCGCGCAAGTAAGACACCAAATACGATGAAATGAGGTACAAATAAGTGGATGGTTTTTGTACCTCTTTGCTACAAAATAATTTTATTAATCACCGACTCGTTTACAGATAGTTTTTTGGTAAACTGAGGAAACCAAACACACAAAAGCCTCATTAAGATGCAAAGTTATAATGTCTCTGTGTCCTTGGCTCACGACATTCTGAAAACATCAAACCAAAAGCCCATCTGTGACCTAAGCCGCAGCAGAACTGCCTACGGGATTGATCTCCTTCACTTTCAGCTGGCTTGAGTCTTGGTCAAGAGAAATAGTGTTACAGCCGTACAGCGTTCGGGTTTCGCTGGCAACACGATGCGACTTTCACGAGAGACCGTGAGTGCGTTTGTGACGTAAGACTGGACTGCGTAAAAGCGAAGGAAGGGGGAGGGGGAGCGAGGATGGAAGGGAAAAGTGGGAAGGAGAAGGAGTGGTAAGAGGCGGGAAGGAGAGGGTTAGCGCCGTCACGTAGCACCGCGACGCCGGCGTCCGTGCGTCGTCAGGCTGCCCAAGTGCCTCTCTGTCGCAAACGTGACGTCACTGACTCCGGGCGGAAGAAGCTCCGGTGACGCTATCGGACGTGCCTGAAGTCACTTGTCGACTGGACGTTAAACTTTAACCTTCCTTCCTTCATTTAAAGTCACCTGTCACTCGTTTTACGCCCATCAAATCATCTATGGACAGCACATATTAGCCACTTCATCCACATCTACATATCTCTCTTTCTCTCTCCGTCCGACTAAGCCTTGGAGGGCCCAACGGTCCGACCGGCCGCCGTGTCATCCTCAGCCTACAGGCATGACTGGAAGCGGATATGAAGGGGCATGTGGTCAGCACACCGCAGTTTACGAGACCGGAGCCACTACTTCTCAATCAAGTAGCTCCTCAGTTTGCCTCACAAGGGCTGAGTGCACCCCGCTTGCCAACAGCTCTCGGCAGACAGGGTGGTCACCCATCCAAGTGCTAGCCCAGCCCGACAGCGAATAGCTTCGGTGATCTAACGGGAACCGGTGTTACCACTGAGGGAAGGCCGTTTTCAATATCTAGACAAATTCTCCATAAGCCACCATACGGTGTAAGGTGGAGGTTACTTTTGGTTCCACCATCTTTTTCCCTCCTTCTTTGATTATTTGCGAATGATCCGTGGGTAAATATTATTCGATAAACCTTTAAATCAGCTCTAATTTCTCTGATTTTATCGAAATGGCTTTTTCGTGAAAGTTACTTGGGAAGATGTGAAATGTTGTGTCACTCTTCATGGGCCGTATGCTCTCCGGATTTAATTAGCATACCTCTCCTTGATATTCAATACCTCGCCTCTAAGCCTCCATCTTCCCCTTAACTTCGGTGGGCATTTTCGTGACGCTTTTGCGCCGACTAAACGATCCCGTGACGAAACTTGTCGCTTTTCCTTGATTCATCTCTGTTTTCTACTATCTGAACTTGATGTAAGCAGTTTTCAAGAATCGCTCTTACAGGTGCGGATGAATTACATTTCCTTAAAATTCTTTCAAAGAGTCTTAGCCTGACGTCTGCTTCTCCTGTTATTTGTTTCACGTGGTTATTCTGCTTTAGGCCGTTCCACTTAGATATTATGTGGTAATTCCTATTTCGAATGATCTATCGGAAAAAGTGTAATTCGTTCAATACTGTATTTCGTCGCTTTGTTGCTACGCAATACATTACTTTTTTTTACGATCAACAGCCAGTTCCTGCAGCAACCGGTGATCCATTCCCGCTCAATAGCGTTGCAGCCTTCCTATAGACAGTAGTGTTGACGGCGAATAGCTTCACGGAACATCCCAACGACATCAGCTAAATCACTGATATACATTGATTAGCCAAAACATTATGGCCACCTGCTTATAACGGTGTTCTTTCAGTTCTGGAACGCAGGCAGCAGAAGTTCCTTGTGCCACTTAGTCGACAAGTTCTTGCTACGTTTCCAGAGGAAAATCCCACCAGGTGCCTGCGAAGAGGTCACGTAATTCCCGTAAATTAGGGGCCGGTGGTTCTAGGGCGTGTTGCTGGCTCCCGATAGCGTCCCACATGTTTTCCATAGGACTCAGATCAGCTGAAATTGGAAACTGGATTTCAACGTGAATTCACTGACATACTGCTCAAGTCACTTTAGCTTGATCTGTCTTTGTGACCCTGCTGGAAGATACTGTTGCCGTAAAGGGACGAAATCAAGCATCAAGAGCTGCATGTGTTCCTCAGTATTGTTCACGTAGTCCACATCCGTCAGAGTGCGTTCGGTTGTTACTAAAAATCCCACGAGTGTCCAAGTGAATGTCTTACTTAGCGGAATAAAGCTTCCATCGACGTACGTCCGTGGCGCACTGCATGTTCGAGTAGCCACTAGCCTGGATGACGGCGAGTTTGTGTAAGGCCATTAGTCTGATCTAAGGAGAAACGTGTTTCATCTGACTACACGACACGTTTCCATCGATCCATGGTCCAACCGCGATGGTACCGTACTGACTGCCATCGTGATGGTCAATGTCGTTGGGTCAACTTCGGAGCACGTACTGAGTGCTCTGTAACACTTGTACCTGCACCAGCACTGCAGTCTGTCGTCACGGATCGCCGTCTTTTCTTCTTTGCAGAGCGAGCAAACTTTCAACCTCCACGTTCCGAGGCGTGTATGTACAGCACCTCGTCGCCTGCTCGTTGCTTCACCTTCCTCCAGCCTGTTTCCACAGATATTCAGGACAGTAGCACGCGTACAGCTGACCGGCATCGCATTTTCCAGCATGACACGGAAAGGTCATGGTGGTTGTAGCAGAGGACAGAACAAAACTATTTTTGTCTTGTTACTGATAGCCTTATGAGAGCCAACCAGACAAAACTCTACCATCTGGTGAGTAAGACGCATTAGACAGGCGAAATACCCTCAGACTTCAAGAAGAATATTATAATTCCAATCCCAAAGAAAGCAGGTGTTGACAGATGTGAAAATTACCGAACTATCATTTCTTTACAGATGAATGGAAAAACTGGTAGAAGCCGACCTCGGAGAAGATCAGTTTCAATTCAGTATAAATGTTACAATACGTGAGGCAACACTGATCCTACGACTTATCTTAGAAGATAGATTAAGGAAAGGCAAACCTACGTTTCTAGTATTTGTAGACTTAGAGAAAGCTTTTGACAATGTTGACAGAAATACTCTCTTTCAAATTCTGAAGGTGGCAAGGGTAAAATACAGGGAGCGAAAGGCTATTTACAGTTTGTACAGAAACCAGGTGGCAGTTATAAGAGTCGAGGGGCATCAAAGGGAAGAAATGGTTGGGAAGGGAGTGAGACAGGATCCTCGATGTTATTCAATTTCTGTATTGAGAAAGCAGTAAAGGAAACAAAAGAAAAATTCGGAGTAGGAATTAAAATCCATAGAGAAGAAATAAAATCTTTGAGGTTCGCCGATGACATTGTTATTCTGCCAGAGACACCAAAGGACCTGGAAGAGCAGTTGAACGCAATGGCCTGTGTCTTGAAAGGAGGATATAAGATGAACATCAACAAAATCAAAACGAGGATAACGCAATGTTGTCGAATTAAATAGGGTGATGCTGAGGGAATTAGATTAGGAAATGAGACGCTTGAAGTAGTAAATGAAATTTGCTATTTGGGGAGCACAATAACTGATGATGGTCGAAGTAGAGAAGATATAAAATGTAGACTGGCAATGGCAAGGAAAGCGTTTCTGAAGAAGAGAAATTTGTTAACATCAAGTATAGATTTAAATGTGAGGAAGTCGTTTCTGAAAGTATTTGTATGGAGTGTAACCATATAGGGAAGTGAAACATGGACGATAAATAGTTTAGACAAGAAGAGAATAGAAGCTTTCGAAATGTCGTGCTACAGAAGAATGCTCAAGATTAGATGGGTAGATCACATAACTAATGAGGACCTACTGAATAGAATTGGGAAGAAGAAAAATTTGTGGCACAACTTGACTAGAAGAAGGGATCGGTTGGCAGGGCATGTTCTGAGGCATCATGGGATCACCGATTTAGTAATGGGGAGCAGCGTGGAGGGTAAAAATCGTAGAGGGAGACCAAGAGATGAATACACTAAGCAGATTCAGAAGGATGTAGGTTGCAGTAGGTACTGGGAGATGAAGAAGCTTGCACAGGATAGAGTAGCATGGAGAGTTGCATCAAACCAGTCTCTGGATTGAAGACCACAACAACAACAGCACTGACTAGAAAGAAAACTCTTGGCAAAATTTTAGCTGCTATGCTGCAACGGAATTGACAGGAGAGGGAAGAATTGGCTAGGTGGTAATAGGTTTCCCCTCTCTACTAAAGCCCTGCATTTACGTATTGCTCTGCAAGCAATGCAGTGGTCACAATACGTTAGATGGGTTTGCTCAGGAGTAGATCAGATGATCTTTGTGGCATTTGCGTGTGTTTACGTAGTAAGTGTTTCACTCTGTCAATGAGGGAGGCAGTAATTGTGAAAATACTGCGGAATACTTTGATATTCCAAAAGACGTACCCACAGGAGACGAGTGTGGAATTTATGCACAAATAAAGCAACAGGTTGACAGATGAGGATGCTGTAATGGCAGGAAGGGTAGTGCCGTGGCAGTGAGGGTTGAAGCAGTGTCACCAGTGGCAAATTTACAGGGAAGCTTCAACTTATATTATCAGCCCTCATCTCCATGAAAATGAATTAAGTTTTTAGAAGGATAACTGGCTGAAGCCTACAAAATTTGGACGAAACAACCAAGGAAAAAAGGTGGAAAATGTTGATCCTCCTCGTCCGTGTCAGTAATAGTGTAATGGGGTACCGACATCAATTTTGTTATCGAACTGATATGCAAACTAGTAAAATTCATCAATCAATTACCCCCAACCACAGCACCATCCACGCATGACGCCATGTGTTTCCCCCATCCGGCGTATGGGTCCCTTCCCACTCCCTCTCTCCGTCCCCGTCCCCCATCGACCAATTGACGGGAATTTCAAATTTTGGCTGGAATTTCGAATGTTCGCAGTAAAATCGAATTATCGATCTAAAATTCAATCGTCAGTTCAGAGGATGTAATGTCAACGGAAACGGTTGGTGGAAATTATTTATAAAGCAGGGGTATGTGCTAGAAATCGAAAAACATTCAGAGGACGAGAAACCGGAGCATTATGCGCTACAGAGGGCATAATTGGCATTTTGTAGGACAGCTATACTCTTATTTATCTTTCGATTGCATCGTATACTGCGCTTCCTCTGGCAGCTGCAGCACACGTGTTTAACGTGCAGTGCGCAGTGCAACCTAGTCATGAATGTTTGGCGACGTGTGTCGGCCGCACGGTGGCGTGTTGTTGAATGATGAGTTGCATGGAATCTCGTGGCCCACAGCAGCACCATGGTAGCTGCCCCTAGATTGGACCACAACTGCCTTGGGTGTCATTACCACACCACACACACTGCCGCCCCCCCCCCCCCCCCTCCCTCGCCAACCAACACTACAACACTAGCAGCCTCAGCCTCCTCGCAGTTCACTACTGCTCAGCACTGCAGGAGGGCATGAGACATTCAGTGGCTGCCCAACAGTCAAAGATAAATCGGCAGATGACTATAATGTAAGCTGCCATTCCCGAAACGCACAGCAGTGGGCATCTACATAGCACGAACGATAGTTATGTTTCCGAACGTTAGCATCTTCCTTCCACAGCTGCCTCTTAATGAATAACAACGTGTATCTTGAGGGAAGCAGCTGATGTTGGAAGTGCCGGGCTATATGTTTGTCCAAAAATGAACAAAGAGTATTTTTCTAAATACAGCAGATGTGTCCAATTTTCCAGCCACATGCAGTCACTTGCCAGTAAACAAAGGATGTTTTTGAAAGTTCCCTCTATCTGTTTATCGCAGAATTTTTTTCTCCTTGACAGCAGCCTCCTGTATCTCAGCCACCTCCACCAAACCTGCTTCAGCCAGACTGAAGAAAAAACAAAGCAAATTACAACTTGTTTGTATGGCATTCTGAGATCCTATAGGTTCTCTGCAAAATGAAGGGTGGAGACTGAAGGTATATAAAGCCGAAACCCCCCTCCCACAACTGTCTTTGACACTGAATAGCCGGCCGGTGTGGCCGTGCGGTTAAAGGCGCTTCAGTCTGGAACCGCGTGACCGCTCCGGTCGCAGGTTCGAATCCTGCCTCGGGCATGGATGTGTGTGATGTCCTTAGGTTAGTTAGGTTTAGGTAGTTCTAAGTTCTAGGGGACTGATGACCTCAGATGTTAAGTCCCATAGTGCTCAGAGCCATTTGAGAGACACTGAATAGTCATGTCCGTGTAATTCTTGCAATACGAAACCGTCAGCGAGTAGCACTGCCAGTGGCAGTTGGGATGGAAAACAGCCAAACTTGTGCCAATTGCCAAGTAAGTGTTTATAAATAAATTATGAGTTCAAACTGCAACAAATATAAAATTTTGTTGGAAAGTATTCAAATTCTTCGAGACTGTGAAACATTTTCGTTACAAGTGGTTATAAAAGTTCTTTCTTCCTGCTGCTGCAGCATCCATTCCCAAAATGCTGGCTGAATTAGAGCGTCAGCTGTAAGCTGAAAGTCGCCAGCAGTAGCAAGCCAAAGAGGCTGTGCTACCATCATGTAATTAAAACTCAAAATTCTGTGTGTGATAATTTACAAGTTGAGAAACATCTCTTAAAGTGTTGAAATTGTAACAAGTACTCATAACATTCCTACTGTTTCTCTGACAGTAGAGCAGCAGCAGCTGGATGGTGAAAGTCAACAGAAGCAGCAAACTAAAGAGGTTATGCTACCATCATTTCAGTTCAAAATGGTTCAAATGGCTCTGAGCACTATGGAACTCAACATCTTAGGTCATAAGTCCCCTAGAACTTAGAACTACTTAAACCTATCTAACCTAAGGACATCACACACACCCATGCTCGAGGCAGGATTCGAACCTGCGACCGTAGCAGTCCCGCGGTTCCGGACCATCATTTAAGTACATTTCCAAATTCTGAGTAATAGTTGACACGATCAGAAAACAGCTCTTAGTGAATTCATACCGTAACAAGTGTTTATAAAATTACTGATCTCGCTGTTGCAGCATTAGTGCGGCTGCTGACAGACCTTGACCGGATACTGGAGGCCGAAAAGCAGCAAGAACGTAATTATATTTCTAATACATTACTGTTAGATATTTTTATAGTATACAGTTGTGTGAGGCATATATTCTTCATTGCTGCAGATGTTGCTATAGAGCAAGAGGAGGGTGAGAATCTAGTTGAGGTATGTGTCGAGAATTGTGACCAGGTACCATCAATTCTATCAGGTTTGAACTTTTTATTTTATTTTGCAGTTATGTATAATTATTATTTTGCCATAGGCTAATTCAATACCGATTTTCTTGTTGTTCTTTATAATCAATATCTTGTTGTAGATCCATGAGATGGATCAATGATTCCACAACAACAATTCAGGTAAGGGTGAAATACTGGAGTGGGTTTATGAGATTCTGCCGCTCAAAGGCAGTGACAGCTCGCCCTTTTGGATGAAAAAGAGGAAATAATTGATTGGGAACACTTCAATCCTGGGATCCAGAGTGTAAAACATGATTATAGTGCAAGCATCGTCTTCACATTATGCAATTACTATTCTGGAATGCTGATGTACTTAATTGTTATTTGTTTACAGCATATATTTAAGAAATATCTTGATCACTGTACTTAAATTTTTTCCGTTCTTTGTATGTTACGGAGGTGCCACCAACACCACCACCATAACAGTTCATTGTGGCATGGGCACCAAGAGCGGTAGGTCGTGGTCTTGCGGTAGCGTTCTCGCTTCCGGCTCACGGGGTCCAGGATTCGATTCCCGGCGGGATCAGGGATTTTCTCTACCTCGAGGTGACTGGGTGTTGTGTGTCATTCATCGTCATTGACTCGCAAGTCGCCGAATGGCGTCAACTAAAAAAGAACTTGTAATACAGCGGCCAACAATGCCATACGATCAATTCGTAGCAAGAGCAGTGGTTGTGGGGGCAGGCACCAAATACACACCCAAGTGGCACGCACAGCCATGCAAAACACCGCTCATGGCCACTCGAGAGACAATGGAAGCAGCTGCAGCTGTTGCAGTGCTGGCTCCGCTACATCACATACCTGCTAGTGTCCATGGATGGTTGAGTCAGAGCAACTGTCTCCCCCCTTCTATGCTGGTGATGGTGAAGACTCCAGCAGGCAGCACCTTCAATGAGCGCCCTCTCTACAGCCCGAATGCTCCCACAGGAGCTCACCAAAGCCACATCCTTCTACTGTGGCTCCCTCTGTTTGCCCTCGCTGGCAACAAGAGGCATGTGTGACTCCTCACCCCAGAAGGCACCTCCTGCGCAACGCCCTCACTCGTATTTGTAGTGTTAATGATAATGAACCTGTGGCTAGCGGTAGTGTTCTTTCCCATCCCGAGAGTGAAGGACATCAGATTAGTGGCGTCATGACACTTCTAGAATGTTCTGTGGTTGCTAGGGCCTTTGAGGGGCACATCTCACCACTACAATGGAGAATCTGGCCAGGGGTATCGTGACCCAGTCAGGTTTGTAGAATCATGCGTCGGAGTGTTGGAGGTGGAACTCGTCAAAGCCCTAGATGATCCGAGATTTAATGCCATTAAATGTAGTGCAGTATTCTGCCGGGACCCCCATCCCCCAGATAGTAGGGTGCTGCTGAGGTGCTAAGCCGGCACTACATCTGCAGTGATAATGGTGTTATATCTTGGATTATACAATCGCTGAGTGGTATCATGAATTCAGGCAGCTAAGGTACTAATGGTTCAAACGGCTCTGAGCACTATGCGACTTAACTTCTGAGGTCATCAGTCGCCTAGAACTTAGAACTAATTAAACCTAACTAACCTAAGGACAGCACACACATCCATGCCCGAGGCAGGATTCGAACCTGCGGCCGTAGCAGTCACGCGGTTCCAGACTGAAGCGCCTTTAACCGCACGGCCACACCGGCCGGCACAGCTAAGGTACTCAGCCAGATACCACATCTCGACATCCATATTCACGTCCATGATTTTTTAAATGGGGGGTCCAGCTATATGAAACTCCCTGAGGATATTAAGAACAAGCGGGTTTGTATTAACGTTCAAAGCGAAAAGGATAACGTTTGTTTTGTATGGAATTACCTTTACAGACACCAACCAGAGGACCCAAAATAGAAAGCACCAAGGAAGTTATAATTTTGATGGTATTGAGTTCCCTATAATGATTCAGGACATACCAAAATTTTAGGCACAATATCCCAGTATACTGGTTCACGCTTATGGCTTGTAGAAGCAGAAAAGCAAGACAAATAAGGAGGACAAGCATGCTGTAGTTGGACCAATACGTTTTTCCAAACATGCAGGTGAGTGTGATCTTCTTGTAAACATGCTACTCTTCTCTGAAGGTGATGATCAGCATTATGTTTGGATTAAAGACATGTTCCACTTCCTTAACTCCCGACTCAATAAACACAATTGAAAATAGCAAATTTGCTTCAGGTGTCTAAATACCTTTTTGGAAGAAAAGTATTTAAAAACGCAGCTGAAGACTGTGAATACAAGTAACCACTGTGTGTTGTTATGCCTAAAGAAGAAAACAAGTTCATTAAATTCATAATGCTCACCACCAGAAACGATGTCCGTTTGTCATACACGCTTACTTCAAATATCTCCTTGTTCCTAGTATCCGCTGTGAAGGAAACCCCTTAGCCTCTCATACCACCTTCACGAGAAAACACATACCATATGTTACAGTGTACCAACTTCCATGCTCATATGATTCAAGCCATAACCGCTCTGAATCTTTCGTCAGGGATAATCCTCCCATAGAACATCTCCATGACCGAATCGGAGGAAGGTAAAAAATTATACAATGATGCAGTTAACTGTCATATTGGTAGGCTGTCGTTAGACAGAAAAGCTGAAACTCTCTGTAGGTGCAGCTCACAACGCACACAATTTCAAGTACCGCTTACTAAAGCACAAACCCATTCTCTTCCATAATTTAAGGGGGTATTACGCTCATTTTCTAGTTCAGCGACTAAATTCAGCTGGCATAAAAATCAAAAGCCTGAAAGTGCTGGGAAAAGTATCTCATTCTCCAAAAGAATAACGCCAAAAATTACGCTCCACTTCCCTGACACGCTACCTTTTATACAGGTACCACTCCAGGAACTCGTTGAAGCTCCACCTTTGGAGGATATACATATCACCCAGTCTGCATACCCCGAAGAGAAAAGTTTCAGCTTGTGAGTAGGAAAAGAGTTTTCCCTTATGAATGTCTCGAGCGTAAGGCAAAACTCTAAGAAACCAGACTATCTGACATATCTGCATCTACCAGTACTCTCACATGTGACACCCTAACTGGTGCAGACTGGCAGGAATTCAACACTCCAATTTGGGTGAATATGCAAGACTATACATTGACACTGACGTATGTATGTTTGCAGATGTTTTCAAAAAGTTCTGGAGTGTACGAATGTCCACATACTCTCTGGATACCGCCTTTTATTATGTGGCACCCGGGTCGCCACAGACACAATGCTCAAGAAAACAAGGCACAGCATCGAAATTTGATTGATGTTGATAAGCTTCTTTTCTTTGAATGCCAGCGTGTCAACAGACCTGCCAAACAAATACGTATGCAGGTGTCGAGTTCGTCGTATCCCTCAATTCAAGTTACATTCTATATTTGGATGTGAATAACTAATACAGTCACGCCATGATGCAGCTATTGCCAGTCGGTGTATTTCAGTGGGTGCCCAAAAACGAATTAGAGGGATTGGTCGAAAAATACTGAGTGTGGCGGCTGTTTCTAAGGCATGTGGTTGAATCTCATATATCCTGTTAGTGTGCATGAAACGACAAGGGACTTTCTTTACGTCCAGAGCAACAAGTTCCACGAGGAAGCACTATTTCTAAACTGATGACCACTGATGGACACAAGCAGAGGTCCATAATACATTATCATAATCTTCAGTAGTGCCTCAGCTTAGGGCAGGAGCTAGGTAGAATAACCCATGTTACCTCATTCAATCAGTTCTCCTGGTTGAAGGAGTATATGGAATTAAATACCGAAAAGGGGGCGAGTGCCACTAGTGATTTCGAAACTAATGAATAATTCCATTTTCGGTAAAACCATGGAGAATGCAAGAAATGAACGCAATGTTTTGATCAGGGCCGAATGGGAGTGGCCGTGGGGCATTAGAAAGTGCATCACCAGAATAAAAGTGGGTCACTATTTACAATGAAAACTTTGTTACTGTGGAGCTGTCGAAGGTTTCAGTAGAGTTTACGAAACCGATATATTTCTGTATGCGTACACTGGACGTCTTCTAATTCCATATGTACCACTTCCATTATGTGTTCCCTAAAACTCATTTTGTGGAACCAAAGTTACTTTATATGGATAGAGATAGCTTCATTCATTGGGGGAAGAAATACAGTTCATATGAAGAAATAAGGAGGCACAGTAACAAGTTCGACACATCGGGATGTACAGCCAATAAACCTTATGGTACTGTTCCTCAGAAGATTGATTGCGTCTTTGCACTGGTGTACTTTATATACGACCAAAATCTCTTTGGGTTTTCTGCCAGGTTCCGAGACAGAGTTTCGTCTTGGAAATCATTAAAAGCATCTCGCATTGAAGCATGCGCTGTATTTCGAACTTCTGAAAAACGTTGCCAATCTTGGGGATTTTGTGTTCTTTTAAATTTGGCGTGCTTTTTCCGTTGCTTCTGAAAGAGTGATCTGACCCGTTTTGTGTACCATGGGGGATCAGTACCATCACTTATTAATTTCTGTGGTATATATCTCTTAGTTGTCGATACAGTCTCTCTGAAATCATTCCGAATCTTTTCTATGCTTGCATGTTCAGACCGGAAGGAGTGGAGACTGTCTCTTAAAAAGGCATTAAGAGTATTTTTATCAACTTTTTAAAAATATTACTTTGGGTTTGTGACGGTTATTTAGGGAAATGGTTTGATCATCATACTGCAGAAGACAGATAGAGCGTGGATGGTTATCGACACAATGGAAAGTGAGATGGATGGATTGGCAATTGTAGAGTTTGTGGCTCTAACATGTATGCATAACGTACAACAGATGCACCCACCCAGAGGTGGACTAAGGATGTGCTATATGCGGTATCATTGTCCTCATGGTCTAGGACTACTTGCAGTGCCTGTACAGTGATGTTTTCAGTGCTCCACTGCAACTAGTCGGATTGTCGCCTCATGACGATAAAAGAGCCATTTGTGATGACGGGACCAAAACCCTTCCACACTCACACTATTTACTTGTAGCGCAAGACGGAGTGGGACCTCCGACATTGAGAAAAAGAGTGAGTGACTGGCAGAGTGAGAGCTTGTGCCAAATAGCACGGCTCCGTTAGCGTAGTGTAAATATTGTATGTGTGTGATGTACGGTGTGACTGCATGTGTGATTGCTTATGTAGCTTTGTGTATGCTTCTGAGTGCATTTGAGTGTGGATGCCTGCATAAATATATACGCCTGTATGCAAATAGATTCTGTTTATTTTTTTCTTAATATGTAGCACTGTACGTGTTGTATTTTATTGTGCGTTTCGGCCTCCGGTGGACCCCCCAGGGAATGTCTCACACCAGACGAGTGTAACCCCTATGTTAGCGTGGTAGAGTATTGGTGGTGTACGCGTACGTGGAGAACTTGTTTGCGCAGCAATCGCCGACATAGTGTAAGTGAGGCGGAATAAGGGTAACCAGCCCGCATTCGTCGAGTCAGATGGAAAACCGCCTAAAAACCATCCACAGACTGGCCCGTTCACCAGACCTCGACACAAATCCGCCGGGCGGATTCGTGCCGGGGACCAGGCGCTCCTTCCCGCCCGGAAGCACTTCATGTGATTGTGTAATTGTGTGAGTGCATGTATAAACAGTAGTTTTGGAGTTTTACTTACAGCTAGTAGTCCAAGCTTGTTAAGTGTGAGTTCCATGAATTTCAGTTTACTGCACCTTTTTGGGACGAAAGTTTTGGGGCCATCCATTTCATTGCATTATTAAATTAGTTCAACTGCTTCAGCTGGATAATGTTTTAGATCCACTTGGGTGGAATTTCATTAGTAGCAGTAGTATTGTAAGAGAAACTATACCTTTCCAACCGCTGTAATCAGAACGGAAATATTAATCAAAAAAAATTTAACCATACTGTTATTGGCTCTGGCTCTGAGTACTATGGGACTTAACTTCTAAGGTCATCAGTCCCCTAGAACTTAGAACTACTTAAACCTAACTAACCTAAGGACATCACACACATCCATGCCCGAGGCAGGATTCGAACCTGCGACCGTAGCGGCCGCGCGGTTCCAGACTGTAGCGCCTTTAACCGCTTGGCCACCACGGCCGGCCATACTGTTATTCATAAAACCAAAAACTGTGAATAAAAAAATTCAGACAGTAACAATAACTGTGAATTTATAAGTAGTATTCAATGTTCAAATGTGTGTGAATTCCTTTGGGACCAAACGGCTGAGGTCATCGGTCCCTAGACTTACACACTACTTAAACTAACTTAAACTAACTTACACTAAGGACAACACACATACCCATGCCCGAGAGAGGGCTCGAACCCCCGGCGGGAGGGCCTGTGCTTGAACAAAGCCACAGACGAAAGAAATGACCTAAGCTATGTACTATCTAAGTAGGGGCTAGGTAGAAAGAAAGGAACATATAGAATGTGAGGTAAAAAAACCATTTATTTCCATTAATCCAGTTTAAAAGTAATTTCACATTTTCATAAGCAGACACAAAATAATTTTCACTTGAAAGGGCACGTCCGACTTCCTTCCCCATCCTTCGCTAATCCTATGGGACTGAAAACCTCGCTGTTTTCCCTCCCCCAAGTCAACCAGCCAACTATTTCCACACAGCGTCCTCTCCTAGGGCACACATAGAATTCCAGGTCTTGAATAGATGCAAACTTGAAGATTCGCTGCATAAATCTGACCTTCTCCTCGCCTTTTATGTAGGTGATGGTATCAGGATGCTCGAATATTCGAAGTGGCGTCGTCATATCTTTATAAGGTATATCAGGATCTTCTCAATGAAGTCCATCGAAGAAACATATCAACCAGCTTGCACTCTCTGTGTTTAACATAGGCCTCGATGAGAATGTCTTTGTTATACCAGCATCTTCTCTGGATGCTATGAATGCAACATTTTTAAATTGGCCATTTACACAGTACGCTGCAGAGCGCCAGTAAGTGGGCGATAGTTAATCACATAGTCATGTACAACTAGAGCGTACGCTGCAGTGTGTTCTGGGAAACTTGGTGAGGATTCAAATTCTACATCTATGTGATTTAATTATCTCATACTACTTAGAACAATCGATTATGACGACTGGTGCCAGCCCCTTGAATTTCTGTGGACTGAGCAGGCATCATTCCTCATCAACACCTTCATAGTAAGAAGCACGGAATCTTGCATACATGTCAAATACTGGACTGTATACGTTATGGTTCCACTTTAGCTAGATGACAATCCAAATTTCATCGTCCTTGTTAAAAGTCGTTAAAAACAAGATTTTTGTGATAATTTGCTAATCATATTCCACTGGGTAAGATATACTGAGCGACGATGTCATTGCGAGGTTTCAAGCCTACTAATTTAATGAACTTGTAGTTCGCACGTGTTATCACCTTGCGGTTCTGTTGCGAAGTGCTGTGTTGTGCGCTGTATTTGCTGATTTTATACCATACGCCCATCCTGTCTTAGAGGTAGTCATGAAATGGTTTCCTCATCACAAAAGTCAACAAGTTGGTTATTCTGGTCCTCAGTACGCAGTTCCAGGTAGCCCAATGTCTGAACTGTCACTGGAAGGTATATAGCGTTGGTAGGAGTTTCAACTATGTTATACCCTGTTCCAACTGATGGGAGGATTCCGCAAAGTGAATAAATCAGTCTATCGTTGAGATATGAGTTGGTTTCAGTGTCACATTCAGCACGGATTTTACTGACAGAGAAAATATTTACTGTCTGACGAGATTTGTAATATTTACTGGCATCCGTCACCAAAACCTGCTTCTTTGTGAAAACCTGTAGGGGACCTATTGAACCTTTCTGCTTAAAGTCAATCGATTTATTCGCCGTCTTTATTTCAGATTTAAATGTATTGAAGTTTGCTTCGAACTCTGTCCCCTTTTAAAACTGTTTTAAAACTTCATTTAAATCGTCAATATCGTATGCACCAGGTTCAATTTTCACAATTTCGTTTTTACCATTAATTTCCAGATGCAGTTTTTTGTTAGCCTTTGTGATATTTGGAATGGTGTTACACGTCTCCAGCCCAATCAGCGAGATACTCAAGTATCCAGTGCTTAAATCAATTGGTGGGAAGTAATTCGCAAGTAAAGTTGACGATTGTTCTTTTGAAGTCTGAGTGTATGACATTGCATTTAAACATCAGCTAGTGAGTATATGCTAAATACCCGCTCCCATATGTCGTCCGTAAACACCAAGAGGAACATGATGCATAGATGACCACATAGGAATGCACTGAAGTCTTGGTAGATTCAAAAATTTTACAACAGTTGAAAATTTAGACAGTCCAACGTGTCTGCTACTCAGACGAAACTGTTTACTGAGTAAGCGAATATGTCAGCTGCACGGGTGGCTATTTGTGCAAAAGTAGAAACCATAGTTGTGGAATAGGCAAACATAGTGGCTAAAGTAACACATCTGACCACCATTGTGAGTAATTTAGTTACAGAACAGACAGAATTAGCCGAGAAAGTAAAGGGTATAACAAATAAAGTGAACGAACTGCCCACAAGGGAAGATTTTGTTAAAGTATTAGCTGATGTGAGTACTTCGACAAATGAGCAGATACAAATCAGGAAAGAAATAAATAGTATGAAGCAAACCCACGAACAATTTCCGATCGAAATAAACAGAGTAAACAGTGAAATTGAAACCGTGCGGGGTAGACAACAAACGGTAGAAGTAGAGGTACAAAACCTGGCCTCAGGAGTTAAATTTGTGTCCAGATGTGAAGGGGGAATGGAACAAAAGTTCCAAGAAAAAATCCAGCAGCTTAAGCTACAATTAGACTACCGGGTATTTGATAAGGGACAGCAGGTGATATTGTCTGTCAGTAAAGGTATCAAGGAAGCGGTAGAGAATATAGTGAGTGAAGGACTACCGTTATCTCGCCAAATAGATCAAGAGTTGAGAGAAGTTCGAGAGCAGATAGGAACCGTTTTCCAAAGATGGAAAGGAGAAGTTACATAGAATGTGCAAACTTGCACTCAAAGGATAGAAGAACTGGGGGGGGGGGGGGGGAGCGGCTACAGAAGAACGAAAGGAAGCCAGCCAAGAGTGTAGATCTAAAGGTAGAAATCAGGGCTCGATGTATAATTATGGGGGTGATGAGCCGTACCCAGATGCAAGCCCAAACGAACAGATGTATGGAAATACTGTATGTCACCTACGAGTGAGTATACGAGATCTATCATGGAAGAGAAAATTTTAAAGCATATGCAATTCCAGGTATTTTTTCCGGAAAAGTAGACATTAAATCCTATCGTATTTATCAGACGAGTTGGAGTAGTGTTACCACGAGCTTGGTCTAATCGACGGAAAATCGAATATGTAACAGGATAAATCCAAGGCGATGGTATACTGTAGGTGACTCACATAATAGACAAGTGTCACGCCTACGAAGAATTTGAGAGGGCATTCCTCAAGAGGAATTCAGGAGAGATTCAAGAAGGAAGTACATAACCTGGAACCCTTCTCTTACCGAAAAGGGAACTTAAGGACATACTTCGAAAAATATTTAAATGAAGTAAGATATTGGGATCAATCAATAGATCATAAAAGTGTGATAATGATCATCAAAGCTTAGCTTCTGATTGAGACCAGGGAAAACCTGGTGCATGTTTCAGAAGATAATCTGGAAGAATTCATGTCTGCAGTAGATTAAATCGATTTGCTACAGGTCTGGTAAAGAGGAAGAAATAATTACAATAAATCCTGTCAAATGGAAAATAGGTAGATAGGTTATAACAGTAATAATTGAAGAATGAATGAAAGACAAATGGTTAATTTTCATCGAACCAGTATGAATAATGGTTACAACAATGGAGCAAACTTTATTGAACAGCATAAAAATGGAAGAAAACATGAGCCCAACAGAAACAGACAGAGGCGGTTTGAAAGGAGGTACAATCCTGTATATAATGATGGTAGAAATAAAGGACAAAGTAATCAAACCATATACGAGGCAAGGCCAATGCCAACAAATAATCAAGCCTGGCGACAACAACCACTGGTCATAGTCGAAACAACCGTTGACAACAACGGACAGCCTAAACTGAGAAATTTAAACTGAATCTGACTGGATTATGCCCCAGAGGCTCGGTCGATAGAAGAGCAATGGGGCAAGCAATCACCTGTAAACTGTTATAGATATAACGATGGAATGAGCATCATTGAGGAGTTAACAGACCACGTAAATCCTGGGGAATAAGTTTCTAATAAAGTGCCAATATCGGCGGTCCGCGCCGAAATATTAGACATACCTTTCAGAGTAATCTTGGATGCCGGAGCTTCGATAAATGCGATCTCTATCAATTTATCTAAACGGTTATCCCAGAAGACAGAGTTACCAACGTTGCCCATCCGAAAGTGTAAGATCATTTGAGCCTTAGGTACCCACTCGCAACCAGTCTGGATACAAACTTTGCTAGATGTAAGAATAGGAAATACAGCGATAATATGCGTATTCCTAGTAATTCAAAAATTAATAGAAAATAGTATCATTGGATTAGAGACTGAGGGAGAAGGATTTAAAAATACACTTCTCGTCCGGTAAAAGCAGTTTTTGTGATTATGGGGAAATGGCACAAGTTGGTCTGATCAGGGAAGGAAGGAGCACTGGAAATTACTGTCCTGAGCATGATATTAAGCTCATTAGACAGGAAAGGAGATGGAAATGTACAGAACAGGCAATGGAAATCAAGTTACTTGGGATAGCAGGACAAGTGGAGGAAAAGGCAAAGGAAGCGGATGGATTGGAAAACGAAAAAAATTATCAGTTGGCAGATCTTTTGGAGAAATATATCCAGGTTTTAGAAGAAGGCCAGGAATTATTAAGGGATTTATGTGCACTTTGGAGGTGTTTCCTCATGAGACGTAATAAATCGTATCCAATTCCACGGAAATTGATGAAATAAGTAACTGAAGGAATAAACAGAGTGATAAACTGGGACCTAATAGAACCATCAGTCAGTCCATATTGCAGTCCACTGTTAGTTGTACCCATACCAGGGGGAAAGGTAAGATTGATGTTGGATACAAAAGTCATCAATACAATTATTGTACCAGTAAGAATGCACCTAGAAAATATAGACGAACCCATTCAGTAGTTTCATGGAGCCAAGTACTTTACCAGTATTGACCTCTAGGATTCATATTGGCAGATCAGATGCGAGACAAATTGATGTTTCAAAAGGAAGAAAGGAATGAGTGGGTGAACAGCCTACCAAAGGCGCCACGTGATAAGCCCACTTGGGAAGAAAAGATTAAATTGGCTTGAGTGAACATGGCCAAAAAGGCCAGAAAGAGAAAGGCAAAATATGACAATAAGTTAAAGAAAGTACAAAATTTTGCTGTAGGGAACAGTGTGTTGTTGTGCACTTATTCAAAGGCATCTTTATTGAAGAAGAGGAACAAGAAACGGTAATTATTATTTGTTGGACAGTTTGAAATAATAAGGATTCCACATCCTGGGGCATATCTGTTGGCATATGCAGTGCTGGGAAAGGTGAAGGGACTCTATCCTCATCGTGATATTAAAAAGTACTATGCAAAGTGAAAACTAGAATTAGTTTAGTCTCTAATAAAGATTTATGTATTAAAGAGATTTTATTTCATTGAATTTTTAGGTGTAGGTAGGTTTAGTTAGAAAAGTAAGTGTATTGATGTTTGTTTTTAGCAGAACCACAGAAGGAGAGCTGATGCTCATGGTATACATTTATGTGTATATGAATAACTTTTGTGTTCATTTCCAGAATGAATTTTAATTGTGTATCTGTTCATGTTCTCGGTTAAGTATAAAGGGTAATGTAGTTCATGAGTAATACTGTGGAAGCAAATACTTTGACAGGAAATGAGTCAAAATAGCTCTGGACATTGAACTTCATGCTCTTGTCTGAGACATATGCCAAGGCAGAATAATTTTTCTGGGGATACTAGACAACAAAGAGTAGGGCTGTGCATGTCATCTTGCGGTTGTATTTACTATAATTAGGTGGAATTTTGCTATATAACCAAATTTTCAGTGTCATGTAAAAGGTAAACTAACAGTGGCTGAGCTATGTCGGATTCGGATGCTAAAGAGAAATTGCCATGTACTAGTGGTAAAATGTTTGTATCACTTGAGGAAAGTGGACTTCCAGTGAAGCAGGCAATGTAATATGACCTTGCAAATAAGGAAATATATGACTGATTAAATTACGTATGAAGTTATCGAAATATAAGTCCAGTGTAATTGTGCGTGCCCATGGACAACCTGTGACTGTTGATAGGGTACAACCAATGCACCATAATTAGGTACATAACGAGAATTCATATCGTGTTGAGACTGATCCACGGTGCAATTAGATGAAAATAGGATATAAAACCAGTGGCATTTAACAAAAGTGTTATAAATGTGAAAGAGCGGTGAAAAATGAACAAAGAAAAACTAGATCCGAATCTGCCATGCCAGTGCAGAAACTGTTAGTATGCCAATCTACTAACAATTTCAGGGCCAAGAAGAAATTCAGAGTAAGGGGTCAGTAGGCTCGGACTGGTCATTCTGTTTCATGTTCACAATGTCTCATTCCTGATCCCGATGCGAGCACGTAACGACCTGGTCCACCACGAGAGACAACCCTATTCCAATCCATCGACTACGAGTCCTAGTAGCAGCCTTGGGGGAGACAGTCATCATTCGGAACCAGCCCGCCCTGCAGCGCCGAGCGCCCTGGGAGATAGACCGACTGAACCCAGCCTCTCTGCAGTAACTAATTGTGAAAAAACTGAGCAAGAAGACTGTTCTATAAATTTATAAATTTTGGACAAAAGTACCAAAATGCGAAATGGGATTAGGAAACCAGGTTGGCTGGCCTCACTCCCGGTTTTTCATAGTTTCGCGTGGAGGCTTTTCCCAGAAGTGGAGTCTGAAATCTAGGAACGGGCCATGGCCATACCAATTGCCAATTGTCAATGGTATTTGGTGAGCGTACCCCAGCCTGAAGTAATGATGATTGCATACAGCCAGTGCAGGATGGGTTCGCGAAAAGTTGTAAACGAATTTACGCTCCCACAGTAGGTTATGTGATATCCCTTGGCCTGTGCTAGCGGACAGAAATCGGTCCAACAATCTTTCTTCTGCTATTCTTTAAAGTGAATATACATCGCGAAGTGGCGAATTTTGCCTGCGCGAGCGAAATATTTATTCTGTGACTTAGAGTTGCTCCATGGCGAGCGAAGAAAATTCTGTTCAGTTCAATTCAGTTCCTTTTATTTGACTGAAGACAACATTGCTGTTGCCTAAGACATCGTCAAGTACAAGTTATTTCTCTGTGGACAACAGAATATAATGTTACATATATCTTACATAAATTTTAATTTATACTTGTATAAGTTAGTCCTTTGTAGGCAACAGAATACAATATTAAATAAATTTCAATTTACACTTTTATATTACCCAGTTTATAATATACATAATTTGTTCACATTAAAGTTAAATCATTTATAGTATTACATAAAAGTTTCTATTTAGCCATGATTCTATCACCTTTTCAAATTTATTGTGTGGCAGTTCCTTAATACTCTGTGCTATTTTGCTTAGAAACACCTTGCCAATGTGTGTAAAATTTTTTTTGGTCTAGTCTAGTTCAGAGGCTATCTATCAAGTTTCTGTTCCTGGTTTCATAAGTATGGAGATTAGCCCTAGTTTCAGATATAAGAGCATTGCCTTTGGCGTACAAGACAACTCGCAGTATGTACAATCTGGGAACAGTAAGTATTTAGTATTTGCTGAAGTATTCTCTACAGGAAGTTGTGTTTTGTGGACCAAAAATGCACCTTACTACTTTCATCTGCCACAGGAAGACATTCCTAGCCCCAGCAGTGTTCCCCCAGAATATTATCCCATAGTTCAAATGTGTGTGAAGAAATGCGTAATAGGCCATAAGGAGGAGGCCTTGATTGACACAGCTTTTTAATTTTCCTTTCAGGTAAACTACTGTTGACAATGTATTACAAACTTTTTCTGTCTGGGTATTCTAACATAACTTACAGTCAAGAAGGATGCCTAAGTATCAAGGTTCCTAAGGGAGAAAAGTATGTGTTCTGTTTTAATCATCATTTAGCTTTAATCTGTTGTCCCTGAACCACTCACTAGCCACTTCCATCATTAGTTCATTCATTAATATCACAACCTTTTCATCTGTATGAGATGTGATGAAAGTGGTTTCATCTGCATACATCACTACTTTACATGGCACTATACTTGGCAAGTCATTTACAAATGTAACAAGCAGGAAGAGTCCCAGCACAGAACTTTGTGGGACCCCATACATAACTTTCTGAAAATCAAATTTTTTGTTTAATGATCATCATTTGTTTTCTGATACATAAATATGATCTCAAAAATTCCAGTTCATTTCCTTTTATTCCATAATGTTCTATTTTGTTTATTAAAATATTATGTGAAACAGTGTCAAAGGCCTTGCTAAGATCCAACAGAGTGGCACAGGTATGTTGTCTATCTTCAAAGCGATGTAGAGCAGATAACACAACATTTTGAATAGCCTTAATTGTAGACAGTCCATTTTGAAACCCGTTCTGAGCCTTTTTTAAGAGGTTACTACTTTCAAAAAAATCATTCAGTTGGTTTTTTATTATAATTTCAATAATTTTTGATATTATTGGGACTATAGTAATTGGCCTATAGTTTTTAGGTGTGTTTCTGTCTCTATTTTTATGCACAGGCAGTATGGTGGTTAGCTTCAAGCTGTCTGCAAATATTCCTTTTGTGAACATAAGATTTATAAGGAAACTCACAGGGTGACAGACTGTATTTACAATTTTTTGAGGATAAAATTTGACAGACGTTAGACATCCTCTGTTCTAGAGTTGCTCATCTTGGAGACAACATCTATTATTTCCTTAGGGTCAACAGTTTTCCACCGAAAAATTTCTTAACCACAATTAGATCCATCTTTCCATAAAACGGGCAGTCTATCTGCATTTCTGTGATTATTACTTGCCTTGACTTCATCTGTCATAGAGAATTTTCCAAAATTTATGAAGTAATTATTAAGCTCTTCTGCTCTCAAGAGCATGGGTAATTTTTCTGTGGCACTGATAGTTTCTATTTTAATTACATTACACGTTGATTGGCATTCGTTTCTAGAATTAAGAATGTAAGCACTATTGGCCTTTTTTTAGCTTCAATAATCTCCTTCCTGTATATCTTTTTTAGTTTATCATAAGAGTGTTCAGAGTGAATGTCTCTGTGTGACTTTTCATAATACACTCTTATTAAGGTCCTTAATTTTTGGAGATAAGGTGTATACCAGTTGATGGAACTTCTGCTTTGCTTCTTAGTATGTAACCAATTTGATTTTGTTTAGAGTGGGCAGCACTCATTAAAGATATTTGCAACTTTACATAGAAAGCAATCAAATGCTCCAGTAAATGAGTCAGTTTGAATCACTGTGGAATTCCAGTCTGCACTCATAATTCTATGTGTCATACTTATTATGTTTGTAAGAAATCGGAGGGTGACGGGATTTTGTTACGAGACAGCACAACGGGAGGACATTTAGTAAGTATGCTCGATGAAACAGTCATTGTTAGCCGCCATATTGTATAATTTGCGTTTTTCGAGATTCACAAGCGATACGTAATGTTAATGTGGAGTTTAGTAACGGCCAGGATAGAGTCTGTAGCATTTCGAAGGTAATTGCGCGTATTTAACTTTGATCAAAGGATTCTGTGATGAACTAGTATGTACTACAAGCTCGTATAGGACTTCGAATATTTGGTGGTCGATGTAAGCTGTAGAACCTGCTTCAATAACGCGGTCAAAAGCATAGAGAAAGTTTTCTCTCCTAAAGGAAACTCATTTCACAATCATCGAATGACCAAATGCGAGAAGATCCTATAGAAGTTTTCTTTCTCTTACATTTCAAGAATTTTACAGGCAACCGTCAGAGTCGGCAGCTGCTTCTCCACCACGAGATAAACTTCCCTATGTGTACAAAATTACGTATGTTGTAGGAGTAGTAGACACCGATCACGATAGTTTCCTTCAAAGACATTCAAACAGAGACACTACACACACTAGTTCAATAACAACGAGTTTAATATTACAAGCTTGAAAAACATTAATTCTTCTTTTGAGCTGTAAAATACCTCATAGTAATTGTGAAATTTCGCTGAGGCTTCTTCGAGAGATTCAGTAACTGGTGTAAAGGTTTCTCGCAGTGTCTGCTCCCGCTTCAAATTCCCTAACCTCAGCAACAATAACTTTTTGCGAACAGCTTTCCATGCCTCAATGACCTTACGCTTAGTCGACATTTTGTGTTATACTTACCGGACTTCCGTGTAGCGTGACGTTTTGTATATCCGCTCTTCGTCTTCTCATGCTACCCCCCTTCTCAGTAATAGCTATCTCCCCTAGTTATGTAACCTACTTTCTTTTCAACTGAATTAACCCGTTCATACAATGTCCCCTTCTCAATAAAAGCTAATTTCCCCATCAGTTAAGTCAATCACTTTCTTTTCGATTTCGTTAACCCGATCATTCAGTGTATTGTTCAGTCTCAGAAGGGTATGACAATACGTCTCTAGTTCCTTACATATGCCTCCGACTTTTCTTTCGAGAGTTTGAATTTTCGCGTCCATGCACAAGAGAATGTTTTCTATACGCACACCCATCCTACCAGACTGAGCTCCCAGCATGCATGCGAATCTATCCATGCTGATGCGTATACTGATGTCCTCACTTCTTCCCATGTCTATATAAATAGGTACTCCTGTAAGTTCCGTCTATACCTGCCATCATTCAGTTTTCTTGTTTAATCAATAATGATAAACTCATGCTGTGAGTGATTCCAGCTATTGGCACATATCTTTACAAAACCATTGAACAATGCGTCAGTTCCTACATGAGCCTGGTAAATGTGTTTTAAACTCAAATTGTCCTCTTTGAATGCTATGATTAGGTTTACATTATCTCTCAGCAGCTGTTTTACGAATTTAAATATGTTTGACTCAGATAAAATACATCAACAGCCAAATGGCGACCAAAAGAGAAATATCGCTGTATGTGATCTTGGTTTTCAACAGCAACGTCGTCAAATGTGAATACTGTTTGGCTTTACTGCTTCAGGTGGAGGGATATCACTGCTCTCACTGAATGTCGTGTATTTTATAACGTACCCGAGTTTCACACGAAGTTTACCTAAAGTAATCTAACTATGCCAGACGACTCTGGATAATATGTTGATAATCACACAAAGTTACTTAATTATTTGCAACTGGAACTGTTAATAGAAATCAAAACACCAAGTGCGTGTGTTTGAACATCCCACTTTTCTTGTAGCGGATATTTTCTTTTAAATATTAAACTATGTGGAATGGTGTGAGCTCACTTTTATTTCTTTTGTTAAAGCTTAACCATATCTCATTTATAAACCTGTCCTTTCTTTACAGATTCATAATCGTGTGTGTTTTCTTAAATATGGAAGCATTTCTGTTGGTTGTTACAGTTTGCGTGCAACATGTCAAGTGCTGTAGTCTTCTATTTGTGAAATACGGTATTATCTGCAATCATTTTGAAATTACGAATTCCAAGAATCAGCTGAATAGTAATTTCCGCAAGGAAACATATTTAAATTCACGGTCAGTACCAAATTTTATCAAAAATTTAGCTCTCCTAGCCAAAACTGTGGACCGTTGCTACTTTCAGAAGAAATTGCATTAACTTTCGTGAAAGCTCTGAATGAAGTCAGTCATTTAATGAAAGAGGCCCCCGTTTCTTTTAACGTTGCCGCCATTGCCTTTAATTTTAGTATAAAAGTAGTTCTCAACCTGAAATTGTCTTTTGCATTAATTACTAGTAAAATAATTAAATCCCAATTAATGTATGGTGACGTTAAAATATCACACCATCTTCACTTTGCAATATATCCTACGGAAATACAGAAGCGTCCGATCTTACCCGTCGGCTTTGACCCATGACGTCACAAATACCGCGGAAACGACTATAAACAATTCCAATATGGCGGATATAAAAACATCGCATACGTATTGTAAACACTGAAATACACAAGTTTCACAAAAAGCCTAATGACTGTTACGGGACAAGCGTGGGAAATTAGGGGTTTTTGGGTGCGGAGAAACTAAATATACAGAAATGTAGCCACCGACCGCCATTCAAAACCACGCAAAACAACGAAATAAATCAACATCACAAAACTGACCAAATACCAAAAAACACATTCCTATCCATAATCGGACACTTCCCTTAACCTATATAGCTCAACAGAACCTACCGATCACATCCCCCAATAGAAAACTAAGAAACGAAAGCTTCCCTTACACCTACATACATCGGCACTTATGCAGTTTAGCAGGTACGGAAAAAATTTTTCATTTTTTTTCAAAATTTGATCATCATGTGTCGTTATGCGGGGGGGGGGGGGAGTCTGCAGTGCCCCCCCATCCCCCCACAGGCTTCATTAATGTCAAATCAATATTTTCGAATCATAGGCGGCCGCTGCCGCGGCCGCATTCCAAAAAAAAACTCCCAACCTAACCTCAAGTGGGCTACGCTACAGATCAATATGTTCATCAAATTGCTTCATATTACGTATACATGTTCATTAGTGTCAAATCAATATTTTCGAATCATAGGCGGCCGCTGCCGCTGCCGCGGCCGCATTCCAAAAAAAAACTCCCAACCTAACCTCGTATTCAGGGCTACGCTACAGATCAATGTGTAGGTCCCTTACGTCACGGGTCAAAGCCGACGCGTGAGATCGGATGTTTCCAACCTATACCCAATACACAAAACATACATAAATAACCAAAAAAAAAACTCACTAATAGAAATTCCGCTTCAAATCCAACACCTGAGCAACAGAAAACTGACCCCACCACACGAAACAAACGAAACAAACGAAAACCATGAACACACCACCAGAGAGCACGACAAACAAAAACAAGACATCTACAAACACGCCACAATCGCAAATCAAACTCCGCGCCGTAATGACGTCACACACCACAACACGCTTACGTCACGGGTCAAAGCCGACGGGTAAGATCGGACGCTTCTGTTGACCCTATCCTACAGTAGTTGGTATTTGGGCTGAAACAGTATTTTTGAAAATACACGTACGTGCTCAAAGTGGATTCGTTCCAGATGTGTTGGTAGCGACATGAGAACATTTGTCTTGCCTCAGTTGGATGGACTTGCAGTTATTGCACCTATGTTGTTGGGAAGAGGTTCTCCATTCTTCTTCCGGTCTTCTTGCATGCCATCACAGCTGCAGTTGCTTACACCAAAGTCTTGATGCATCGCCCACTATGCCATGATACCTACTACGTCAGGTACTGACCTCCAATGATATTTTATTGAAAATAATGAACACTATGTCCTGCCATGGTACCGATTGTCAGGTACTGGCGTGCAATGGACGTATACAGAGAATTTAGTTAAATAACGTAATTTTCTGCTGTTGCATGTTTGCTGTGAAAATACTAGTAGCAATAATTTTAGTACATGCAATATAATGAGAGGTAAGAAATAAAACACACACATGGTTACATACCTTTGTATTCAGTAATCACGCACGGGATGCACTACATCTACAGGTTCCTTCTTTATCTTAACACCAATACAGAATACAGAAAATAAAACCTTACTTAAGCACGGAATGTAGCATGCATTTATCTCAAACGTATTGGCAGTACATTAGCTTCCGTTGGCACCATTTTGATCCACTGTTCGAAGCTTTCTACGTGCTTACTGTTCATACACAGACACTGTGTAATATCCCTCCACACAGCTTTGACACATAATAACCATCTGTTCAGTCTTTCCAACACAATGGATAGCACTATCTGTAAACCAAACAAGTTTGTAACGGTGGAGTGCTGTAGATAAATGCAAGTGTCACCCAATTTTACAGGGAGTGCAGAATCATTGCACACTGTTGTAATGAATAGAGTTAGAGTATCACACTAAATATCCAGAGGAGGAGGATGATTTGCATGATACTCGGCTGTCAACTGCTGCTTTTGCACGATACAGTTCATTCTATTCCAACTCCATAAACCGCACTTCAACACTTTTAGCTGCTTGCTCGATCTCTATCACAACATGCCATTGTCTGTATGTGGGTGTTTCTATACCCATGTGTAAATGCTTGGAATCACTAGAAGTTACATTATGCACTGAACTGAACAGTAGCGGTGCACAGGGGGAAATTGGTATCTTCTCATCCACTACATCCTCACTTTGTCTATGCAGTATCACTGAAATATTCTACGGTGGCACGTATGATGGTATCAAGTACTGACCTGATTAGGACCTCCGGTACACGTCTGCTAGTCAGGGGCTGGTTGAGTGTCTTCAGCTGACAATAACAGCTTATTGCCATGCTCCATCAAGCTGAACAGCTGTGCAGCAGGATCCTAGGTTTCAGCAGGTCTCGACAGGCTTGTACAAGTTGCTGCTGCACACCCCAATAACCTGGAGGACGTCGCATACACTGATGATCAAAGAAGAAATACCGTTACAAGCGATTCTGCTGCTGAGGCTGGGGAACACTGGACAATCTCGGCTAGTGCTTCATGCTGACTGACTGACTGACTTCAATGGGAATGCAGAGTCGCTGGGCCTATCTTATATCCCTTATGTGACCGGATGCTGCGTTCCTACTGGCTACTGCCAATGACAAGCGCCTCTGGTGGTATAATGGTGCACTTGGGCTTTCGGTCCAGAAGGACTGGTGGTAAAGTCCCAGAAAGGGCACCCACTAGTTCCCGGGTGGTTCGGTGAGGTGGGACGTCAGCGCAGCCTTGGGACAAATAAATTCCCGCCAAAATTCTAAGTTCCCACCAATAGGATAGGTGTGGGAGGGGAAGAGGGAGTGGTGGAGGGGGGGGGGCAGGGGGGAGTGGGCGGGGACCCATGTGCCTCCTGAGGCAAAAAAACACCTTAATCCATCTGTGGGTAAGGTATTAATTGATCAATTAAATTAATTTGCATGTCCATTTGAAAACAAAATTAGGGTCAAAGCCCCATTACCCCACTATTTGTGTCGATCAGCATTAGTGACTGATATGACACCGGACCTGAAAATAACAACAGTGTTGGCACAGAAAAGGAAAATAAAGAGAAAGATCATGTTACAGAAGACTGAAAAGAGGCTAAAACAACGTCATTCGACATACCCAAAAATTCTGTATGGTATAATAAATCGTGAATTACGTGATCATTTTATAGCAAAGGCGCCGGCCGTTGTCACCGACGGTTCTAGGTGCGTCAGTCTGGAACCGCACGACCGCTACGGTCGCAGGTTCGAATCCTGCCTCGAGCATGGGTGTGTGTGATGTCCTTAGGTTAGTTAGGTTTAAATAGTTCTAAGTTCTAGGGGACTGATGACCTCAGATGTTAAGTCCCACAGTGCTCAGAGCCATTTGAACCATTTTTATAGCAAAGGCACAAGAAAATTGAAAAACACATGGCCGCCCATTGAGACAATGGGCAGTGAGAAAAAGAAAAGAACTAATCATCACAACTGCAGTTCAAAGCTTTCAGCTCGTGGGTAAAGAAACTGAAATACAAGAACACGGTTGTCTGTTGCAAAATAAGCCACAAAGTTAGCAAGCAGTTAGTTGGAAGGGATGCCGATATTCAATAAAAAGCTTATCGGTTCGCCAGAGAAATCCGGTCTCTCATTGAGGAGAAACGTCTGTCGCCATATCAAGAAATTTATGCCAACAAATTAAGGTTTGATAAAGAGTTACGATCTGAGTGGCCTCTGGCAGTGAAATGATGCAAGCATGTCTTTGGTGCCGTGGGATCCAAAGCGCCAATTACACATTATTATATGATAACACCTGGGATTGTGATGGATGGTACGGTGATAACCCGTCTGCAAGGCCTTGTATCGGAGTCCACAGGCCATTTTCCATCAAATATGAGTATAAATATACCTAAGATTAAGGGGTTTGCTGGCAAATCTACTATTATGGCGAAGAAGGATTTAAAAGTCTTCGTAGAACAAGTAATATGAGTAGATACAAAATAAAAAACTAAAGCAGTTCTTTTGTTCGACTCCTGGATAGCTAATATAGATGACGAACTATACAACTCTACGACTCCTAAAGGCATTGAATTCGTCAAGAAGCAGATTCCCGCAGAATCAGTGGCATTGTGCAACCTGCCGACGTTTTCCATTTTCGTTCATACACAATATTGTAAATTTTTTTACGGATACAATAAGGTATCGCCTGACAATGACATGAATTTATGGCACAAAGACTACTTCTTACACCATCAATCGTTTATGTATTTCCAGTTTTCGATGTCACGATTCTTCAACTTATTTGCCTTTCTTCATTGCGGCTGCACAAAAGACTTACCTGGTGTATTCCAAACAAGGTGGGAGTATTGGTTGGTTGGTTTTGAGGAAGGAGACCAGACAGCGAGGTCATCGGTCTCATCGGATTAGGGAAGGACGGGGAAGGAAGTCGGCCGTGCCCTTTTAAAGGAACCATCCCGGCATTTGCCTGAAGTGATTTAGGGAAATCACGGAAAACCTAAATCAGGATGGCCGGACGCGGGATTGAACCGTCGTCCTCCCGAATGAGAGTCCAGTGTCTAACCACTGCGCCACCTCGCTCGGTCGATGGGAGTATTGCTTTGAAGAAAGATTAACGAAACAGTATTTAGATGACAACCTGTTTTCATCAAATGTTCACACTGTTAGGACTCTGTATATATTGACTATGCTGTTATTGCTGACTTGCAAATTTTTTGCCTCCGATAGTGTCGTCAAGTAAATAAACTCTTTTATAGAGTATTTAATGTCATGTCATTGGCTGTTTGTCTCAGATTATCAATTTGGGTAATAAATCGTTGGTACTCACAGCATTCTCATCGTAGCTCTACACTGAAGAGCCAAAGAAAGTGGTACCCCTGCTTAATATCGTGTAGGGTCAGGACGAGCACGTAGAAGTGCTGCAACACGACGTGGTATGGACTCGAGTAATGTCTGAAGTAGTTCTGGAGGGAAATGACACTATGAATTCTGCAGGGCTGTCTAAAAATCTATAAGAATACGGAACAGCACGTTGCAAGGCATCACACATATGCGCAATAACGTTCATGTCTGGGGAGTTTAGTGGCCAGCGGAAGAGTTTAAACTCAGAAGAGTGTTCCTAGAGCCACTCTGTAGCAATTACGGATCTGTTGGGTCTCGCATTGTCCTGCTCGAATTGCCCAAATCCCTCGGAATACGTAATGGACATTAATGGGTGCAGGTGTTCAGACTGAATGGTTACGTACGTGTTACCTGTATGGTTCGTATCTAGACGTATCAGGGGTCCCATTTCACGCCAACTGCACACGTCCTACACCATTACAGAGCCTCCACCACCTTAAACAGTCCCCCTGCTCACAAGCAGGACCCATGGATTCATGAGGTTGTCTACATACCAGTACACGTCTATCCACTCGATACAATTTGAAACGAGTCTCGTACGACCAGGCAACATGTTGCCAATCATCAACTGCCCAATGTCGGTGTTCATGGGACCAGACGAGGCATAAAGCTTTGTGTCATCCAGTCATTAAGGGTACAAGAGCAGGCCTTTCTCTCCGAAAGCCCATACGGATGATGTTTGTTTGACCGGTTCGCATGCTGACACTTGTTGATGGTCCAGAAATGAAATCTGCAGCAATTTGAGGGAACATTGCACTTCTGTTACGCTGAACGATAGTCCTCAGTCATCGTTGGTACCGTTCTTGCAGGATCTTTTTCCGCTCCCAGCGATGTCGGAGACTTGAAGTTTTACCGAATTCCTACCATTCACCGTACACTCATGAAATGGTCATACGGTAAAATTCCCACTTCTTCGCTCCCGCGGTGATGCTGTGTCCCATCGCTCGTGCACCGACTATGAGATCACATTCAAACTCATTTAAATCATGATAACCGACCTAACAACTGCACCAGACACTTGTTGTCTTATACAGGGTGGTCCATTGATAGTGACCGGGCCAAATATCTCACGAAATAAGCATCTAACGAAAAAACTACAAAGAACGAAACTCGTCTAGCTTGAAAGGGGAAACCAGATGGTGCAATGGTTGGTCCGCTAGTTGGCGCTGCCATAGGTCAAACGGATATTAACTGCGTTTTTTTTTAATAAGAACCCCTATTTTTTATTACATATTCGTGTACTACGTAAAGAAATATGAATGTTTTAGTAGGACCACTTTCTTCGATTTGTGATAGACGGCGCTGTAATAGTCACAAACGTATAAGTACGTGGTATCATGTAACATTCCGCCAGTGCGGACGATATTTGCTTCGTGATACATTACCCGTGCTAAAATGGACCGTTAACCAATTGCGGAAAAAGTTGATATCGTGTTGAAGTATGGCTATTGTGATCAAAATGCCCAACGGGCGTGTGCTATGTATGCTGGTCGGTATCCTGGACATCATCCAAGTGTCCGGACCGTTCGCCGGACAGTTACGTTATTTAAGGAAACAGGAAGTGTTCAGCCACATGTGAAACGTCAACCACGACCTGCAACAAATGATAATGCCCAAGTAGGTGTTTTAGCTGCTGTCGCGGCTCATCCGCACATCAGTAGCAGACAAATTGCGCGAGAACCGGGAATCTCAAAAACGTCGGTGTTGAGAATGCTACATCAACATCGAGTGCACCCGTACCATTTTTTCTATGCACCAGGAATTGCATGGCGATGACTTTGAACGTCGTGTACAGTTCTGCCACTGGGCAGAAGAGAAATTACGGGACGATGACAGACTTCTTGCACGCATTCTATTTAGCGACGAAGCGTCATTCACCAACGGCGGTAACGTAAACCGGCATAATATGCGCTATTGGGCAACAGAAAATCCACGATGACTGCGACAAGTGGAACATCAGCGCCTTGGCGGGTTAAAGTATGGTGCGGCATTATAGGAGGAAGAATAATTGCCCCCCATTTTATTGATGGCACTCTAAATGGTGCAATGTATGCTGATTTCCTACGCAATGTTCTACCGATGTCACTACAAGATGTTTCACTGCATGACAGAATGGCGATGTACTTCCAACATGATGGATGTCCGGCACATAGCTCGCGTGCGGTTGAAGCTGTATTGAATAGCATATTTCATGACAGGTGGAATGGTCGTCGAAGCACCATAGCATGGGCCGCACGTCACCGGATGACGTCCCCGGATTTCTTTCTGCGGGGAAGGTTGAAGGATATTTGCTATCGTGATCCACCGACAACGCCTGACAACATGCGTCAGCGCATTGCCAATGCATGTGCGGACATTACGGAAAGCGAACTACTCGCTCTTAAGAGGAATATCGTTACACGTATTGCCAAATGCATTGAGGTTGACGGACAGCATTTTGAGCATTTATTGCATTAATGTGGTATTTACAGGTAATCACGCTGTAACAGCATGCGTTCTCAGAACTGATAAGTTCACAAAGGTACATGTATCACATAGGAACAATCGAAATAAAATGTTCAAACGTACCTACGTTCTGTATTTTAATTTAAAAAACCTACCTGTTACCAGCTGTTTTCCTAAAATTGTGAGCCATATGTTTGTGACTATTACAGCGGCATCTATCACAGAGCGAAAAAAGTGGTCCAACTAAAACATTCATATTTCTTTATGTACTACACAAATTTGTAATAAAAATGGAGGTTCCTATTAAAAAAAACGCAGTTGATATCCGTTTGACCTATGGCAGCGCCGTCTAGCGGGCCAACCATAGCGCCATCTGGTTTCCCCCTTCAAGATAGGCAAGTTTCGTTCTTTGTAGTTTTTTCGTTTGACGCTTATTCCGCAGATATTTGGCCCGGTCACGATCAATGGACCACCCTGTATAGGCGTTGCTGACCGCAGCGCCGTATTCTGCCTGTTTACAGATCTCTGTATTTGAATACGCATGACTATACCAGTTTCTTTGGCGCATCAGTGTAGCAGTCCACAGTAGCTATAATTTTTAGGGTATATATCCATTTCGTTGCTCCATTAACTGCGCTATGTCTGAAAATAATTTTCGGGACAACGTATCATGATCTTCCCTTACGAGGTGTAACTTGTTTCCCTGATGTAACATGTGTTAGACAAAGGAAATGTACGAACAATTAATACCTCGCCATCACATTTACTGCATGGATGCTTCACCACAACCATCAGTTAATGGTTTTCGTGAACACTGGTCGACTGTTCTGACCAAGGTTAATGCCTAACATGCCTGATTTAACACTATGATTTAGGTAGCTGGTTTTCGGGCTCGATAGGTATTCAAAAATGTGAATACTGTCAGACTAATTTTTCGCTGATTGTCTAAACACTTTCTCTGTGAATAGTCTATTTAGTTTCTAGATACGCCCAGCACTAAGTAAAGCACTCTGAAAATGAAAAAAAAGGCTCTGAGCACTATGGGACTTAACATCTGAGGTCATCAGTCCCCTACAACTTAGAACTACTTAAACCTAACTAACCTAAAGACATCACACACGTCCATGCCCGAGACAGGATTCGAACCTGCGACCGTAGTGGTCGCGCAGTTCCAGACTGAAGCGCCTAGAACCGCTCGGCCACCGAGACCGCCTCGCTTGGATGCTGCGGCAGGAGGTGCAGCTGCTTCAGCCGAGGACAAACTAGACGATGGCCGCTGCAAAACAATCCGAGAAAGTCGTTGCGATATTTAGCAGTTTATATTGGTTTGTCTTTTGCTTCAGATCACAGAGGGGTTCACAGTTTCAAATTCAAACCTTATGAAGTAACGGATGTGTATGGGCTTCAGAGATTCCTTTAATCCGTTCAAGGACTTTCTGGACGTCACGCCAAGTCCCAGTCACGGACGGTGACACTATCCACACCCTCTTAGCCACATGTGGAGCGCAAGACAAACTATGCGACGTATTCCACCGCAGATTTAGTCAGAAATTTTACTGACGGATCCGGATCAATCGACTGCACTGCTACACTATCAAAAAGGTCTAACTAAGCGTACTCAGCCACTCTTTGATACATCAGACATCGTTAAAATTCTTACTACTCGTAAGTCAATATTTGAACTCCCTGTTGCTATCTAAATACTCTCAGCAAAATACCGACATCCGGCTACCGAGTTATAAAATGCACACCGCGTCTGTGGGAGAATGACACGTCCAGATCTGGAAGTTCTTCAGCGTGTGGCTCTTCAAAGAGCGTGGAGAGTCACAACAAGCTGAAGTTTTCTTTTTCTTCTAATCTTCCCTACACTTCTTCATCCTGTGAGTATGACACTGTCGTCTATTTTGAGTTACTCTGAAATGTTTGGGCGGGAACTTAATGAGGGTCGGTCCTCTGTCTCTGTGTCGTCCATGTAGCTGACGGTCTGTCCACAGAGACTTCTTCGAGACGTTTCTGAGCGCCGGCTACCCATCTTTTCGGGTCCTGTCTCTTGTGTTTATGGTTTCTCTCGGTTAATCATGTCGTCAAGAGCTGCTGTATGTCCAAAATTTCTGACGTCTTTTCCGTCCACTCAAGCTAAATCATTCTAAATCATTTTCCACTGTACTGTATATTATTCATGGTCGCGGCACACTCGACCACGCGATGCACAAGTAGGATATTTTCAGTTCGGGTTTAGGTTTTCCTTGTGTCCACATCAATTTCATTCTCTCAGACTGGGCTATTTCTGCTCGCCCAACCAAGTTGTCAAGCTCTGCTTCGATTTTTCTGCTATCAGTGCAATCGTGAATTTTCTGCCTATTCGTTTCATAATTTAAATTTTGTTTTCTGGTATAAAACCAGACATACTTTAACAAATTAATTAATTAAATCGCTATACTGAGAGTAAATAGGTGCCGACAGCGGAAAGACATTGGCACGCCCTACAGCCCTCGTGCATACGCACTCACCTCGCTTTATTGCGATTTCCGTAGAATTCTACCATCTGTGTTGTTAAGTTTTTTAGTTCCATTTCCCAGAAATTGCGTTTTTTTCCGTATCAGGGTATTTGCAAGCAGAGTACCACTTGTTGAAAAAAAATTGTTATATTTTTAAATTTCCTCAGTTGCTCTACATCTCCATCTACATTCATACTCTGCAAACCACCGCGAAGTGCGTGGCGGTCGGTACGTACCATCCTAGAATACCAGTTATTGAGGCTTCTTCCCCTTCCATTCACGTATAGAGCGCGGGGAGAATGATTGTTTGAATGCCGCTGTGCGTGCTGTAATTATTCTCATCTTGCCCTCACGAGCCCTATGTGAATTGTATGTAGGGGGTTGTAGTATATTCCTAGAATCATTATTGAAATCCGGTTCTTGAAACTTTTTTTGGTAAACTTTCTCGGGATAATTTACGTCTATTTTCAAGAGTCAGCCAGTTTCGTTTCTTCGGCATCGCTGTAACACTCTCCCACCGATCAGACAAACCTATGATCATTCGTGTTGCCCTTCGTTGCCCTGTTACTTCTGTTTGGTACGGGTCCCAGACACTTGAGAAATATTCTAGAACAGGTTGCACGAGTGAGTTATAAGCAGATTCCTTTGTAGACTGACTACACATACCCAGTAGTACACCAATATCCCAAAGTCGACCATCTTCTTTGGTCACAACTCAGCCTAAGTGATCATTCAATTTCATATCCCTAAAAAGTGCTGCACCCAGGTATTAGTATGACCGATTCCATCTGTGACTCACTGATACTATAGTCACAGATTACTACATTTTCTTCGTTTTGTGAAGTGCACAATTTTACGATTCTGAACATTTAAGGGGACCTGGGCGTGAAAAAGTCTGAAAAATCAAAAAAAAAAATTTCCCGCCATCTGACAAATTTCTCCCGTTTTCCAAAATGTATGGTTTACAAACTTTTAAATTGATATTATAGTCTTAAACGTTCGTTGAACAAATGTCTGCACACTGGCTTCAGGCAAGGAATATCACCATAAAAATTCCATGCCAGCCACAGTCATGGAAACAATGAAGCCAATATACAGGAACCTTGCAGATAAAAATTACTTAGCAAATGTCTACACGGCCGTTCACAAAACCCTAATGAGAGTTTCAACAGCTGCGTGTGGCAACGAGTATCAAATGGCCAATTATCAAAATGGGTGTGATGGATGCAGTCATCTGTTTCAATGACGGTGTAATCAGTAGGACAAAACTAATGGACAAATTAGGCATCCAAGCAGAAAATAATATGGTCGTTGCTCTGACTGCCATAGATCGTCAGCGACTAGTTGAAGCTAAAAGGGCTGTGGAAACCACCACGAAAGAGTCCAGAGTAAGGAAAAGGCACCTGAAGAACTCTACTGAGGATAAAGAAGCAGGTGGTCAGCAAGATTATGCTGCTAGAATGTACTGAAAGAGCCATACGGTGAGTATAAAACACTGTGAACACTCTATTCTCATTTTCCCGAAACTACATTTTCTGAACATTAGGTACCTATAACTTCACAATGGTTTTTCCATGTTCACCAAATTTCTCTCAAGTGAAATGGCTCTGAGCACTATGGGACTTAACATCTGAGGTCATCAGTCCCCTAGAACTTAGAAGTACTTAAACCTAACTAACCTAAGAACATCACACACATCCATGCCCGAGGCAGGACTGGAACCAGCGGTCGTAGCGGTCACGTTGTTCCCGACTGAAGCGCCTAGAACCGCACGGCCACACCGGCCGGCTCTCTCAAGTGAAGAATGGGGTAATATCTTTGTATTATATGTAATACATCGCAGAAATAGTGTATGTCTATCATTCTGTATAATTTTAGGGGTATTTTTTAGACAGAATAGTAATGTGGTATAATACGGGTTTTTTCTGTTTCCTCAGATACACTCCAAACTACAAAACGAGAGGCATAATGTGATCCTATGAATGTTGACAGCAGCCTGCGACAGTTTGAATGCTATTAAACTTATGATGGACCACAAAATGATACCACAATGGGAACGTGTATTATAAAAAAAAAAGAAAAATAAACTACCAGGCAAAATACTGTAATTCTTAAACTATAACAGATATTTCAATAAATTTCCTTTTACAGCTTGAGTTAACGTGATTCATTGTTGGTAAAAAACCACAACTCCCTCCGCATTGTAGATCAAGAGTAATGTGCACTGAGAGCGAGGGATAAAAATGCAGCCCGTTCACGTCCAGGTGTCCTTAAAGCAAGCTGCCAAATCTTGCACCACTTTGAAATCTTATCAAGACCTGACAGGGTATTAGTACAGTTTCTTTTAGACAGTACTTCATTACAGATAACTGCATCATCTGCAAAAAGTCTGAGGTTATTATTAATATTGTCTGCATGGTCATTAGTATGCAACATTACTGGTAGGGTTAAGATCCTTTCCCAGTTCAGAAGGGAGAAAAGAAAACAGAGGGAGAAAGAAAGGGAGAGACGGCGAAGAACTACGTCGATTCGCTGCTCTCACCGCTGCGCGGAGTGGTCCGGCTGTCGGTGGTGGGTGGTGGGCGGTGTGCGGCGGGTGGTGGGCGTAGCGGAGGACGCCTAGGAGAGAGCAGCGCGGCCGGCCGTCATGTAATACCGGCTCGCGGCGGCAACGCCAAAACCACTTTCACTCCCAACAAAAGACTCGTCGGTTACGGCGAGACCTTGAAGCGGGCTCGCTGTTATAAAACAGGCCGCGCCGCGCCGCCGCGACTGCCTGTCTGCCGGCGTCGCGACCGAATACCCCCACTCTCAGCCGGAGCCACGCCACAGCGAAAACACTGTGCGCCACGCCAGCTGTTCACTTGATCACTGGAGGGGGGGAGGCTGTTCATGTCGTGAGATATGGCTGTTGGCCTACCGCTAATTCGAACTCTGTTAGTACCCTTACGAGGGGAAAATGGATGACGGATAATGGGGTGGTCCCGGCGGAGATACGAGTCCTCCGTCAGGCATGGGTGTGTGTGTTTGTCCTTAGGATAATTTAAGTTAGGTAGAGTGTAAGCTTAGGGACTGATGACCTTAGCAGTTAAGTCCCATAAGATTTCACACACATTTGGACATTTTTTTGGTAATGGGGAGGGGGGTTTGTAGCAGAATACATACAGTTATCAAGCAGTTCCCTACAACACCAAGATACGAGGTTCTTTGAGGCAGGTGAATGCATATGCACGAGGGATGTAGGGCGTGTCTGTGTTCTGTGACTGTTTGCAGTTACTCATTACTTTTAGTATCACTACATAATGAAGAAATTAATCTATTACCATATCACATGAAACGATATGCTTCCAAAGAACTTTTAACTCTCAAACATCTATGATGATATATGCGGACTGAAGTGATGAATGAAAATTTGTACCAACGCTGGGTCTCCTTTTCAAAAGGCAGATGCGCTAACCACTTTGCCACCCTGGCATGGCGGCTTTGCACAACCGCATGGACTGCCCTACCATGCCTCACTTCTCAACCCAAATTCTCAGCCCCTTTGGTATTCCCCTTGAACTCGAACACCACTGAAGAGGAGCTCTAATTGTATTGGAGGGAGGCTTGAAAAGGTCTCTGCAACTACACTACTGGCCATTAAAATTGCTACACCACGAAGATGACGTGCTACAGACGCGAACTTTAACCGACAGGAAGAAGATGCTGTGATATGCAAATGATTAGCTTTTCAGAGCATTCACACAAGGTTGACGCCGCTGGCGACACCCACAACGTGCTGACATGAGGAAAGTTTCCAACCGATTTCTCCTACACCAACAGCAGTTGACCGGCGTTGCCTGGTCAAACGTTGTTGTGATGCCTCGTGTAAGGAGGAGCAATGGTACCATCACGTTTCCGACTTTGATAAAGGTCGGATTCTAGCCTATGCGATTGCGGTTTATCGTATCGCGACATTGCTGCTCGCGTTGGTCGAGATCCAATGACTATTAGCAGAATATGGAATCGGCGGTTTCAGGAGGGTAATATGGAACGCCGTGCTGGATCCCAACGGCCTCGTATCACTAGCGGTCGAGATGACAATCATCTTATCCTCATGGCTGTAACGCATCGTGCAGCCACGTCTCGATCCCTGAGTCAACAGACGGGAACCTTTGCAAGACAACAACCATCTGCACGAACAGACGTTTGCAGCAGCATGGACTATCAGCTCGGAGAACATGGCTGCAGTTACCCTTGACGCTGCATCACAAACAGGAGCGCCTGCGATGGTGTACCCAACGACGAACCTGGGTGCACGAATGGTAAAACGTCACTTTTTCGGATGAATCCAGGTTCTGTTTACAGCATCATGATGGTCGTATCCGTGTTTGGCGACATCACGGTGAACGCACATTGGAAGCGCGTATTCGTCATCGCCATACTGGCGCATCACCTGGCGTGATGGTATGGGTTGCCATTGGTTACACGTCTCGGTCACCTCTTGTTCGCATTGGCGGCACTTTGAGCAGTGGACGTTACATTTCAGATGTGTTACGACCCGTGGCTGTACCCTTCATTCGATCCCTGCTAAACCCAACATTTCAGCAGGATAATGCACGACCGCATGTTGCTGGTCCTGTACGGGCCTTTCTGGATACAGAAAATGTTCGACTGCTGCCCTGACCAGCACATTCTCCAGATCTCTCACCAATGGAAAACCTCTGGTCAATGGTGGCCGAGCAACTGGCTCGTCACAATACGCCAGTCACTATTCTTGATGAACTGTGGAATCGTGTTGAAGCTGCATGGGCAGCTGTACCTGTACACGCCATCCAAGCTCTGTTTCACTCAATGGCCAGGCGTATCAAGGCCGTTATTAAGGCAAGAGGTGGTTGTTCTGGGTACTCATTTCTCAGGATCTATGCACCCAAATTGCGTGAAATTGTAAACACATGTGAGTTCTAGTATAATATATTTGTCCAATGAATACCCGTTTATCATCTGCATTTCTTTTTGGTGTAGCAATTTGAATGGCCAGTAGTGTATATAGTTTCATCTGATTGAAGCACCTGTGCCTGGGTGTCAGGCAAGGTCTCCGACTTTGTTCGTTGATGAGGTGCTTGGAGAACCTCTGCAATACTGTTCGATTTTAGTGGGAATACCAAGTGAGCTGAGGCGTGAATGAGCTTTTGGACTGGCGAGGGAGGGGTGCTAAGGCAGTTCGAGTAGTTGTGCAAAGCCACTGTGTCAGGGTGGCGCAATGATTAGATCATCTGCCTACTGAGAATGAGACCTTGGTTCAAATCTCGACCTTGGTACAGATTTTCATTCCTCGATCCATTCTGTATATAAACAGGGTGGGGAAAATAAAAGAGGCCCGGAGAACAGAGTTCCAGGTTACAAAGGAACACAAGAGAGGAAAGGAAATACAATAGTAACCCGACTACAGAAGCTGTCGACAGACATCACCATTCATCTCTTGGCACTTCTGAGTCCTTGTCAGCAAGTTACTGAAGGCCGATCGAAGCTCGACTGCTGGAACTGCTGCAGTCACATCGGAAATGTTCTGCTGCAGTTCTTGAAGACTGTGAGGGTTGTTGCGATACATCCCACACTTGACAGTTCCCAACATAAAGTAATCGGACACTGACAGATGAGGTGAACTGGGCGGCCAGCTTTTTTCACGACGAGACTGACCTCTGCTAACAAATCTGTCAGCCATGAAGATCGTATAAATGTACTCCACGGTAAAACCGGTTGTATGGGTAGTTGCTCCATCCTGCTGGAAGTAACTGTTCGTCTTTTGCTCCTCTGTTAACGCATATATTCATGTCCAATCGTATCCATTCGCCCTCGCCACTTTTATTTGCACTACCCTCTACATGTCAACAGATCAATGTTTTCCTACACAGGAGCGAAAGCTAACCGTATTATGTAAATGAGGAAAGCAGAGCATAAATTACATTAATTACGTAATAAAACAAATTCTAGGAATAGAAACTGATTATTTTATAAAATTCTCACATTGCATCCAATTCTAAATCATATTTTCTCAGTTCGGATATCAGTTGTGTATATATTCGCTTTAACACAGAATAGGGTCATTCTTCAGTCTTCCGTGATATACCTGTCATGATGCACGGTGTTGGGAATTCCCTTAACGAACTTCTAGGACTTGTAGAGCGCACCGCGTAGACAATATTTTGAACTGGAACCCGTGTCCAGAAACGTACGGTATCAATGGCACAACCATTTGAAAATATGTAGGAAACGTGACGATTTGTAGAAGAAATTTATTGGCCGTGACTCAGTACATCACTTGTTCTTAATTCCACCATTAATATTCAAAGAAATAAAAAGGAAACTTAATCAGTTTTTCATGTTTACAATACGATCTCTCACAATTCCGATATGTCGCGTCATCTAGGAGCACCACGGTTACGCCTGCTGACGGAGAAGTTACCTCTTTCGGGAAGGCATAGCGTAATTGTGGCGAAGAACGTATGTTATGGAGTGGACGTTGTGGGTAACGTTATTGATACGGCACCCCAAATTACACGTACCGTGTTGCATACGTACTTACGAAACATGTTTTCTAATTCCTATAGCGCGGAAACGGTAAGTTTACGACAGTGGTTCCAGTTCGAAATATTGTCTACTCTGTAGCCTCTACAATTTTTAGATTGTAAGGGTAATATCCGAACACCCTGTGTACCACATACCTTCTTACTACGTAATAATTCCTTTCCTGTATTTAGTTATTGTGAGACAAAGTATATCGCAATGGTTTTCTCGCCAATTATGTGGAGCGCGACTGCTACGGTCGCAGGTTCGAATCCTGCCTCGGCCATGGATGTGTGTGACGTCCTTAGGTTAGTTAGGTTTAATTAGTTCTAAATTCTAGGGGACTGATGACCACAGATGTTAAGTCCCATAGTGCTCAGAGCCATTTGAACCATTTGAATTATGTGGACTATCACAACTTGGTAACATTCGCTCGTTTTATTCACCAAGAGTCGCTCTCATGGAGATCTCAGCTTTCCAAAAGTCTCTAGGCTGTTTCCCAAACGGGAAATCCCTCTCACGTTCCCCTCTACACAACCAAAATGTTGGTTGATTTTGGGGAGGGGACCAAACAGGCAGGTTATCGGTCCAACTGAAATGTCTAGGGACAGCAACCTGTGGTGGTCAGCAATGGATTATTCTTTGTTTCTGGGCTCATCCATATTACAAGTATCGTACCATCCACACTGTACGACAAAGACTTGAAGTATCCAGAAGAGGAATAAGAAATGAAATCAAACTACGCGGGTCTAGAAGTTCTGTGATGTCAATTCAGTGATTACAAAATGGTGTACAATTTTGCATCCCTTCTGGCCTGGATGCAATATACTGTTCCCGTTGGGAATGACTGTATCCTCTTTCTCGAGGAAAGTTGGTCCATAACTTTTAACTGGTCCTTGATATCGCTGATACTGGCGCTGGAACAAAATTCACTTCGTATCTGATCCCGCACATTTTTCTACTGGACACAGTCTTGGGATCTTGCTGGCCACAGTAGTAGCTCATAACCTTGTCCTGTCGAAAAATGGCGACAAGATATTGTCGCACGAGAGGTAACAGATGAGGACGCAGGATGTCCATGACATACACTTGTGCCGTTAGAATTCTCTCAGTCAGTACCAGCTGTGACCAAACGTCACCTGATGGCTGCGCACAGCACGACGCTAGGTGTAACACTGCACTGCCTCCGCAAAACATGGAAATAGTCGGACCTGCCCCCAAATCGCCGCCATACTAGCTGATGAAGGTCTTTCGAGATAGCGCAGAACTGTGCTTAATCGCTGAACACAATGCAATACCATTAATCAATATTCCATGTTTCCGGATCACGGCACCACTCCAGATGCAGCCTTTTGTGTTGTGATCTTAACCGTGGGATACACACGGGATGGTAATTCCATAGCACTGGTGCTGGTCTCTGAACAATGGTAAGGGATGACACACAATGTTACGCGTTTCTTTTCCTCGGATGGCTGACGCAGACTTAAAGGGGCTATCACGTGTTTCGTGCATAGTATGGAACTTCTTCCTTATGATGGTCGGATGTGGTCGGCTGGAGCCTAGACAATGAGTACGCCTACCTTCACGTTACTTTGCAGTCCAGCGTGAGGCCTCTGTCTCATCCGATAGCTCCACAAATCTGGATATTGCACGATTTGACCACTTGGCTAAATGGAGATCCACAATTAGGCCATTTTGAAACGCTGTCAGGTGCTGATAACACTTTCTCACACGACTACACAGCATCTCCAAGATGACATAAAGTAATCACTCAACACCTTACGTCGTCCACATCCCTTACATAGCCTATCAGGCCAGGCAACAGCACAGAACACGAACAGTACTAATTGCACCGCTTAGGCTCCTTCTACCTGCCACATACAAATGCAACCCTTATCATTTACGTGTGCGCTAATGATGTGTATATGTATCAATTGCATTGACATCCGACTATCCCTTCTGAGTGCTTCTCTTCTGTTGTCACGCATAGTATTTTATAAATAGCCCTGTTACACATTACTTTCAAGTAATCTATTTATTTGTTTGTAATATTTTTATGATTTTATTTTAAAGTTGTGATCTCTGTTTTAAGATTCATTGGCCGTAGCATCATGAAACAACATAGAAGAAAGTTACACACCAAGGGGAATCGAAAGCACCCTCTCTAGCTAATAAAAGAAAATATCGATAATTATACTGGACAAGTGAGTGAAACGCTCTTTCCCTTCCCTGAATTTTTAAATAACGGATAACTGAGTTTGTCCCTGTGCACAACAAAAATAATGTCACAGTGAAATCAACCGCTTAGGAATAAACTGAGTTATATCTATTATGTGTGGGTCACTTGATCATGAAAAACTGCAAAGGATCTTGAAATCTACTTCAATACTGAAATTAACAGATATTTATGTGCTGTTTATGGTTGACATGATCCATATAAAAAATACAGAACGAAGTTCTCTAAAAGCTCAAATGAAATGGCAAAATGGTACCAACACTGTGAGGAGGTACTCCCAAATAATAAGGAAGACTATATGGAGAAATCCAATAAGACTTCCTCATCTGGGCAACTAGCCAAACGAGGACACGAATAATAATCAGTAGAGCAAGGGAATCTGCATGGCAAAGTAAATGAGTAGCAAGCTGCTCAGGGTATGGATCGCGCAGCCACGGTTGTGACAAGTTTCCTCTAAAAACTCTGCTTGTGTGCACTGATCAGAATTAGACAGCAGCCGGGAGATGCATCTTAGTTCAAAATCCTCACCCTTAAAGACGTGTTAAAAAAAAAAAACTCTCATGGAAGGGATGAGTCAATGTTACTGCCAATATGAGACACAAAATATCGCTTATTTTTACAAAGAAATATTAGCTAACACGAAGTTGGTACTTCCCTGCTGCAGTGTCTCGTCGATTGTTTATCCTCTTGGTCCCAAGTATAGTGGTGGGGATGACTCATTCGATTGGATACTAAGTTGTGGAGCAAAACTAATCGACTTTCCCTTGCTGGTCAGGCTGCACCGGGATGTCCCACCTTTGATGAACATATAATAAAAGCAAAAAAGGTCATGTTTAATTATTCTCTGAGGACGGCAGTGGTGGCGCGGCGTCCTCTGCCTTGAGTAAGCACAGGGACCTGCTCCGCCGACAAAAGCTCAACATCCGCGAAAACTGCCGAAGTCCCTGTGGATGCTCGGCTCTCCTAAGGAAACTCACTGACAGCCCCCTGGTGACAAACAGGAACTGGAACCACACAGGGAATCCGCCTTTCCAACACGGAAAATACAAAGCTTTCCTCCAAGTGACCCATGTCCAGTAGACTCAATAAAATGTCACTTAGCAATATATAACAGTCGTGTTACATACCATTTTAGAGTTCAGAGCATTACAGATAGAACAACATCTGTGTGAATCTTCATGATTATCTATTTCCTTTCCTTTTTTTTCTGAATATTAAGCACTCCGTCCTCAGGCCACAAGTGGCCGATCGGGACCATCAGAGCACCGTGTCATCCTCAGACGAGGATGAGGATAGGAGGGGCGTGAGGTCAGTACACCTCTCTCCCGGTCGTTATGATGGTTTTCTGTGACCGGAGCCGCTACTATTCGGTCGAGTAGCTCCTCAGTTGGCATCACGAGTGCACCCCGAAAAATGGCAACAGCGCATGGCGGTCCGGATGGTCACCCATCCAAGTGCCGGCCAAGTCCGACAGCGCATAACTTCGGTTATCTGACGGGAACTGTAACAAGGCCTTTGCCCTCCGAATATTAAGCTAAATTTATATTGTCTCTGAAGCTGTTTTTTCCTATCTTTATTAGTTTCTATCACTATCACTCTAACATTTAGATTATTACCTATATGATACTCTACTGTATTTCTCCCATTATATCTTTTCCATTGTCGATCTGGTGTTACTTGAATATAATGGTTGGATATGTCAGATCTGTTTGCTTCTCTGGCGAATTGCATGATTAGATCCAAGATCAAATTTTCCAGTACCCAAAACGTGGCACCGGCTGATCATGATGAAATCACCCATCTGCTTTGAACCGTGACGTCTCCAACGAGGCGCACATAAAACCACTCGTACTAATATTTCTTATTCACATTTATTGCTGTAGTCTAATCAAAAACAGACTTTCGTATCCCAAAGTAACATAGAATCAGAGCTACCTACAGATCGATCTGTCACCCGAACTTACTTTAGTAAGGATAATAATAAAGAAGTAAAGCTAGCATCTACACGAGTTTGATTTGAACACCGCAGTGCATTTCTAAACGTGGTCCCACTGAATGTGGTATGCCGTTGCTTTCCTCTGACCTTTTAGCTGACATATCCAGCCACTTCCTGGGGGCATCTACATTTTAACGTGGGCTCCGAAACTCTCTGAAAATCTGCATTTCTCAATATAAAAGATAGACAGAGGTGAAGTGTTAAGTGCCAGATATAAATTCTATAAAAGGCTGGGGATCGAGTCCGAGACCACTGGACCACGGAACAATACTTCACTGAATATTGACATTCATCTTTTCTATCTCTGTTTGCGCGTGCATGACATCACACGACTCATCAACATAAAGTTGTGGGCTGGAAGATGACAGTCCGGTTGTGTTTCTCGAAAGCAACGACGATGAAAACGAAATGTTATGGTAAATGTGAATTTCGACGAGTGCTTTATGTCCACCGTTTCACTGACGTAATTGGTCAAACGCTGAAGGTGGTATCGGAAGGATCAGTATTCCCAACGTCGATTTACGATTGTGGAATTCAGTTATTTATTCTTGCAGGTTTCCCCGTTTCGGATATTGTAAAGAGTCATTCAAAACGTGACATTGTAAATGTTCAATATTAGTGGTTGCGTTACGCCAGGAAATGCTCGCTTTTGTAGGAATAGGACTACAATTCATTTTCTGCTGGCATAACGCTAGGAGATATTTGTCTGTCCATCTTACAATACTGATCATCATGCTCCAATAGATTTTTATCTTTCCTTACGCCTGAAGAAATTTTGATACAACTGACAATTCCAAAGATACAAAACGATGTAAACTGGCGTCACGCACTAGCTCCGAGTTACAGCCTTTCAAGAAGCTGGAGTGCAAAAAGTAGTATACAGTGTGATGAATATTAAGGTTTCAATGAATGAAGAATACTTTCTAGATTAATGTATCTCTTCCGCTGGAAGTTACCAAGTAATTGCGTTTTACTTCTGTTTACTGTCGTAGGAGAACTTAATTTCTAAATCTCCCTAGTTTTCACAAGTAAACACGACACGTTTTTCCTTGACCAATCTTTAAAGCCAAGGCAGAAGTGGTAAGTAACAGAGACTTCCTTTAAAAGCTGAAGAAGAAATTTAGGAACAACAACCTGCTTCTCGACAATGTTCGAAAAGAAGGAACAACAGAAGAAATGAAACACTTTTTTGTTTGAAAGAGTGTACATGATGGCTGAATCAAGCAACTTATCAGAAATGACCTGGCTAAAGAGAATAATGATTTCTTCAAAACAGGTACTTAAATGATTTCAAAAACTGACATGGAGTTGAGAAAGGTTTTCCTGAAAATATACGTCAAGAACAGAACATTCTATGGGAATGTGGTCCGATTGGTGGGAAACCAGGAGAACTGGAAGTTGGAAGCGCAGAATTCCTATACTAAAGGAGTGTGTCAAGAGGACAGTAATATTTAACTGAAGATGAACTACTAGGAGCAGTCGACGAATTACTTGCATGGTTAATAGTTACCTAAAGAGGAAGCGGTTTACTGAGGCACTTACTATTGCGCCCGAGAGCAACGACGAACTTCGCACAGAAAGAAGCAGTAAGTAGCGTACATCACACAGGGATTAGAAATTGTTTAAAGGAACAGGACACTGTACACAAAGATAAAAATATTAATTCTTGATATAAATAGTAGAGGCCGATACCAAACTGATCGAAACACTTATAGGGTTTGAAAACAATTTCCCAATCGTAATTGATGTACGCCGTCTGACAAAATACTAACAAGTTCCTCTCTGTTACGGATGATTCAATTGATCCGAGAGAGAAACCTGATTGCTAAAGTGATGAGTAGAATTGCGTCTCATTTCATTTAAGGCAAATCTTCCAGAAGACGAGGACTGCAGGTGACGTCTCAGTCACTTATCTCGGGCAGACAAATCTGGTTTTCTTACACCGCCGATGATAAGCAGTGTTCTCAAAACTTTCAATCAGTGACTGCACTAGCACTGTAGGTTCACACGACGACGTATACTGTGCAGGGAAGTGAGGTACCTTCTACCGTAGCTAAAATAGCGTACTTGTTGCGTAATTGAAAAGTATGTTGTTAATTTTCAGTCCTGCGTATGACTATGTGATCAAAAGTATCTGGATACCCCAAAAATATACGTTATTCATATTAGGTGCGTTGTGCTGCCATCTACGGCCAGATACTCCATCTCAGCACCTCATTAGACATCGTGAGAGAGCAGATGAGGCACCCCGCGGAACTCACGGACTTGGAACTGTGTCAGGTGATTGGGCGTCACGTGTGTCATACGTCTGCACGCGAGATTTACGATGCTGAAACATTGTGCCAAGAAAACACGAAACATTACCAGCATACCAGAGAGGACATCATCCATCATCACTGTCGGCAAAACAAGAGATTGTACACTATTTTTTTCTATTTATTGTTAAGCACTCCTAAGCATCCCTAGGTTCACTGTTTCTGATGGGATAGTGACGTGGAAACGTGAAGAGGCACGTACAGCACAAAAGCATACAGTCCCACATCGTCTGGTGACTGACATAGACCGCCGACAGTTGAACAAGGTCGTAATGTGTAATAGGCAGACATCTATCCAGACCATCGCACAGGAATTCCACACTGCATCAGGATCAACTGCAGGTACTATGACAGGTGGGAGGTGAGAAAACTTGGATTTCATGGTCGAGCGGCTGCTCATAAGCCACACATCACGCCGGTAAATGCCTAACGACGCCCCGTTTGTTGTAAGGAGCGTAAACATTGGACGACTGAACAGTGAATAAACGTTGTGTGGAGTGACGAATCACGGTACACAATGTGGTGATCCGATGGCTGGGTGTGGGTATGGCGAATGCCCGGTGAACGTCATCTGCCAGCGTGTGTAATGCCAACAGTAAAATTCCGAGGCGGTGGTGTTATGACGTGGTCGCGTTTTTCACGGAGGGGGCTTGCACCCCATGTTGTTTTGCTTGACACTATCACAGCACAGGCCTACGTTGATGTTTTAAGCACCTTCTTGCGTCATACTGTTGAAGATCAATTCGACGATGGCGATTGCATCTTGCAACACAATCGAGCACCTGTTCACAATGCACGGGCTGTGTCGGAGTGGTTACACGACAATAACATCCCTGTAATGGACTGGCCTGCACATAGTCCTAACCTGAATCCGATAGAACACCTTTGGGATGTTTTGGAACGCCGACTTCGTGCCAGGCCTCACCGACTGACATCGATAGCTCTCCTTAGTGCAGCACTCCGTGAAGAATGGGCTGCCATTCCCCATGAAAGCTTTCAGCACCTGATTGAACGTTTGTCTGCTAGAGTGGAAGCTGTTACCAAGACTAAGGGTGAGCCAGCACCACACTGAATTCCAGCATCGCCACTAACTTGTAAGTCGTTTGGGTCAAGTGTCCGCATACTTTTGATCACAGAGTGTATCTCGGTGGCTAGAGGTCCTATTACCAGTTCAAAGTTTATGTTAAACCAAAGCAATATTTCCTTTAAATCTGGTACCGACTTTGGGGTATGACCCACACAGCATGTCTTTTTCTACTCTTTTTGTAGCACTTATCCTTTTCATTCATTTAACCTGGAATTATCACCACGATCTAGGTAATTTAAAGTAGTCTCATTAATATGAAACCAGGGCTTATAGTACAAATCATACTTATTCATTTATTTTATTGTAATGGATATTAGTAAAAATAAATACTTTAATAAAAATAAAAAATTAATCACTTTACCTATATTCTTATTTGACCTCAGTGAAATCATATAGGAGTGTAGGCACGTATAAAATGTTGTGTTTCTGGCACTAAAAGAATTGTTTGTTGGTAAAACGTTGCCAGAGGACATAAAACATAGGATTAGTTTCGCAGTTTCTTGGTATCTTCTGTCGCAGCCGTGTGTTGACGTTGTAGTATATCAACAGCATAAATGCTGAAATGCTGAGGGTGAATATAAATAGTGGGTGATAAAATAGTGATTGTTTCCACTTGAGTTTCTTTTGGGTATTTAAGTCCCTCTAAAATCACTGTAAGTTCTGCAGTGAGTATGTTCACTAATTCAGGGAGTTTGAATTTTGCCCCTTGATTAATTTTCCCATCTACGATTACACTTAGTGCTCCGGGTTTTTGTTTGGACCTATCTGTGTTAATCTTACTTGGACATGGTCTGGCTGCTAAATTGTCAGCCAAAATTCTGCCCACCCCCCCCCCCCCCCCACTGCACCACGAATGACTGGATTAATGCTAAGCTTCACTAAGGTCATAGCGTACGGTGTGCCGAAGCAGCTTAGCTTTGAGAAAGCGGCGATGTATCTCAAAGGAAACTTTGAAGCAAGAGATATTTTAAGTCAATGAAAAAAATGAAATTTGTTATGTGCTTAGGATATGAGAATGAAACGAAACCTTATAAAATTTTCATATTGACTGCGTAATTAATGATAAGAAGGCAAGTGAGTCCCACTTGCAATTAGATCGTGCCGGATTATGGGACGTACTATTGAACCAATTACAGTTCTCACATTACCTCTTAGCATGTTCGCCATTGGTTTACACACCAGAATAAGAACAAATTCTCAAAAGAGTTATTTTTATCATACCGATGTTCATCAAATAAACGTTAGGTAAAGCAAGATAGAATATAAAATATCCTCATGGGTGAAGAAGGACATGCTCTCAAACGGAATCTTTTCTATTGTCAGTCATATTAAGTACGAAAATTATTCATATGCGGTAATAAGTTCCTTAAGTAAACTGAAGATTAATTTGCAAACCGATCACTTTTGACAGACAAAGTGACTACGTCAGAACCTATACTTCACGTTTCAGCTCTGCGTGTGGAACGCGTCCTTCTCCTTCCGAATCATCTAACCAGTTTGTCGTTTCACGACACTCTGTCCATCCCCATCTCCCAGAGAAAGGCGCTACAAACTGGCCTATCAGGAGACTTTACTGCCCATACTTAGCTATCTCTCTATCGTTAACTACTATGACCGCTGTGATTAAATGAAGGTACTAGCGGTAACGTACGCATTCAACATGTGAGAACTGCTCTACACCTTTGCTTTAACGTTTTCACTCATTTGACTTAACGTGTATTCACTTTTGGCCTTTTGGCCGCCAAGGTCATTATCCTCCACCGTTCCCAATGCCTGGAAACCTCGCATGATGGCAGCTGGCTTCACCCTGACTAACGTTACAAAGACGAATGCGTGTATCTGTGATACCGCTCTGACGAACCAGAACCTCTCGTTTCAGCTCTGAAAGTCTCCGAATACGTTCTTCACATCGACATAATAAAATCTCCAATGTCGTTAACGTAGCTTCTTTTATCCGCCGCGATGCCACGTAAAACACTGAGTTCAGTCTTCCAATTAATGACAGCTTTACTTTTTAACCTCCTACAATTAACTGCTGCTTAACAATAAACAGAAAAAAATAGTGTACAATCTCTTGTTTTGCCGATAGTGATGATGGATGATGTCCTCTCTGGTATGCTGGTAATGTTTCGTGTTTTCTTGGCACAATGTTTCAGCATCGTAACTGACCGTCGATGTTCTCTGACGAGAAGAACTGCCTGGAATCTGCTCCTCCTCGACACACTGAAACCCACCTGTTGTGGACGACTTTCATGTTATGTATCAGTACGCGAGTCGCGAACCACTCATACAGTATAACTCTATAGGCCATGTTTTCATCTGTTTCGTAAGTCTAGGGACCGATGACCGCAGCAGTTTGGTCCCTAGGAATCCCCTCACGTTTGAACATTTTTCTCTGTTACTTACTAATTTTGTCTTGGCTTTACAAAGTAAAAAGCAGCTCCTTCAGTAGCTCTTTGAATGCAGGGTCTAGTTAGACCATCAGGCTGCTTGGCGCCGAGTTTGGAGTTCGAAAGGGCAGTGTGGACTTCAGCTCCTCTTCTCCGCCCGAAGCAATGAACATTATATCGCGTGCTGATCACTTGTACAGACATGTGGCGTGTGCGTCATTCAGATGAGCATTTCAGAGCTACATAGTCCGCGATTATTGCGTTGCACTGGCGTAATTCTGTATTACATGATTTTCAGGTTCAATCCCGTGGTGTGCTTTGCAACTGCATATTCATGTACAGTAGGTTACCTCGTTATTCGTTTCCCGTCTTCGTTTGAACACGTCAGGATAAATATCTACTTCTCAATGAGTCATTCGAGCATATCATACGTATTTCACATTACATTCCCACTCATTAAAAATGTTGCAGATATATGAGATTCTTCTTCTGTGTTTGTAAATGTGTGGTATTGTACAGACACGGGGCCCGTTAGAGGACATTTGTATGTATTGCTCATGAGCCTTCGGGTCATTTTTCTGGATAACAATTGAGTGTCAAATCAAATCTCTCAATCAATTATTTTCCTCACTAAGTCATTTTTGAGTCCTACAATCCTTAGCGTTCATTTATACACAGACTTATTAAAACTTTGTGCTCTCAAGCACCGTATACAAATGTAAGATAAATAAATGAACTGCCTCTAGCAGAGTTAATGTTTCTGGTGATTTCCTTCAACACTCACATCATTTTCCGATTTTATATACAATTTTCAGCTACATCAGATGAGTGAAAGTCCCATTAAAGTTCAAGAAGCATGCTGCAGCAATAGAAACACTAGACTTTGCTTGCAAATGAATCATTTTTCTACCAGTAGGTGTTAGAACATACAGCATGCTCTTACATCTGCTTTGCATGTGTCTCTCTTACAATGATGGTGTTGAAGAGCTTAGTTGAAATTTATCTTCGTTTAATTTTTGCTCAAGGCCTTCTTGTCGCTCCGTTGCGCTATTAAAGTTTGCTCGCTATCTCAGTCAGATTACGTTGTTGTTCATTCATGGATCAAATTTCGTACAAACACCATTTTCTGACCATTAACACCGGAGAATTAACTTGCTATGTATTCACAGGTAAACTTATAAGACGGTGACAGCTTTTAAAATATGTTCTGATTATCCCTTCGTCATTCTTCTGTCCTACAGTGCGTGTCCCGGACATCAACTGCTCGAAATTACTTGTAGTCCGTCACAGGAGTTCCGAATCACATCCGATCGCGCGGACGACTGCTGCCATTCAAGAACCTCAGCAGAACGAACGAGGGCCGTCAGGTGCTAATTACCTTGTTTCTTGATTCCTGTGCCTTTAGTTGATACTGGGATCTTCCTAGTGCGGATTTACTGTTCTATACAAAAGAATGCTTTCAATACAGAGAGATCTGCTTGCTTTGCTGATGCTGTACGGGGGAGAGTTTCAAAACCGCTAAAGCAAGTATGATAAAATTTCGACACAGTGATTTTTAAGTTACTCACGTGACGATTGGTCGTGCAGGTAATGGTTCAAAAATGGCTCTGAGCACTATGGGACTTAACTTCTGAGGTCATCAGTCCCCTAGAACTTAGAACTACTTAAACCTAACTAGCCTAAGGACATCACACACATCCATGCCCGAGGCAGGATTCGAACCTGCGACCGTAGCGGTCGCGCGGTTCCAGTCTGTAGCACCTAGAACCGCTCGGCCACTCCGGCAGGCTTTAACGAATAGGTCATACGTATCTTTGTTTTAGTATTTATGGAGTGAATGAGAGTTTTACTCAAGGATAACATATTCTATTCTCAGCATTTTGTGTTCCTTGTTCCACTTTTTGATAACGACTGTTTCTGCTTCCACATTAGCACAAGCTGGAATCGAAGTTGCGCTGCTTACATTCGCTAGATTGATTTCCAACAGAAGTTTGAGCCTGCATTTTCTGTCATTCCTTATGCAAAGCAGAATTTCTTGATTTGTAACTTCGTGTTATTCATCCATTGTGAAGTCTCCGTGTGGATGTTACGTTTTGCAATGGATGATTGTTATAAATTTAGCTCCCGTTGTAACGTTAACGGCGCGTCTTGGCTACCACAATAGTCATTTGAGAATTATCGAATTCTATTGCAGTGGCATGAACAGGTTGTTCTAGAATTTGCAGAGAGTATCCATACGCTCCTGAATCATAACGCCAAACTACCACTACATCAGATTATAGCACTCTTTCGTCAGGCCACGAGTGGCCTACCGGGACTATCCGACCGCCGTGTCATCCTACGTGGAGGATGCGGATAGGAGGGGCGTGGGGTCAGCACACCGGTCTCCCGGCCGTTATGATGGTATTCTTGACCGAAGCCGCTACTATTCGGTCGAGTGGCTCCTGAATTGGCATCACGAGGATGAGTGCACCCCAAAAAATGGCAACAGCGCATGGCGGCCTGGATGGTCACCCATCCAAGTGCCGACCACGCCCGACAGTGCTCAACTCCGGTGATCTCACAGGAACTCGTGTAACCACTGCGGCAAGGCCGTTGCCACATCATACGCCATACGCCATACTTAATTTCTACTTGTGAAAGAATTGTTCATCAGAGCTTGAATAACATAACACCACTAAACCTTCAGCCTACACACAACACAATTCCTGTATATATCAGTCAATAGCTGCAAAATGCCCTATGCTTGCATCTTCCTGCCGACGACTTTCAGTTGCAGGACTGTCACCCTGTTACCGAGACGATAAAAAAGTTTGGTCCACAATACAATTGTTTGAGACCACCCGCAGGTTGCTGGAATGAGAATCCCAAGAAGTCCTGTTGCTGCTCTCCACTTTGAAGTTCAGTTTTGGCAACACCTTGCGATGTGGTGTTGTCAAAAGAAAGACAGTTTCTCCAGCAATAGACGGTACGTGGCGAGCAGCAAAACGTTTACAAGCAGCAAGGCTCTCACCTCAAGTATATCTTCGGCTATTTCTGGAGTATCTAGGACATAGATTCGCTACAGTATAGTAATCATAGAATCGGGCGTTATTACTCTGAGTGCCATGGGTCCCTGTGACCAACTCATCACGAGAGAAGAAACGCTAAAGTATTTGAAGGAATAGCATGAGGCTGTGACGTGAGGCTTAGATTTTAATGACCACGTAAGTCCTCCTTATTCTGCTATAGTCATGTAACAGGCTATTAACTGCATTGTCAGCTCATTGCTTCATGCTCTTGAGTTGGAGTCTCTTGCAACACATCTTACAAATTAACGAATGTACTTGTCATGCTTCCTTTTGTTTTTTATCACAGCCTTCTTTGTCCTAAGTGTGTATTTTCATTCGGCAGATGGTATTGTAATGCACTAAAGACTTCATCTTCTTGCGACATATTGGCTAACTTCCTGCTTTGCCTATGTCTCTGCCGGCCAGGATGGCCGAGCGGTTCTAGGCGCTACAGTCTGGAACCGAGTGACCGCTACGGTCGCAGGTTCGAATCCTGCCTCGGGCATGGATGTGTGTGATGTCCTTAGGTTAGTTAGGTTTAAGTAGTTCTACGTTCTAGGGGACTGATGACCTCAGAAGTTAAGTCCCCTAGTGCTCAGAGCCATTTTGAACCTCTGTCTCTAGGACGAGTTGATTTTGCTGTGGTATGTTAATGAGTTTCACCCCTTACTATCCAGTGCTGTAGCAACAATATCCTTTCTTCCCTATCTTGCGAGCTTTGGCCCATACAGTTACATCACAGAGTGCAGCTACCAAGTGATATGAACGATTTATCAACGGTAGAATTTTGGAGATCTGGCACTCAAGGACATTTTTATATTTTCATCTTAATAAAGTTTATAAGGGATACTGCTGGCGATAGTGACATGACGTAGTCAGTCGTAGACCTAATGCATCACAGGTTCTGTGGAACATTCAGGGCTGAACACGCCTCTGGCTGCAGGAGGCCCTATCCTGCTATTTCACTGAACAAATGCTGATGGTCGCGCGTCTTTGTGTAGGGCGAGGGCAGTGGTTGTTCAGATATCGCATGGAACGCTCGCAGGCATTCGCGTCACAGCAGATCATTATGAATAGTTTGCGGATGTCGACAAAACATGATCTGGAAGTTTTTTGTCAAATGGTTGAGCAAGAATGAGTGATCAATCGGTTTATTCGCGGAGGGTGCACATGATTATACACAAAATCAATGGACAAATCAGTGTCGTCTTCTTAGTAACAGGCCTCCATTGTCGCTCTATATTATTGTTTGAAAAATTATTAAGGGTATTGTTAACTATTATAGGATGATAGTTTAGTAGAAAAACAACAAAGTAGTGGGAAACTTCAGGGTAAAGCTGGAACTAAAAGTAACTGCTAATATGAGGAAGACTGGGTTACCCGTTTTCGGTAAGTATGGCACTGTATTTACAAACTCAATGAATGGAGTGAACGGTATGGACTTTTATCATTTCATACCAACATTTCCGCTTTAATTGAATAACTGACTACTGTAATATTCGAAAAGGAAAGAGACTCGTTTGAAAGTTAAAAATTTTTGTGTGCTTCTAATTCTGACAGCATTCTAGTTTAAACAGCTCCACCCATTATGATGAGTGGATGGCAAAGATTGTCATTCGTAGGATGAAATCTTCAGCTAATTCATCTTGCTTAACGACTACATTAATATCAACGGCATTTTACAAACTAAATTGGGATGGTGTGCCGGCTGCTGTGCATCTTGCACGCACATCCCCTCCATGAATCCCTCTACACATGGTGCTTGTTCATATATCTTCATGTGGTTGCTGCAGACGCAGATGGTAATTGATACGGGATTGAGGTCATACTAATGCGCGTTCAGGATGTCAAATATCAAACATACATACGTTTTCTACGCATCGAATTCTATGACGCAATCTGAACTTCGAACTTGCGGTAAGTAATTGTTGCTGCACTGTGTGAACAACACAAAAGCCTTTATGTAGCCACCTGTACTCCTCTCACGGACTGAGCTCTCATCGTATACGAATACACCCGTAAGCTCTCTGCTACAAATCAAACTTACTGACAGAAAACACTACAGTTCAACTGTTGAAAATTATATACGTATTTTTGGTACATAAGAAAGTGTGAAAGTAACAACTGGGCTCTGGAAATACTAGTAGTTATGTGACCTGTGATGTAAGAAACAGCTGCAGAAAATTAAGTAGACAGATTTAGCTCGAATTGAAGAAGTAAATAGTCGGGATGAGAGCGTAATGAAGTCTATTACATAATACATCAACAAAAGAAATGTGAACTATACTGTACAAACAGACCAAAGCTAATAAAGAAAAATTATGACAGAGGACAAAAAATGCATTGTTCGACGCTTTTAGGAGTGGCAGCCATAAAGGTTTAATTATCACCTCAAAAAGTAAAGTTATGTGGTTAATTTTTTGTTTGTTTATAGTTAACGTACGCTGGCCTGGTACTCGTTGCAAGTCACATGCCACGATTTATGATCTAGAAGAGCCAAAATGATAATTATTTAAATAAAGATGAATTGTTAATGCACCACGTTTTAAATAAGACTAAAAGGTATAAAATCATTTCCAAGAGTTATATAGATTTTTAATACCATACAGAAAGTCCTGAAAATTTGCGGCATGTGCAAGAGGTAATACAAAGGAGGTTAATTATTCATACATCAATTACGTATTACATATGCTCCATGTTTTACATTTTAAAACTAACGAATATTTTCATAACTATCAGCACTTGATAATCACAAATGTTCAGAATAATCTGTATTAGACAAGGAATCTGTATGAGCCCGAGAGAAATTATTTTATCTTTTTTAGTCCCATTTAAAATCATGGTGTATCAAAAATTTATTTTTAGTTAAATAATCATTTTATGATTTTTAGTTTTTTGTTTGAAATTCTTCACACGAATTCAAAAATTTTGATGAGATTAGAACAGATAAAAGTGGTAAATTTCAAATTTATTTCAGTGACTTGACTCAACCAGTATATTGCTTACTCTCACATATACTCGCGAAAAGACCATGGAAGAAACATTAGAGACATTCATTCTCACTTGGAGGCTTACCAGAAGTCTTTTATCTTATGAACCATTTGCAAATGGAACAGGAATAGGGGAAAACAGCAGTCATAGACAATATAAATGGTTGAAATGGCTCTGAGCACTATGGGACTCAACATCTTAGGTCATAAGTCCCCAAGAACTTAGAACTACTTAAACCTAACTAACCTACGGACATCACACACACCCATGTCAGAGGCAGGATTCGAACCTGCGACCGTAGCAGTCCCGCGGTTCCGGACTGCAGCGCCAGAACCGCAAGGCCACCGTGGCCGGCATAGACAATATACTCTCTGCTGTACACCACACAAGAAGGTGAGTTAATATTGCATTGTCACCCAGTTCGGATCTATGTTTAAAATTTAAGGTCTCTATGTCATGCGGAAGTTAGTTTAAAACCAACTGCAAACTTTGTACCGAGCTGAGAGACTAGAATGTGGTACCCATCTCTTCTTCCTCACTCTCTCGGCTCAGCCGTACCCTTATTCCCTCTGATACTACCCACAAATGTCAGTCTCGCAGGGCAGTAGAGATGCAAGACGTTACCGAAGGTTTTCAGCCCCGCTTACACCACTATCATATGGACCAACAAGAAAGCGAGTTAACATTACACTGTCACCCAATTCCGAGCTATGTTTAAAATTTGAAGCCTCTAGCACGTCAGGACATTAATTTCAAATCAAATGCAAAATTTTGGCTCTTCAGACAGGTACACATTCAATAATGAAACGTAATAAGAATGTGGTAAAATGTTGCAGTTCGTTACTGAAGTAGATTGTCGTGTGGCATTCCGAGTTTCTGTATCTAGAGGGAAACGACTACGTAACAATCCACGGCTATTTAACAACGTAGAAGTGTACTGCAACAATATACCATCATATGACACAGTGTTTAAGTGTCACAGATGCTGAAAACGTGGCCAACAAATCTGAATGACGAAGAACGCAATGGCAGGTCATCTCTATGTAAATATTTGGAAATTACATGAAACGTAGAGTCGAGCAAGGTGATAACGGAAAAGTGAAAATCGATCACCCATAAGTTTGCATCGTCTTTGACGACAGTTCGGAGACGACAACGAACACCATCTGATGGATTCTACGACTGCTCACTCTCATTCAAAAATCCTGTCGATCCGAGATGGTAGTGGAAACGCTCCGATCCAGATGACTTGCGTAGCCACCTAATCACCATGTACACGTTCTGAATGTATCACTATGACTCCGAGAAAGAGGATCATATCGGGCAGTGGGAACATGTTCATTCACCACCGCCGATAACGAGAAGGACATATTGCTTTTAGAGACTGCCATGACGTGGTTTTGATGGATTAAGCTTGTGAGAGGGAAGCAGTCCAAGGATTATACTGTCGAACTCTCCTCGTGAGATTAAGTGAGTCTGTCAAGCTGAAGTATCGCCTGAATGGGGTGCTTTTGATATATGGCATCACCCCATCCCAGTCTGCACAAGACACAGAAGCGACTTCTTTGGGCTATTGTAATTTGCCCCCCTGCCCCCTATCCTCTTATCATGATACATCTTACCTCGAATACCTACGAGACAGACGTTTGCGGAATGATGACGAGGTGATTTTCGAGGTGGAACTTTTCTTGAACAGCCAAAACACAGGCTTCCACAGCCAACGTCTACACCAAGTCGACAATAGTAGGGAAACATGTGTTGTGCCAGGAAATGCTTACCTATGTAAGGACAGGATATCAGTTGTCATGGTCACATCTTGATTATTTCTGGGGTGAGAAAGCTTTGACTAACCCTCATAAATGACAACATTAGCTTGGTAATAGATTAAAGAACCCGGCAGTGCTTCGACTGCTAAGTGTTTATAGGGACTGGCTATACAATGAGGTGAAAGCGATATGTACATATACAGATGGGGATGTTATCGCATACACAAGGTACAAAAGGGCAATGTACTGGCGGAGCTGTCGTTTCTACTCAGGTGATCCATGTGAAACGATTTACAACGTGAGTATGGCCGCACGGTAGTAATTAATAGACTCTGAATGCGGAATGGCAATTGGAGCTAGACGCATGGGGCATTTCGTTTCTAAGATCCTTAGGAAATTCACTATTTCAAGATCCACAGTGTCATGAGTATGCCGAGAATATCAAATTTCAGACATTACCTCTCACCCCGGACAACGCAACGGTCGATGGCCTTCACTTAACGACCGAGAGCAGCAGTGTTCGCGCAGAGTCGTCAGCGCTAATACACAAGAAAAACTTCGTGACATAACAGCAGAAATCAGTGTGGGACGTATGATGAACGCCATCCGTTAGGAAAGTGCAGCGAAATTTGGTGTTAATGGGCTATGGCAGCAGACGACCGAGGCGCGTGCCTTTGTTAACAGTATGACATCGCCTGCGGCGTCTCTCCTGGATTGGACCCTAGACAAGTGGAAAATCATGGCCTGGTCAGGTGTGTCCAGACTGCAGTTGGTGAGAGCTGATGGCAGGGTTCGAGTGTGGCGCAGACCCCACGAAGCCTTGGATCCAAGCTGTCAACGAGGCACTGTGCAAAATGATGTCACCCTCCATACTAGTGTAGGCTGTGTTTACATGGAGTGAAATGGGTCCTCTAGTCCAGCTGAACCGATCGTTGACTGGAAATGGTCATGGTCGGCTACTTGGAGACCAACTGCAGCCAGTCACGGATTTCATGTTCCCAAACTGCGGTGGAATTTTTATGGATGCGAATGCGACATGTCGTTAACCCACAGTTGTTCGCGATTGATCTGAAGAACATTCTGGAAAATTAGAGCGCATGATTTGACCACCCAGATCGCCCGACATGATCCCCATCGAACATTTATTGCTCATGTTAGAGATGTCAGTTCGTGTACAAAATTCTGCACAGGCAACACTTCCGGAATTATGGACGGCTAGAAAATCAACCTGGCTCATTATTTCTGCAAGAGACTTCCAACTACCTGTGAGTCCATGCCACTTCGAGTTGCTGTATTATTCCGGACGAAAGTAGATCCGACACGATATTAGCACGTACTCCTCGACTGTTGTCACCTTTCTACGTGCATCTCTTCCTCCTTCCTCTCTCTGTTCATTTGTTCATTCCCCCCCCCCCTCCTATCTATGTCAAGTTTCTCCTCCTATCCTCTTCCCCCTCTATGTGGCCTTCAGCCTACTGCAAACGAAACCTTCGTTGGAAACTGAAGTCGCGGATCTAGGCGCTACAGTCTGGAACCGCGCGACCGCTACGGTCGCAGGTTAGAATCCTGTCTCGGGCATGGATGTGTTTGATGTCCTTATGTTAGTTAGGTTTAAGTAGTTCTACGTTCTAGAGGACTGATGACCTCAGAAGTTAAGTGCCATAGTGCTCAGAGCCATTTGAACCATTGAGCGGACGATTCAGTTTCCAAGGTAGCAGGCCTATTCTAATCATCAGCCAATAAGGCATAGACACATTTTGTCCGTTTTCTGTAAAGCCGACGGAGAGAAAGAAAGCAAAACAGCAAGTTGTGTTACATACAATTGTTTGTAATAATATATAAGAACTCAGAATATATACGTGAGAACAATTTGTCCAAGTAGTTTACACGCTACCGTACCTGAAAACGACTGCAAGAAAGAAAATGAAACTGCACTACCTTACAGCACAGAGCAGCATTTTGTTTCTCAAAGTCGGTTTTAAAACAAAACCTGGACAGTGTCGTTTAAAAAGGCATATAGCTTACATAAGTGACAACGTTTATTAGAGTATCGTGCAAAAATTTGAAGCAAATCGGTCCAGATCTTTTCGAGACTTTTGGCAACAGCGTTTTCCCTTTATGTATCACATATTTATTTATACAGGGTGTCCATATAGCCCCTCTACAACTTCAAAATTTTATTACAACGGCAGTTGTTGAAATATTTTAACAAAATTTCTTTTATTGTAATCAGTGTTTAAAAGTTTTTTAACAGACCTCTATATGGGCGCCTTTAGTTGCACGAAGCACGTCAAGACGGTACCCGATTTCTTCCCATGTTCGGTGTAGCACGGCGTCATCAGTGGTGGCAATGGCATTACGAATCCTTTGCTTCAAGTCAGCAATGTCCCATATCTGTGTTTGATACACGATACCTTTTACATACCCACATAAAAAACGTCCAACGGAGTGATATCTGGCAAACGAGGTGGCGTAGGAATTGGCCCTCCCTCCCAATCCATCTGCTTGGAAATATTTCATTGAAGAAGTGACGAACATGCAGTTCCCTATGTGGTGGTGCACCATCTTGCTGGAAAATGATAGTTGGTAGTAAGTCAGTCATTTGTGGTGCTACATATTCGGTCAGAAGGTGGAGGTAAACATCTGCTGTAATTGTTGACTCACTGAAGAAGAATGGACCAATTATTCGGTTGCACATGATTCCACACCACACATTCACTTTTGGACTATCCCGGTGAAGCTTCCTAGTCACATGGGGTGTTCAGATATACAGATTCTCACATTGTGTCTGATTAATGTCCCAGAAACATGAAAAGTTGCCTCGTCACTGAAACAAACTCGCTTGAGAAGTTCTTGTGGAGGACCTTATGCACAGTTGAACGTAGTAGTTGCAATTGTATGGCAGCAGTGCGGATGGAATCCGTAGGTGAACGAGTGAAGAAATTTAAAACGCGATCGATGATTTTCTCAGATGTTCTTGGTCGTCCGTTCCTCCCTTTATCCAACACTGGCCCTGTCTCCATCAACTTTTTGTGCCATGCACGGATTGAAGGGCGCAATGGTGGATCTCTTCCATATTTCGTTCTGAAGTTTCGTTGAGTCTGGACATCCGATTTTGTCTCAGTAAAAAAGTACATACATTGTGCCATCTCTTGGGGAGTTGTCATTTTATGGAGATTCAGTTCCTTCCATCAACAGAGTATCTGAAACATAAAATTTTAGTACATATAAAAATTTTAACAATGATTACAATAAAAGAAATTTCAACAACTGCCGTTGTAATAAAATTTTGAAGTTGTAAACGGTCATTAGGGACACCCTGTATATTATACATATTAAAATATTTAGTCAACATCAGTCCAAATGTTCGTTCGATTATAGTCCAAAAATCTGAAATGAATGCGTGAAGAAATTTTTGAAATTTTTGGTATCCACATTTCCCGTTTTGTAATTACATACATATTTATATATGGATTACGTTAAAAAATATATATAGCCTCTGTCTTCTGAATGTTCATTAAAATGTCGTGTAAAAGTTGTGACTTAATTGATAAAGAAGCTTTCGCGATTATTGGTAACAAATTTAAACAACGACTTGGCTTTCTGTACTAGAGTAAAATAGATACGCAGAGATGACAACACAGGACAAAAGGAAATGCCAAAACTATCTAACATCATGTTACTGAAAAAAAAATGCGACTGTAACATTGGTTCAGATTTGCAGAGGGAACCAGTTATCCAGTTGGAGCATAACGTTTACATAACAGCATTTATTGTTTGTCGTGTTCACTAGGTTCCTTGGTTGCTACTGACATGCTAGCAATAGATCGAAATTGATGTTTTCCCCTGTGCAGCAATAACTGAAAAATCAGGTATAAATAAATATGCATTATTCAATTCGATTTTCAGTCATAACTTTCGAATTCTGGAATTATGTATTTTATTTATTTATTTATTTATTGTTCCGTGGGAACAAATTAAGGAGAAGTCTCCATGGTCATGGAACGAGTCAATACATTAAATTATAACACGATAGTAGAAACAGATAAAATGAAATAAGAAACGTATTCAGGAGTCAATTCGTAAGTTTAAATAAAGAAAATCAACAGTGTAACACTGGACTTTGCTTAATTTTTCAGCTCTTCCAGGAGCTCCTCGACAGAATGGAAGGAGTGAGCCAACAGTAAACTCTTCAGTTTAGACTTTAAAGCATTTGGGCTACTACTAAGATTTTTGAGTTCTTCTGGTAGCTTAATGAAAATGGATGCAGCAGAACAGTGCACTCCTTTCTGCACAAGAGGCAAGGAAGTGCATTCCACATGCAGATTTGATTTCTGCCTAGTATTAACTGAGTGAGAGCTGCTAACTCTTGGGAATAAGCTAATATTGCTAACAACAAACGACACTAAAGAAAATACACTCCTGGAAATTGAAATAAGAACACCGTGAATTCATTGTCCCAGGAAGGGGAAACTTTATTGACACATTCCTGGGGTCAGATACATCACATGATCACACTGACAGAACCACAGGCACATAGACACAGGCAACAGAGCATGCACAATGTCGGCACTAGTACAGTGTATATCCACCTTTCGCAGCAATGCAGGCTGCTATTCTCCCATGGAGACGATCGTAGAGATGCTGGATGTAGTCCTGTGGAACGGCTTGCCATGCCATTTCCACCTGGCGCCTCAGTTGGACCAGCGTTCGTGCTGGACGTGCAGACCGCGTGAGACGACGCTTCATCCAGTCCCAAACATGCTCAATGGGGGACAGATCCGGAGATCTTGCTGGCCAGGGTAGTTGACTTACACCTTCTAGAGCACGTTGGGTGGCACGGGATACATGCGGACGTGCATTGTCCTGTTGGAACAGCAAGTTCCCTTGCCGGTCTAGGAATGGTAGAACGATGGGTTCGATGACGGTTTGGATGTACCGTGCACTATTCAGTGTCCCCTCGACGATCACCAGTGGTGTACGGCCACTGTAGGAGATCGCTCCCCACACCATGATGCCGGGTGTTGGCCCTGTGTGCCTCGGTCGTATGCAGTCCTGATTGTGGCGCTCACCTGCACGGCGCCAAACACGCATACGACCATCATTGGCACCAAGGCAGAAGCGACTCTCATCGCTGAAGACGACACGTCTCCATTCGTCCCTCCATTCACGCCTGTCGCGACACCACTGGAGGCGGGCTGCACGATGTTGGGGCGTGAGCGGAAGACGGCCTAACGGTGTGCGGGACCGTAGCCCAGCTTCATGGAGACGGTTGCGAATGGTCCTCGCCGATACCCCAGGAGCAACAGTGTCCCTAATTTGCTGGGAAGTGGCGGTGCGGTCCCCTACGGCACTGCGTAGGATCCTACGGTCTTGGCGTGCATCCGTGCGTCGCAGCGGTCCGGTCCCAGGTCGACGGGCACGTGCACCTTCCGCCGACCACTGGCGACAACATCGATGTACTGTGGAGACCTCACGCCCCACGTGTTGAGCAATTCGGCGGTACGTCCACCCGGCCTCCCGCATGCCCACTATACGCCCTCGCTCAAAGTCCGTCAACAGCACATACGGTTCACGTCCACGCTGTCGCTGCATGCTACCAGTGTTAAAGACTGCGATGGAGCTCCGTATGCCACGGCAAACTGGCTGACACTGACGGCGGCGGTGCACAAATGCTGCGCAGCTAGCGCCATTCGACGGCCAACACCGCGGTTCCTGGTGTGTCCGCTGTGCCGTGCGTGTGATCATTGCTTGTACAGCCCTCTCGCAGTGTCCGGAGCAAGTATGGTGGGTCTGACACACCGGTGTCAATGTGTTCTTTTTTCCATTTCCAGGAGTGTATATACTGTGAGGGCAATATCAGAATCCCCAGACTATTGAATAGGGGTCGACAAGTGGTTCTCGAACTTACACCACATATAGCTCGAACAGTCCGTTTTTGAGCCAAAAATACCCTTTTTGAATCAGAAGAATTACCCCAAAAAATAATACCGTATGACATAAGCATATGAAAATATGCGAAGCAGACTACTTTTCGTGTTGAAATGTCACTTATTTCAGATGCTGTTCTTATGGTAAATAAAACAGCATTTAGTTTCTGAACAAGATCCTGAACATGGGCTTTCCACAACAGCTTACTATCTATCCGAACGCCTAGGAACTTGAACTGTTCCGTATCGCTTATAATATGCCCCAGCCGGCCGCGGTGGTCTCGCGGTTCTAGGCGCTTAGTCCGGAACCGCGCGACTGCTACGGTCACAGGTTTGAATCCTGCCTCGGGCATGGATGTGTGTGACGTCCTTAGGTTAGTTAGGTTTAAGTAGTTCTAAGTTCTATGGGACTGATGACCACAAATGTTAAGTCCCATAGTGCTCAGAGCCATTTGAACCATTTTTTGAATATGCCCCACCGTCATCAGTTTTCAGACGTCTTTCATTTTTCTCATTTCTCTTATATGCACACATGTGGAACTCCGTAACTTGCCGCGGCTGCGGAACCGGGTTTTGTGAAAGCCGGGCTGACGATTTAGCGCCCGTGGAACAACCGCCGATTGATTACAGCGACGCCGCAGCAGGAGCGTCGGCTGCGGCGACCTTGGCCGAGGCGGGAGCGGTCGGAGTGGAGGGAACCTGTTCCAATTAATGGAGCTACAATGCCGACTGCCTTCCCCCGAGGAATTCTTCAGCGTTCACGGGACGGACGCATGGGTAATTGTTCTCTATTCAGTGCCAATACTTAACTCTGTTCTCACTAACTTCTACACATGTTTTGTACTGACATTTCAGGAACTGTAAATCACCACCTGACAGCTCTTTACAGATTATTTTTTGTATGTGGCACAAGTGGATTTTCTCTTCTACTTTGTTGACCCACAAAGAATGCTCGACATTTCTTCAAGGATGGATGCGGCCGTATTAGAAGAAACTGACTTTGTGACAATCGTGTATGACATTCATTATTATTAATGGTTACGTTAATATTAGAACCTCATTCCAGTACATACATAAATAACCAATAACCGAAAGACAAAACTGAGTATCAGTGGGTGAACTACAAAAACTCACATACTGTCGTTTCAAAATGTTACAGCCAAACGAGTACAATGCATTTTTACTCACAGATTTTGCGATTTAACGTAGCAACGTTCATGAGGAATGTTCTAACATCTAGCGAAGAAATATTTGCATTATCAACACCAGAAATGCCTATCGCATTGCTTGTTAAATCTAATAGTGAACCCTACAATTACATTTCAGGAAACTATAATATCAAAAATTTCAATAACACTAGCTAAATGTTGAATCCGTAGTGAAGCTGTTATTCTGAGTCTCTTTCGCTATGGTGCCGGACACAGAGTAAGAAAACGTATTATCATCATACGTCGAGCAAGTGCCAAAGAAATTGCAATAGGCATGTGTATTGAAATACTGATATACGTAAACAGGTAGAATACGGCGCTGTGGTCGGTAACCCCTGTTTAAGACTAGTGTTGGACGCAGTTGGTAGATCGGTTATTGCTACTACGGTGGCAGATTATCAAGATTCAAGTGAGTTAGAAAGTAGTATTATGGTCGGCGCACGAGCGATGGGACGCTGTATTTCCGAGGTAGCGATGAAGTGGGGATTTTCCTATATGAAAATTTCAAGAGTGTAAAGAAAGCAGGTGTTGACAGATGTGAAAATTACCGAACTATCAGTTTAATAAGTCACAGCTGCAAAATACTGACGCGAATTCTTTATAGACGAATGGAAAAACTGGTAGAAGCCGACCTCGGGGAAGATCAGTTTGGATTCCGTAGAAATGTTGGAACACGTGAGGCAATACTGACCTTACGACTTATCTTAGAAGAAAGATTAAGAAAAGGCAAACCTACATTCCTAGCATTTGTAGACTTAGAGAAAGCTTTTGACAATGTTAACTGGAATACTCTCTTTCAAATTCTGAAGGTGGCAGGGGTAAAATACAAGGAGCGAAAGGCTATTTACAGTTTGTACAGAAATCAGATGGCAGTTATAACAGTCGAGGGGCATGAAAGGGAAGCAGTGGTTGGGAAAGGAGTAAGACAGGGTTGTAGCCTCTCCCCGATGTTATTCAATCTGTATATTGAGCAAGCAGTAAAGGAAACAAAAGAAAAATTCGGAGTAGGTATTAAAATTCATGGAGAAGAAGTAAAAACTTTGAGGTTCGCCGATGATATTGTAATTCTGTCATAGACAGCAAAGGACTTGGAAGAGCAGTTGAATGGACTGGACAGTGTCTTGAAAGGAGGATATAAGATGAACATCAACAAAAGCAAAACGAGGATAATGGAATGTAGTCAAATTAAGTCGGGTGATGCTGAGGGAATTAGATTAGGAAATGAGACACTTAAAGTAGTAAAGGAGTTTTGCTATTTAGGGAGTAAAATAACCGATGATGGTCGAAGTAGAGAGGATATAAAATGTAGACTAGCAATGGCAAGGAAAGCGTTTCTCAAGAAGAGGAATTTGTTAACATCGAGTATAGATTTAAGTGTCAGGAAGTCGTTTCTGAAAGTATTTGTATGGAGTGTAGCCATGTATGGAAGTGAAACATGGACGATAACTAGTTTGGACAAGAAGAGAATAGAAGCTTTCGAAATGTGGTGCTACAGAAGAATGCTGAAGATAAGGTGGGTAGATCACGTAACTAATGAGGAGGTATTGAATAGGATTGGGGAGAAGAGAAGTTTGTGGCACAACTTGACTATAAGAAGGGATCGGTTGGTAGGACATGTTTTGAGGCATCAAGGGATCACAAATTTAGCATTGGAGGGCAGTGTGGAGGGTAAAAATCGTAGAGGGAGACCAAGAGATGAATACACTAAGCAGATTCAGAAGGATGTAGGTTGCAGTAGATACTGGGAGATGAAGAAGCTTGCACAGGATAGAGTAGCATGGAGAGCTGCATCAAACCAGTCTCAGGACTGAAGACCACGACGACGACGACCATGAATGTCAGAAATCGGGTAAAACTCCGACGTCGCTGCGTCCGAAAAAGGATCCTGCAAGAACGGAACCAGCGACGACTGAAGGTACTCATTCAACGTGATGGAAATGCAACTCTTCCGCAAATTGCTACAGATTTAAATGCTGAGCCATCAAGAAGTGTCAGCGTGCGAACTGGTGAAACAGACATAATCAATAAGGGCTTTCGGAGCCAAAAGCCTACTCGTGTACCTTTGACGATTGCTAGACATAAAGCTTTACTCCACGCCTGGGCCCGTCAATACCGACATTGGATTGTTGATGACTGGAAACATGTTGCGTGGTCGGACAAGTATCGTTTCAAATTGTATCGAGTGGATGGACGTGCACGGATGTGGAGCCAACATCACGAATCCATGGACCCTGCATGTCAGCAGAGGACTGTTCAAGCTGGCGGAGGCTTTGTATTGCTAAGGGGTGTGTGTACAGTTTGAGTGATATGGGACCCCCGATACGTGTAGATACGACTCTGACAGGTGACACGTACGTAAGCGTCCTGTCTGATCACCTGAATCCATTCATGTCCATTGTGCGTTCCGAAGGATGTGGACAATTCCAGCAGCGCAAAGCGACACCTCGCATGTCCAGAATTGCTAGAAAGTGGCTCCAGGAGCACCCTTCTGAGTTTAAACACTTCCGCTGGCCACCAAACTCTCGACATGAACATTATTTAGCATATCTGGGAACCCTTGCAACGTGCTGTTCAGAAGAGATCTCCACCTCCTCGTATTCTTACGGTTTTATTTACAGCCCTGCAGGATTCATGGTGTCAGTTCCTTCCATCACTACTTCAGAGATTGGTCGAGTCCATGCCACGTCGTGTTGCGGCAATTCTGCGTGCTCGCGGAGGCCGTGCATGATATTAGGCAAGTGTACCAGTCTGCTTGGCTCTTCAGTGTAGCATTTGTAGACTTAGAGAAAGCTTTTGACAGTGCTCACTCGACTACTCTCTCTAAAATTCTAAAGCTGTCTGGGGTAAAATACAGAATGCGAAAGGCTATTTACAATTTGTACACATACCACATGGCAGTTATAGGAGTCGATGGGCATGAAAGGGAAACAGTGGTACAGAATGGAGTGAGACAGGTTTGTAGCCCATCCCCGAGGTGATTCAATATGTACATTGCACAAGCAGTAAAGGAAAACAAAGAACAATTTGGAGTAGAGTTAAAGTTCAGAAAGAAGAAACAAAAACTTTGAGGTATGCTGATGACATTGTAATTCAGTTAGAGACAACGAAAGACTTGGAAGAGCAGTCGAACGGAATGGACAGTGTCTTGAGAAGAGCATATGAGCTGTACATCAACAAAAGCAAAGCGAGGACAATGGAACTCAGTCGAATGAAGTAATTCTGAGGGAATTAGATTAGGAAATGAGACACTTAAAGTAGTAGATGAGTTTGGCTATTTGGGCACCAAAATAACTGATGATGGCCGAAGTAGATAGGATATACACTCCTGGAAATTGAAATACGAACACCGTGAATTCATTGTTCCAGGAAGGGGAAACTTTATTGACACATTCCTGGGGTCAGATACATCACATGATCACACTGACAGAACCACAGGCACATAGACACAGGCAACAGAACATGCACAATGTCGGCACTAGTACAGTGTATATCCACCTTTCGCAGCAATGCAGGCTGCTATTCTCCCATGGAGACGATCGTAGAGATGCTGGATGTAGTCCTGTGGAACGGCTTGCCATGCCATTTCCACCTGGCGCCTCAGTTGGACCAGCGTTCGTGCTGGACGTGCAGACCACGTGAGACGACGCTTCATCCAGTCCCAAACATGCTCAATGGGGGACAGATCCGGAGGTCTTGCTGGCCAGGGTAGTTGACTTACACCTTCTAGAGCACGTTGGGTGGCACGGGATACATGCGGACGTGCATTGTCCTGTTGGAACAGCAAGTTCCCTTACCGGTCTAGGAATGGTAGAACGATGGGTTCGATGACGGTTTGGATGTACCGTGCACTATTCAGTGTCCCCTCGACGATCACCAGTGGTGTACGGCCAGTGTAAGAGATCGCTCCCCACACCATGATGCCGGGTGTTGGCCCTGTGTGCCTCGGTCGTATGCAGTCCTGATTGTGGCGCTCACCTGCACGGCGCCAAACACGCATACGACCATCATTGGCACCAAGGCAGAAGCGACTCTCATCGCTGAAGACGACACGTCTCCATTCGTCCCTCCATTCACGCCTGTCGCGACACCACTGGAGGCGGGCTGCACGATGTTGGGGCGTGAGCGGAAGACGGCCTAACGGTGTGCGGGACCGTAGCCCAGCTTCATGGAGACGGTTGCGAATGGTCCTCGCCGATACCCCAGGAGCAACAGTGTCCCTAATTTGCTGGGAAGTGGCGGCGCGGTCCCCTACGGCACTGCGTAGGATCCTACGGTCTTGGCGTGCATCCGTGCGTCGCTGCGGTCCGGTCCCAGGTCGACGGGCACGTGCACCTTCCGCCGACCACTGGCGACAACATCGATGTACTATGGAGACCTCACGCCCCACGTGTTGAGCAATTCGGCGGTACGTCCACCCGGCCTCCCGCATGCCCACTATACGCCCTCGCTCAGAGTCCGTCAACTGCACATACGGTTCACGTCCACGCTGTCGCGGCATGCTACCAGTGTTAAAGAGTGCGATGGAGCTCCGTATGCTACGGCAAACTGGCTGACACTGACGGCGGCGGTGCACAAATGCTGCGCAGCTAGCGCCATTCGACGGCCAACACCGCGGTTCCTGGTGTGTCCGCTGTGCCGTGCGTGTGATCATTGCTTGTACAGCCCTCTCGCAGTGTCCGGAGCATGTATGGTGGGTCTGACACACCGGTGTCAATGTGTTCTTTTTTCCATTTCCAGGAGTGTAAAACGTAGACGGGCAATGGAAAGGAAAGCATTTGTGAAGAAGAGAAGTTTGTTAACATCGCACACATATTTAAATGGTAGGACGTCTTTTATAGAAGTAATTGTCTGGAGTGAATGGAAAAGACACGTGGACGATAAACAGCTCAGTTAAAAAAAGAACAGAAGCTTTCGAAATGTAATGCTACAGAGAAATGTTGAAGACTGCTCGGTAACTAATAAGGAGATACTGAATAGAATTGGGGAGACTAGAAATTTGTGCCCCAACCTCACCAAACTAAGGGATCGCTTGATAGAACACATTCTGAGACGTCAAGGGATTACCAGTTTAATATTGGGGGGAAGTGTGGGGTGTAAATGTAGTAGAGGGATACCAAAGATGAGTAGAGTAAGCAGATTCAAAAGAATGTAGGTTACAGTAGGTCATGTCTCTACATGAAAGAAAATTGATGAATAGGGGAAGAAAAGATCGCCCTGTTTAACAGCTGCAGCCAAACGCAATGAAAATATCTTAGAACCCATAGCTGGTTTGAGTTCGCAGTCTTGTATTATAAGACTGTGTCGGAATTTGTGGTTCTTGAACCAGTTCACTTCGTAGTTCTTCGGTTTGTTTGCTTCCTACGATGCTCATCGTGATTCGTTCGGAACTTAAAAGTGCTTCGCGCTATTCGTCTCTTTCGTTTTTTCTCTGCTCTTTCCGTTTCCGCCGTTTTGGTTCAGAACTGGCAAAAGCTGCACATCTTTTACGTTTGGGCCTTGTCTAAAATATACACTCCTGGAAATGGAAAAAAGAACACATTGACACCGGTGTGTCAGACCCACCATACTTGCTCCGGACACTGCGAGAGGGCTGTACAAGCAATGATCACACGCACGGCACAGCGGACACACCAGGAACCGCGGTGTTGGCCGTCGAATGGCGCTAGCTGCGCAGCATTTGTGCACCGCCGCAGTCAGTGACAGCCAGTTTGCCGTGGCATACGGAGCTCCATCGCAGTCTTTAACACTGGTAGCATGCCGCGACAGCGTGGACGTGAACCGTATGTGCAGTTGACGGACTTTGAGCGAGGGCGTATAGTGGGCATGCGGGAGGCCGGGTGGACGTACCGCCGAATTGCTCAACACGTGGGGCGTGAGGTCTCCACAGTACATCGATGTTGTCGCCAGTGGTCGGCGGAAGGTGCACGTGCCCGTCGACCTGGGACCGGACCGCAGCGACGCACGGATGCACGCCAAGACCGTAGGATCCTACGCAGTGCCGTAGGGGACCGCACCGCCACTTCCCAGCAAATTAGGGACACTGTTGCTCCTGGGGTATCGGCGAGGACCATTCGCAACCGTCTCCATGAAGCTGGGCTACGGTCCCGCACACCGTTAGGCCGTCTTCCGCTCACGCCCCAACATCGTGCAGCCCGCCTCCAGTGGTGTCGCGACAGGCGTGAATGGAGGGACGAATGGAGACGTGTCGTCTTCAGCGATGAGAGTCGCTTCTGCCTTGGTGCCAATGATGGTCGTATGCGTGTTTGGCGCCGTGCAGGTGAGCGCCACAATCAGGACTGCATACGACCGAGGCACACAGGGCCAACACCCGGCATCATGGTGTGGGGAGCGATCTCCTACACTGGCCGTACACCACTGGTGATTGTCGAGGGGACACTGAATAGTGCACGGTACATCCAAACAGTCATCGAACCCATCGTTCTACCATTCCTAGACCAGCAAGGGAACTTGCTGTTCCAACAGGACAATGCACGTCCGCATGTATCCCGTGCCACCCAACGTGCTCTAGAAGGTGTAAGTCAACTACCCTGGCCAGCAAGATCTCCGGATCTGTCCCCCATTGAGCATGTTTGAGACTGGATGAAGCGTCGTCTCACGCGGTCTGCACGTCCAGCACGAACGCTGGTCCAACTGAGGCGCCAGGTGGAAATGGCATGGCAAGCCGTTCCACAGGACTACATCCAGCATCTCTACGATCGTCTCCATGGGAGAATAGCAGCCTGCATTGCTGCGAAAGGTGGATATATACTGTACTAGTGCCGATATTGTGCATGCTCTGTTGCCTGTGTCTATGTGCCTGTGGTTCTGTCAGTGTGATCATGTGATGTATCTGACCCCAGGAATGTGTCAATAAAGTTTCCCCTTCCTGGGACAATGAATTCACGGTGTTCTTATTTCAATTTCCAGGAGTGTAATTCAAATCAACTTCTTGTTAACAAATACACCAAGTACACTTCACATACTTTTGTCACTTCATTTTCGATTTATATTAAATCACGGTATCACTTTCATTCTTCACTGTTTGTTTTTATTCACTCAGTGCGCTACTTTTTCGTTCCTTCTTGCGTCACTGCTAAGAAACTGACGTTTGAACCACTACTGGTCTTGCTTTATTTGACCCTATCAAGGGACAGCCCCACTAGCAGCGAATTCCAGAACATACCAAAAAGCCTTCGAACGTCCAGTTAAGCGGCAAAGTGAATGTCGATCACCTCGAATGAGGGTGTTCGCACGTTCCAACATTGAAGGAATCACAGCTGTGCGCGGTCGGCCGGCACGCTGGCGATCGGACAAGTTTGCGTGACATTTTAGCGCTGATAACAGACAACTCACCCAACGTCTCAGTGGGTTTCTTATCGCTGCCAGATCTCCGTGACATTCTGCAAGCGCCTATGAAAATCGGTGCATTCATATAGAGCATACATGTGAATGATAACAGCTAGTACAAAATACTGGGCTAATACCCTGGCGTCCAGAATTAAAGCAACAAACAGCTATTTCCCTGTCCTGTGTCTAATTCGCGGTATAATCACACAAAGTCTACAGATGTCCGATCAACGGACAACCACACCAACAGTGACGTCAGGGCATCTATGAAACGGGTGGTATGTGCCGGGTAGTCCCGCATCCACAATCGTTGTGTATGCAGCCACAGACGGGGCGTTATGGCACAAAGAAGACGCCTACCAGGCTCTCTGCAGTAGAGGGCCATAAGAAGACCGAAGGCAGGGCAGTCGCAGACTGATGTAGGCGAATGGCTTAATGTGAATAGTTCTGTTGTTTCTCGGATGTGGCGACAATTTATAGAGACCGAAACAGTTTCCCGAAGACTAGAGCAGGACCGAGGATATCAGAAAGAGACAGTGTTATTTGACTGTAAGGGCACGACGGTACCGCCTTAGTACTGCATGTCAACGGGCGTTCGACCTAGCAGAATCCACTGGACGTGCTGTATAGAGACAAATGGTGTACATAAGACTTCGACAGACTGGCTTCTACTGTCGGAGAGCTGCTGTATGCGTCTTCGTAGTAGGGAACGTCTAGAGTGCAGGCGTCAACATACCACCTGTAAGTCGAACAATGGGCCAGTGCCCTTTCCACAGATGAGTCCTGGTATGGTCTGGAGAGTGATTCTCCAAGCATTCGCATGTGAAAGAAAAGTGGAATACGATTTCGGGACCCAAGCGTTGTGGAAAGAGACCGATATCGAGGAGGATCCCTAATGGTGTGGACCACTCGAACAACTCTTCATGAAATTGTATAGGTGAATCGAAATGGCTTAACTGCTGTCGGGATCTTGGGACATCATGTGCGGTTTTTGGGAGGCGGTGTGGACCTAGACTTCGTACTGATGGACGATAATGCTCGGTCTGATAGAGAACGGGTGGTCGATGTTTTCTTAGAAACGAAAAACGTTCCACACATAGCATGGACTGCTCGCTCTTCCGATTTGAATCCCATACAGCATGTCTGGGATGCACTAGGGCGACAGGCTGTATCACGTCAGCATTCACCAACCCCCCTCCAAGACGGGGGAGCTCAGCAGGAAATTTAGTGACTGGCAAATCAGATTTGCTTGAGCAGGCGTTCCTATACTGTGTTGGGTATCAGAAAGGTATGCGGAGAGGGGCATTCAACAAGTAATGCAACACTTTTTTTCCCGACCAGTTTCGGCTGAACAAAGCGAAACAGCTTCTGGGCTGTTGTGGTTGTAAGTAGGCTGATTAGGTTTTTATATTGGTAACGACGCGTAGCGCTCTGTTTGAAAATCACTGGTTGTGCTGTGTGCAGTCTGTGACTGGTTTGTATTGTTGGAATTTGCTATTGTAGTGTTGCGCAGTTGGAGATGAGCCGCCAGCAGTGATGGATGTGGAGAGATAGATGGCAAAATTTCAAGAGCGGACGATCTGGACGTGCGTCCGCCAGAAAGAGTAAATTTGTAATACTCGATATCATGAACTGATATATATGTATTATGACATTTCAACAATATGAAGGTAAATACATTGTTTGTTCTCCATCAAAATCTTTCATTTGCTAATTATGCCTATCAGTAGTTAGCGCCTTCAGTAGTTAGAATCTTTTATTCAGCTGGCAGTATTGCAGCACGCTCTATTGCAGTAGTTTGAGTGACGAAGATTTTTGTGAGGTAAGTGATTCATGAAAGGTATAGGTTATTGTTAGTCAGGGCCATTCTTTTGTAGGGATTTTAGAAAGTCAGATTGCGTTGCGCTAAAAATATTGTGTCAGTTTAAGCACAGTCATTTATAATTTTTGTAAGGGAATGTTTCATATGGTGACCCTGCCAGGATACCTCACTGGAATCTTCTGATTTATTTCTTGTAGTTTGTGTAATTACTGTAGCTAATTTCCTTTGAAGTTCTAGTTTTTCATTGTTGTACAGTAAAACAGTTGTGGCAGGCATGTAGATTTGCACCAAGTATTTTGCAGCTGCACTTGCAATTAACTAGATATATTTTTCAGTACTATGTTAATGTGTTATCTTATTTTTGCTCTTCAAATTGTGCTTTAATTGTTATCGAGCGAAATAAGTGATAATTATGACATGTGAAAAACGTAACACTAGGCTCCAAAGTAAATTGAGAAATGATAGTGACGATGAGCGTAGCTTATCAGCACCACCGTTTAATGAATTAACAGACATTCAAAGTAGTAATTTGGTAATTGTGCGTAGGGAAATGGAGCAGGTGGCAAATAATGGTGGAGACAGTGAAACAATTAGTGAACAGGGAAGTATTATCGACTGATCGGTCGGCAACAGCTCGTCTCAGCAATCTGAAATGACAGGACACAATCTTCCAAATACTGTAGCTTCATTTTCTCAAATAAGTCAAGACATATTTTCTGCTTTTCAAAATGCGAATATTGCCGGTTCAAATGCACTGCCGAATAGCACTGAGGAACATGTTTCAGACACCAGTGCATTGTTATTACAATTAAAGCAACAAATGGGACAAAATCTTCAAAAGTTAGATACAATGGAACAAAATCAGAGACAAACACAGCAACAGCTTTAAAAGTTAGACTCAATGGAACAAACGCTTGAACAAACACGTGAAGGTTTAACTGCTGAGTTACTTAAAATCGAAGCGAAATGCCAGCAAGTCTGTAATGACGTAAAAACACAAATTTGTGAGCATTTTTAACCTATTTCTTCGCGTCATGAAAATGCATTACACAATCACGAAGCAGCCATAAATGAACTGCAAACTATAGTTCATGAAAATCACGACACCTTGCAAGCTAAAATTGACTCAGTTGCATCTACCGATTCGGCTATGCAACTAGCAAAAACTGAGGAAAACTTAAAGGACACAGTAGATACGATTTCAACACAAATAGACACTCTGACACTTGGTTCAGAAAAACACACTAAGGAAATCAGTTCACTATCGCAGAAAGTAGCCGAAATTTCGGATCAGTTCACTAACTTATCTACAACAAAGATAGATGATCTGAATGACACAAGACCCGAAGCCTTCACTGACAAAGAAGAGTATGAACAAATTAGAAAATTCAAACAAAACGAAAATCAAATCAATACACAATGCAAAAGAGAAATCCAGGAAGTACAAGATCAGTTGACACAGGTAATACAAGAATTATATATTTCAGAGGACACTCGCGCTCCAATACGGGAAGAGGGACACAGAAATACGGAACAGCCACAAAATAATAACACTGGGCACTTCGGAAATTATGAAATAAATTGGCAAGGTACACCGAATTTTGAGATGGAACCACCGAAACGAAGTAACAATGACTGATATGCGACTCGCCGACATGATTTTGGCTATAAGCTGTTCATAACTACACGTTGGTCTTGCAGTAGCGTTCTCGCTTCCCACGTACGTGGTTCCGGGTTCGATTCCCAGCGGGGCCCGGGATTTTCTCTGCCTCATGATGACTGGGTGTTGTGTGTCTTTCATCATCATTTCATCCCCATCGACACGCAAGTCGCCGAAGTGGCGTCAACTCGAAAGACTAGCTCCAGGCCAACGGTCTACCCGACGGGAGGCCCTAGCCACACGGCATTTCCATTTCCACTACACGTAAATTCAAAACATTTAAGAATTCTGGCAACCACATTCATCCACAAGCATTGCTCCATCAATTCTCTCATTGTTTTCCTCCCAACTGGTCATTGGAGCACAGGTTAGAATTTATGTGTGGCTACTTAGAGAATGAACCAGGTGTAAAAATGCGATCGGTCACTCACGATTGTCACAGTGAAGGAGAATTTTATCATGCCTTCCTCTCAGCATATTGGTCTCAAGCTACACATAACCGAGTAAAACATAGCATCATAAGATGAAACATTTGGAACAATCTGAACTTTCCAGCCTTGTCAAATATTTCGAAGACATGTTACATAAGAATCAGTATCTTTCAAACACATACAGCCCCTCAGAACTCATCCGCATTTGCTTAATAAAATTGCCTGAACATTTACGACATATTATTTTGGCAGGACGTTGCAAAGACGGCATTGAAGCTTTTCAGGGACTCTTACAAGAAATGGAAATCGACACTGACAATCACGGAACACGAAAACAGGAGCACAACAATTACAGGTCACATCTGTCACAATTCCGTGATGAAAGAAATAATAAATGGACTCGACAAGACTATTCTTACAACGTAAATCGTGACCAAAACAGACACCACCCATATGACAACCATTGGCAGAGTAGTAATAATTACAGGGAAAGATCACCTCTCTGCAGTAATGACTATCACAGAGACAATCAGAGAAACACAGTATATGGGAACCAAAATAATTATTATCAAGGGAGACAGAATAACTTCAGACGCAACAGTCCACCGTGCAGTTATGATTCCAGGAGAAATTCTCCACCACATGACCGAGAAAAAAGAAACTATGTAAACTACCGACAAAACAACAGACCTGAATTTCATCAGAACTGGGGGGATTCAAACACGGCAGGGCCCTCTTGACAAGGTGAATTTGTAGAAGTTAGGTCTCCTAATCCTAAGAACGAAGTGTGCCAACAAAGAGACAGACAATGACTCGCACTGCAGGAAGCCGCGTGCGCCGGCTGGCTCAGAGAAAAATAACATAGACGCTAACCTTGAGAAAGATTGTAGCATTCCTCACCCATGTATACAACATGATAATTGCTTTGAAGTTGAAACTCTGCGTACTAGAAAGGGTAAAGGTTTACACCACATTTCACATGTAAAACCGTTTATTGAAAGATTATCTGCTTTTTAACTTAGTCTTTGCCATAAAATCTTTCACTTCATGTTACTAGAACACTTTGTCAGACTTAGAAACTGTTAACATGGAGCAATGTTTGAAGTTAACTATCCAGTCAAACCCAAGAGAACTTATTTAAACAGTGATTACGAATACATTGTTACAGTGAACAGATGACACAGTGTTCTTATTTGTATATTCTTGCTTGTTAGTTGCACAATTACATAACGAATATATGGCTTACATACTTAGAACATATACTGCCAATGAGATTTTAATGCAACATTTTGGTTCAATTGAAAAGACATTCTTTATTTGAAGTACTTTCTGTGAGATTAAAGATGACTTATTATTTGGTTTCTTTGGCAGCTACACGGTTATATCATGAAGCTAATAATGTGTGACACAATTTACAGTGTTGCTTTTGTGCTGTATCTGTTTTATATCTGCACAGTTTTTCTGAATTCTTCTGGAAAGTACAACATGTTTTAGTAATAACTTTTGTGGTATAGCTACAATGAGACAGCCTTTTTTGTAGCACAACAATATGTTACATTATAGTACTTTCTTGATCACGGTAATGTATGCAATACCTACAATATCTATACGCATAGCATTTCACTTTTGTTTATGATGAGGTAAGTACATTGACTTCTGCAGAACTTAGCTTTCGGAGGACGATAACTACGACACTTCCACAGAATTATCTTACAGCAAAACGCACATTTAGCGCTAAAGGGCACGTATTTGAGTGATTAATATTGTACTTAAAACATTTATTTTTAAAGATTTTTGAATTACGAAGATACAAAAGTTTTCCTTGATCAATTTCATTCCATCGCTGTAACCTCTGACACCTGAGGGTATAATTATCGTAATCTTCAGGGGGGTACACGCTTACTTTGTGTACCATGTGTTTGGCAAACACAAGGAGCCCTAGCTAATATGGTATTTGCTTATACAACTTTACACATTGCTATCAAATTTCTCTAACACATATTTACACAGCTATCTGATTATTTAACTGAGAGAGACAAACATTTTTTTTACTGTGTCACTGACACATGTTTACGTAATTACACAGTCAGACAACTTCACACTTATGTAATTGTATTTGGCTGTACTATGTGAACTGTTCATATCTTTTTTGGAACCATTGTGATACTATGAGAGCTTTGAATGATTTGTTTGGTATGGGATCATGATTTTTAAAGTACATTTGAGGTAGATGACACTATTGAAATGAGCAGAGAATTTTTTTAGGCTTTGAAATTATTGGGGGAAGCTATGATGTTTTTGAGATTTGGCTGAGGTGTTATGATATTTTTATGACTACAATGTTATTATGATACAGATCAGGAATTTGATGATGCTACATATTTATTATGATGAAATATTGAAGAAGTGTTGATGAATATGTATATGTGTAATAAGGTAAAGAATAATGAGTAGTGGTTAGGGACTCCGGTTTGTGAAAAAGGATGTTGGAAACCAACAATCGTACTTTAAGAATTATGAAATGTGTGTACATGTATGAAGGTATCACAATGCCGCTGAAATTTTTTGGGATCTGTTATATTTATAGGATTTTGTTTCTACACATTTGTCACACAAATTCTCGACCTGTGAAATTTTTTGATATTAGACTGTCACTGTGGCTCAAAGTGCTGTCATAAATATTTTAGTAAGAAACCTAAGTGACCTTGACGAAATGCGTTGTGGGCGCCCAGCTGAGCTATAGTCGCCTGAAAAAAGAAAGCTATTAGGTGGAGAAAAAAAGAGTCAAATATCCTCGCTATTGACATTTCTTTGTAGAAAGCATCGCAAATACGACATGCTCGAACTTGAAAACGTATGAATACACTGTTGAGTTCTTAATTTATGATATTTACTAAAATGCCTAATGAAATGGTGAGAAACATTTTACATTTATTGTCTTTCTAGTTGATTTTTTCTACTGCCTTATGAAATTCCATACGCCCAGTGAATGACGTTTCATACCTTGCTTTATGTATTTATTTGCTCATTTTGTTTAATATCTAGTTTCTAGTTGCACTGCAGCATTGGCTAAAATAAAATTTAATAGATGTACTAATATCACTATTTTGTCTACAGATCTAGCAAAGAATAATATTATGATGTACTTTCTTAGAAAATAGTGCATAAATAGACACCTCCCTTCACAGGAATTGATACATAATTTTTTCAACGATCTGGTAACTTTTTTGCAGAGTAAGCTTTTTGTGATGCATCACTCTAGTATTAAGATCTGACGTTGGTATTAGACATTTCTAAATCTTTACTGTAATATTTTTTCTGCTTGAGCTACGTTGTATTTAGGTATAAGTTATTGCATTTGGTGCTGCTGTTTGCCAGGCATAGTGCTACTGAATTTCTCTTTGTATTACTCTGTTAAGCCAGTTTTACTTTGATTTATTTTTCTTGTTTGCTGCACATTGCGTTATATTAGTTGTAATATTGCAATTGTTTGCTAATTTAGATATACTGCTGCTTGCTTTGCCAATTTGCACTTTTTGTGTTAATTGTTATGTGCTGCTCCATTGCTGCATCCCTTAGTTTATGTATCTGAGCTCAGTAGATTTAAGTTAACTTATGAGGGGTAGACTATATAAGAGAATGATTTGCGATGAATTGGAAGAAATGCATTGAGAAGTTATATGAAAAATTTTTTTTTAAAAAAAGAGTACTGGACAATGAAGAAAAATTATTTTGGAAGATGATATGAACAGATTACAGAAAGCAGGTATAGAAAGGAATTTTTGGAATAATGATGAACAAAGGGAGTTCTCCAAGAAGTAAAGATAGTTTTATTTGCAAAATACTGCAGTGAAACAAACACTGTCCTTTCCTATCGTGTTATCCTGCTACGTGTTGGTGTACCCTTGTGCATTTGTGTTCTTTCTGTCTCTGTGTACTGTTTCATAGAATTTTTTTCTCTTCTAATACTAAGCTACATTCACTATGATGAGGAATACTGTTTTCTCAAATATATTTTGCATTAATACTATGTTATTTGTCTTTCTAAAGATGTTTAGACATTATTTATTCTGTTTTGTTTTAATGCTCATATGTGAAAGTAATGTTTCGAAAACTATTCTCGTTATTTTGTATATTTACTCATGTCATATCTATATGTCTATTTCTGTTCTTTTGTAAAGCCTGTATTACTACAAATGTTATCTGTATTATTATGTTTTAATGATGTTTTCTGTATCTTTGTAATTGTATTCTCATGTTATAAAATCGTAATTGACACCAGTTAATCAAATTAAGTAACTAGTAATCACACATTTCACTGCACACGTTTCTGATGGTCATAGTATATGCACAATATGTGAGAAGTTGGGACTGTTAGTGTTTGTACGTGTGTTAATAATTCAGCAAGGAACTGGTTAACAGCATTGCTGGTTCTAAGGACAATTCCAAAAACTTTGTGAGTGAACAAGTGGTGGTTTATGGACTTGATATATTGTCTGCAAGAATCTTCGATGGTGATAGAGCACGTGCACAGTCGCAACAGATGGCTGCTGGCCGTCTCTACAAGGACTACAGTGGGTCTGCATCTTTGATGGCCCACCAATACCATTATTTCTACAAGGACTGCAGTGGTTCTGCACCTCTGGTGGCCCGCCAATACCGTAATCTCTACCAGGACTACAGTGAGTCTGCTCTGTGATGACCTACCTACCAATATTCTACAGAACGTCGACTGACTCTGCTGTGGGTTTGTTCTGTTGGGGCCCATTACCTGTCTGCATGTCAAGAGTCAGCACTGTCTTTCCGTTGGAAGGACAACACTACTTCTTCAAGACTGCATGGAAATCCACTACTTCCGTGTGCATTTTCTTTCACTGCTCAGACTTTGAGAAAAAAAAAACACTGCAATTTTACTGTGATGAATGATCAGGACTGTCTTTATGGTCTGTGAGAAAATTTTAGCTTTTGACCAACATTGTATCAATAAGCGTGTGCATTTGATATCTTTGTTATTGTAATTATGAAAAATGTTTTTCAAATGTGTATTGGCCACTGCCCAAAACAATTTGTAAAATTTTTTGTGGGGAGCATGGGGGCTATGTAAGTAGGCTGTTTAGGTTTTTGTATTGGTAACGCCATGTACTGCTCTGTATGAAAATCACTGGCTGTGCTGTGTGCAGTCTGTGGCTGGTTTGCATTGTTGAAATTTGCTATTGTAGTGTTGGGTAGTTGGCTGGTAACAGCGCATGGTGTTGCGCAGTTGGAGGTGAGCCGCCAGCAGTGGTGGATATGGAGAGAGAGATGGCAGAATTTTAAGAGCGGACGATCTGGACGTGTGTCCGCCAGAAAGAGTAAATTTGTAATACTGGATATCATGAACTGATATATATACGACTTTTGAACACTATTAAGATAAATACGTTATTTGTTCTCTATCAGAATCTTTGATTTGCTAACTACGCCTATCAGTAGTTAGTGCCTTCAGTAGTTAGAATCTTTTATTCAGCTGGAAGTATTGGCGCACGCTGTATTGCAGTAGTTTGAGTAACGAAGATTTTTGTGAGGTAAGCGATTCATGAAAGGTATAGGTTATTGTTAGTCAGGGTCATTCTTTGTAGGGACATTTGAAAGTCAGACTGCATTGCGCTAAAAATATTGTCAGTTTAAGCACAGTCATTTATAATTTTTCAAAGGGGACGTTTCATGGTGTACGGCTGTGTTTGCAGTTTGTGCGCGAGGTCCTGTTCTGTGCTGCTATGCCTGACGTGGTATCCGTGAGGTAATATGGATTTATCGATTTTTCCTTCGTTTTCTACTGATGTCTGTTCCCTGTGAGTTTATCAATTTTTAATAATTTTCCGTATAGATTGCCTTTTAGTACGTAATTTTCGATACTTGCCTTTTGAACGGATGCTTTTTGTCCAAATTTCAAATTTTTTAACATAAGTTACGTTTCGTTTCTTGTATAATTTTATTAGGTCGATTTTTGCTGCTTATTTTGCTTTTATAGTAGTCCAGGATAGGACCGCGCTTGATTTATTATAATGTCGTCATAGTCTTATATTTTCCAATACCATGAAACAAAATGTTCTTAAGATAATAAAAGATAATGTGGAACCAGCAACTGTTTTTTTTAATAGTAGCAGCACCATCACGCCGAGATAGACTGGGGTATTTTTTATGATTATAACTCATTCAAACCACATTTTCCTCGGTAGATCCTTTTGAATATAGGCCTAAATTCTCCCAATTTCATTTACTTATCTATATTTTTGGGAGAGAATGGGATGTCTGCTTGGCCCACAGAGCTGGTCACACACGTGACCACAGACAAAAGCCTACTTCTCAACTGGGCTAGCCAAGCATGACTCGTGAACCTTCCTCAGAACATTAGTTCCTCCAGTACCTTGTCTCATACCTTCCCAACTTACCAGAAATTCACGTGCAAAACGTACTTGCATAGCTAAGATGCAGTCTGGCTCCAGCAGCTAGGCAGCGCAGATGTCGCTGTATCCACCTACGAAGCACGTGTGCTAGTTATCTTTTGATCCACCAGCGGCCATTACTTGACAGTCGTCCAGTATCTCAGAGCAATGGCGAAAAGATTCCATAAATCAACACCCGTTTCACGTTTTGCAATGACCAAAGGTCCTTGAGGTAGAATGCTTTCGGCGTGATGTAACCAAAAAAGAGACAGAGGACATGGTGGGCATTGACTTATCAATACTGAACAGCACAGTGTATCTTAAAATTACCAATGCCATGATTTGCAATAATATCCTTCCCAATACATAGACTCTGCATCAGCCATGCCGATGGAACGTCGGGCTGCTGATAATCAACCATACACGATTAGGCATTCGGACAATTTGGGACTATGAAATGCCATTCAAACTCCTGGCAGTCGACGTCATGCACTTTGAAAGGTGACACAATTTGGACTGTACAAAAATGATTGACAATGTATGCCAAATTTAGTTAACTAACATTTATATTCCCAAAAGAAAATGCTAAACAAGTTTTTATTATATTCCATAAACAACTAACAGTTGTTTAAAACCGCACTGGACAAGAATCCTGGGTGGCAGAAGTGAGTCAAGTACTCTAACCCTAAAAATGTGGATAACGTAAATCTGAATTGATCTGATGCTGAACAGACTTTTGACTGATAACCTACAGATGTTTCTCAATATACTTGCAGTTAAGAGCGAGTATCTTTTGAGGTGTCGGTATTTTTCGAGAGATCGACATTTTTCCTGAGATGTAACTTGCATCTGGCGAGATGTGTGCGGCGGAGGCGAGACGTGAGGCGGCACCTGTGAATCATCGCGGGCACGAAAGAAATGCTAATATGTCATGGTCTACCTATCAGGAAGACAAATCGTAATTTACTCGCTACCAGAGCCCTGAAAAACGGTATTTTTCCAGATATCGATACATTTAGACAGATCGATGTATATCGATAGGCCGTGACACTTCCGAATATCTACATATCCGGAGAACAAAGTATTTCGAGAGATCGTTATATTTCGAGGAATACACAAATTTCGAGAGATAGGAATATTTCCGTAGAATGATTTTTCGAGAGCGATTTTTAGAGAGATCGAATGTTCGAGATTAAAATATATTACGAGATGTCGATATTTTCCAAGAGCATCATTTTACAAGTGTGTCATTTTCCAAGAGCATCGTTTTACAAGTGTGTCATTTTCCAAGAGCATCATTTTACAAGTGTGTCATTTTCCAAGAGCATCAATTTACAAGTGTGTCATTTTTCAAGAGATGGACATTTTTCAAGAGATCTATAAGGCTCGAGATATCGGTTATGCTTCAGACATCGACAAGTATCGAGGTATCGAGAATTGTCGAGATATCGATAGCTATCGAGATATCGATAGGTATCGAAACATAGATGACTTTGGAGATATGGGTAATGTTTGAGATATCGGTAAGTTCCGAGATGCCGGCGAGCAGACCGAGATGTCGGCGAGCCGATCGAGATGTCGGTAATCCGAACGAGATGTCGGTGAGCCGATCGAGATGTCGTTGAGCCGATCGAGATGTCGATGGGCCGATCGAGATGTCGGTGAGCCGATCGAGATGTCAGTTAGTCGATCGAGTTGTCAGTGAGTCGTTCGAGATGTCGGTGAGTTGTTCGAGATAGCGATTATTTCCGATATAGCGATATAGTCCACGATATCAATGCACTCATAGATATGGATGTACTCCGTTATATCGACATACTTCGATGTATCGTTATTTTTCGAGAAATGCTAATTGACTAATTGAACAATCTGAAGACATGGATTGTCCTATTTCTTTAAGTGCTGAAGATAATAATCAATTTGTCAAGACAAGCTGCAAACATATTTTTCATAGATTGTATTGATGAGAGGTTAAAGGAAAAATAAAATAAGCCACTTTGTGGAACGATTATTAAAAACAAAGTACCAACAAGACCTAAAATAGTTAACATTTTCACATTGATGGAACCTCAAGTAGAAGTAGCATATTATGGTGAATATTTTTGTATTTAAATTGCAAAAATTACAAACTTTACTATTTCAAAAAATCTAATAATGTTTTTCTATATAATTGGAGAAAGTTCAACAAGAGTCTTTAGTGAAATCGAAATTTTGCAAATATTGTAATACAGAGAAGTTAATTGATAATTTTACTTTACCGAAATACACAAAAGATGGTTATAGAACTATGTGTAGACTTTGTATAAATAAATATTATATAAAAAGTTCCAATGCAAGTCGAATTCCTTGTGTATGTGGAAAACTTGTTGCTAAATATTATTACAAACAACATTTGTCGAAATCTGAGTGAAGAAGATTCGAAAATATTATCAATGAATAACAAAGAAGTTGTCACTGAAGAAGCATCCACATCCACATCCACAAAGAAATGTAGAAGTTGTCACTAGATTAAAGATTTAAGTTGTTTTTACATAATTCTTCACATAAAAATAACTAACCTGTGAATGGATCGTGGCCATGAAAGGAATCAAAAATCTCACAGTCTAGTGATCAGGCAGATGGATCGCCATTTACTCGCTACCAGAGCCTTGAAATCATTGTAGATTTCAATGTGTGACACACATGTTTACTGGTCATGCCAAGTACCAATTTGGCTCACTTATATGACAGAGTGCATAAGGATACCAAACGTCAAGAGTGGTAATCAAAAAACGAATAAGTGTGACCTCGGCAAACGAGTAGTCCGAGACATTTGAAGTCACACTGTCGGTACAGTAAGAAGTTCACCACAGGCTCCCCAGTCCAAACTACTCACAAGTCAAGTCAAGCTCAGGACAGAACCCAAGCACCAACCATACATGCCAGAGCATCGACCAGAAGTCTTCTTACTAGACCAAAGTCCTGCACCCAAGTGCCTAGCACCTATTCAGAAAAATAAAGATAATCGTTTTTCCGGCAAAGTGCACGAACGACACCGCCTTCACGCTGTCTTCAGCCAATCACTGAACTCTAGGGGTGCTACACCTCCCTCCCACACGACAGCACAAACTCCTGTCGAACCAGGGCAAGAGTTAAGAAACCTGTGTCTCTGAAAGAAGAAAAAACCGCCAATTGCTGGCTTTTAAGTTTTCACAGAGGGGAAGGTGTTTTTCTCCGAAGTTGCATCGCTTCCTGCGGCAACAAGCGAACAGATACAATCTTTAAGATCTTTATCTAAATCGCCTGTGCCTTGGAGCTTATTAGTCCTAGTTACGAAGTGTAATATAGATTCTATCTCTAAATGTTTCTCAGATGCCAGAGCTTTTCTTTATACAAGTGAGTCATCCAATGGAAGTGAGTCACAGGCCTATTTGCAGTATCACCAAACAAGAAAATTTTTGAATTTTTTATTATGCATGGCTCTGCAGACAATGCCCAGTTTATGACTCCACTGTCTAGGCGTGTTCCTTCAGTCTGTCACCCCAGCCCAGCCTTTGGCTGGTGCCAGTGCAGGTATAGCTGCATTGTTCTGCTGGAGACCTGTCTCAACAAGGGACCTGTCCAGCAAGAATTACTGAGGGATGGGCTCGCCGCCAACTGCTTTCAACTCCATACATGCCGTTTCTAGGTCTAAGTACCATAGAAGTACCTCATGCTTTTATAACCCTACCAGGCTCCATCAACGACAGCTCAGGCTGATAACATTCTAGGGCCTTGTTCAAGGTGTGTCAGGTTGTAAAAAAATCTTTACTAATTTTCTATATACGGAAAATAGGTGAGAGAGTAGCTTCTCCTCTCTCAACTTCTTCTGTCCTTATGGCACTGCTCATGGCCATGTTGCCAAATTGCGGGCACAATTTCGAACCAACCTCATCTCTGGCGCATCTATTTCATCTGTCATGGGCCATTCTACTTCCAGGTATGCGGCTGTCACAAATGTGTCATTCACAATGGCCAACCTAGAACCTCCTCAAGGTACAGCAAGGTAGAGCACATATGATCAGAATGTCTGCACTGTCACATCACACAAGTGGCAGTCTCTGATGTGAAGCCCATCTTGCAACCAACATCCCTTTCGGTCTCCGTCTCAACTGCTCTTGTTGCACCACCGCCTGTATCCTTATCAGTGCTCTTATTTGACGCCACCGATACTACCGTTACACAACCTGTACAACAACAAACACGATGACACCACTGCCTGTGGAAGCTAATCATACCCCCAATCACACAATGAAGTTTACATCAGTGATAGTACTGGCGACAACCTTTGCGCTGGAGTGACGCAGTCCACCCCTGATTTCAGACAAAGAAGGCCAGTCACATAGTTAGCGGTCACCCAACTACTGTAAATGCAGACATAGCACAGCCTCAGATCAGGGTGCGTTGCCTTCCAATGATCCATCGGTTGCAGTTCCAATGGACAACAAAAACATGTAACACTGAACCCCACAAACGAATAGCCACCAGCCCTGACAACAAATCAAAGAGTTGTTCACTGGAGGACATGTCCATCCTTTTCGATACTTCTGCATCAGTCAAGCACCTTACACTGCTGGAGCAAACGGATGATTTTCCAGGACTCTTCACTTCTGCATGGAGAAATAACACTGAAATCGAACCCAACTCCAGCCACCAGTGGTGCCTCTGGTGAAACACCTAAACATACCAAGGCTGCAACTTTCGGCGCTGTGTGGGATGGTCTATCACCTCCTTGTTAACCCTCAGTTACTTACAATGGGATAACGAACCACTTCTTACATCATTGGAAATCATACAGGATTGCAACGATCAATACCAACATTATTTTTCCCCATAATTATAGTTATTACGGGATATACTTTGGAATTGACAACACACTCCTACAAGAAGCGATACTGGCTGCTCTTCCTTATGGTGCCAGAAACACACTTTACACCTGTGCCAGTAACCACATTGACAGAGGTTTGGCTACATATGTTCGTCAAGGAAGACCCATTACAGATCTCACCATTGTCCCAAGAACATGAGGCACGACCTTCACTCCTATGGGCGTGCATATCATCAATACCTATGCACTATCTGGTTGCACCTGTACTCTGAAGACATTGCTAAGTTGTTCTTAGGGCGCTAAGCTAGTTGCATTTTTGGAGGAGACCTCAATTATGGCTTGTACAAAAAGATCAGGTGCCTCACTCTAATATATGTCAAGAACCCTGATCGTCCGAGACCTGAGCTCAGTTACACATGGGAAGAGAAGTTTGGCAATATCCACTGCCGCCCAAAACAAACTAAACATTCAGAAAGTCGACTTGATACTATTTACCTCTCCCAGAAGTTATCAACTGATGTCCAAGGCGCTTTAAACTGTGGCTGCTGCTTTCTCTGACAACAGTACACACATCTGCACTATTCTCCTCGAATCTCAACCAGTGTTACGTGGTAGAACACTGAGGAAAATGAACATCACTCATCTCTAGGAGGCAGAATGTCAACAATGCATAACAGAGATTTGGACTACTTTGAATGACGACTCCCCAACTACAGAACGACTTTGGAGTGTTGTTTAGGGTGTGCCACAACCTCCTCACAGCAAACCCTGTGATATGATACTGGAGGGATATGGCGAAATGGCCCTGATGTACAAATAAGAATTAATAAGCCATTCTGTGAGACTTAGACATGCTAGGACCCAAATCGACCACCAGAGGGAGTGGCAGCGGATTAAGGTGTGCATAGTAACGATAGCCCAATGTCTACAGAGTGTCCTTGTGAGAAAGCGTCTACAGGACTCATTGGACCACAAGACGACTATCACGTATCATACTGCAACTGATGACCGACGACAACAACGACAGCTCATAATCGAAAGCATCACGCCAGAGGCACAAACGCTCACCCAGCAATGTGAAATAGTCACCACTTCTTTGCTGATACTAAGGTGCCAGAACTACTAACACAACAGCAACTAACCATGTTTTGTCTTACATCAACTGCACCATCCCTGACAGAGGAATGCCAAATTGATGGAACTAATCACGAGAGATGAATTGGAGGCTGTTATCGACAATGGTGCCATCAACAAATCTCCCAGTATGGATGGTTTGCCTATGAAGTCCTATCATGCCTTCCATACATTAATGGCCCCAAGGTGGACCAGCATGTTTCAAGACCTTTTGAAGCAGGGCAATGTTCTCCCTTGCTATTGTGTCTCAGACATTGTCACTCCCATACATAAGCCACTGTATGGTGCAGCAGGCTTTCATTACCGTCTGCTTACACTCCTGAAGGTGCACTATAAAGCCTTTGCCCACATTTTGGTGGCATGCCTATGTCCCCTTCTTCCTAGCATCTTTTCAGCAGAACAGACAACCCCAGGTTGTCAGGTGACTATTCAGACTGCAATTGGAAAATGTCATAATGATATAGTACTGGCCATGACATGCTGACTGTGGGCCGCAATGGTCGAAATCGACTTTGATCGCATGTACGACAAAGTACAACACAATTTCCTGTTCTCAGTGATGCCTCAGATAGGCTTCCTGTCTGTCTTCCTCATTGACATACGTGGCATATATGACAGCGCTACCCCCTCAAGCAAATCAGTAGTCACTTAACGAGTCCAGTTCTGATGTGGTGATCTATCCAACAAGGTTATCCTCTATCAACCCTGATATATACTATTGCGCTGGAATCCTTCACTTGGAACCTCATATCTACATTCACAGGCGTCACTCTATGACAGCACGTCTTCCACTGTAGAGCAAATAACAATGATCTGTTACTCTCGGTTCACACAGGTGTGGAAACACGACGGACCACTGAAAGAAGCATGGCATACGGTACAGTGGTAGCCAGCTCATGAATGTGAATAAATCTCAGTGTTGCCAATAGGGCCTGGCCAGCATGATACCGTGCTACCACCCTTCCCACAGGTGCTTACTGTCAAACACCTGGACATTGTCTTCACCTTAATACATCGTTGTGAGATCCGCTAATTTTCGGCAAGTGTGGCAGTGTGTTCACCCTAAGATGTACAAGAATCTGCTTCACTGTCTCGACCCCCTTCAGCAGGTGATCTACTTCAATCGCCATGTTTCTTTGAAACTGGGGCATGTTACACAAGTCCTACTCTTGCCTTACATGACAGGACGTCTTTTGCAAGCAACCTCAAGTATGAAACGCTTATCCTATCTCAACCCTATGAGGTAGGACTAGGTCTACTCAATATACAGTAGAGAATTGATGCTCTACATATGCGAATGATGCAGAAACAATGGATCGGACTGGGAGTGTCCTCATCCCAGGGACGATCTTTCTGCAAGTGCCAGTTGGTCACATATTGTGACCTTCATTGTGGCCTGTAGTTCTGTGCATCCAACACTCCCGATCACATGTCCTCCAGCGACCAAAGACGTCTGTCGCACCCTGCTATGTCGATTGTCAAACAACATTGCCGAACTGAAATATCCTGCGATCTGTTGGTCAAATGTAAGGCATCTTATCCACCAAGATTATTTCTCCACATATGTTTGAGCAACATGGTACTTCTTTACCAGTGGTAAAATTAAGGCAAGACCGAAATTACATGCAATCATGTCAGCTGACATCCTGTTGTGACACCTGCCAACACATCATCAAAGACATCCACTGCCTCACAGGCCCACCACCCCTTGATGTCTGGAAACTCAGCTGCAAGTATATGTCCTCATCTTTACTGAGGACATACACTATCCAGCTGACAAAACCAACGCCATACTAAGGAAAAAAGTTAGAAGCTCAGCTAACTCTATGGTGATGTTGACAAATCAAGCTTCAACTTTTAGTGCAACTCAACTGGATCCTTGTCTCCTACAACACAGCTTTGCGCCATTATATTCTCCTAACGCCTCATGAGTGTGGTCTTCAAGAACCCATCCTGGTTATTACTCGCTAGTTCCTTTCCCACTGGTCGTTCAGAGTCCGACTTGGGACTGTTCTCAGCTGTCCAGAGACCCAGGAGAATGTCATTCCACGGGGATCAGTATTAAGTATCCTTCTTATTCTAATCGCTATTAATTGACCCGTCGCATCTGCCAGACCGTTGCTCACCCCTGTGCTTTATGTGGATGATTTCTGTATTTGGGTAACTGCACGTTTCTAAGTGGAACTTTCGCATGATTTTCAGCTCTCTCCCCTTAAGTAAAGGATGGTGTTTTTCCGTCGCCATACTACAGTCCATCCCGATCCAGAGCTCTACCTCGATGCCCAATGCGTGACTGTGGTCCTCCAGTTCCATTTCTTGGGTCTTCTCTTTGACAACCAGTTTACTTGGTTGCCCTGTATTAGTAAACTCAGCCTTTTGCTTTCTTGCCCATGCCCCTTGGGGTGCAGATCGTTCGACCCTTCCCCACTTTTACTGGACGTTGTATCTGTCCTATTCAGACTACAGCTGTCAAGTTTATGGATCAACTGCCCTTCCATGTTATTCTTCTTGGACCTGGTTTGCCAGTGTGGTATCCATATAGCCAACAGTGCCTTCTGCACTAGTCCTGTTGACACTCTTCCCCTGCTCATCCATCCTATTCTGCTTTGGACTGTCGCCCGCCCACTGTCTGCCTTCAGGTGGGAATACCGGCTGGCTCTGCCTCACTTCTGTCCACCATGACTTCTGCCTCCCCTCCTTGTCCCTAAGTTTTCTCTTACACCCTACCTTGGTTATTTCCTGGGCCACATATTTCAGTGGAACATTTCAGGGGACCAAAAGCCTCAGTCACTCCAATGATGTTCCATTGTTTTTGCTTAACACTTATGGGAGCTTCCGAATGCCATTGTTCTTACACCAATGGCTCTAAATCACTTGATCAAGCCTTCATGTCTTCTGCTGGCATAGAATGCCGTATCTTGCCTGCAACATGTAGGAAGTTTACCGCAGAACTAATGGCCATCTATCATTGGCACTCAATGAGTGGTCTGCAGGCTACTGCTTGCTGTTTTTCCCCTCACCCATTTGTCTCTGCCATCCATGACCTTCTCGCTGGTCTTGATGATGCTGCCTGTTTGGTTGATTTTCTTTGGGTTGCTAGCCATGCAGCAGAGGTACTGGATCTTAGCGAGAGTGCGGGAGAACTATATACGCAGTTGCAATACACGCGTTGAGACTGGCAGTCGTAGGTTTGAACAATTACTATGAGCTATGTTGTCGTTATGCAGTGTACGCCGTGTGTGTGTCCAAACGCAATAAATATGGATTTCCGACAGTTGCTTCTCTATGCCAATATAATCAGATGTAGACCTATTATCACCTCTGACAATTTCACCCAAAGGTTTTGAGACACCATATACTCCATTCTCAACGATATTTGATTCGAAATCTCCAAGTAGTTCCTAGACTAGCCCTGACATATAAAAAGAAGAGAGCAGGGGACTTCAGTTTGTATATGTAGAAATAGAAGAGTGAATAAAATATTTTTATTTATTGGCTAATCGCTGTGATAGCTTTTAGCGGGAAGTGGCGTAGTACAGAAGAAACCCGTAAAGCAAAAGTAAACACTCCAGTCCGTAGAGGCAATGAACTTGTTGATCATCTGGCTGGGGGAGGGGAGGGGGGGGGCACCTACCCCCATTCTCTGTGACCTCTTCGGGTGCGGATTTACGGCTTTCCATAAAAGCCCTTTTTGCTCAGTCATGGACTGACTCTTGGGAGGCTACCACCTTGCTAATAAACCATCCCCTGTCGTCTAAGTTGACTCCTCGATGAGCAGCTTCCCTCCCCCTCCCCCCTCCCCTTGGACTGGCGAGGCTCCACTCATGGTAATCGATATTCTGTTGGAGTGCCTCGGTCTTTTGGCCCTTCACAATAAATATGCGCCCCTACCTTCCTTTTCTCAGGTGTTAGCGGACGACCATTGCTTGGTTTCGTCTGTTCTTGTTTTTCTTCGTGAAAGTGGTTTAGAATCTCAGTTATAAGTTCTTGAATCTTCTTCTGTAATTATTCCTTCAGTCTGCATAGGCACTGATTATGGAGGCCATGGCCTTGCATCCTCTCCGGCCAGGTTCTCCCTGACTTTTCCTCATATTTTTGTCTGGTCCGTTGTGCTGTTTTTCTTTTCTCCTTTTCTTGTGTCTTCTTCCCCTGGTGTTGTGCCTTATGTATCATGATAATGTTATGGAGTGGGTGTCGTGACAGGTCGGTGGCGGTCCTCGTACCCCACCACACATAACGTTTATGGGGCACACCTGCTCTCCCCGTTTCCATCAACCCCCGTCCTGTTCTTTCATCTTCCTGCTGCCCTGACGTCCGTTTTCCCTCTTTGTTTGCACGTTGACTAGACTGTGCTGTTCGTGTAGTTCCTCTCTTGCTTTCTGCCATCCTAGATCATGGAATCGATGACCTTGCTGCTTTCTCCCCTTCCCGCAAGACTTCATGGTGAAAGTATCCCTCACTGTTACGGAAGTGTTTTTTCTCTAATTGACTGTACATCAGCTTGAACATATCATCTGTCCTTCTGACTCCTCAGTTAATGTCGCACAGTGCTCAATATACCAGACATTCACTATGTGGATTTCCTCAAATCAAAAAATTAATTTTAACAAATACTGTGTGGTTGAGGGGAGGGCCTTACTTGGGAGTATTTCACACTGTAATAAAAGACCCACTCATAATACTAGTAAAGAAAACCGTAATGAAAGAAACTGAATAAGAGCTGCAAATGCAGCTGCAAGAAATACCAAGACTACTCTTTGCGGTAAAAGAACGTGGTTAGCTTAAGTAGGGATGTTAATCTAGTTGGAATGTTGCGACAGAAACCGTAATGAACGTAATTTGATGAATTAATAATAATTGCTACCATTACGTCGTTAAGCATCCTCTTACCGTTATTGCTATGCAGGCACAAGTTACGCGTTTGCTCCCTACTCGCAGATTCCCGCTAGAATGCCTTCTACAAGGAAAAACGGCTTCCCAGTGTTTCCACTGCGTATAATGAGTAAGGTCGCTGACAAGGAGTACGGACTGAAGTGTTTACCTTTGCTTTACGGGTTTCTTCTGCACTACGCCACTTCCCGCTAAAAGCTCTCACAGCAATTACCAGAGTTCTGGCATGTAGTTCAGCGCTAATTTACTTTTTCATACATTTCTTTACAGGCGATTCGTTCATTGTAGGCGCGGAGAAGGTCATTTCATTCCGTATATGACGCTACAATGGTACATTTACGTTCGCGGTACAAGCAGAAAAGCTCGTTCATGATCAGCCCTTATGTCCATCTCCGGCGAGGCAGGATTCCTAGAATTTTTTTCACTCGTTTTCTGTGGAACTCCTGGGCCATTAACACTCAGTAACATTCTCCAAGGCTTTCTTCCTCTGGCTAGATGCCGACGCGTCCTTCCACAAGACGCAATATGTCACAAGCCTCTCTCAAGGCGAGCACGTCCGTTCCACTTCCTCCGCTCATGGGCGGCCCTATTCATTGCCCATTCAGAATGTATTCCCATAGAGAAGCCGGTAGTGTGAGTATTTTCGCGAGAATCCTCTTACGACTTTGCGCTGTTTGTTTTGTTTGGTTGTTTGTTAAGCACGGCCATTATCATCGCCTGCTACCCGCCATAAGCCACCGTACCCGAGATCACTGATAAATGCTCGTCCGGTGGCGTTAGACTTGGAGATATGTGCTTCAAACAATGGCACTGGAAGATATTTGCCTCACTGTAATTTTACTAGTATTATTTGGTCGGCAAGGTGAGCAGAGGTGATACCGTTGAGTTCTTGATCACTGGTGCAAGCATCGTGTTCTGCGATAATCCCAAATAACTGAACAGTTTCTCTTGGCGGGATGGCATGTAACACTACTGAATGAAATCTTGTTTCCTTCAAAGGATGTTCGGTGATACAAATAAAATACTTATTCCATTTCAGTTGGGCTATGGGTCTATTTCCACCACTTGGTCAATGAAAAGGGTATATGCACCAACTAGCAGCAAAACATATCACAACTGTACACGGTGTAAGCTTCCTCAACTTCTCGTTGTACTCCGATGGTCATGAGACGTAGCAAATATAACTAAAGGAAATGGGAAAATATTTAACTCAGAGGTAATGAGCTCAGGTTCAAGTACACAAGAGAAGGTTAAGACCTGTGACAGCACATTCAATTCTCGTCTTTCAGTTGATTTTACCTATCAATTCATTTAAAAAAGTAAGAGGATGGATTCGTTTCTTTAATAATTAAGAAGGAGTACTTGTAGTTATAGTCACTAGTCACTACACAAAAATTTGCATTCACACAAGTTTCAGTTAGCACAAAAACTCGTCGCTGCTTTATGATACTATCTTCGCCCTGGTCAGTGCCATGTCATGCATTGCCCTCAGCATTACTAAAGCTCAAATAAAACATTGTACAGTAAAATTACTCTTCGTTATAACGCAGAGGTGATTATTAGCCACTGGGTGTTGTGTGACGTCCTTAGGTTAGTTAGGTTTAAGTAGTTCTAAGTTCTAGGGGACTGATGACCATAGGTGTTAAGTCCCATAGTGCTCAGAGCCATTTGAACAATTTGATTTGATTATTAACCTAGTTTCTCCTGAGCCAAGTAAATTCTAACTTCCGTTATTAACTTTTTATTCACATATTTTCCTCTTACTCCCCTCACATACCCACTTCTTACTTACCGTAGATGTTTCTTTGACTTGAATCTTCACTAATATTCAATATAGCTCCGTCACACTCCAGATACTGCCAATTTCTAACAGTGACACAATCTCCTGGTACACTCGGTATCTCTCGAAACGTATGAGGGCTCAAATCGCAAAGCTCGCATTGGCAGCACGAAAATGTCTAACGAAAGTTCGCCTTGAAAAGAAATTAGCCCTTGGTAGATATGGTATCCTTACAATGGGTTCGTGGATTAGTGTACAACACGTAAACATTAACATCAGTAGATCAAAACCCTACATTGCACACCACAACAACATCAAATGCTGTCCTCTTCTTAGCCATACTAACACTAATGTGCTAATTGACACGTCACAGTTGGCAGGAAGACGTCAAAATACTGACTCCGATTTCATGTATTGCTTTTTAACTTTGCACCTAAATACTGCGTCATGTATAGACATGTATATTCCACAAACCATCCTACAGCGTGAGACGGAGGGTGTTCTCAGTAGCCCCGCTATTTCCCTCCGTTCCCCCTTCCCTTTTCGGTGGAAGAAGAACGATTCTTGTAAAGTCACCGCGTGAGCTCGGATTTCTGTAGTTTTACGTTCATGTTATTTTCTCGAGAGATACGAGGGCTTTTTGGAAAGTTAATCCAAAAGATGCCTGGAGATACTGACAGGTTTAAGATAAATTATATAGTGGTAAGACAGAGATTTAGGAACCAGGTTATAAATTGTAAGACATTTCCAGGGTCAGATGTGGACTCTGACCACAATCTATTGGTTATGAACTGTAGATTAAAACTGAAGAAACTGCAAAAAGGTGGGAATTTGAGCAGATGGGAACTGGATAAACTGAAAGAACCAGAGGTTGTTCAGAGTTTCAGGGAGAGCATAAGGGAACAGTCGACAGGAATGGGGGAAAGAAATACAGTAGAAGAAGAATGGGTAGCTTTGAGGGAGAAGTAGTGAAGGCAACAGAGGATCAAGTAGGTAAAAAGACGAGAGCTAGTAGAAATCCTTGGGTAACAGAAGAAATATTGAATTTAATTGATGAAATGAGAAAATATTAAAATGCAGTAAATAAAGCAGCCAAAAATGAATACAAACGTCTCAAAAATGATATCGACAATAAGTGCATAATGGCTAAGCAGGAATGGCTAGAGGACAAATGTAAGGATGTAGACGCATATCTCACTAGGGGTAAGATAGATACTGCCTACAGGAAAATTAAAGAGACTTTTGGAGAAAAGATAACCACTTACATGAATATCAAGAGCTCAGGTGGAAACCCAAAGAAGGGAAAGGAGAAAGGTGGAAGGAGTATATGTTGTTGTTGTTGTGGTCATCAGCCCTGGGACTGGTTTGATGCAGCTCTTGGGGACAATATTATCGAAATGGGAGAGGATTCAGATGAAGATGAAATGGGAGATTTGATACTGCGTGAAGAGTTTGACAGAGCACTGAAAGACCTGAGTCGAAACAAGGTCCCGGGAGTCGACAACATTCCATTAGAACTACTGACAGCCTTGGGAGAGACAGTCCTGACGAAACTCTACCATCTGGTGAGCAAGATGTATGAGGCAGGAGAAATACCCTCAGACTTCAAGAAGACTATAATAATTCCAATCCCAAAGAAATCAGGTGTTGACAGATGTGAAAATTACCGAACTATCAGTTTAATAACTCACAGCTGCAAAATACTAGCGCGAATTCTTTACAGAAGAATGGAAAAACTGGTAGAAGCCGACCTCGGGGAGGATCAGTTTGGATTCCGCAGAAATGTCGGAACATGTGAGGCAATACTGACCCTACGACTTATCTTAGAAGATAGATTAAGGGAAGGCAAACCTACGTTCCTAGCATTTGTAGACTTAGAGATAACGTTTGACAATGTTGGCTGGAATACTCTCTTTCAAATTCTGAAGGTGGCAGATGTAAAATACAGGGAGTGAAAGGCTATTTACAATTTGTACAGAAACCAGATGCCAGTTATAAGAGTCGAGGGACATGAAAGGGAAGCAGTGGTTGGGAAGGGAGTGAGACAAGGTTGTAGCCTCTCTCCAAAGCTATTCAATCTGCATATTTAGCAAGCAGTAAAGGAAACAAAAGAAAAATTCGGAGTAGGTATTAAAATCCATGGAGAAGAAATAAAAACTGAGGTTCGCCGATGACAATGTAATTCTGTCAGAGACAGCAAAGGACTTGGAAGAGCAGTTGAACGGAATGGACAGTGTCTTGAAAGGAGGATACAAGATGAACATGAACAAAAGCAAAACGCGGATAATGGAATGTAGTCGAATTAAATCTGGTGCTGCTGAGGGAATTAGATAAGGAAATCAGGCACTTACAGTAGTGAAGGAGTTTTGCTATTTGGGAAGCACAATAACTGATCACGGTCGAAGTAGAGAGGATATAAAATGTAGACTGGCAATGGCAAGGAAAGCGTTTCTGAAGAAGAGAAGTTTTTTAACATCGAGTATTGATTTAAGTGTCAGGAAGTAGTTTCTGAAAGTGTTTGTATGAAGTGAAGCCATGTATGGAAGTGAAACGTGGACGATAAATAGTTTGGACAAGAAGAGAATAGAAGCTTTCGAAATGTGGTGCTACAGAAGAATGCTGAAGATTAGATGGGTAGATCACATAACTAATGAGGAAGTATACAATAGGATTGGGGAGAAGAGAAGTTTGTTGGACAACTTGACTAGAAGAAGGGATCGGTTGGTTGGACGTGTTCTGAGGCATCAAGGGATCACCAATTTAGGATTGGAGGGCAGCGTGGAGGGTAAAAATCGTAGAGGGAGACCAAGAGATGAATACACTAAGCAGATTCAGAAGGATGTAGGTTGTCGTAGGTGCTGGGAGATGAAGAAGCTTGCACAGGATAGAGTAGCATGGAGAGCTGCAGCAAACCAGTCTTAGGACTGAAGACCACAACAACAACATATCCAATAGGCCACGAAGTGGAAATGAAAGTGGAAATCTGATGAAGCTTTGCATTGGCGTGTTGGGAAATGTCTCTAGTATGCATGTCGATCGCTTCACTTTCCTCTTCCCAGTTCTGATCACACAGTATGTAAAGATGCCTAGGACAATAGTGTCTCCCACCAAATATGGGTGCCTGCTGAGAGGTTACGCCTGCTTTCATGCAACCCCACACAACGTATCTGTCATGCGTTTCTATCTTCGTAACAATTTTCGGTCGCAAACCTACAGCGTTTACAATGGGAATTGTTTGATTACCCACTGTACAGCCTGGACTTGGTTGACTCTGCTGTTGATCTCTGCTCACATGAATCGCAGTCTCTGAAGACAACATTTTGGCACAGACTACGAACTGTAAACCACTGTAGAGAATCGGGGGAAAGCAAAGGCGGTTGCCTTCTATGAAGGGCTATTGGAAAGCTGATTCAAATGTACAATTCGGAGGGGTGACTGTGTAGAGAAGTAGCTGGAAGGTGTGGCTAACTGTCGCAAATAAAACATTTCTGATCTTCACCGTGGATTCCATTTCGGCGCCGGTCGGATCTTACTTTCCGAATAGCCCTCATACGTAGGAGGAAGCAACCTAGGAACATACGATCCCGTAATGTCAAAAGCAAATCGTGTTGCAGAACAGGTCTCTGGTCGCATCTACCACTGGAGTTAGCTGAAGTGCGCTGCTCTAGGCATGGGATAAATAACGCTGTTGATATCGATCAGTCAATCGAAAGACAGTGTTACGTTCGGAGGCTCCCTTGACGTACACTATGTTCACATCAAACGATTCACCTTATCCTTTCTTTTAATTCCACAAAACAAGACATATGAATCTGAAATACGTATTACCAATGAAACGCTTGAATTTCGTCGTCCACGCTGTCATCCTATACTCAAACGAACTAACAATACGTCCTTCTCACGTGATAATTGAAGCTAGCTGCCCCAGTAGTTACTGTATAGTGGCCTATCAATGATAGTCCCCACATGATGGCAGCCTCCGAATTATCAAAAACGTCGACTCGAATGATGCTGTGACACAATTTCACATTTTACTGGAACAAAAGGATTAACGGTACCACAAACAAGAGTAACTTTTTGCTAGGCTCCAAATACACAAAGCAAAAAAGTTTGGCATCACCTCGGTTCCGAGAGTTCCGGAACCTCTACAGAAAATTGGAATGGACATCAACATAAACAGCATTTCCGCCCTTTCTATTGCTCGTGAGAACAACACATTGCATGTTGTACCAACATACAGCAAGACTTTCAGAGGTGGTGGGTCCACACTGCTGTACACACCGGTACCTCTAATACCCAGTAGCACGTCCTCTCGCATTGATGCATGCCTGTATTCGTCGTGGCATACTATCAACAAGCTCATCAAGGCACTGTTGGTCGACATTGTACCACTCCTCAACGGCGATTCGGTGAAGATCCCTCATAGTGATTGGTGGGTCACGTCGTCCATAAAGAAGGCATGTTCGTTAGGGTTCATGTCTGGAGAACATCCTGGCCACTCTAGTCGAGCGATGTCGTTATCATGAAGGAAACCATTCACAAGATGTGCACGATGGGGGCGCGAATTGTCGTCCATGAAGACGAATGCCTCGCCAATATGCTGCCGATATGGTTGCACTATCGGTCGGAGGATGCCACTCACATGTCGTACAGCAGTTACGGCGCCCTCCATGACCACCAGCTGCGTACATCGGCCCCACATAATGTCACCCCAAAACAGCAATGATCCTCCACCTTCTTGCATTCGCTGGACAGAGTGTCTAAGGCGTTCAGCCTGACCGAGTTGCCTCGAAACACGTCTTCCATGATTCTCTGGTTGAAGACATATGTGACACTCGTTGGTGAAGAGAATGTGATGCCAATCCTGAGCGGTCCGTTCGGCATGTTGTTGGGCCCGTGTGCACCGCTCTGCATGGTGTCGTGCCTGCAAAGTTGGACCTTGCCATGGGCGTCGGGAGTGAAGTTGCGCATCATGTAGTCTTTTGCGCACAGTTTGAGTCGTAACACGACACCCTGTGGCTGCACGAAAAGCATTATACAACATGGTGGCGTTGCTGTCTGGGTTCCTCCAGGCCATAATCCGTAGGTAGCGGTCATCCACTGCAGTGGTAGCCCTTGGGCGGCATGAGCGAGGCATGTCACAGACAGTTCCTATCTCTGTATCTCCTCCATGTCCGAACATCATCTCATTGGTTCACTCCGAGACACCTGGACACTTCGCTTATTGAGAGCCATTCCTGGCACAAAGTAACAATGCGGACGCGATCGAACAGCGGTACTGACCGTTAGGCGTGGTTGAACTACAGACAACACGAGCATTGTACCTCCTTTCTGGTGGAATGACTGCAACGGATCGGCTGTCAGACACCCTAATAGGCGCTGCTTATGCATGGTTGTTTACATCTTTGGGCGTCTTTAGTGACATCTTTGAACTGTCAAAGGGACTGTCTGTGACACAGTATCCACAGTCAACGTCTGTGTTCAGGAGTTCTGGGAGCAGGGGTGCTGCAAACGCTTTTTTGATGTGTATATAAGATGGACGTTGAACTGGCAAGGAAGGCTATATAATATGGTCAAAGGCGCTCTATGATCTGATCTTCCCATTACCACGATAGCTCAAAATTAAAATATCTTCACAGAACTAAGAGCAAATATATACGACCGTCATGATGTCAGAGTCCCAAATTCATTACACTTCCTAACGCAATCCATCACGGCGTACGAAATGCAAATGAAGGCGCCCTGTTCTCATTGTCTAGGGCTCATCATACCCAATCAGTTTGTTAATTCTAACCCTCTACTAATGGAACAGGATGTAGATGAAGCTGAAATTGGAGATACGATACTGCGTGAAGAGTTTGACAGAGCACTGAAAGACCTGAGTCGAAACAAGGTCCAGGGAGTAGACAACATTCCATTAGAATTACTGACGGCCTTGGGCGAGCAGGTCCTGACGAAACTCTACCATCTGGTGAGCAAGATATATGAGACAGGAGAAATACCCTCAGACTTCAAGAAGACTATAATAATTCCAGTCCCAAAGAAAGCAGGTGTTGACAGATGTGAAAATTACCGAACTATCAGTTTAATAAGTCACAGCTGCAAAATACTAACGCAAATTCTTTACAGACGAATGGAAAAACTGGTAGAAGCCGACCTCGGGGAGGATCAGTTTGGATTCCGTAGAAATGTTGGAACACGTGAGGCAATACTAACCTTACGACTTATCTTAGAAGAAAGATTAAGGAAAGGCAAACCTACGTTTCTAGCATTTGTAGAATTAGGGATAGCTTTTGACAATGTTGACTGGAATACTCTCTTTCAAATTCTAAAGGAGGCAGGGGTAAAATACAGGGAGCGAAAGACTATTTACAATTTGTACAGAAACCAGATGGCAGTTATAAAAGTCGAGGGGCACGAAACGGAAGCAGTGGTTGGGAAGGGAGTGAGACAGGGTTGTAGCCTCTCCCCGATGTTATTCAATCTGTATATTGAGCAAGCAGTAAAGGAAACAAAAAAAATTTGGAGTAGGAATTAAATCCATGGAGAAGAAATAAAAACTTTGAGGTTCGCCGATGACATTGTAATTCTGTCAGAGACAGCAAAGGACTTGGAAGACCTGTAGAACGGGATGGACAGTGTCTTGAAAGGAGGATATAAGTTGAACATCAACAAAAGCAAAACAAGTATCATGGAATGTAGTCGAAATAAGTTGGGAGATGCTGAGGGAAATAGTTTCTGAAAGTGTTTGTATGAAGTGAAGCCATGTATGGAAGTGAAACATGGACGATAAATAGTTTGGACAAGAAGAGAATAGAAGCTTTTGAAATGTGGTGCTACAGAAGAATGCTGAAGATTAGATGGGTAGATCACATAACTAATGAGGAGGTATTGAATAGAATTGGGGAGAAGAGAGGTTTGTGGCACAACTTGACAAGAAGAAGGGACTGGTTGGTAGAACATGTTCTGCGGCATCAAAGGATTACAAATTTTGCATTGGAGGGCAGCGTGGAGGGTAAAAATCGTAGAGGGAGACCAAGAGATGAATAAACTAAGCAGATTCAGAAGGATGTGGGTTAAGTAGGTACTGGGAGATGATGAAGTTTGCACAGGATAGAGAAGCATGGAGAGCTGCATGAAACCAGTCTGAGGACTGAAGACCACAACAACAACAACAACAACCCTCTCCTTGCACCAATTACATTATAAACATGTCCTTAGTTTATTTTATTAAAATATTAATATTCCAAAAGCCACTAATAGCAAATAAACCCGTTTTCACAGAACTGAACTACGGGAGGACGAAATGTACACTGTTGTTAGCTATTGACGTATGAAAGTACTTTATAATATTTTGCTTCATTTAGTATACGGTCCCGGCCGAAGTAGCAGTGCGGTTCTAGGCGTTGCAGTCTGGAACCGCGAGACCGCTACGGGCGCAGGTTCGAATCCTGCCTCGGGCATGGATGTGTGTGGTGTCCTTAGTTTAGTTAGGTTTAACTAGTGCTACGTTCTAGGAGACTAATGATCTTAGACGGTGAGTCCCGTAGTGCTCAGTGCCATTTGAACCATTTAGTATACGGAAAATATTGCATTTAATTTATAATACTGTAGATAATATGTCATTGCCTGTACGATAGTGATATCCATCGGCCAGAACAACGGGCTGCAAGCATACCAACTGAAATCTGCAACCGAGGAGTAACATGTATGAAGACAACCTCTGATTCTGTCAGAGGCGGTCAGATAAAACGAGACACGTTGGAAAAAATTGCCCAGGTGCGAGTAGGACTAGCGTCCTGAGGGTTCCGCACAAACTTCGTTATGTGTACAGACCGCTCGTCCGTTCCAGAAATGGAGGATATTGACGATGTTTGCCCGTTATCGGCACTGATACTGGAAAGATATCGGTCCCAGGATGTCAAAAACTTTCGAGAATGTTTCTGTTTCAAGTCTGAAGTCAGATAACAAATGACAGAAAATTTTAGTGTGTGATATAATTGCAGATTAACAGGTTTGGATTTTTCCGTTTACTTGCACTGTGAAACTTCGCTTCTCGCCAAATTTTACGGTTCTAGGTCAACGGGAAGTACCCTGCGAGTTTTGGTGAGTGAGTTTTCGACTATCAAAATATGTTACATAAATGGCCGTACCTTTTCACTGTATTGGCTCTGAAGATTAAAATTTGTACACCGCCAAAGGACCATAGACTTCAGTATGTAACATGAGGTTGAACTTGATACGCGAAACAGTTCCAGAGAAAAGGAGTCTCAAGTGATGGACAGAAAGGCGAATAAGAAACGTCAAAAATATTACACTACTGGCCATTAAAATTGTTACACCATGAAGATAACGTGCTACATACGCGAAATTTAACCGACAGGAAGAAGATGCTGAGATATGCAAATGATTAGCTTTTCAGAGCATTCACAAAAGGTTGGCGGCGATGGTGACCCCTACAATGGGTTGACATGAGGAAAGTTTCCAAGCGATTTCTCATACACAAACTGCAGCTGACCGGCGTTGCCTGGTGAAACGTTGTTGTGATGCCTCGTGTAAGGAGGAGAAATGCGTACCATCACGTTTCCGACGTTGATAAAGGTAGGATTGTAGCCAACCGCGATTGCGTTTTATCGTATCGCGATAGTGCTGATCGCGTTGGTCGAGATCCAATGACTGTTAGCAGAATATGGAATCGGTGGGTTCAGGAGAGTAATACGGAACGGCGTGCTGGATCCCAATGGCCTCGTGTCACCAGCGGTCGAGATGACAGGCATCTTATCCGCATGGCTGTAACGGATCGTGCAGCCACGTCTCGATCCCTGAGTCAACAGATGGGGACGTTTGCAAGACAGCAACCATCTGCACGAACAGTTCGACGAGGTTTGCAGCAGCATGGACTATCAGCTCGGAGACCATGGCTGCGGTTACCCTTGACGCTGCATTATAGACAGGAGCGCCTGCGATGGTGTACTCAACGGCGAACCTGGGTGCACGAATTACAAAACGTCATTTTTTCGTATGAATCCAGGTACCTTTTACAGCATCATGATGGTCGAATCCGCGTTTGGCGACATCACGGTGAACGCACATTGGAAGCGTGGATTCGTCATCGCCATACTTGCGTATCACCCGGCGTGATAATAGGGAGTGCCATTTGTTACACGTCTCGGTCAACTCTCGTTCGCATTGACGGCACTTTGAACAGTGGACGTTACATTTCAGATGTGTTACGACCTGTCACTCTACCCTTCATCGATCCCTACGAAACCCTACATTTCAGCAGGATAATGCACGACCGCATGTTGCAGGTTATGTACGGGCTTTTCTGAGTACATTAAATGTTAGACTGCTGCCCTGGCCAGCACATTCTCCAGATCTCTCACCAATTGAAAACGTCTGGTCAATGGCGGCCGAGCAACTGGCTCGTCACAATACGCCAGTCACTACTCTTGACGAACTGTGGTATCGAGTTGAAGCTGCATGGGCAGCTGTACCTCTACACGCCATCCAAGCTCTGCTTGACTCAATGTCCAGGCGTATCAAGGCCGTTATTACGGCCAGAGGTGGTTATTCTGGGTACTTATTTCTCAGGATCTATGCACCCAAATTGCGTGAAAATGTAATCACATTTCAGTTTTGGTATGATATATTTGTCCAATGAATACCCGTTTATCATCTGTATTTCTTCTTGGTGTAGCATTTTTAATGGCTAGTAGTGTATACCAAAGTAACATTTTTCGTTTTTCTTTTTTTCCTTTACTTGTACTGTGAAACCCTGCTTGTAGTCGAACTACATGTTTCTAGGTGAAGGAGAAGTACCCTAAAAGTTTTGATGAGCAAGTTTTAGAATATCAAAGTAAGTGACATAAATGGCCGTGTCTTTTGTCTGAATTGACTCAGAAACTTAAAAGTTTTATACCGTCAAGGGACCATAAGTTTTAGTATGTGACATAAATTTGAACTTGGTACACCAAACTGTTTCATAGAAAAAGGTCTTAACAGGCAGACAGACAGACGGATAAGAAACGACAAAAATTATTTTTCGAATATATAACTACAAATTCACAATTTTCGGATTTTTCTTCACTTCTTCAGTGAAACTTTGTTTCTTCCCTAATTCCATGATTCTAGATCAAAGTACCTTGTAGGTTTTGATGAGCGAGTTTTCGAGTATCAGAATATGTCACATAAATGGCCGTATCTTTTGAGTGAACTGACTTTGAACCTTGAAATTTTTACAGCTCCAAGGGACCGTCGACAATAGTATGTGACATAAATTTTAACTAGATACAGCTACTGTTTCATGAGTAAGGGTGTTCTGGACAGACAGACAGACGGACGGACGGAGAACAAAGCGATTCTGTAAGGGTTCCATTTCTACAGATTGAGGCACTGAACTCTAAAAAGTAAGCAAACTAGCTATTATTTCAGAAGTAACTGCTAATCCATTAATACATTTATCGAACTGTAAGAAAAACAGTCATTGGCTTTATGGACAAATACATACGGTGGCCTACGGAATCACGATTGCACCCAGGCGTGCGTCTCTTCGTCTGAAGCAAATCGACGGCCACAATTTTTTTTCTTCAGAGCTCCAAAAATATGGAAACTGCATTGGGAGAGTTTAGTAACGGCTTCCCAGCAAAACGTCTGTAACGTACTTGCAACATACCTTGACAGTGAAGATTCACTTCGTTCCGTTACAGTCCGTTGGCTGTCATTGATAAACGTTGTTAACACTAAAAACACGGTCACCAAAATGCCGAGCAGACAGCGCTCAGATCACACATAATTTTAGCACTGACGTGTAAACTCAAGTGAGCACTCGCGACGAGGTTCTCAGTACGGGAAAAATATGCCAGGGTTGCTATAGTAGACCCCCTTCCGACGACAAGTCGACTGAGATAAGAAATCCGTTCCTGTAATAGGGTCTTAGATACTACTCGTGTTTTAACAGTTAGCATCTCGTGTCTCCTTAGGAGGATTGTGGCTGAAAGTTCCTGCATTGGTTTCACTCCTGCATCTGACATGATAAGTTCCTTGAAACGACTAGTTATAGGAAGGTCGCAGGAAATATCGTCACATATTTCTGCCTCAGAACAAGAACATACGCATTGTCTTCGCCTGAACAGTCACCATATTTACAGCTTTTGCTATGTTGGGCTGTACTCAGTGGTGCCAATCATACGAGGCAGTTCCCTGAGACCTTTCGCATAGCAGTGGCAGGATGTGTCTTTGCACTTACATGTTTTCCCGTAGTCTGTAGGTTAACGAGCAAAATCGTCAGACATTTATGAGCCAGCATGATATATGATACTAATCCAACAATACTATCAAAATACTTTAGACAAAATTAGAGAGCGGATTTATTAATGACTACATGTCACACCAGCAACGGAAGGTCTGCGAACTAAAACCGTACGTAGACAACATTAGAAACCATTTTTGGATGATAAAATGTGACGAACAAGTGTTAATACGCGTTTACACCTGTGCGCCTTGCGGCTAGTCGCCGTGAAGCGGTGCCTGTACCACAAGCAAGTAGAAGCAAGTGTCGTCCCATCTGGTATGGGTTGACCCTGCGTCCCCGTGCTCAATTCAGAGGCATGAGCGACTTAACAACGGTGCCTGCGTCTCGTTGCCTCTTCGGGCAACAGCTGCATGCTGCTAGTGCGCACGGAAAATCACACTAGTGTAAATGCACCTTTAGCGTCACGTAGAGAAAAATATGCATACCGTACAAAGTGATCATTAACAATGCGTTTTGTGCCCTTCTCCGACTTCCTGGAGTGGTTATTACATGCATATCGTAATTTCTGTCGTATAATGGCTTTCAGTAACTACAGCAGGCAGTATATTAAATTTCCTCGAAATGCATAAACAGGTCTAACAGCACGTTTTAATTAGTTGTTATGCTTGTAGTCGTATACTTGTTATTGCTACTTATGTGACATGTGTTATTAATACAAGACATTTACTCAACTTTAATAAGTCGGCTTTACATCACTTTAATAACTGTTGAGAAATGTCAGATACTTTCCTTGGACGTTATCCACTGGATGATGAGACGTTTTAAATGAGTGTAGAGTACACAACAGCATATGCTACTTATGGGTGATACAATGACTTCTAGGCACCTTGCCTGAGAAACTAATATTGCTTTCGTCTCTTTCACCATGCATTCCGAGTAATTTACAGCGCCATCAATCACTGTGATTTTTAAGTACTGTCCATATCTTATCACAATGTCTACTCTACGAACATAATTACTTGGTTTGCAGGTAAAACATTCGATTCCTTTATCGTGTATTTATTCCCCAGCTGAACAAGATAGGTAGTCAAAGTCCCAGTCGACAAACGTCTTCTACATTAAAGAAAATTGCTTACAGATGAACTCTCTGAACCGGACCAGAACTCAAACCAGAACCTTCTCTTTCCTGAACAAAACTCGTACACGGCCAATATAATGGCAAGAATGTATCACTACATTTTCTCCATTAGTCCAGATTCAACAGTAGCTCTGAAATAAAAATTGCTGGAAAATCGCTCTTAGGAGGAAGGATTGACAGATGTTGCTAAGTTATTTATTTAAACATCAGTTTCACATAGCTGTTATACAACCTAACATTAGCATTTATAGCTGCCAGTCGTTCACTAAATCGCAGTTCCTTACACCTTTTATGTGAATTGTCATTCTCTTCGTGCTTGAAATTTTGCGGAACCCTATGTCCTTTGGCAGCCAGTGCTAAACGTATCCCCATCATTGCCTTATTAAACTGTTCTATTAAGTAACTTATCATCCTCAGCTATTGCCTGATAAAAATATTCCAATGATTTGTGTCTTCACTTACATATTTACCCATTAAATTAATGATTCCAGACATTTGATAATGACACATTCCAGATAACTCTACTTTCATTTGTTGTTTTTTTCCACAACTCATAATACCTTCAATTGCGATGCTGGGTTCAACAAGAACAACTGAACAAACTTCTTAGTTATTCCCTCGTCAGTGTTTGAGAACAGTAAATTAGGTTTCCTCACAGATCTTTTCTTTTAGTTTTTGTGCGCCTTCATTGCTTTACATAACATCCGTGATATGGCTTCCTGAATACCTACTCTTTTGTCTTTTGACAGTGTATATCCCAATTTTGAACTTCAGGCACTAATCAATTGAAAACTATTTATGGTTTCTGCCAGTATTCACTAACTATATCGGCATAGTCAAAAATTAATAAATGATAACTCAAAACATTATGTGCGGTATACGATGATGACACGAAAGTGTTCTGTAGTACTTGTGGGACGACATGAATGAAACGTGAGAGGGCAGTTCGCCGAACATATTTTCATTCGTGCTCCACACATGTTTGAATGTACGATATAGATGTATCATATACGAAGAACATTGAGGAATGTAATGAAGTGTAGCAAAAGTATGGCAGTTTAGGATGAGGCTTTTCATCTGCCAACCTATATTAAATTTTTATATCCAAGCTACTCTCAGCTGCAGGAGTCTGGGAAAGGACAATGTACACAGGAAAACGGCTCCAGGTCAGACACCAAACATGTTTTGTCAGATTCATTTCAGGAGATCAAGCTGATCCTTGACTGGGTGCGTAATTTATCATCGAAGGTATTCTTCGACAGATTGCACCCACATGTACGAGCGACGTTGTCTCTAGGTATGGAAACATCACCTAATGTACCTGTGCTGATTGAGCCTTTCCGAAATTACTGTATTGAGACTAGAATTAATTATGTTATGTTATGTTCTGGGACGGCCGGAGTGGCCGAGAGGTTCTAGGCGCTACAGTCCGGAACCGCGCGACCGCTACGGTCGCAGGTTCGAATCCTGCCTCGGGCATGGATGTGTGTGATGTGCTTAGGTTAGTTAGGTTTAAGTAGTTCTAAGTCTAGGGGACTGATGAACACAGCAGTTAAGACCCATAGCACGCAGAGCCATTTGAACCATTTTGTTATGTTCTCTTAACCGGGGACCTAGAAACGACGGAGAGGCTCCGTCCTCGCCGCAGTCGCAGTGGCCCACAACACCACGACGACTACCGCAGTCCACTTCACCCCTCCGGCGTCCCACACCGAACCCAGGGTTACTGTGCGGTTCGGCCCCCGGTGGACCTCCCCCCCCCCCCCCCCCCCAGGGAACGTCTCACACCAGACGAGTGTAACCCCTATGTTTGCGTGGTAGAGTAATGGTGGTGTACGCGTACGTGGAGAACATGTTTGCGCAGCAATCGCCGACGTAGTGTAGCTGAGGCGGAATAACTGGAGCCAGCCCGCATTTGCCAAGGCAGATGGAAAACCACCTAAAAACCATCCACAGACTGGCCGGCTCACGGGACCTCGACACAAATCCGCCGGGCGGATTCGTGCCGGGGACCGGCGCTCCTTCCCACCCGGAAAGTCGTGCGTTAGGCCGCACGGCAGAATTAATTAAATTACTCGCATTACACTAATGTGACACGTCCATTTTGTATATTTCATACAAGTCAAAAGTACTAGCAAAAGTAATATAGGAGGTTTACGTAAACGTACAGAATGTCATCCTTACGGTCTTGTATAAACACATTTTATGTCGGACGGTCTGGTTGGTCCTTGCGTCAAACTGCAAATATACTACGTATATAATCCAAAGGCATGCTTTTCACAGTTGTATGAGAGTGATGCAATAAACAGTTATCACCTTTGAAATTTTATACATATTTATTGTATCGTCTGAAAGAGATTATTCTGGTATCATTCTTTACCAAAATACAGTAATGGTTTACAGTTTAGATGTATTTTTTAAAAAAGGCTATGGCTTCCATTAATAATTGGGCAGGCGTTCCAGCATTAACCATTTTCTTGCCAAATTCGCTATAAATAGCAACCGTAGCTTCTTATTCTGAGATTAGCGAGTGTAGTCTGTCGTAGAATTTTGCATCACCCCTGGAAGCAAAAATCAAAATTGTCAGGTGCAGGCAACAAAGTGGTCATGCAACGGACACAGTTCGTCGCTTCCTGGACATCGGTCCCTGAGACTTCATTAATGCAGTTGTGGATAATCTTTTTGGAAGTGTTTCAAGTATTCTTGATCATCATTAATGAAATGGTCCGCCGATTTCTGATAACAGTTCAGTTGGCCTTGTTCCCTCGTCTATCATTTTGATAGCATATTGGACTCTGTGTGAGATCCGGCGCATTGTTCTACAGGGAAATTGAAAATTTTAACGAGCTGACGTTGAGAATGTCTCAAGATACCTGCGCTTGATCAAGGCCACCAGCAAAATTTCACAGAAAACTCCAGAGGCTTAACTCGCGGCTGAAGTGACTTTCTACATAGTAGCTATTCCATTTGGGAAGACCAATTACTATTCAGTGGACACAGAAGAGCGTGGCCACTGAAAGCACTGTCTAGTGCCATTAAATGTTGTCAACCTATGGAATACAAGGTGGACACAATACAAAAGAATTAAGTAATTGTGTTCCATTGGCGAAAATAAGTAAAAACGCCTGTCAATGGCACCAACACTATCGCTAGACCGTCTTTCCAGTGCTTGGGAGACTGAACTGTTGTAAGAGTTTGCACGCCATTCTGTTAGATATGACACAGTTATTCTCCTTTTTTTATATCATGATGGTAGCACCACCCTGTTTACTGTAAGCTGTTGATCTGAATGTTCAAATGTGTGAGAATTCCTAAGGGAACTAACTGCTGAGATCATCGGTCTGTAGACTTACACACTACTTACACAATACTTAAACTAACTTATGCTAAGAACAAAACACACACCCATACCCGAGGGAGGACTCGAATCTCCGGCGGGAGGGGCCGCGCAGTCCGTGACATGGCGCCCTCAAACTGCGCGATCATTCCGCGCGGCACTGTTGATCTGACCTAATGTGAACCACCACCCTGCTCGATACTCTGACCGTTGCTAGCCGGACAGTGTCCTCTAGCATTTACTCTTCATTTAACTTTCAGATGATCGAACACAGTGGTAGCAGAGGATTTCAAAAGAAACAAACAGCACATGATCTCATAGTCGCCCGTAAGGGTAGCTCTTTGCATGTCGGTCATCGCAACGGCGGCAGAGAAATTGTTGCTCTTAATACGAAACGTACACAAAGTACTAGCTCAACGCCCGCTGCTTTGCTCCTATAGACTTTAAGGTTTACACAATTTTTTGTTTTTGTTTTGTTGTTCCTAAATCAAATTTTTATGTTGTTCTCAAACTGTAACACCTTATAAAGTTTTCACGCTAACTATGGTCTTTTCCAAATGTACTGAGCAAAAACCGATCATGGTAGAATGTTAATCATACCTTTTGCATTCTTGGGGTGATATTTCCACACAATCTTTCATCTCCTAACACATATTTCTTTGTATCTAACTGAGAAGAGAAAAACCAATTTTCATAGATTTAGCTTTAAAATTTTTAATCTAATCATTTTTTTTTTTTTTACTTTCGTCCCCGATTTCACCCCCTTAGGGGTTGAATTTCCAAAAAACTCTTCATAGCTTTAGCTTTTAAAATGCTTTCGTAATGAAATAATTTCACCAAACTTTTCATCCCCTATTTCACTCGCTTAGGGTGTTGAATTCTCAAAACAACTTAAATAACTTTTTCTTATTTCTAACCGAGAAGCCAAATACTAAATATCATAGATATAGCTTCACGAATGCTTTAGTAGGTCTTTAATAACGAATTCTTTTCAGAGAAACTTGCATCCACTATTCACCTTCGTAGTGGTTGACTTTCCAAATATGCTGAAACATAATAATTCTTTTTATTAATTTCTGAGCGAGGACCCAAATCCCAATTTTCGGAGTTATAGCTTCAGTGCCATCTTAATAGCGACATATTTTCAAAAACCTTTTCATCCCCTACCCCAAACCACTGTAACATGTATTTTTATTTGCAACCGAGAAGTCAAATAACAACTTAATAGATGTAGCTTTACAAATATTTTTGTAGGTCGTTAATAATTATTTCGACCATTATGCCACCCCCATAGGGGTTCAGTTTCCAAAAATCCTGAAATACACATCTCTTTATTTTCGACCAAGAAATCAAATACTATTTTAGAAGTCCTACCTTCAAAGTTACCTTAATAGAGACGCATTTCAAGAAAACTTTCATCCCCTATTTCATCTTCTTAGGGGTGGAATTTCGAGAAATCCTTCTTTAAGCGACGCCTACAGTATGAGATCAATACCCTGTCTTAATTTCAAGTTTCTATCCTTAGAGCTGTGGGTTGGACGATCGTGATTCAGCGAATGAGTTAGTCAGTAACGCCATTGCGTTTAATATACAGAGGTATAAAAACGAATAAGCGAAGTTACTAGACCATGAATCTATAAAATTAAAATAGTTCAGTTGTATCATGGTAAACCAATCCCAGAGTTGTTCTTTCTCGGAAAAAGAAATGTTCTTAAGCTTTTCGCTTAGCGCAGGCACAATCTTTATTGTTAAAGACGTACTTTGAAGATTTCGGTGAATACTTCCTGCTCCACGTTCGACAGTTTTATGTATTCACTTTACCATGTCAGTAGAAGGTCGATTTAACACAGGCACACTATCGAGATACATTCCATTCGAGTTTATAGATCTGGTAACAAAACTAATTATTTTTCCGCTTTGTCTGACAGTCGTAGGCGTCATGAAGATATTTTTTGTAATATATTGAAAGCTGCCTCCGCGAAGCACTGGTGTGAGCACTGTAAGACCTTCGGTACACACACCATCAGATTATTTGACTTGTAGCTCTAACGAAGTAGGCGAGTGTCAGAAATATGTCTCGTGGTCTTATTGTGGCGTGTTTATCCTCTGCCATTAGGTCAGACGATAGAAATGCCACTTGCATGCTTAGAGTAGCAGATTGACAGTGACCAACTTTAAACAGAACTTGATTAATTTTCACACACATTTATTAAAATAATAAAAAGCATAGACATTATGTAACTTGATTCTGGATACTGTTTACAATTGACAATCTGAAGTTCCTTTGGTCTTGGTATGTTAATCTTATTCTCACATATCTCTGATACTTGACAAAGTGTCTATACATTTATCTTCATGGCTATGTACAGGAATACGGTAATCTTATTAGGTGCTGACTGAAACTTAACTATAGACTGGTACAGACTAATGCAGACTGGTACAGACTGGTACAGACTGGTGCAGACAAATGCAGACTGACTAATCAGAGGTCTGTACACTCGTTATAATACCTCGCGCGTTCAGGTATCACAGCGCGAGTGTGATCCGCGAGGAGAAAAGATTCTACGTTAGCAGCAATCTCATTGGCTGCGTTACATATTAATACGCAGATCGGCGGAAGCAGAATTTGGTCCGCCTCTAACGCAGCGCCATTTCGTAGTGCGGAGACAGATGAGCGCTGCGCCTGCGCTGTTGTGCTTAGCGGGGCGCGCTCTAGTGGGAAAGTTGTGTATGCGGAACTATGTACACAACAAGCACTTACGGCATTCATAAATGATAAGCAAAGAGTGTGGTTCGAAAATACAGCCATGTGCCTGTTGAATCAAAGGATTACTCTTTCAACCAACCTGTTGTTTCGTATAAGTTTCATTTCTAAGTTTGTCTCCTACATCTTTAGTAGGAAAAATTATCTTTGATCATTCAGTTCAAAACAGCCTCCTGTAGCAGCACATTTCAAGTGCATCCAGCTTCATATTTTATGTTTTTCCCAAGGTCCGTCGTTTCACTTCCACACAATGCTGTACTAGATTCCTCTTCATTCTGCGTTTGTGTGTGACACTACCAACCCTCTTTTGTTAAGAAAACTTATTAACATCTGTGCCAGTTTGATTTTGTATTGCTGCTTTGTATAATCCAATTTAAAATGTGGCAATACTGAGGAGGATCGGCGGTTGGTGCAGGAAATGTCAGTTGGCTCTCAACTAAACAGATGTAACGTATTGCGGTTAAACAGGCGGAAAGAGCAATTATTGTATGATACCAAGACTGTAGAACAATCACTAGAGGCAGACATATCCATCAACAGTCTTAGATTATGCGTACGGAGCGGTTTAAAGCGGAACGACTACACAAAACTAAGCGCAGCTAAGGCAGATACTACGCTGAGGTTAATTGCCAGAATCATTAGGAAATGTAGTCCATCGTCAAACGAAGTAGCTTACAAAAACACTCAAAACACTAGTTCCAACAATTCTTGGATACTGCTCCTCAGTCTGGGTTGCGTACGAGACTCGGCTGATGGAGAAAATCGAGAAATCGAAAGAACAGCAGCGTGTTTCGTTGCTGGTTCATTGAATAAGAGCGGAAGGCAGTTGCAGTGGCAGACGCTGCAAGAGAGGCCTTTTCCAAGGTGTAGTTTACTGCTGAAATTACGAGAGCGTGCTTTCCTAGAAGAGTGACTTAATGTACTGCTTGGTCCTACGTGTATCTCACAAAAAGACCACGAAGGGAAAATTACAGCAGTTAAAGCTCAGATGCAGAGTTACCAACAATCCCTCTTCCGCGGACCATTTGAGACTTGGAGAGGAAGAGGCAGTGAGCGTTGTGCACAACGTACCGTCCACTGTGCACCTCAAGATGGGATTGCGGAGAATGCATGTAGATGTCGACGTAATTGTTGTACTCGCTCATTTATCCCTATGCTAAAATTTCGTTTCACTTCTCTGTGTATTCCACGAGACATACAAGGACACTATCGCGGCGAGAAGCCACAACCTAACCTTTTATCCTTATTGAGAATAAACTGGAATAATTACTACTCACTCTTCAAGAACTTCCCCTTGGTGTTTATAAGTATTGTAGGTTATTCGAGTCTTTCTGAACTTGATTCTCACGATTATCGGGTGTGGAATAATTTATTCAACTTTGCGTTGTCGTAGGCTTTCTTTAGAATCACCGGTCACACAAAAGTACAATTTGTTATTGTTTCTTTCCATTTCTACCTATCGAGCAAAGCACTGGTAAGACGCTGGACTCACATTCGCGAGGAGAGCGGTACAGTTTAACCGTCTTGCCATAGAGATTTGGGTTTCCCATGGTTTCGCCAATTCGATTGAGGGCATTGCTGGTACAGTTCCTCTGGAAAAAAAAACACGGTCAGTTTATCTTCCTCATAATTCTCCAGTCCGAACTTGCGCTCCCGTCTGTAGTGACCTCGTCATCAACGAGTGGTGAAAGTGTGTACAAAACATCTTCAGTTTACATATCGTGTCAAATCTTTCAACGAAATTCTCCATCTTCTTCATCGAGAACAGCCATTTACAGCCCATAAGACAGTTTGTGACTCATCGGCTTACCTCATCATTACCCCGGGCTGCCATACAGTATGTGCATGTGTCGTCGCGAGAAAATTGGATCGCACATCACTCTCCTCTCCGGGGAGGGAACTGCCTGCAAGGTTCGTCAACTTGAGAAGCTGCACCTGTGAAGCAATTTTCCATTTCTGCCACGCTACCGGGACAAGGATACTGTGCCCAAGTTTGAAGTGGTTAAAGACTTAAGACCGGCTGGCTGGTACCACTAGTACAGACGTGGACACAAGCTCTGGCAACATAACGTAATGATGGCGTACGTCGATGATTCACAAGCCGTCTATGGGAGAAATATAGTTACGAGAACAGCAGTCACAACAGTCAGTTCTATCTGACAAAGGTGATGAGAGATTTCTTTGAAAGCTCGGAATTGTAGTCGTATTTGACGCGACAGGTAAAGCGAGATTTTTTTTCGCACAACGACGTCGTTACGACAAATTTCGATGTTTATTTACTTATTGTTCCGTCGGACCAAATTAAGGAGAAGTCCCCACGGTCATGGAACGAGTCAATACATGAAATTATAACATGATAGTAGAAGCAGGTAAAATGAAATACAAGAAACAGACAAGTCGTCTACATCTACATGATTACTCTGCAATTCACATTTAAGTGCTTGGCAGAGGGTTCATCGAACCAAAATTGTACTATCTCTCTACCATTCCACTCCCGAACAGCGCGCGGGAAAAACGAACACCTAAACCTTTCTGTTCGAGCTCTGATTTCTCTTATTTTATTTTAATGATCATTCCTACCTATATAGGCTGGGCTCAACAAGATATTTTCGCATTCGGAAGAGAAAGTTGGTGACTGAAATTTCGTAAATAGATCTCGCCGCGACGAAAAACGTCTTTGCTTTAATGACTTCCATCCCATCTCGCGTATCATATCTGCCACACACTCTCCCCTATTACGTGATAATACAAAACGAGCTGCCCTTTTTTGCACCCTTTTGATGTCCTCCGTCAATCCCAGCTGGTAAGGATCCCACTCCGCGCAGCAATATTCTAACAGAGGACGAACGAGTGTAGTGTAAACTGTCTCTTTAGTGGACTTGTTGCATCTTCTAAGTGTCCTGCCAATGAAACGCAACCTTTGGCTCCCCTTCCCCACAATATTATCTGTGTGGTCTTTCCAACTGAAGTTTTTCGTAATTTTAACACCCAGGTACTTACTTGAATTGACAGCCTTGAGAATTGTACTATTTATCGAGTAGTCGAATTCCAACGGATTTCTTTTGGAACTCATGTGGATCACCTCACACTTTTCGTTATTTAGCGTCAACTGCCACCTGCCACACCATACAGCAATCTTTTCTAAATCGCTTTGCAACTGATACTGGTCTTCGGATGACCTTAATAGACAGTAAATTACATCATCTGCGAACAACCTAAGAGAACTGCTGAGATTGTCACCCAGGTCATTTATATAGATCAGGAGCAGCAGAGGCCCCAGGACGCTTCCGTGAGGAACACCTGATATCACTTCAATTTTACTCGCTGATTTGCCGTCTGTTACTACGAACTGCGACCTTCCTGACAGGAAATCACGAATCCAGTCGCACAACTGAGACGATACCCCATAGGCCCGCACCTTGATTAGAAGTCGCTTGTGAGGAACGGCGTCAAAAGCTTTCCGGAAATCTAGAAATACGGAATCAACTTGAGATCCCCTGCCGATAGCGGCCATTACTTCGTGCGAATAAAGAGCTACCTGCGTTGCACAAGAACGAAGTTTTCTGAAACCATGCTGATTACATATCAAGTTCCCTTCGAGGTGATTCATAATGTTTGAATACAATATATGCACCAAAACCTTACTGCAAACCGACGTCAATGATATAGGTCTGTAGTTCGATGGATTACTCCTACTACCCTTCTTAAACACTGGTGCGACCTGCGCAATTTTCCAATCTGTAGGTAGAGATCAATCGGTGAGCGAGCGGTTGTATATGATTGCTAAGTAGGGAGCTATTGTATCAGCGTAATCTGAAAGGAACCTAATCGGTATACAATCTGGACCTGAAGACTTGCCCGTATCAAGCGATTTGAGTTGCTTCGCAACCCCTAAGGTATCTACTTTTAAGAAACTCATGCTAGCAGCTGTTCATGTTTCAAATTCTGGAATATTCCATTCGTCCTCCCTGGTGAAAATTTCGGAAAACTGCGTTCAATAACTCCGCTTTAGCGGCACAGTCGTCGATAACAGCACCATCGGCACTGCGCAGCGAAGGTATTGAATTCGTCTTACCGCTTGTGTACTTCACATACGACCAGAATTTCTTCGGATTTTGTACCAAATTTCGAGACAATGTTTTGTTGTGGAACCTATTAAAGGCATCTCGCATTGAAGTCCGTGCCAAATTTCGCGCGTCTGTAAATTTTATCCAATCTTCGGGATTTCGCGTTCTTCTGAACTTCGCATACTTTTTCCGTTGCCTCTGCAGCAGAGTTCGGACCTGTTTTGTGTACCATGGGGGATCAGTTCCATCTCTTACCAATTTATGAGGTATGAATCTCTCAATTGCTGTTGCTACTATATCTTTGAATTGGAGTCACATCTCGTCTACATTTGCATAGTCAGTTCGGAAGGAATGGAAGTTGTGTCTTAGGAAGGCTTCTAGTGACACTTTATCCGCTTTTCCAAATAAAATTATTTTACGTTTGTTTCTGATGGATTTGGAAGAAACGGTATTGAGCCTAGCTACAACGACCTTATGATCACTAACCCCTGTATCAGTCATGATGCTCTCTATTAGCTCTGGATTTTTTGTGGCTAAGAGGTCAAGTGTGTTTTCGCAACCATTTACAATTCGCGTGGGTTCGTGGACTAACTGCTCGAAATAATTTTCGGAGAAAGCATTTAGGACAATCTCAGAAGATGTTTTCTGCCTACCACCGGTTTTGAACAAGTATTTTTGCCAGCATATCGAGGGAAGGTGAAGTCCCCACCAACTGTAACCGAATGAGTGGTGTATTTATTTGTCACGAGACTCAAATTTTCTCTGAACTGTTCAGCAACTATATCATCGGAGTCTGGGGGTCGGTAGAACGAGCCAATTATTAACTTAGTTCGGCTGTTAAGTATAACCACCCATACCAATTCACACGGAGTATCTACTTCGACTTCACTACAAGATAAACCACTACTGACAGACAAAAACACTCCACCACCAATTCTGCCTAATCTATCTTTCCTGAACACCGTCTGAGACTTGGTAAAAATTTCTGTAGAACTAATTTCAGGCTTCAGTCAGCTTTCTGTACCTATAACGATTTCAGCTTCTGTGTTTTCTATTAGCGCTTGAAGCTCAGGGACTTTCCCAGCATAACTACATCAATTTACAACTACAATTCCGACTGTTCCTTGATCCACGGACGTCCTGTATTTGCCACGCACCCTTTGAGATTGCAGCCCACCCCATACTTTCCCGAGGCCTTCTAACCTAAAAACCCGCCCAGTCCACGCCACACAGCCTCCGCTACCCGTGTAGCCGCCAGCAGAGTGTAGTGAACTCCTGACCTATTCAGCGGAACCCGAAACCCCACCACCTTATGGCGCAAGTCAAGGAATCTGCAGCCAACACGGTCGCAAAACCGTCTGAGCCTCTGATTCAGACCCTCCACCCGGCTCTGCACCAAAGGTCCGCAGTCGGTACTGTCAACGATGCTGCAGATGGTGAGCTCTGCCTTCATCTCGTAAGCAAGACCGGCAGCCTTCACCAAATCAGATAGCCGCTGGAATCCAGAGAGAATTTCCTCAGATCCAAAGCGACACACGTCATTAGTGCCGCCGACATGTGCCCCAACCTGCAGTTGGCTGCACCCTGTGCTCTTCATGGCGTCCGGAAGGACCCTTTCCACATCAGGAATGACTCCACCCGGAATGCACACGGAGTGCACACTGGATTTCTTCCCCTCCTTAGCCGCCGTATTCCTAAAAGGCCCCATTACGCGAGTAACATTGGAGCTCCCAACTACCAACAAGCCCACCCTCTGCGATTGCCCAGACCTTCAAGGCTGAGAATCATCCCCTGAAACAGGGCAGGCAGCTGCATCTGGCTCAGCCAGAGACAGTACCTGAAACCTGTTTGTCAGACGCACCGTGGACGCTTTCTGACCAGCCTCCGGGGACGTCTTTCGCTGTCTGCCACGCCTTGGAACGACCTCCCAATCAACCACAGGTGAGGGCTCAGCCCCACTGCGGTTAGTAACCGGGGCACCCACAGCGGCAGACCGATCTGGGAACAGACGGGACGAGGTTGACATCCCCATGATACCCAAGGCCAGCTCCCCACAGTGGTGCCCACTGGCAACAGCCTCAAGCTGTGCGACCGAAGTCAGCGCCGCCTGCAGCTGTGTGTGAAGGGATGCCAACTCAGCCCTCATCCAAACACAGCAATCACAGTACCTGTCAATTCCTAATGGATGTTGAACAACACTTACTGAAACACGAGTCCGTGCCTAGATAACGCAAGGGAAACATGCAAAGAATGTATGAACTAACCTGTACAAATGCCTAACGACTGCGCTACAATCTGCCTGAATTTACGACTACAGTAACTAAAACTCGAAATTACGCTTCCTATACGAAACTCACACGCAATTTAAGTAAGAATCTACGAAGTAAACACAGAAAAGGAGCTATATACGTATCTTTCTGCGCTGTCGATGTGCACCAACTGGGAGCTCAGGCCACACTCGTAAGTTTAAATAAAGAAAATCAACAATGTAACACTGGAATTTGCTTAATTTTTCAGCTCTTCCAGGAGCTCCTCAACAGAATAGTAGTGGGCTATGAGGAAACTCTTCAGTTTAGACTTAAAAGTGTGTGGGCTACTGCTAAGATTTTTGAGTTCTTGTGGTAGCTTGTTGAAAATGGATGCAGCAGAATACTGCACTCCTTTCTGTACAAAAGTCAAGGAAGTGCATTCCACATGCAGATTTGATTTCTGCCTAGTATTAACTGAGTGAAAGCTGCTAACTCTTGGGAATAAGCTAATATTGCTAACAACAAACGACATTAAAGAAAATATATACTGTGAGGGCAATTTCAGAATTCCCAGACTATTGAATAGGGGTCGACAAGAGGTTCGCGAACTCACACCACATTTAGTTCGAACAGCCCGTTTTTGAGCCAAAAATAAATAAATAAATAAATCCCAGAGTAAGCACTCCACGATGATACTTGAGACCCTAGTCTTTCATTATTCCTTCTCCTTCTGACCCCATAATATAACAGAAACCGCAGGTACGCTGGACGAGTATTTCCAGTAAGACTTGCTGGAGATACGATGAAGAGGGCGCCTTGCTGAGAGAAAGATCAGTCGCAGCAGCCTCACACCACTGGAACACAGAGCTGGCCTGTCCTGCCCGGAGCCTCTTTCACTCACCTCGTCACGAGCCCAGCCTGTGGTCTGGCAGCTACCGGTGGCGCCTTTCACGTCATGTCAGACACGCGTCGGCGCCGTCTGCAAGGACACCTGCCACAAAAGAGACAAGGCGAGCTGTGCGAGGGCGAAAAATACCTGATATATACGCGGGGAGCGGAGCAGTCGTTCGTCGTGCACGGCTGTCGGAAATAAGTGGCGAAGTATTGCCGCCAAGCTTTCGACTCCTTTTTTCGTTACAGGAAAACAATGAAAATTAAAGCGTCACTATTATTTTTGATTGTTAGTATGTAATGTAGAGATCGGATCCCCAGGAATTCGTTATCTTTTTTGTACAGGTACGTTTTTTTCAAAATGTTTAGACAATACGGTAGTTCCCACTTAATCATAACGTGAAAACAGAGAGAGAAAACACTGTAGATCAAATATGCAGATAGAAGATCATCGGTACATTCTGGCGGCTTACATTCCGTCAGTTAACCGTCTACAGCTATATGCATAATGTACAAATAACGGTACGGTGCATGGCGAGGGGTACCCCGTATCACTACTAGTCATGTCCCTTTCTGTTCCACTCGCAGGTAGAACGAAGGAAAAACGACTGTCTGAAAACCTCCGTACGAGCCCTGATTTCTCTTATCTTCGTGGTCCTTACGCGAAATGTACGTTGGCCACAGTAGAATCGTTCTGGAGTCGGCCTCGAATGCTGGTTCTCTAAATTTCAGCAATAGTGCATTGTGAAAAGAGCGTTGACTTCCCTTCAGGATTTCCCATTTGGGTTCACGAAGCATCTCCGTAATACGTGCGTGCCGATCGATCCTACGTGTAACAAATATAGCAACACGCTTCTGAATTTCATCCTTTAATCCGACCTGGTGTGGACCCCAAACGCTCGGGCAGTACTCGAGAATGAATCGCACTAGCGTCCTATACACCGCCTCCTTCATGGATGAGCTACACTTTCCAAAAATTCTCCTAATAAAACGAAGCCGAGCATCGTCTCCCCTACATCCAGCATGAGGTCCTCACTCCGTTTCGTGTCACTTTCGAACGTTGCTCCTAGATACTTATTCGATGGGTCAAGCAGCATCTTACTAATGCTCCATTCGAACATTGCAGTATTGTTTTGATTACAAGTTACATTTTTCTACAGTTACAGCAAACTGCCATTTGTCACAAAAACTAGACATTTTGTCTTAATCATCTTGCATCATCCTGCAGTCACTAAACGACGACACCTTCTCGTACAGGAGTGTCATCAGATTGACAATTAACACCCAATGTTTTGGTGTGGAAGGGCACCCGTTCACCCTCCATGATTTTCATCGGAGTAGCGACTAATAATGCAGCGGATATGGAATGACCTTGTTAGAATGGTGCTTCAAACACGACGTAATATTTTACAGCTTTTACAGTACTGTGAAGACAGCTCATAAAGGTCTACGCCAGTTTCCGCAGCTTTTATTCCCTGGGCAAGAGTGCGTCGAGGAATGTCTTAGCACTCAGTTATTTACTGAACTAATTTTAGTCAGATCACACCAAACCGAAGCTGGACTTGGTAGTTACCAATTCCGAATAAGTTAGCGAGGGTTTCCAGTACCGACAGATGTCTTACAGCCAAGCGAAACCATCCGAAGAATTGGATGGAACCAGGGAAGAGTATTACAATTTATTGCTGGAGAAATACGCATCCAGAACAAAAATATGGGTCTAGTTTGTTTCTGCACGTATCAGTTTGTGTGTCACTGTTTGACTTTGCGGATTCGCTCTAGAAAATGTTGATAAGCTGTCACTCACGATAAGGGCACCTACTCAAAAGTAAGGAAGAGTGTTCAGTTTTTCTCAGACATTAACGAGTAATATCCAGCAAAGTGATACTGAAATAATGATTAACAATTTAGAGTAAGGTACTAAGTGATTTTGTGAAGGTTATCGTCATCAGTTTAGTTGTCAAGAATATATAACCCGTGCGGAAACAAAATAAAATGTTACGTACATGAACTACATCCCCGCAGTTAGCACACCTAGACCTCTAATTTCATCTACTGCGCGTAAATGGCTTGTGCACAATCACCTAACAGCGTAGGGGAAAGTTGCTCATATTCTCCGCCTCTTAATTTGCACTGCACCTATAAAATTCATACCTCTGGTACCAAACGATCTTTAGTGAGGTGAGCGTCAACTTCGCCCTTCTTGGAGCCATTATCAGCCATGAGTTCTGTGTGTTGAGGATCAGATCGTCTGCATACAGCGTTAATTTTCTAGTAGTTTCCATCTAAATTTTTCGTACATGAAGAAGATAATTACTGTTTTAAGGTAAGTGGGAACAATAATGATCTCTTTATGCGTGAATATACACGTAACAACCTTATTTTTCAGATACTCGTAACTATTCGTTGTAGTTCGTTTGTAGCAATGTGACAAAGAGAAAATAGCGATTTTGCCTATAATGTACCGCTATAGGTTTCCGATATTGTACTCGCACAATTTATTCGAATACTGAGCTTTAAAAAATGAGTTTAGCATTGATGGTGCAACATAATGTTTATAAATTGTGTGGTGAATTTCCTAATGATTTCTTTATCCTAAGTTATTAATTAAATAAATATTTCGTATAACAGTACTGCAACGGAAAGGTGTTACAGAAGGTGGAGCACAGATGAACTGCTTTCAGCTGTAACACCATATTTAAATGGGGATCATGGTTTAAATGAATATGCATATATGTAAAATGTACCTAAGTCAACAATTTAGAAGTATACTAAAAATAAAAACAAAAATGCAAGCAGGATTTAAAATTTTTTTGCCGCAGTAAAGCTGTTTTCCAGCGAAGTTGAAAACCAATTGGAAGAACAGATTCTTACATTTGAAAATATGACATTCGACGTAGGCATGTCGGACGCAAGAAAACGGGCGTTGTACTTTGCAGAATCAAAAATATTGCCCCACAATTTCAATTCAAAAGAAGCTGTGGCAGCCAGGCAGTCAGCTAGAGTCTTTCGCCAAAGAAATACCACCGAATTCGAGGTAAACGATGAAAGCTACAAGTGAAACTTCAAGAACTAGCCAAGGAGCCTCTAAACTGACGAGTAGCCTACGTTAAAGAAACGCTGACTGAAGGGAAGGTGAAGAAATCTAGAATTAAAACTTCACCTATGAAAAGGAAGGCGTTTTGAGACACTGCGGGAAGCCACCACAGAAACTCATTCGTAAGAAAGAGGAATAGTGTTGCGAGTTGTGTGAAAGGGATCGAATGGAAGAAAATGAACATATGCATGAAATCCAAAATGTGTATTCATGGAAAATGTGCAGAGTTCGTAAAAGGAATAAAAATTTTATGAAGCAATGCTTGCAAATAGAATTTATGCACCCACTGGTAAAATTAGGAAACCAGATACCTAATTTGAACCACTTGCAGATGTTAGGAAATTAAGCAAATAGTCCTTATTTTTCTCAGAAATTCCATTATTTACGTGAAATACAAAGGACAACGCCTTACATTTGAGAACAGCATTGTTTAAATAAGTTTGTAACGTACAGTTTAGGATATATTAAATAAAATATCACAAGTCGTGCCATTTAGGCAAATATCCCTTATTTACAGGAACATCGGGTGAGACAGTTTGTGGGAACAGACCACAAAATCATCGCTTAGCTCTCAATTTACAAGTATCGAAGGGATTGCCGTAGTTTTGGCAATGAATCACTGTTACATTGTGCATGTGAGACATATAGGACGTTTGAAAGTCTTCGCAACAAACGTTTAGTGGTGACATGTCCCATTATGGGGAACAGCTTTTGTTAGAGACAAAATATTCATTGGTACCGCCTGGTGATGCTGGGTGTCTTTTATGCTTGGATATGCCCCTGAGGAGCGACTAGAGGTAGGCACACTGCAGCGTTCTTATGCAATGTGTGTAGCCTATCATCCAGTCATCCGCTCTGTGTGAATGACGGTAAGGTAGGAAAAAGGTAAAAGACTTGCGTTTGGCCCTAGACGGTCCAGTTGGGTCCGATCGACTGCCGTGTCACCCTCTGGCAACGCTGTCACTGGATGTGGTTTGGAGGGGCACGTTGTCAGCTCGCCGCTCCCACGGTCGTTGTCGGGTTTCTTGAACTTGGAACCGCTATTAGGCAGTCGAGCAGCTCTTCAGTTGGTCTCAAGAGGCTGAGTGGATCGCATACCAGTCTTCCCACCTAGCAAATCTCCCGGACATTTCGGGTGTCGCACCCGTGTCCTCTGCCGTGCTGAGCACACAGCTATGACGGCGGACCCGTGAAAGCAAAATAAATGTTCGTGATTCGCTCCTAAAACATTTTCTCCAATCAGAGACACTCATCCGTACAGTTTTCTGGTTGAAAATCGCTCTATCAGTATACTGAGGTAGGTAGTACGCTGCACGCCAAGTTAACAGACTCTGCTAGTTCAGTGAAATCTCGTCGTCTCCTGGGCCGGCGGATACTGAAGGACGCCTAGCATCGCTGTGAAGGGTCAGCGAACATTTTGTCTCCAACAAAAGTTGTGTCCCATGATGTGATCCGTCACCATTAGATGTTAGTCGCGAGAGCTTTGAAACACTCTTTCTACAGGGTGAATAAAAATTCGCGCACTCGGACTTCACAATGCGATTTCTCACATCCTGGCAATAAAAAGAAATATCTGTCACAAAATTTCGTCCTGCAAATATTCACGCATTAAATGCACGTTAAACATAGGCAATCTGGCAACACTGCAATCGCATGTACGGGAGCTATCTCTGTCATGCCATAGCATCGGTACTGTGTAGTTGGTACAGTGGATAGTGTTTTGAGTTTGCGTGCAGGAGGTCGAGGGTTCAATTGTAGGTCGCGGAATTTTCATTTTTTAAATAGCATTTGCAGTTACGTTCTACAAACACAGAAATAGAAGAACAATCGTTTGCATTGGTCAGTTTTTAAAGAATCCTTTTGCACATTATGGACACAAACTGTTTCGAGCCACTGCATCTACAAGATTCCAAACTTGTTTTCTGTGTACCCTCCACCGGTCGTCCCATCAAAATTATTTACAAAGCACATTACTAGCCCAACTGACGACATAAGGCCATGACGAAATGTAATGGACCTGAACGTAGCAAGAGTAATAGTTGGTATTAGTAGATAGGACCACTACAGGAAGGTACACAAAAAAACAAGTTTGGAATACTGTATATGCAGTAATGTGAAACAAATTGCGTCCACGACATGCAAAAGGTTTCTTTGAAAGCTGACCAATGAAAACAAATGTTCTTCCATTTCTGCGTTTGTACTACCTAACTGCAAGTTTTCTGCGTAAGACCCACTGTAATCGCTGTAGGACGATTAAGGCGCTAGATACCGTACCACGTAGACCACTTTTAACAAATAAAATCGAATCAGCTTCAACCCAGACCCAAACCCTCGACCTCTTGCAGCTTAATCCAAAACGCACTTTATTTCGCCAACTGCGCAGCACTGCTAGTAAATCCTGACAGAGGTAGTCACCATACAGCTGATTACAGTGTTGCCAGATTGCCAAATTTTGACGTCCATCTACTGCCCGAAATATGGGTAGGACGAAACTTTGTGGCCGTGAAGTTAAAGGCGTCATGTCACGGATTGCGCGGCCCCTCCCGCCGGAGGCTCGAGTCTTCTCTAGGATATGGATGTGTGTGTCGTTCTTAGCACAAGTTAGTTAAAGTAGTTTGTAAATCTAGGGACCAATGACCTCAGCAGATTGGTCCCTAAGGAATTCACACACATTTTAAATTTTGTGAGAGACAGTTTTGCATTGCTAATATGTGACGAATCGCGATTCAGAGTCTGAATGCGAGACCTTTTCTTCGCATTGTATAAAGAGCGACCATACTGGGTGAATCGTGTTAACGTTTAAAACTTCCTGTAGCGCCGTAGATGACACTGAGACAAGTCATTTAACACAAGACAGATGGAACCGCAAGTGTTGGGAAGTACCTCTAAAGTGGAAGACAAATGCTGGACATGGGACGTCAACATACACTTTGTGATCAAAAGTATCCGGACACCTAGCTGAAAATGACTTACAAGTTCGTGGCGCCTTCCATCGGTAATGCTGGAATTCAGTATTGTTTTGGCCCACCATTAGCCTTGATAACAGCTTCCACTCTCGCAAACATACGTACAATCAGGCGCTGGAACGTTCCTTGGGGAATGGCAGCCCATTCTCCACGGAGTGCTGCGCTGAGCAGAGATACCGATGCCGGTCGTGCTACCTGGTACGAAGTGAACAGGTGCTCGATCGAGTTGAAAGATGCAATCGCCATCCCTGAACTGCTCTTCAACAGTGGGTAGCAAGAAGGTGCTTAAAACATCAATGTAGGCCCATGCTGTGATAGTGCCACGCAAAAGAACAAATGGTGCAAGCCGACTCCATGGAAAACACGTCCACACCATAAAACCACCGCCTCCGAATTTTACTGTTGGCACTACATACGCTGTGCAACTGGAGGGGAAGAGGCCCAGAGGAAGACCAAGAGATAGATGGGTGAAGGGAGTGAAGGAATGTGTGACGAGAAGAGGAGAGAACTGGACGAAGGTGGAAGAGGGGGAATGGTGGAAAGACAGAACACGATGGAGAGGCTTGTGTTCCCGACAGACCCAGCCAGTGGCTGGAAACTGTCCAAGATGATGATGATGACTACATACGCTGGCAGATGACGTTCAACGGGCATTCGTCATACCCACACCCTGCCATGGGATCGCCACAATGTGTACCGTGATTCGTCACTCCACACACCGTTTATCCACTGTTCAATGGTCCAATGTTTAAGCTCCTTAGGCGGTCGATGTGGCCGAGCGGTTCTAGGCGCTTCAGTCCGGAACCGCGCTGCTGCTACTGTCGCAGGTTCGAATCCTGCCTTGGGCATGGATGTGTGTGATGTCCTTAGGTTAGTTAGATTTAAGTAGTTCTGCGTTCTAGGGGACTGATGACCTCAGATGTTAAGTCCTATAATACTTAGAGCCATTTGAACCACTTTTATGCTCCTTACACCAAGCGAGGTGTCGTTTGGCATTTACCGGTGTGATGTGTGGCTTATGAGCAGCCGCTCGACCGTGAAACCCTAGTTTTCTCACTTCGCGCTTGACTGTCGTAGTACTTGCAGTGGATCCTGATGCAGTTTGAAATTGTTGTGTGATGGTCTGGATAGATGTCTGCCTATTACACATTACGACCCTCTTCAACTATCGGCGGTCTCTGTCAGACAACAGACGAGGTCGGCCTATATACACTTTCGTGCTGTACGTGTCCCTCGACGTTTCCACTTCAGTACCACATCGGAAACAGTGGACCTAGGGATGAGGGATGTTTCGGAGTGTGTACATCTCGCGTACAGACGTATGACACAAATGACACCCAATCACCTGACCACGTTCGAAGTCCGTGAGTTCCGCGGAGCTCCCCATTCTGCACTCTTATGATGACTAATGACTACTGAGGTCGCTGACATGGAGTACCTGGCAGTAGGTGGCAGCACAAGGCACCTAATATGGAAAATATCTGTTTTTGAGGGTGTGAGGCTACTGTTGATCACATAGTGTACGTCGTACCACGCCACACGTGCAGCGGTTCGGACAATCGCGTCAGTCCCACCTGATCATTTCAACCGGTGTGGCTCCCGGCCCAAGAGCACGACTTCAGCGCGTGGAGCTCAGGCTTAGTCTTTTGTCTGGCAGGCAGTATTTTTTTCTTCATAGTATGAGATAATTACGTATTTATACTGAGGTATTGATTGTTATTTATTTACCAGGCCCGCGGTTGGCGCTGGTTAATTGCCAAGTACAGAACAACAAAAACCTACTGTATTGCGTCAGAAGTAAATGAGTATAAGCTTTCGAATTGCATCGTTACGAGTAAATGACATACGTTTTCTTTTCTAAATAACTTCTGCAAACAAAAAAGTGAAAAAAGAAAGAAAACGCAAAATGAGAACAGCTTTTGCTTGATTATAGCGAGAACAATAACTCCATACCTTATACGTTTACAGTGGATCTAATCTGTAAAAGGTGTACAAAATTTGCACCGTGTGCTAGAATGAAATTATTGCGGGTCTCAGTCATCCCTTCCTGCACACGCACGTAAATGCCCTCCGTACTTCGCATGTGTCGTCACATGTTCTACATTTCATATCCAGTCTTGGTATATTTCCAGATATTTGCGGCCCCTTGTATCTTACATTAAATAACTTGTCTCAGCGTCGTCTACGTTTTAAACGTTAATAAGAGTTACACTGTTTATTTAAGCTTTAAGTTCGAATACTATACATCTAAATGACCCACAGATTGTGGAGAACACTTTCATAGCGCATATATATGTATTTTTTTCCCTTACGTTGCGTCAGTTTAGTTAGGCCTTCCTATTACTAAGCCTATTACTCACTTTGTAATTTTTTCTCTTTTTACTAGTCTTTATTTAGAAGCATATTATGCGGGAGACAGGAAATAATATGAGGGACGTTTGATCAGCCTCCAGTTAAACAAGTGTTCAGCTGACAAAAATGTCGACACTGTTTATCACTAATTTGAAGTACCAAACTAGATTATAGAAATGTAGCCTGTAATAAGGCCCCCGGTAATTACAAAACTGCTCGTAGCAATCTTTGGTATTCAGTTATCATGAAGTATACTTGCTTCGCTGCTTTATGCTTAAGACTGCAATTTAAATTGTACGAGGCGTAACATACTTGCAATGATGTACGCCGCCTCATAAGCGTCCTTTGAATTCTAATTAGGTATTAGCTGCGTAAAGTGTCCTCCTACACCGCACCTTTGCGCTTGTAGGCCTGCACCTAGGAACCAAATCAATGTAATGTTCAGCGTTCCCTTCTGACGAATCCGTTCATCTGCTTCTGTTACCTCACTGTGACACCCGTGAACTTTCCTTTGTTTCAGCTTTATGTTGGGAAACTTCCTGAGGGACAACCAGCACTATGTTACACAACACTGTAGCAACACTGCTCTGGAAGAGTGTGGCTAAAAGAAACAGGCTCCTCGCCTCAGGATAATTTTATGCTGCAAATTCTGCGGAGCCATAAGCTATAATTCTGTGACCTTTAACAGCTTTACAATTAGACATGATCGCTGAAGCAACCGCTTAAGCATTTGCTTGCTACAATTTAGCAAAATCATGCTTTTGTATAATAACATATCTGGAAACTACTCTTTCATTCTGACCTATTCTGAGGGTACCTGACAACAAAATTACCATATGCTTACACATTCTAACTCACTTCTGAGCATTCTTCAGATGTTTTTTGAGGTAAAATGTCGCGTGATGTATTTGTTTCTCGTTTCTTCCGCACTGTTGTCACCTTCCGTGTCGGATTTTATATTTAATTTTCCGTAATATGAATTCCACTGATTTTGGTAGGACTTTGTGTAACACCATGTTGCTATGATAAAACTGGATAACTCAACCTATGGTTCGAATGTCATATTATGTGACTAGTCGCTGTCATTAGTTCACCAATTCTGGCTTTATTTCTTATTTTTATCATAATTCACTCTACTTGTCGATCGATTCTCGAGTAATTTTAAGAAACTCTTGATAATATTGGTTGTGAAGAGTAACCCGCCACAAAAATCAAAAAATGTTTTGGGATGCTGCCAACCATTAGATGGTAGTCAAGAAACTGGATGCTAAGCTATAGGACTCTTTGGAAACAAGCAGACTTCTGTGTAGACTGTTGCCTAAAAGGAAGAAATAAGACCATCGAAAACCAAGAAAAGGCGTCGGACAGGGTTTTACTCGACATTCACGTTATTCAAGTTATCCATTTAGGATGAGTAGGAGAACGAATACAGTTGCCAACACGGGAAGCAATAGCTAGCTGCGCTGTCGCCAGCAGTAAGCAGAGTAACGAGAAGCGGTATCAGATCTGCTGATTCTTGGGTTTCAGATGTCTCACAAGAGAAGGAAAATTTGCCGATCTTTGAGTAAAGTAAAAAATACAGTCTTGCCTATAACCACAAGCAAATAACGGGTGGCGTCAGCTGCAAACAGTGAATGTTGATAGCAGCACTGTTTCCATCGCTCATACTTGGAGAGTGCAGCCGAGATGCTCAAGCACAGACGTCGAAGACTTCAATTCAGACGTAGTTTCAATAAAACTAAGTCGATGTTTACCATTATCTTAGTTTAAGGTAGACTTTACGCTGTAAAAATGTGTATTTGATGGCAGGTGTATTAAAAAATCCGCACCACTGTACAACTGTTTCGCAGCTGTTACATTAAACGGAATTGGTAAATTATAAGCATTCACCGAATATCAGTAGAAGAAGAATATTTCGACGTTTCGGCAATAATATTAATACAGAAATAATGAAAAATTAATGAAAGTATTTCCGGTACCAGGTTGAAACTAACACTCAACTGTCAGTAGGTAAGGTATGTTTCGATGGCTCGGAGAGAGCAACGCCCATCCGAGAGGTACGAAAGAAGTTCTGCACCAGTTCTCATGAAGTCTGTGTTGAGTTTGAACACCAACTGTTGAAAGGCCCTGAGAAAAAGAATTATGATGCGAAATAATCCCCCTCATGACCCATGGACCTTGAGGTTGTTGGGGAGTCTTGCGTGCCTCAGCGATACAGATAGCCGTACCGTAGGTGCAACCACAATGGAGGGGTATCTGCTGAGAGGCCGGACAAACGTGTGGTTCCTGAAGAGGGGCAGCAGCATTTTCAGTAGTTGCAGGGGCAACAGTCTGGATGATTGACTGACCTGGCCTTGTAACACTAACCAAAACGGCCTTGTCGTGCTGGTACTGCGTACGGCTCAAAGCAAGGCCAAACTACAGCCGTAATTTTTCCCGAGGGATGCAGTTTTACTGTATGGTTAAATGATGATAGCGTCCTCTTGGGTAAAATATTCCGGAGGTAAAATAGTTCCCCATTCGTATCTCCGGGCGGGGACTACTCAGGAGGACGTTGGTATCAGGAGAAAGAAAACTGGCGTTCTACGGATCGGAGCGTGGAATGTCAGATCCCTTAATCGGGCAGGTAGGTTAGAAAATTTAAACAGGGAAATCGATAGGTTAAAGTTAGATATAGTGAGAATTAGTGAAGTTCGGTGGCAGGAGGAACAAGACTTCTCGTCAGGTGAATACAGGGTTATAAACACAAAATCAAATAGAGGTAATGCAGGAGTAGGTTTAATAATGAATAGGAAAATAGGAATTCAGGTAAGCTACTACAAACAGCATAGTGAATGCATTATTGTGGCCAAGATAGATACGAAGCGCACGCCTAGCACAGTAGTACAAGTTTATATGCCAACTAGCTCCGCAGATGACGAAGAGATTGATGAAATGTATGCTGAGATAAAAGAAATTATTCAATTAGTGAAGGGAGACGAAAATTTAATAGTCATGGGTGACCGGAACTCGATAGTAGGAAAACGAAGAGAAGGAAACGTAGTAGGTGAATATGGAATGGGAGTAAGTAATGAAAGAGGAAGGCGCCTGGTAAAATTTCGCACAGAGCATAACTTAATCATAGCTAACACTTGGTTCAAGAATCATAAAAGAAGGTTGTATACGTGGAAGAAACCTGGAGATACTATAAGATCTCAGATAGATTATATAATGGTAAGCCAGAGATTCAGAAACCAGGTTTTAAATTGTAAGACATTTCCAGGGGCAGATGTTGACTCTGACCACAATCTATTGGTTATCAACTGTAGATTACAACTGAAGATACTGCAAAAAGGTGGGAATTTGAGGAGACGGGACCTGGATAAACTGAAAGAATCAGAGTTTGTAGAGAGCTTCAGGGAGAGCATTAGGGAACGATTGACAGGAATGGGGGAAAGATATACGGTATACGAAGAATGGGTAGCCTTGAGACATGAAATAGTGAAGGTAGCAGAGGATCAAACAGGTAAAAATACGAGGGATGATTGAAATCCTTGGATAACAGAAGAGATATTGAATTTAGATGATTAAAGGAGAACATATAAAATGCGGTAAATTAAGCAGGCAAAAAGGAATACAAAAGTCTCAAAAATGAGATCGACAGGAAGTGCAAAATGGGTAAGCAGGGATGGCTAGAGGACCAATGTAAGGATATACAGGCTTATCTCGCTAGGGGTAAGATAGATACTGCCTACAGGAAAATTAAAGAGACCTTTGGAGAAAAGAGAGCCACTTGTATGAATATCAAGAGCTCAGATGGAAACCCAGTTCTAAGCAAAGAAGGGAAAGCAGAAAGGTGGAAGGAGTATATAGAGGGTCTATACATGGGCGATGTTCTTGACGACAATATTATAGAAATGGAAGAGAATGTAGATGACGATGAAATAGGAGATATGATACTGCGTGAAGAGTTTGACAGACACTGAAAGATCTAAGTCGAAATAAGGCCCCGGGAATAGATAACATTCCATTAGAACTACTGACGGCCTTGGGAGAGCCAGGCCTGACAAAATTCTACCATCTGGTGAGCAAGATGTATGAGAGAGGAGAAATACCCTCAAACTTCAAGAAGAATATAATAATTCCAATCCCAATGAAAGTAAATATTGACAGATGTGAAAATCACCGAACAAACAGTTTAATAAGCCACGGATGCAAAATACTAACACGAATTCTTTACAGACGAGTGGAAAAACTGGTAGAAGCCAACCTCGTTGAAGTTCAGTTTGAATTCCGTAAAAATGTTGGAAGACGTGAGGCAATACTGACCCTACGACTTATCTTAGAAAATACATTAAAGAAAGGCAAACCTACGTTTCTAGCATTTGTAGACTTAGAGAAAGCTTTTGACAATGCTGACTGGAATACTGTCTTTCTAATTCTGAAGTTGGCAGGGGTAAAATACAGGGAGCGAAGGCTATTTACAATTTGTACAGAAAGCAGATGGCAGTTATAAGAGTCGAAGGGCATGAAAGAGAAGCAGTGGTTGGGAAGGGAGTGAGACAGGGTTGTAGCCTATCCCCGATGTTATTCAATCTGTATATTGAGCATGCAGTAGAGGAAACAAAAGAAAAATTCGGAGTAGGAATTGAAACCCATGGAGAAGAAATAAAACCTAAGAGGTTGACATTGTAATTCTGTCAGAGACTGCAAAGGACCTGGAAGAGCAGCTGAAAGGAATGGACAGTGACTTGAAAGGAGGGTATAAGATGAACATCAACAAAATCAAAACGAGGGTAATGGAATGTAGTCGAATTAGGAAATGAGACACTTAAAGTAGTAAATGAGTTTTGAAATTTGGGGACCAAAATAACTGATGATGGTCGAAGAAGAGAGGATATAAAATGGGAAGGAAAGCGTTTCTGAAGAAGAGAAATTTGTTAACATCGAGTGTAGATTTAAGTGTCAGGAAGTCGTTTCTGAAAGTATTTGTATGGAGTAAGCCATGTATGGAAGTGAAACGTGGAAGATATATAGTTTAGACATGAAGTGAATAGAAGCTTTCGAAATGTGGTGCTACAGAATAATGCTGAAGATTAGATGGGCAGATCACCTAACTGATGAGGAGGTATAGAACAGAATTGGAGAGAAGAGAAATTTGTGGCACAACTTAGCTAGAAGAAGGGATAGGTTGGCAGGGCATATTCTGAGGCATCAAGGGATCACCAATTTAGTATTGTAGGGCAGCGTTGAGGGTAAAAATCATAGAGGGAGACCAAGAGATGAATACACTAAACAGATTCAGAAGGATGTAGGTTACAGTAGGTACTGGGAGATGAAGAAGCTTGCACACGATAGAGTAGCATGGAGAGCTGCATCAAACCAGTCTCTGGACTGAACGCCGCAACAGCAACATGCTAAATAATATACTACAGCACAAAAATAACTTTTACCCCTATATTACTCACATTTTGATATAATCATTCATAGAACGCTTTTACAACCTTAGTACCTCATCAGCTGTTTTCTCCTACGTTTTCATGTTTGTCTGAGAGATTCTACGTTGGTGCTGATCTTTTGCAACACAAGTAAACCTGTCACTGAATTCATGTTCGGATTTTTCTCGAAATTCATATAAAACTCTTAAGTCTGCTGATAAATAGTTAAATAAACTCTACGTACTATTCTCATTTATTTCAGAGCGAAGGCTACAGTGGACTACAATGCTGTCCAGGATCCAAAGAGTGAATGTCTTGTAAATTTAATTCTCTGCAACTTGGAGAACCTGCAAAAATGTGTCGGATTAATAATTATGTGCTTGGCGTGTGGGTGTGTACAGCAATTGCCACTGACGACTACACATTATCGTCAAAATTTATTATGTTCATTATAAGTATATGCATATTTAAATCATATAATTGTATTATAATATCGTAATTACAAGATATCGACTTTGGCACACACTAAAATCCGGTACATATAAGGTAGCCACATTACGATAATACTGAAAACCACAATCTGATGAAACACTGTATACTAGAAATAATATATAAAAAAAATGTCTCCTGTAATACACAGACCACCGATAAACTAACCCGATAAAATAAATTGCCATGAAAACGCAGCTTACGTCAAACACGTAATTATTGATGTGACATATTTGCAAGTCAGTATTCTTAGACAACTGCTCGTAGCTACTGCTAAAGACTACCATGTAAACTCTAGATAAAAACAGATTCATGAACAGGACATCTTCCTTTATAATTACTCCTCTCCTTGTCCATTACTAATTCTTTCTTAATTCTCATTATATGATGATCGACTACGTGGCGTTCATTAAGCATAACTGACTGATTATCTCTAAGAGATGATTATATCTTTTGTTGGAATCGATTATTGAATTACAGTAACCATATTAAGCCACGAGATTTGAATAAAACTTCTTATTATAACAGTTGGCTCTACACGTGACCATAGAATCAGTACACTTTTCGGCTACCATTCGACTGCTTTCTCCAACCGACCGACCGCATCTGTAGATTCTCCTCTAACGAATCCCGCATTGAAGCGCGCTGAAAACAAGTCATCGCGAAAATTGTTGAGTCCTAGATGATTCACCACACGTTGTCGCCCCTCACAGAGCTTGTATCTGTTCCAGTACCGGTCGACATAGGTCTACGGTGAGCTCACAATCTGGGAATACAGTTCCACTCAAGTATCCCAGAAGAAATCTCATAAATCGCATCACAAATATTACGTTCCTGTTGGCCCGATTCTTCGACTCAGCCAAGACGTACTCTCCCTCAAAATGATGTACAACCAGTCTCAGTCACGCTGCGATTTGATCCGTTTTCCCTCAGACGTTTCTCTACTTATATTGATAATATGATTTCAGAGTTAACTCTGATACACGTTATCAACAGAAGTAGACAAACGATTACAACGTGCCGCACCCCACTTTATCCTGATTACAATGGCGATGTGTGTGTCATGAGATGGACTATTGGACATTCCGAAAGTTTTGCAACTATCTGGAGTTATTGCCGCTCAGCAACTGTCCGCAGTTCACGAAGACAGGTCGGAGTCCTAGGAGCGCACATTCCACTGGAAGACGTCTTAACATGTGCTGAATGAGACTGAGGTTGGGTGATCTCAGAGAGCAGGAGGGTGCAAGGCACGACTAAAATTCACTCACGACGTCCTTCAGCTGTGAGTTGCTATTGACAATTCGCTGTCGTTGGTTGCAGCCAATAGGGTGACAGTATATAATAGCCAATACGACTTGCTCAATCTTGTAAACTTGGTCGACACAAACATTTGGCTCTTCTATTCTTAGAATACGCCAAGATATCCGAAGTTGTGTTTAGGTTGTAACGAAACAGCCCAGCTGAAATTGGTACAAGTGAAACGAGCAGCAGTGGAAGACATAATCATCTCTGTTAAAAATATGTTGATTTTTTTATGTGCCATGATCTCCGACGCTGTAGTTGAGAGCACAGCTTAAACTGCTGCTGGCGAAACAGAAGGACAGAAAGTTACAAACTAAACGCCACCGATTCATGATTTGTCGTATTCACGTACCATCTTTCATCACCGGAACCGCTACCGTGGACCGCCGTAAGTGCTCTTGCAACCAGGACAATAGCATCCCCATTTCCGTGCAGTTTTCCCCAAATACAGGGTTATTACAAATGATTGAAGCGATTTCACAGCTCTACAATAACTTTATTATTTGAGATATTTTCACAATGCTTTGCACACACATACAAAAACTCAAAAAGATTTTTTAGGCATTCATAAATGTTCGATATGTGCCCCTTTAGTGATTCGGCAGACATCAAGCCGATAATCAAGTTCCTCCCGCACTCGGCGCTGCATGTCCCCATCAATGAGTTCGAAAGCATCTTTGATGCGAGCTCGCAGTTCTGGCACGTTTCTTGGTAGAGGAGGTTTAAACACTGAATCTTTCACATAACCCCACAGAAAGAAATCGCATGGGGTTAAGTCGGGAGAGCATGGAGACCATGACATGAATTGCTGATCATGATCTCCACCACGACCGATCCATCGGTTTTCCAATCTCTTGTTTAAGAAATGCCGAACATCATGATGGAAGTGCGGTGGGGCACCATCCTGTTGAAAGATGAAGTCGGCGCTGTCGGTCTCCAGTTGTGGCATGAGCCAATTTTCCGCGGGCTACGCCTGAAACTTGCCCGCACGCGTTGAACCGTTTCTTCGCTCACTGCAGGCCGACCCGTTGATTTCCCCTTACAGAGGCATCCAGAAGCTTTAAACTGCGCATACCATCGCCGAATGGAGTTAGCAGTTGGTGGATCTTTGTTGAACTTCGTCCTGAAGTGTCGTTGCACTGTTATGACTGCCTGATGTGAGTGCATTTCAAGCACGACACACGCTTTCTCGGCTCCTGTCGCCATTTTGTCTCACTGCGCTCTCGAGCGCTCTGACGGCAGAAACCTGAAGTGCGGCTTCAGCCGAACAAAACTTTATGAGTTTTTCTACGTACCTGTAGTGTGTCGTGACCATACGTCAATGAATGGAGCTACAGTGAATTTATGAAATCGCTTCAATCATTTGTAATAGCCCTGTATTTTTGACAGAATACGGGAGTGACGGGGTGGTTCACTGTCCTACTCAAGCCACAGGCCGCCCTCTGAGCTGTAGCTTTTGTGTCTTCTAACGTACAAGCAGCAGAAGTACGCATTTGAAGTGGTGCCTTCTGTCCTCCAAAGTGAGGTGGTATTTCTGGATGGTATGGCTGTTGTTGTTGTTCGCCCAGCACGAAACTGAGGAATTAAATGTCGCGTCTTCCCCTTGTTTCCACGGCTGGTAGTGATTGACGGAACTTTGACAATCCGACGGTACGTGGGTTACCTCTATGAGCAGTCTGCGTGATGCTGAAGTTCCCGTGGCCAGAAGTGTACCCAGATATATCTGTGATAGTGCACGTGTTCTCGGACCTGAACTCTGCCCCAGCGCCAGTATCCAGGGTAACAATGACGAGTTACGAGTACAACAGTAGTGGGCCCGCTCGCCCTGGGAGAAAATGCAGCGGCTTTGTGACAATTTCCCCAACCGGATTACTGCAGAAGGAGTGCAATGTCCTACTAATAAGTGGCAGCATACTGCCAACTTCTCTGCATATGTGACTCGATTTTATATTCACTGAAATAACATCATATAACTTCTCAACACGTGAACTTTCATTTCGTTTCCGCCTCCCCTTCGGAGTGCTTTACTTCTAGTCAGGCAGTATATATAATTTACAGTATCAGAGAGGACCAAAAAAGTGTACACATTCTTTGACAGCCAGTATTAATGGAACAAAATGGCAAACCGTTGCAATTCTTGCCCTGGGGGAAAGTTATTTTATGTTTTCAAAGTGACCCCCATTAACAGCCAAACAATGTTTGCCATTGAACTGTTGACTGAACTACGGGTGTTAAGTGTCGCCTGTGTGATAGCTGCACAGGATGCCTCGATGGTTTCTCGTAGCTTTTTCATTGCAGCTGACTTCTGCTGGAAAAATTTCATTCTTCAAAGTCTTCCATAGGTAGAAGTCAAAAGGTGTAAAGAATGGAGACTTTGATCTAACCATCGCCAAGGTAGATTTTCATCCAAGTAGGCTCTGACATCTCTGAGGTAGTGCATCGGAGAGCCATTTTCTTGTAGGTAAAATCTTTCATTTACAAACACCTCTCGCACGGCAGGTAAAATCGATGTTTTCAGCATATGAAGAGACACCTCACCGGTTTCGGTAACTTCCAAGAATAATGGGTCAATCAAACCGCGCTATGAGAGACCACACTACACATCAACACCCGGTTTGCCCGCATCTCGTGGTCGTGCGGTAGCGTTCTCGCTTCCCACGCCCGGGTTCCCGGGTTCGATTCCCGGCGGGGTCAGGGATTTTCTCTGCCTCGTGATGGCTGGGTGTTGTGTGCTGTACTTAGGTTAGTTAGGCTTAAGTAGTTCTAAGTTCTAGGGGACTGATGACCATCGATGTTAAGTTCCATAGTGCTGAGAGCCATTTGAACCATCAACACCCGGTAAATTAACATGCCTGTGTAAACGTGAGGATTTTCAGGACCGCAGCACATGCATATGTGTCGGTTTACAGAACGTTTCGAACTACCTCTCGTCAGAGCGCATAACCATCAATGCAAACTGGTCATCCTCGCGAAGCCTGCCTTCAAACCACTCGCAGTACTGCATCCTTCAATCTGGCTCGTCCTCGTTCATAGCGTGCAGTTATCTTGGAATGTACACTTTCCACTTTTCAGCCTTCAGAAAACGTCGTATGCTTGGTCGGCTTACGCCGCTTTCGCGTACTCACTGGTTCACAAATTTTTGAGGTTATCTAGTAAAATGTTGCAACACAACAGCGCTGGAAGCTGGTATCGTTGATGTTTTTGGTCGGCCAGACTTTTCCTTATGCACATCCTGAACAGTCCAGTCGGCTTTAAATTTATCCGAAATACGATAAATTGTTGTACATGTTGGTGGCTGAGTTTTGTACACGCTACGCCATTGCCTTTACCCTCCATCATGTTTTCGTACTTCCAGTGCCACTTCAATATGGCCTTGCATTGCTCAGTCGAGAATCTTATTTCATTCAATGCTGCACTGTCATCTGCTGGAAAACGTGAGCCAATATCTGTTGAGAGAGCAGTGGACTACACAACCGCGCCAAATTCCATTGATATGTCATTTTGTTCAAAAGATATTAACTGTCAATGAGGCCAAATTTTTTCTGGACCCCATCTACATCTACGTGATTCCTCTGCTAAAGTGCCTGGCAGAGAGTTCAATGAACCACCTTCATGCTGTCTCTCTACCGTTCCACTCTCGAAAGGCAAGCGGGAAAAACGAGCACTTAAATTTTTCCGTGCGATCCCTGATTTCTCTTATTTTATCGTGATGATCATTTCTCCCTCTGTAGGTGGGTGCCAACAGAATGTTTTCGCAATCGGAGGAGAAAACTGGTGATTGAAATTTCATGAGAAGATCCCGTCACAACGAAAGACTCCTTTGTTTTAATGATTGCCACTCCAATTCACGTATCATGTCTGTGACACTATCTCCCATATTTTGCGATAATACAAAACGAGCTGCCCTTCTTTGTACTTTTTCGACGTCATCCGTCAGTCCCACCTGATGCGGATCCCACACCGCACAGCAGTACTCCAGAATAGGGCGGACAAGCGTAGTGTTAGCAGTCTCTTTGGTAGATCTTTTGCACCTTATAAGGCTCCTGCCAATGAATCGCAGTCTTTGGTTTGCTCTACCCACAATATTATCTATGAGATCGTTCCAGTTTAGACTATTTGTAATTGTAATCTCTAAGTATTTAGCTGAATCTACAACCCTCAGATTTGTGTGACTTATCGCGTAATCGAAATTTAGCTGATTTCTTTTAGTACTCATGTGAATAACTTCGCACTTTTCTTTATTCAGGGTCAATTGCCACTTTTCGCACCATACAGATATCTTATCTAAATCATTTTGCAAGTCGTTTTGATCATATGATAACTTATCAAGACGGTAAATGACAGCATCATCTGCAAACAATCTAAGACGGCTACTCAGATTGTCTCCTATGTCGTTAATATAGATCAGGAACAATAGAGGGCCTATAACACTTCCTTGGGGAACGCCGGATATTACTTCTGTTTTACTTGATGACTTTCCGTCTATTACTACGAACTGTGACCTTTCTGACAGGAAATCACGAATCCAGTCGCACAACTGAGGCGATACTCCGTAGCCACGCAGTTTGATTAGAAGACGCTTGTGAGGAACGGTGTCGAAAGCCTTCTGGAAATCTAAAAATATGGAATCAATTTGACATCCCCTGTCGATAGCACTTATTACTTCACGAGAATAAAGAGCTAGTTGTGTTTCACAAGAACAATATTTTCTGAATCCGTGCTGACTATATGTCAATAAATCGATTTCTTCGAGGTACGAGATGATGATGATGTTTGGTTTGTGGGGCGCTCAACTGCGTGGTTATCAGCGCCCGTACAATTACCCAATCTTTGCTCAGTCCAATTTCGCCACTTTTCTGGATGATGATGAAATGATGAGGACAACACAAACACCCAGTCATGTCGAGGAAGGTGAAAATCCCTGACCCCGCCGGGAATCGAACCCGGGACCCCGTGCTCGGGAAGCGAGAACGCTACCGCGAGACCACGAGCGGCGGACTTCTTCGAGGTACTTCATAATGTTCGAATATGGTATATGTTCTAAAACCCTGCTGCAAATCGACGTTAGTGATATAGGCCTGTAATTCAGCGGATTACTTCTACTTCCCTTTTTGGGTATTGTCGTAACTTGATCCATTTTCCAGTCTTTAGGTACGGATACTTCTGTGAGCGAGTGGTTGTATGTAACTGCTAAATATGAAGCTATTTTATCGGCATACTCTGAGAGGAACCTGACTGATATACAATCTGGACCGGAGGCCTTGCCTTTATTAAGTGATTTAAGCTGCTTTGTTACACCGAGGATATCTACTTCTATGTTTCTCATCTTGGCAGTTAGTTGTTCCTGATTGGAATTCAGAAAAATTTACTTCGTCTTCCTTGGTGAAGAAGTTTCGGAAAACCGTGTTTAATAACTCTGCCTTAGTGGCACTGTCATCAGTGACTTCACCGTTGTTATCGCGCAGTGAAGGTATTGATTGTGTCTTGCCACTGGTGTGCTTTATGTATGACCAGAATCTCTTTGGTTTTCTGCCAGATTTCGAGACAGACTTTCGTTGTGGAAATTATTAAAAGCATCTCGCATTGAAGTACGCGCCATATTTCGAACTTCTGTAAAACTTTGCCAATCTTGGGGATTTTGCGTTCTTTTAAATTCGGCATGCTTTTTTCGTTGCTGCTGCAACGATCTGACCCGTTTTGTGTACCATGGGGCATCAGCAACATCACTTATCAATTTATGTGGTATATATCTCGTAATTGCTGTTGATACTATCTCTTTGAAAACATTCCACAACTTTTTTACACTTACATGATCAGATCGGAAGGAGTGAAGACTGTCTCTTAGAAAGGCGTTAAGAGCATTTTTATCAGCTTTTTTTAATTAGATATACTTTGCGTTTCTTTTTTATGGTTGTAGATGTTACGGTATTCAGCCTAGCAGCAACTGCCTTGTGGTCGCTAATCCCTGTATTCGTCACAACACCCTTATTTGTCCAGGATTATTTGTTGCTAAAAGGTCAAGTATGCTTTCGCAACCATTTACTCTGCGAATGGGCTCATGAACTAATTGTTCAAAATAATTTTCTGAGAAAGCATTCAGTACAATTTCGGATGATGTTTTATGCCTGCCGCCGGCTTTAAACGCATAATTTTCCCAACATGTCGAGAGTGTACAATGTGAGTGTACAATGTGAACTTTTGTGCCATGATTGTCTACATCTACATCTATATTTATACTCCGCAAGCCACCCAACGGTGTGTGGCGGAGGGCACTTTACGTGCCACTGTCATTACCTCCCTTTCCTGTTCCAGTCGCGTATGGTTCGCGGGAAGAACGACTGTCTGAAAACCTCCGTGCGCGCTCTAATCTCTCTAATTTTACATTCGTGATCTCCTCGGAAGGTATAAGTAGGGGGAAGCAATATATTCGATACCTCATCCAGAAACGCACCCTCTCGAAACCTGGCGAGCAAGTTACACCGCGATGCAGAGCGCCTCTCTTGCAGCGTCTGCCACTTGAGTTTGTTAAACATCTCCGTAACGCTATCACGGTTACCAAATAACCCTGTGACGAAACGCGCCGCTCTTCTTTGGATCATCTCTATCTCCTCCGTCAACCCGATCTGGTACGGATCCCACACTGATGCGCAATACTCAAGTACAGGTCGAACGAGTGTTTTGTAAGCCACCTCCTTTGTTGATGGACTACATTTTCTAAGGACTCTCCCAATGAATCTCAACCTGGTACCCGCCTTACCAACAATTAATTTTATATGATCATTCCACTTCAAATCGTTCCGCACGCATACTCCCAGATATTTTACAGAAGTAGCTGCTACCAGTGTATGTTCCGCTATCATATAATCATACAATAAAGGATCCTTCTTTCTATGTATTCGCGACACATTACATTTGACTATGTTAAGGGTCAGTTGCCACTCCCTGCACCAAGTGCCTATCCGATGCAGATCTTCCTGCATTTCGCTACAATTTTCTAATGCTGCAACTTCTCTGTATACTACAGCATCATCCGCGAAAAGCCGCATGGAACTTCCGACACTATCTACTAGGTCATTTATATATATTGTGAAAAACAATGGTCCCATAACACTCCCCTGTGGCACGCAAGAGGTTACTTTAACGTCTGTAGACGTCTCTCCATTGATAACAACATGCTGTGTTCTGTTTCCTAAAAACTCTTCAATCCAGCCACACAGCTGGTCTGATATTCCGTAGGCCCTTACTTTGTTTATCAGGCGACAGTGCGGAACTGTATCGAACGCCTTCCGGAAGTCAAGGAAAATAGCATCTACCTGGGAGCCTGTATCTAATATTTTCTGGGTCTCATGAACAAATAAAGCGAGTTGGGTCTCACATGATCGCTGTTTCCGGAATCCGTGTTGATTCCTACATAGTAGATTCTGGGTTTCCAAAAACGACATGATACTCGAGCAAAAAACATGTTCTAAAATTCTACAACAGATCGACGTCAGAGATATAGGTCTATAGTTTTGCGCATCTGCTCGACGACCCTTCTTGAAGACTGGGACTACCTGAGCTCTTTTCCAATCATTTGGAACCTTCCGTTCCTCTAGAGACTTGCGGTACACGGCTGTTAGAAGGGGGCAAGTTCTTTCGCGTACTCTGTGTAGAATCGAATTGGTATCCCGTCAGGTCCAGTGGACTTTCCTCTGTTGAGTGATTCCAGTTGCTTTTCTATTCCTTTGACACTTATTTCGATGTCTGCCATTTTTTCGTTTGTGCGAGGATTTAGAGAAGAAACTGCAGTGCGCTCTTCCTCTGTGAAACAGCTTTGGAAAAAGGTGTTTAGTATTTCAGCTTTACGCGTGTCATCCTCTGTTTCAATGCCTTCATCATCCCGGAGTGTCTGGATATGCTGTTTCGATCCACTTACTGATTTAAGGTAAGACCAGAACTTCCTAGGATATTCTGACAAGTCGGTACATAGAATTTTACTTTCGAATTCACTGAACGCTTCACGCATAGCCCTCCTTACGCTAACTTTGACATCGTTTAGCTTCTGTTTGTCTGAGAGGATTTGGCTGCGTTTAAACTTGGAGTGAAGCTCTCTTTGCTTTCGCAGTCTTGTAAGAAGAAGGGTTCCATTGAAGTGATCATAGCAAATAACAAAAATTTCATTCACATGCCAGAGTTGACCCATATACTTAACTCGCTGACTTGCAGTTACTGTTTCTTTCCTCCAGGGTGGCACTGTTGACAGTCAGTGAGTGACGAGAAAAATGGCCTATAGTAGGCAGTACTCTTTAGATGCCTCAACTGTGCTAACAGTGCTAGAGTAAAGTTGTCGACTGCATTGGAGATTTTATTAACACAAGAATAGTGTCCCGTTATAATACTTCCATCTGAAAGAGTAAGAGTCGTACATTACTGATCATTCCCAATTTCCGCTCGATTACGAAAGGAGTTCGAGTTGGATCAATCTAAAAGGTGGCTGTATCTCCAGCATCCCTTGACCATTGTAAAGTGCACTATGTTTAAGTGCAATTGACTTGCGGAAGACAATTTCTCTGCCTCTGTCTCACCACCCTCCTGTGGTATACCATCGCTACACATACAGCCTTTTCTCAGACTATAGCTTTCTCTGCTTTTTCGAAGCTTCGATTCAATGTTAGTAAATACAAATGGCTCGTTGGTAACACGAAACACTTCCAAAGACTTTCTTTGTTCTGCAATAGGTTACACGACGTGATGTCAGAGGAATTCCGCACTGCGTTCAGGGTTGAGCAGAGAATGGTTTTCCGAGAGATTCTAGTGCGAATTTTTATCAAAGGTAGCCGTAGGGATCTGTGTGCGGGAAGAAACAGTTGTTGGATTGGTAATCTGCTTTTTTAACGTGTATAGTTAAGCGTTTCATTTGTCACACCATCTAATGGTGTGTATTCTTTCGTTGTGTTGCTTTCTTTAATGTGCTACTTTGTGCAATACGGTACCGGATGTATCCCGATCTCTGTCTTCCCCCACAGTTTTTACTTCTACAGCTCCCTCTAGTACCATGGAACTGATTCCCTGTTGTCTTAACAGATGAGTTACCATCCTGTCCCTTCTCCTTATCAGCGTTTTCCACATGTCCCTTTCCTCTCCGATTCTGCGCAGAACGTTCTCATTCCTTACCTTATCAGTCCACCAAATTTCCAACATTCCCCTGTAGTAACACATGTCAAATGCTTCTGTTCCGGTTGTCCCATAGCCGATGTTACATTACTATACAATTCTGTGCTCCAAACGCACATCCTCAGAAATTTATTCCTCAAAGTAAGGCTTATATTTAGTGCTAGTAGACTTCTCTTGGTTGAAGTTTATTGTAATTTCTTTTGATCATCTTGATGCAGACTACGAAATTACGGTGCCTCGGATATTGCCTAAATTGGTAACAATTTCATTGGAATTTTTACATCTATTGTATTTGTTTTATATGATTTTGATATTTGATTGTGGATCTTCCGTTCACGTAGTTGTCGAAGAATGTCTGAGAACATGTGCGTGTTTGATTAACGTATTATTCACATATGGAACATACTGGACCAAGAAATCTTCTTGTACAACAAGAGGCTTCTTCAGGGTTTCGTTTTAGCTTCCATTCTCCCAGAATGAGCTCTTTTCCGCTCGTCAGACCAAGGTATTCCGGTTTTCTTGGGTTTTTCTCCCAGGTCAATTGTCGATTCGTGAGCTTCCATCCCACAAAATTTTTCTGTCTGATACATCGAACTGTGTTATTCCTGCTCCAGTTCAGGACTTGTTTTACTGAGCCGATAATTTTCATCGCTTCAATCTTAGCTTTGCTACTGGTTTCTTAGAATTCCTCAAACCGTCTAGTTAATGTGGTCAGTTTCCACCTTTTGATATGTCCATGGAATTTTAGCGCTTGTTTTTACACATCCTAATAAATTTTGGTAAACTTCTCAATATCTTTATTTTCTCTTAGTCTGTATGTTCAGTATTCAGTATAATTCAGATCTAAAATTTTCCTGAGTACTTCTCATCTCTTTTGCACTACTTTAGGGCTACTTCCAGTTTCAAGTGAGCGTTTCGGACCCATAAAGACACACTGTTTGATAACTGTGTTACACTCCTGGAAATTGAAATAAGAACACCGTGAATTCATTGTCCCAGGAAGGGGAAACTTTATTGACACATTCCTGGGGTCAGGTACATCACATGATCACACTGACAGAACCACAGGCACATAGACACAGGAAACAGAGCATGCACAATGTCGGCACTAGTACAGTGCATATCCACCTTTCGCAGCAAGGCAGGCTGCTATTCTCACATGGAGACGATCGTAGAGGTGCTGGATGTAGTCCTGTGGAACGGCTTGCCATGCCATTTCCACCTGGCGCCTCAGTTGGACCAGCGTTCGTGCTGGACGTGCAGACCGCGTGAGACGACGCTTCATCCAGTTCCAAACATACTCCATGGGGGACAGATCCGGAGATCTTGCTGGCCAGGGTAGTTGACTTACACCTTCTAGAGCACGTTGGGTGGCACGGGATACATGCGGACGTGCATTGTCCTGTTGGAACAGCAAGTTCCCTTGCCGGTCTAGGAATGGTAGAACGATGGGTTCGATGACGGTTTGGATGTACCGTGCACTATTCAGTGTCCCCTCGACGATCACCAGTGGTGTACGGCCAGTGTAGGAGATCGCTCCCCACACCATGATGCCGGGTGTTGGCCCTGTGTGCCTCGGTCGTACGCAGTCCTGATTGTGGCGCTCACCTGCACGGCGCCAAACACGCATACGACCATCATTGGCACCAAGGCAGAAGCGACTCTCATCGCTGAAGACGACACGTCTCCATTCGTCCCTCCATTCACGCCTGTCGCGACACCACTGGAGGCGGGCTGCACGATGTTGGGGCGTGATCGGAAGACGGCCTAACGGTGTGCGGGACCGTAGCCCAGCTTCATGGAGACGGTTGCGAACGGTCCTCGCCGATACCCCAGGAGCAACAGTGTCCCTAATTTGCTGGGAAGTGGCGGTGCGGTCCCCTACGGCACTGCGTAGGATCCTACGGTCTTGGCGTGCATCCGTGCGTCGATGCGGTCCGGTCCCAGGTCGACGGGCACGTGCACCTTCCGCCGACCACTGGCGACAACATCGATGTACTGTGGAGACCTCACGCCCCACGTGTTGAGCAATTCGGCGGTACGTCCACCCGGCCTCCCGCATGCCCACTATACGCCCTCGCTCAAAGTCCGTCAACTGCACATACGGTTCACGTCCACGCTGTCGCGGCATGCTACCAGTGTTAAAGACTGCGATGGAGCTCTGTATGCCACGGCAAACTGGCTGACGCTGACGGCGGCGGTGCACAAATGCTGCGCAGCTAGCGCCATTCGACGGCCAACACCGCGGTTCCTGGTGTGTCCGCTGTGCCGTGCGTGTGATCATTGCTTGTACAGCCCTCTCGCAGTGTCCGGAGCAAGTATGGTGGGTCTGACACACCGGTGTCAATGTGTTCTTTTTTCCATTTCCAGGAGTGTATAATGTCTCAGTGTGATGAATGTCGAGATGTGTCTTTTTATGTGTTTTTTAAACGTAAAGTTGTTTTCATTTTGTAACAACGAATTTCGTAATCAGTATTCTCTAGGCCAATTTCCTGAACTGTTTCGTCTAAATATTTGAACGGAGAGACTCTCACGGTTTTCTCGTAATTACATTTTAGAATTTTGTTTGCCAAGTAGCTGCTAAAAATTTATTTGGTTTTCTCAAATGATATTTGAAATCGTAGTCTCGTTTTTGCTATTTCGTTAAGAATTTCTATTTGTTTTTACTGTTACAGTGTCCTGGAATAGAATCACCAAATCGTAAGCAAAAACTAAGCAGTCAGTTCCCATATTCGTTCTTCCTAATCTGAGTGGTTCGTTAGTTTTAAGCTCTGATTCCAGATACCAGCAACCTTGGAGTACTTATTCTAAGACACAGCAGAAAAGTAGTGGAGAGAGTGCATCTCCTTGTCTCGTTCCCGTTTTTTTCTCAAAGTTTATCGAAATTTCTCCCCTGCATTGTACCTTAGATTTTGTTCCATTTAGTGTCCACTAATGACTGCAGTGATTCTGAGGTACAGACCTTGTTCTTCTCGAAGGAGCTTTCTTTTAAATAAGCGAAATAATCGAATTTCCTATTATAAATGTGTTGATGCCTGAGGGTTATTTTCAGAACTTAAATTTGTTTTGGGCAAGATCTGTGTGATCAGAATCTCACTTGGTATTCATCAGTTTGGCATTCAAGTCGTTGTTATTCTCCGTCCAGGGAACTTTGAGACAGAATTTTGTATGAGAATAACCACAAGGTAAATCCCTCTATAATTATTAATACCCGTTGGTACTCCCTTTTTATGTAGTGGATCTGTCAATGAGTTTACAATCATCCAAAATTTCTCATTTTGCCAAATGTTTTGCATGATCAGTATAATTTAAGTTTTTAGGCCAACTGATTCAGAAGTTCTGCAACAATTCTGTCTTCGCCATATGCTTTGTTATTTTTTAGTCTTTTAATTTGTCTAGCAGTTTCCTCCTCTGCACTGTGAATCTCGATCGGATTTTAGTGTAATCGCTGGTAGAATTTTTTTCTGTATTCAGCGCAACGTAGAATTTTTTCTATCATTTACAACGTTTCTGCAGTTTTTGTGTTTGTTAAGCATCGATTGTCTGTTTCCCTCCTTCAAGCAGAGATTTAGGGTCTGGTATTCAGTCAGATGTGTTTCAAAATAATTATAAAATATCTTTTTTAAGTCTTCTTCAGTTTAACTATGTTGATTGTTTTCATGCGGATATTTTATTTAACCACTTTTGAACCTTCTTTTACAGTTGTCAGGAATATATCATGTGCATTTTCTGCTTTTCTTTATTTTTCTGCCTTGAATGCCTTGTGTCGCGGTTTTATTTGCTGTTCACAATCGTAACAGTGTCAAAGGTGTTTATTCTGCCTTTGCAAAGGAATTTGGATTTGAGCAGTTGTGTATAACTTGTATGTCAGTTGTTCCCAACTTCGTACTCGCGTTTTGTCGAGTTATGTGCCAACACAGTAGCAGATGGATTCGCTGTGCAACTAATTAATCGATATAAAAACTCATTAGCATAATTTTTTATCGGGTCATTAGATAGAACAGGTATTCCTGTTGGTCGGAAATGAGCTGTAGATGCTTTCAGATCTATCTACAAATAAACCCTGCAATGAGGGAGATTGTAGAACTAGTCAGTCTCTTTTACTCTACTGCATAAGTATTTCACTTAATGCAACTTAGTAGTGGTTTCAATTTTAAGGCATTACTGTGTACTTACTTTAACTGAAGTTATTTTGCTGATAGTAGATTGTTGAGGATGAAGAAGAGTTCGCCATTAAGTGTACACGTGCATATTGCACGTGATAATGAGCTCTGTTGTTAATAAAAGAAGTAAATCAGAGTTGTCTCAAAGCCTACTAAGCTAGGAGTCCAAAAAAATGAGTTAGCAATAGTACTAGAGCTGTACGTACGTTCATGGCCAAACACAAGTATTATTCATTGTCTTGAGTGACTCACTTGCAGATTACATAAAGTCGTTTCTGAGTCTGATGAAAATGCTTTTCGCAGGCTTAGTATTGTGAATTTCTGGATAACTTCACCATGTGAGTGACTGTTCCTATTGACTTTCCAGTGGGGTGACGTGTCTGTGTTATTATTAACGATTAAAAATCTGAAAGGAAGCGAGCGAAACAATCCGGTTTCACCACATAGCGTAATCCCGTAGAATGGAACAAATGGTGATTTTAAAATAAACATCCGTCGGACAGATCGTTATTAGCAGTATTACATTCCGTTACTCTATGACGCACTGCTGATAAATGTAAACGAACGTATTCGCACAGCCTGGTGACCAAGAATCGTTGGCAAACGATGTTTCATCGTCTTGTCCGCTGATCTCTGCTGAAGGGAATTTCCTATCACCATCAAGCTTGAAAAGGCTACCTCAAGGTCGCTTACTTGTAAACTATAGCTTTCTAAAAATATTACTAACCTACATTTTGTTTTCAGATTTCCATTAAGGTATAAAATGTCTTAGCTATAGAGAAAATGTCTTAGCTATAGAGAACAGAAGTTCTAAAAGTCTTATGTGAATCCATACGAACACTGACAAGAAATTAGATCCCTGATGCACTTATTACGGAAATTATGTGTGCTGATGACACGAATTACATAGTAATTATTACAGGAAGTGCCATGTTCTTTTACATAAATGATCAAGACTCCTGTCTCACTACACACATGGAATATGTAGAAATGGAAAGTGATATCTTAAAACGACAATGCATTGACACATTTCGATTGAACTATCCCTTGATAATAGCATAATAAGCCCAGATCGCGATTATGGTGAATTAATAAATTTAATAATAGTCCAGGTGGAAAATGTTGTCCTTTCTAACATAAGAATTAATTGCATATTTGTTTGAAAATTTTGTGGCCCAAACCATATAGATTTATGGGTCTATGTAAACAGAGATCAAGTGAAATAGGTATTATTACTAGATAACGTAATAGTGTTCGACACAGCAGTGTGCTTCACACAGTTCAGAAACGCCTTAAACATCACCAGTCAGCTTGTGAGCGCCACTGCTTTGATGACCTAAGCCTTGTGCCAACAACTTCCTTTAAAAATGAATGAGAACAAGAATAAGAGAATTCCAGAGAAGGTAGCTAGATTCCGTTTTCCAAGCGGTAACACATTTACTTAACATCAGAGATTTACCTTCAGGTAACAGGTTGTCTGCTGAAGCAGTCTGTCATAGTCAAGTTTTCTTTGAACATGACACCGAATACTTTACTTCATACTGCTGCGTCAGCTCTGTTTCTATTGTCTGAACTAAATCTGGCTAACGAGGGTTGCGAATCTCTTGAAAACGAGCGCTGTCACTTTTGGCAGTCAGAGTAACCCACGTGTAAAGCAGAATGTATTTATCTTTCGCGTGACTGTCTAGTTATGCAGATGAACGTGCGGCGTCATTAATTATGTGCTCAGCGCTCGAGTTACTTCACAGCATGACTGCAGGCATTCCTCTCCAAGGCTAACGACTTTAATTACACGCAGAAACTACTGTTGTCACTCTTAACTGGGTCTATTAAAGCCTTTCACATATGAATGTAGTCTGACATTCAGTTATTTACTTCTTTGGTTGAAAGTAGTGTGTTGCAATGATCTTTTGTTCCTTCAGCTATTTCTTCCGTTTCATAGTAGTGATTGCTTGACTTTAAGATTACTGTTAGAGAAGTGTAGAGGCGCGATGTGTATGATTAATATGTATTTAAGTCCCTAAAACCAGAGGAAGCAGTAAACCTACTTCTTACTAATGGAACAATAGTGCTATTACGTCAGAAATATATCATCACCACATCTACTTCTCAGCTTGAACACTAAATTACATTCTTGTTCATATGTTACCGAACCATCGGGACCCACTGAACGACACGTGGCACGCCAAGACGCAATAATCTTTTCGCTAAAATGTTAATGAGCCGCACTGTGTCCTATGATGATAATATAAAGCCCCTTTTACAAGAGCAACTTCCTGATTTCAATGGTCTGCTCATGGCAGATTAATCTACTGAAGCGCCCCTGCTGTTTTCATCCTGTCATGAATCTCATCTGGATCGAGTGGTCTCTTTTACACTCCTGGAAATGGAAAAAAGAACACATTGACACCGGTGTGTCAGACCCACCATACTTGCTCCGGACACTGCGAGAGGGCTGTACAAGCAATGATCACACGCACGGCACAGCGGACACACCAGGAACCGCGGTGTTGGTCGTCGAATGGCGCTAGCTGCGCAGCATTTGTGCACCGCCGCCGTCAGTGTCAGCCAGTTTGCCGTGGCATACGGAGCTCCATCGCAGTCTTTAACACTGGTAGCATGCCGCCACAGCGTGGACGTGAACCGTATGTGCAGTTGACGGACTTTGAGCGAGGGCGTATAGTGGGCATGCGGGAGGCCGGGTGGACGTACCGCCGAATTGCTCAACACGTGGGGTGTGAGGTCTCCACAGTACATCGATGTTGTCGCCAGTGGTCGGCGGAAGGTGCACGTGCCCGTCGACCTGGGACCGGACCGCAGCGACGCACGGATGCACGCCAAGACCGTAGGATCCTACGCAGTGCCATAGGGGACCGCACCGCCACTTCCCAGCAAATTAGGGACACTGTCGCTCCTGGAGTATCGGCGAGGACCATTCGCAACCGTCTCCATGAAGCTGGGCTACGCTCCCGCACACCGTTAGGCCGTCTTCCGCTCACGCCCCAACATCGTCCAGCCCGCCTCCAGTGGTGTCGCGACAGGCGTGAATGGAGGGACGAATGGAGACGTGTCGTCTTCAGCAATGAGAGTCGCTTCTGCCTTGATGCCAATGATGGTCGTATGCGTGTTTGGCGCCGTGCAGGTGAGCGCCACAATCAGGACTGCATACGACCGAGGCACACAGGGCCAACACCCGGCATCATGGTGTGGGGAGCGATCTCCTACACTGGCCGTACACCACTGGTGATCGTCGAGGGGACACTGAATAGTGCACGGTACATCCAAACCGTCATCGAACCCATCGTTCTACCATTCCTAGACCGGCAAGGGAACTTGCTGTTCCAACAGGACAATGCACGTCCGCATGTATCCCGTGCCACCCAACGTGCTCTAGAAGGTGTAAGTCAACTACCCTGGCCAGCAAGATCTCCGGATCTGTCCCCCATTGATCATGTTTGGGACTGGATGAAGCATCGTCTCACGCGGTCTGCACGTCCAGCACGAACGCTGGTCCAACTGAGGCGCCAGGTGGAAATGGCATGGCAAGCGCATGGCATGGCAAGCGTACAGGACTACATCCAGCATCTCTACGATCGTCTCCATGGGAGAATAGCAGCCTGAATTGCTGCGAAAGGTGGATATACAATGTACTAGTGCCGACATTGTGCATGCTCTGTTGCCTGTGTCTATGTGCCTGTGGTTCTGTCAGTGTGATCATGTGATGTATCTGACCCCAGGAATGTGTCAATAAAGTTTCCCCTTCCTGGGACAATGAATTCACGGTGTTCTTATTTCAATTTCCAGGAGTGTAGTTTACATATCAGCGCCTAAACTGCGCCGGCCGCGGTGACCGAGTGGTTCTAGGCACTGCAGTCCGGAACCGCGCGACTGCTACGGTCGCAGGTTCGAATCCTGCCTCGTGCATGGATGTGTGTGATGTTCTTAGGTTAGTTAGGTTCAAGTAGCTCTAAGTTCTAGGGGACTGATGATCTCCGATGTTAAGTCCCATAATGTTCAGAGCCATTTGAACCATTTTTGAGCCTAAACTGCTTATTTTGTGAGAGTTACCTGTCGTGCAGTTTGCCACCTGAATGGTGAAAATGAGTTATGAGGCACCATCCTTTCTTCTAAAAAATCGAAATAGGGTAACAGAGTGTAATAAAGAGCAATGAAATCGGAGTTTATTAACTACCAAAGCCAAATTCATACTGGATGTTCTAGAGAGAGGTCGTATGGTTATGTTAACACACTCCTCAAAATTGAAAAAATATGAAAAGTGTCGACCAAAAAATTTGGAACATCTAATTTTATTTCGTCGACAAAATATGTTTTTATAAACAAACCAAACAGTATCTAGAAAGTATGAAATATCTGTTTTTTATCTTTTTTCGACCTTCTCTCTGCTGGAACAGAACTCATTAACAAACGATTGTGTTTATTCCCTTATTTGTGCACAGTGTTGACTGACACTTTCTACAGATTTTGTAAAACGTAAATACCTTTCTGCTTTGAGATAGAGAAAAAACAGGCAGAGGAAAATGCCAGCCCTCGAGGAACTTCTGCAGGGTTTCAAAAAAAGAAAATAAACAACAAATTAAGTATTGAGGAGACATAAAGGCATAAAGTCCATTACTATAACATGAATGAACTCTGCTACAATACGTTAACTTTCGATGTTAGCAAGCTAGTATTGTCTTACACACGTATTTGACATGGCCTGAAGCACTATACATAAGTATACAACACGGGCTGCTTCAGCCACAATTAATGGCCTCGGTTGGCATACCCTATATGTTACGTGGTTTCCGATTGATAATGTGGTGTTTCCTCGAGCTTCTCGCGTATCCTTAGACTTATGCTCATGTGTATATTTGCTTTTTCTTTTCTTAGGAACGGTAAAATGCCGTCGAGAGCTTTCTCGTACATTTCAGTCCGTGGTAAATCAAGAATGGAAGTAAAAATCTTTATATGCATATAAACGTACGGGGAGAATGTTTTTCTACATTCATATCGTACCTAAACATCCATAATAAAGTAAGGCTGAATCCGTGTCAGGTTCCCTTCTTCCAAAAATACTCATCAAACTGTAAGTAGGCTGTTTATGTTTTCTTATTGGCAACGTTACGTAGCGCTCTGTATGAAAATCACTGGCTGTGCTGTGTGCAGTCTGTGGCTAGTTTGCATTGTTGTCTGCCATTGTAGTGTTGGGCAGCTGGATGTGAACAGCGCGTAGCGTTGCGCAGTTGGAGGTGAGCCGCCAGCAGTGGTGGATGTGGGGAGGGAGATGGCGGAGTTTTGATATTTGTAATACTGGATATTATGAACTGCTATGTATATTATGATTTTTCAACACTATTAAGGTAAATACATTATTTGTTCTCTATTAAAATCTTTCATTTACTAACTATGCCTATCAGTAGTTAGTGCCTTCTGTAGTTTGAATCTTTTATTTAGCTGGCAGTAGTGGCGCTCGCTGTATTGCAGTAGCTTGAGTAACGAAGATTTTTGTGAGGTAAGTGATTTGTGAAAGGTACAGGTTAATGTTAGTCAGGGCCATTCCTTTGTAGGGATTTCTGAAAGTCAGATTGCATTGCGCTAAATATATTGAGTGTCAGTTTAAGCACAGTCATGTATAATTGTTCAAAGGGGACGTTTCAAAACATTACTTACTAGTATTACCATTTTCCACTACTCTTTGGATTTTGGGCTCATTCTTTCTACCATCCTACAGAAACTCTTTTTTCATAGAAAATTAACTTCATCGAAGGTGAGATTCGGTTACATTACCGTAAGACTATAATACCGGATATATCAGAGGTATACTGCCGTCCACAACATTTTTGCAACGTATGGGAACAAAATAGTCGGTTGAAATTTTTAACAAATACAGATGTGAAACATCGAGCGGTGTAATCCTGATCTAGGTAGGATTTCTTTTTATCAAGCGATGGGTTTATCTCAGTTTCAGGAGGATTAAAATCCCTCGTCATATCATCCTGATGTAAATATTCTGCGCTCTTCCAATATCACTGTCGGCAGTTGACGCAATAGTTCTTTCGAAGAAATCGCGGCCCATTTTTCCCCGCGTACTTCCCTCTGCGACCTCGTGCACTGTATCTAATGATTTACTCACAGAGCGGAGCTAAACATTAACTTTGTAATATAACGTCGCTGAACATGGATTTCTAAGTCTAACAACTATTAATCGTTTCTAAACGGATTTTTTCTGTGTAATTTAAAAACGAAAGCATTTTTTTCCTACCACGTCAGTAGCGATTTTAAATTTTATAAATATGTTCAAAGCATTCGCAGTACTATGCTCTGGTGTTTCGTTGCACACCCACTGATGTAAGACATTTTAATTTGTCTCAGGACTTCGTTTAACATGATATTTTGTTTGATGGCAACTTGGCATATTTGTAGCTGTTTCAGGAAGTTCCAGTATGACAATGTTTCATTTCTATATGCAGTAGAAGCACAAGTCCTTCAGCGAAGTGTTGTAATCAGAGCTGTGCAATAATCATGGCTTCTCGTGGTTATTTCAACATCGCTGATGTGTTTTGTTGTAATGGCAGGACATACGCTGTGCTTAAACAACGAAGAAATATCACATACTTCCTGAAAAATGCGTATCTTGAATATTTTGGCATCAAGCTTGGTGACAAGGATAAAACATTCGCTCTGGACACTGAGTGTCGCATATGTAATAATGATTTAAGAGTATGAGTGATGGTCAAGAAGAAAAGGATGCCCTCCGCCATAGCCATGGTTTTTGGCAGCTCTGAATCACAGTGATGACGGCAATTTTTGTCAAGTAAATATTTATGGTTACAGCGCAAAGAACAAGGAGAGTGTAATGTATCCCAAACTGCGATCTGCTATGAAACATGTGCCTTATGACCTTATTCTACTCATACCCTCACCGCCAGTGCCATAGAGTCAACAAGCACTCAGTCGGACAGTGACAAACATGCTATATCACATTCAGATAGTGATGACTTTGAGCCCAGTGCTAACGCCACCAAAGTTATTTCTACAGCCAGATCATTGTTACTTGATCCGTGAACTGAACGAGTCAAAAGAAATTGCAGAGGTGTTATGTTCAAGACACTAATACATAAATTTGTTTGCAACTGGAAAAATGAGGGGTGTTTGGTAAGTAATGCAACATATCTTCCTCTGAAAGCGGGTTGATTTATTCATGATTTCAATACACCATATTATTCCCCCACTCTTCTGGCTACAGGCCCCTACTATCTCCGTTCAATGCGATGGCCTTACGCCACCTAACTGGGAAGGCCTATATGCCTGCCTAGTACTATTCTACTGGTTGACGTCGGAACCAAAGTCTTTCTGCATCAATAACATCCCGATCTTCAGCCTTATAACCCGCAGGCAATTCTGCACTGATGGTCCTTCGCTGTCCTTTTGGTGGTCTGTCAGGCGGTGAGGAACCTAGCAGGTATACACCTTTGAGTACCCCAACTGGTGGACGAGTGTATCAGCACTACAACGGAGACGTCCAGTTCAGCAGCGGAGTGTTTGATTGTGATCTGTGAATCACCACGAATGAGAGTGTCCACACGTTCCAACGTTGCGGGAGTCACACCAGTGCACGGCCGACCTGCACTCTGGAGATTGGACAGGTTTGCGCAGCATTGCTGTGATCACTACAGACGCCTCGCCCACGGCTTACCGTGGTTTTTCTGTCACTTCTCCGTAGACCTTTTGTAAGAGCGTATGAATACCTCCGATGCTCTGGTTTACCGCCGAAAGGAATTCAATGACAGTGCTCTTCTTGGAATGCACCTCCGTTACAGACGTCGTCGTGAAGACTCCATATAGCGCTCGAGAAAGGCTGTAGAACGGAATGGCGATTACTTGAAAAAATGGGGTGTGTAGATAAAACACCATTCTTTCGTGTGTGTAATTCTGATTATGTTGAGTAAAGAATTGTTGAAGAAAAGAATTCGGTGCGTTACTTTCTGGGCAACCCTCGTAAAAATAACAGCTCTAAAACGAATTGCCCCAAGGATTGTTCATTAAGAAAAGATCCTGACTCTGTAAGTAGATTAAAGGATTATTAAATATTAAGTGTCTCTCTTTGTTTGTGGCGTTGCGCGTCCCAATTCATGGCGAGCCAGTGGAAGGTGATTGTGCTGCAGCCTGCAAGTTCCTTCTTGTCAGGTGGACGGAACGTAGGTGGACAAAGGAAGAGTTTTCCCATATTCCAAGAGAAAAGCAAAGAGCGCTACGAGGGCCTAATGGAAGGTAAATAAGATGCAAATGTCTTGCGGTTAGGGCCTCCCGTCAGGTAGACCATTCGCTGGGTGCAAGTCTTTCGATATGACGCCACTTCGGCTACTTGCACGTCGATGGGGATGAAATGATGATCATTAGGACAACACAACACCCAGTCCCTGAGCGGAGAAAATCGCCGACCCACCCAGGAATCGAACCGGGTCCCTTAAGATTAACATTCTGTCGCGCTGACCACTCAGCTACCGGGGGCGGACTAGTGGAAGGTAATGGATAATAACGCAATACAAACAGCACGGTCGCGGATGTGTGTAAGTGTATCTCTCAATCCATGAAGAAGTCGAGAGATAGGAGTTCATCCGTCAGTGGAAATCAAATGGCAGGTGACTAAGATGTTGATTATTCTGTTACGCATGGTTACTAGATGCGAATAAACTTTTTCGTTTTAATGGAATAATATGAAAGAATTTTTTAAACAGAGTGCGTAAATAAACAAAAAAAAATAGGTCTGAGCAGTATGGGACTTAACTTCTGAAGTCATCAGTCCCCTAGAACTTAGAACTACACTACTGGCCATTAAAATTGCTACACCACGAAGATGACGTGCTACAGACACGAAATTTAACCGACAGGTAGAAGATGCTGTGATATGAAATGATTAGCATTTCATATCATTCACACAAGGTTGGCGCCAGTGCCAGTACTTACAACGTGCTGACATGAGAGAAGTTTCCAACCGATTTCTCATACACAAACAGCAGTTTTCCGGCGTTACCTGGTGAAACGTTGTTGTGGCGCCTCGTGTAAGTAGGAGAAATGCGCAGCATCACGTTTCCGACTTTGATAAAGGTCGGATTGTAGCCTATCGCGATTGCGGTTTATCGTATCGCGACATTGCTGCTTGCGTTGGTCGAGATCCAATGACTGTTAGCAGAATATGGAATCGGTGGGTTCAGGAGGCTAATACGTAACGCCGTGCTGGATCCCAACGGCCTCGCATCACTAGCAGTCGAGATGGCAGGCATCTTATCTGCATGGCTGTAACAGATCGTGCAGCCACGTCTCGATCCCGATGGGGACGTTTGCAAGACAACAACCATATTGTAAGTAGGCTGTTTATGTTTTCTTATTGGCAACGTTACGTAGCGCTCTGTATGAAAATCACTGGCTGTGCTGTGTGCAGTCTGTGGCTAGTTTGCATTGTTGCCTGCCATTGTAGTGTTGGGCAGCTGGATGTTAACAGCGCGTAGCGTTGCGCAGTTGGAGGTGAGCCGCCAGCAGTGGTGGATATGGGGAGAGAGATGGCGGAGTTTTGAAATTTGTAAGACTGGATATCATGAACTGCTATATATATTATGACTTCTGAACACTAGTGAGGTAAATACATTGTTTGTAAATATGCTTAGACTTTGTTTATTCTGTTTTGTTTTAATGCTCATGTGTTGATGTTTCAAAAGTTATTCTGATCTTTTATGTATTTACCTATGTCATAATTCCTGTAACACTGATGTATATGTTAGTTCCATTCTTTTGTAAAGCCTGTACTACAAAAGTTATCTGTATTGTTATGTTTTTAATTATGTATTTTGTACCTTTGTTATTGTATTCTTATGTTATAAAATTGCAATTGATACCAGTTGATCAAATTAAGTAACTTGTAAGTTACATTTCACTGCACATGTTTCTTTTGGTCATAGTATATGGACAATATGTGAGAAGTCGGGACTCATAGTGTTTGCACGTGTGTTAATAATTCAGCAAGGGACTGGGTAACAGCATTGCTGGTTCTAAGGACAATTACCCCCCCATGAACCATGGACCTTGCCGTTGGTGGGGAGGCTTGCGTGCCTCAGTGATACAGATGGCCGTGCCGTAGGTGCAACCACAACGGAGGGGTATCTGTTGAGAGGCCAGACAAACATGTGGTTCCTGAAGAGGGGCAGCAGCCTTTTCAGTAGTTGCAGGGGCAACAGTCTGGATGATTGACTGATCTGGCCTTGTAACATTAACCAAAACGGCCTTGCTGTGCTGGTACTGCGAACGGCTGAAAGCAAGGGGAAACTACAGCCGTAATTTTTCCCGAGGACATGCAGCTCTACTGTATGATTAAATGGTGATGGCGTCCTCTTGGGTAAAATATTCCGGAGGTAAAATAGTCCCCCATTCGGATCTCCGGGCGGGGACTACTCAGGAGGACGTCGTTATCAGGAGAAAGAAAATTGGCGTTCTACGGATCGGAGCGTGGAATGTCAGATCCCTTAATCGGGCAGGTAGGTTAGAAAATTTAAAAAGGGAAATTGATAGGTTAAAGTTAGATATAGTGGGAATTAGTGAAGTTCGGTGGCAGGAGGAACAAGACTTTTGGTCAGGTGATTACAGGGTTATAAATACAAAATCAAATAGGGGTAATGCAGGAGTAGGTTTAATAATGAATAAAAAAATAGGAGTGCGGGTTAGCTACTACAAACAGCATAGTGAACGCATTATTGTGGCCAAGATAGACACAAAGCCCATGCCTACTACATTAGTACAAGTTTATATGCCAACTACATCTGCAGATGATGAAGAAATAGATGAAATGTATGATGAGATAAAAGAAATTATTCAGGTAGTGAAGGGAGACGAAAATTTAATAGTCTGGAATTCGTCAGTAGGAAAAGGGAGAGAAGGAAACATAGTAGGTGAATATGGATTGGGGGGAAGGAATGAAAGAGGAAGCCGCCTTGTAGAATTTTGCACAGATCATAACTTAATCATAGCCAACACTTGGTTCAAGAATCATAAAAGAAGGTTGTATACCTGGAAGAATCCTGGAGATACTAACAGGTATCAAATAGATTATATGATGGTAAGACAAAGATTTAGGAACCAGGTTTTAAATTGTAAGACATTTCCTGGGGCAGATGTGGATTCTGACCACAATCTATTGGTTATGAACTGCAGATTGAAACTGAAGAAACTGCAAAAAGGTGGGAATTTAAGGAGATGGGACCTGGATAAACTGAAAGAACCAGAGGTTGTACAGAGTTTCAGGGAGAGCATAAGGGAACAACTGACAGGAATGGGGGAAAGAAATACAGTAGAAGAAGAATGGGTAGCTCTGAGGGATGAAGTAGTGAAGGCAGCAGAGGATAAAGTAGGTAAAAAGACGAGGGCTAATAGAAATCCTTGGGTAACAGAAGAAATATTGAATTTAATTGATGAAAGGAGAAAATATAAAAATGCAGTAAATGAATCAGGCAAAAAGGAATACAAACGTCTCAAAAATGATATCAACAGGAAGTGCAAAATGGCTAAGCAGGGATGGCTAGAGGACAAATGTAAGGATGTAGAGGCTTGTCTCACTAGGGGTAAGATAGATACTGCCTACAGGAAAATTAAAGAGACCTTTGGAGAGAAGAGAACCACTTGTATGAATATCAAGAGCTCAGATGGCAACTCAGTTCTAAGCAAAGAAGGGAAGGCAGAAAGGTGGAAGGAGTATATAGAGGGTTTATACAAGGGCGATGTACCTGAGGACAATATTATGGAAATCGAAGAGGATGTAGATGAAGACGAAATGGGAGATAAGATACTGCGTGAAGAGTTTGACAGAGCACTGAAAGACCTGAGTCGAAACAAGGCCCCGGGAGTAGACAACATTCCATTTGAACTACTGATGGCCTCGGGAGAGCCAGTCATGACAAAACTCTACCATCTGGTGAGCACGATGTATGAGACAGGCGAAATACCCTCAGACTTCAAGAAGAATATAATAATTCCAATCCCAAAGAAAGCAGGTGTTGACAGATGTGAAAATTACCGAACTATCAGTTTAATAAGTCACAGCTGCGAAATACTAACGCGAATTCTTTATAGACGAATGGAAAAACTGATAGAAGCCGACCTCGGGGAAGATCAGTTTGGATTCCGTAGAAATGTTGGAACACGTGAGGCAATACTGACCTTACGACTTATCTTATAAGAAAGATTAAGAAAAGGCAAACCTACGTTTCTAGCATTTGTAGACTTAGAGAAAGCTTTTGACAATGTTAACTGGAATACTCTCTTTCAAATTCTGAAGGTGGCAGGGGTAAAATACAGGGAGCGAAAGGCTATTTACAGTTTGTACAGAAACCAGATGGCAGTTATAAGAATCGAGGGGCATGAAAGGGAAGCAGTGGTTGGGAAAGGAGTAAGACAGGGTTGTAGCCTCTCCCCGATGTTATTCAATCTGTATATTGAGCAAGCAGTAAAGGAAACAAAAGAAAAATTCGGAGTAGGTATTAAAATTCATGGAGAAGAAGTAAAAACTTTGAGGTTCGCCGATGACATTGTAATTCTGTCAGAGACAGCAAAGGACTTGGAAGAGCAGTTGAACGGAATGGACAGTGTCTTGAAAGGAGGATATAAGACGAATATCAACAAAAGCAAAACGAGGATAATGGAATGTAGTCGAATTAAGTCGGGTGATGCTGCGGGAATTAGATTAGGAAATGAGACACTTAAAGTAGTAAAGGAGTTTTGCTATTTAGGGAGTAAAATAACCGATGATTGTCGAAGTAGAGAGGATATAAAATGTAGACTGGCAATGGCAAGGAAAGCGTTTCTCAAGAAGAGGAATTTGTTAACATCGAGTATAGATTTAAGTGTTAGGAAGTCGTTTCTGAAAGTATTTGTATGGAGTGTAGCTATGTATGGAAGTGAAACATGGACGATAACTAGTTTGGACAAGAAGAGAATAGAAGCTTTCGAAATGTGGTGCTACAGAAGAATGCTGAAGATAAGGTGGGTAGATCACGTAACTAATGAGGAGGTATTGAATAGGACTGGGGAGAAGAGAAGTTTGTGGCACAACTTGACTAGAAGAAGGGATCGGTTGGTAGGACATGTTTTGAGGCATCAAGGGATCACAAATTTAGCATTGGAGGGCAGTGTGGAGGGTAAAAATCGTAGAGGGAGACCAAGAGATGAATACATCAAGCAGATTCAGAAGGATGTAGGTTGCAGTAGATACTGGGAGATGAAGAAGCTTGCACAGGATAGAGTAGCATGGAGAGCTGCATCAAACCAGTCTCAGGACTGAAGACCACAACAACAACAACAACAAGGACAATTAAAAAAAAATTGTGAGTGCACAAGTGGTGGTTTATGGACTTGCTATTTTGTCCGCAAGACTCTTTGATGGTGATTGTGCACCTGCACAGTCGCAACAGATGGTTGCTGGCTGTCTCTACAAGGACTACAGTGGGTCTGTATCTTTGATGATCCACCAATACCATTATTTCTACAAGGACTGCGGTGATCCTGCACCTCTGGTGGCCCACTAATACCATAATCTCTACCAGGACTACAGTGGGTCTGCTCTGTGATGACCTACCTACCAATACTCTTCAAAATTTCGACTGACTCTGCTGTGGGTTTGCTCTGTTGTGGACCAATACCTGTCTGCATGTCAAGAGTCAGCACTGTCTTTCCGTTGGAAGGACAACACTACTTCTTCAAGACTGCATGGAAATCCACTACTTCCATGTGCATTTTCTTTTACTGCTCAGACTTTGAGTAAAACACTGCAATTTTACTGTGATGAATTATCAGGACTGTCTTTATGGACTGTGAGAAAATTTTAGCTTTTGACCAACATTGTATCAATAAGTGCGTGCATTTGATATCTTTGTTATTATAATTATGAAAAAATTTTTCAAATCTATATTGGCCACTGCCCAAAACAATTTGTAAAATTTTTTGTGGGGAGCATGAGGGCTATGTAAGTAGGCTGTTTATGTTTGCTTATTGGCAACGTTACGTAGCGCTCTGTATGAAAATCACTGGCTGTGCTGTGTGCAGTCTGTGGCTAGTTTGCATTGTTGTCTGCCATTGTAGTGTTGGGCAGCTGGATGTTAACAGCGTGTAGCGTTGCGCAGTTGGAGGTGAGCCGCCAGCAGTGGTGGATATGGGGAGAGAGATGGCGGAGTTTTGAAATTTGTAAGACTGGATGTCATGAACTGCTATATATATATTATGACTTTTGAACACTAGTGAGGTAAATACATTGTTTGTTCTCTATTAAAATCTTTCATTTGCTAACTATGCCTATCAGTAGTTAGTGATTTCCGTAGTTTGAATCTTTTATTTAGCTGGCAGTAGTGGCGCTTGCTGTATTGCAGTAGTTCGAGTAACGAAGATTTTTGTGAGGTAAGTGATTTGTGAAAGGCATAGGTTAACGTTAGTCAGGGCCATTCTTTTGTAGGGATTTTTGAAAGTCAGATTCCGTTGCGCTAAAAAAGTATTGTGTGTCAGTTTAAGCCCAGTCACGTATATGATTTTTCTAAGGGGACGTTACAATATGCACAAACAGTTCGACGACGTTTGCAGCAACCTGGACTATCAGCTCGGAGACCATGGCTGCGGTTACCCTTCACGCTGCTTCACAGACAGGAGCGCCTGCGATGGTGTGCTCAACGACGAACCTGGGTGCACGAATGGAAAAACATCATTTTTTGGGATGAATTCAGGTTCTTTTTACAGCAACATGATGGTCGTATCCGTGTTTCGCGACATCGCCGTGAACGCACATTGGAAGCGTGTGTTCGTCATCGCCATACTGGTGTATCAAGCAGCGTGATGGTATGGGGTGACAATGGTTACACGTCTCGGTCACCTCTTGTACGCATTGACGGCACTTTGAAGAGTGGACGTTACATTTCAGATATGCTACGACCCGTGGCTCTGTCCTACATTCTATCCCTGCAGAACCCTACGTTTCAGCAGGATGATGCACGATCGCATGTTGCAGGTCCTGTACGGGCCTTTCTGGATACAGAAAATGTTCGACTGCTGCTCTGGCCAGCACATTCTCCAGATCTCTCACCAATTGTAAACGTCTGGTCAATAGTGGCCTAGCAACTGGCTCGTCACTATACGCCAGTCACTGCTGTTGATGAACAGTGGAATCGTGTTGAAGCTGCATGAGCAGCTGTACCTGTACTCGCCATCCAAGCTCTGTTTGACTCAATGCCCAAGAGTATCAAGGCCGTTATTATGGCCAGAGGTGGTTGTTCTGGGTACTCATTTCTCAGGATCAATATCCACCCAAATTGCGTGAAAATGTAATCACATGTCACTTCTAGTATAATATATTTGTCCAATGAATACCCGTTTACCATCTGCATTTCTTCTTGGTGTAGCAATTTTAATGGCCAGTAGTGTACTTAAACCTAACTAACCTAAGGACATCACACACATCCACGCCCGAGGCAGGCTTCGAACCTGCGACCGTAGCGGTCGTGCGGTTCGAGACTGTAGCGCCTAGAACCACTCGGCCACTCCGGCCGGCATAAATTGACAGTTGCTTTATTTTAGAGTCGACAATTAAGCTGACCCCTGAATTACTTTAAAAAATCAGAAAGTGGGAGGTGGCCTAGTGGATATGTCTGTTTTGTGCACCGGACTGAAGTCAGATGTGGAGGGGGACTGAAATGCGGCATCTGGGCAATGGTTCAGGCAGGCACCGTTATTAGCCAGTAGCGGCAGTGATCAGCAGTGGCGTCAGAGTCTGCTGGGACTTGGAAGATCTCGCCACACTCCAGACGCGTGTCGGCAGCTGCAGCGCCATCCGCCACCGGCTTCCGGACAGACTTTAATTGCACTTCAGCACTTCCTCTGGATGTGTGCTCACTGCGTGCAGAGTGTGATGCCAGTCCGGTTTCGTGAGTCATCATCAGGTGACCCCTATTACGTAGCAGATGTGAAGAGACTCAGAGGTATGTTCAGACAGCGCAAAATATGAAACAGCGTTCACTACTATAACATCTCTTGTAAAACAAATCTGTTCTCGGCATTGCATGGTCGTTTTAACGAAGGTCGCTAGCCTCACATCCACCTCCGAAACAAGATCAAAGTGCTGGGTGATTAGAATTAAACTTTCGCTACTTCAGTGGGTCCCGATGGAAACGAGTGGTCTAGGACAAAGAACTTTGTGGAAACATTTGTAAGGACAAGTGGAAGACAAATAACAAATAAACAGGCGAAAGAAACACATTTTATTTTTCATATGAGAGGGTAACACTTGTTAATTGCGTACCACGGAACATTCCAGGTTCCAAACTTTGTTCAGTGTGTTATCCATCTGCAACCACGACATTCAGAAACCGCGTTAGAGATTGTTCTACTGCTGCCTGAAACGACTCATGTATGATGTTGGCTACCTCCCTCGCTATGCTCATCTTCAACCACTAACGTGTGTTAGTGTCCCGTTCATAATCCCCACAGCTAGAAACCATAGGGGTTGAAACCTTAAGAGGTGGAGCACCATCGTGTATCAAGACAGTGGAGTCCAAAGCACCTCTCTCCCTTAGAGCAGAGGTCACACGTTGGCGAAGCAATTCGCAGTAACGTGTGCCTCTCACGCTGCATTTACTCGGTCCTTAGGCTCCGACGTACTCAAAGGAGGTCATGAATTGTGCCGTGATGCCACAAAACTGGAAATTTGTGGTAAGTTCTATGGGACCAAACTGCTGAGTCATCGGTCCCTAGGCTTACACACTACTTAATCTACGTTAAACTAATTTACGCTAAGGACAACAAACACATCCATGCCCAAGGGAGGACTCGAATCTCCGACGGCGGGAGCCGCGCGAACCGTGGCAAGGCACCCAAGACCACATGGCAACCCCGCGCGGCGTGAAGCCACACCAAATTGTGACGCGTTCACTACGCAGGGGAGCTACATGAACATTCGGCGGCGGCGATCAATAGATACGATAATTGTGAGCGTGGGCTGTCCCAGTGAGCGTAAAGTGTGCTTCATCACACCACGAAATGTTCAAGGCCAAATGTCGTCAACTTCAGTCATTGCAAGAAACCTACGACCAATGTCTCCTCGAATTTCTGCGCCGCATGGAAAAAGTTGGTGAGTAATGAGACGTTTGCGCGGATACCATTCCACAGTTCTGGGCAGCACCTTCCGAATGTTGGTCCACAGAACGTGCTGCTGTCGTGACACGGATAGTGCGCGCTGATCGAACAACGCACATTACGTGCAGCAGTCTCAACCTTGTCAATAATAGCCTCAACGATTTGTGGCTCGGTAGGCCTGACCCAGGAGCAAGTCATAAACTGCGGTTAATTCGAACTTCCAAATTACGTTCTTCAACACCAGCGCGGAAGCAGGAACTCCCTGTATTCCTTTATAAGTCGATAATCACGAAGATCAGCTGCGCTATTACTGTTGTTTTAACAAAACAGCTTTACGAGTAAAGCACTAATCTCCTTCTTCGGACCCTGATGACTGTCTGAAATTGTAGTTCACACTGATGTTAGTGTTTCGACCCAACGTCGTCGTACCGGTAGCGGCGTCTAACAGAAAGTCATCGCACCAGCACTACCAACAACGCAAATCATGATGCGCACAACCTGAACATCATTCCTATCAAGTTGGGCACACATATGGTAAGTAGATGTCCCTCTACACTGGCCCAGGTAGGGAAAGTTTAATTACAATCTCCCTCTAGCCACTGCTGTAGACAGTTAATTACATAGCGACATTATTTATTCGCTCCCTCAACGGGCGACGCCACATACGTGCAGCTGGCAGTGACCACATCGCAACGGGCAAGAGCGATGCCCTCTTCATCAACATTACGTCACTTGGCGTCATCCCGAGGACTCGGAAGCGCGATTAAGCTGCCCACAGTGTCAAATCCAACCAACATGCTTACAACTTACGCGTCCACTGCACGCTTATGGACGACGTACGTTGTGAACTTCTACTATGCTGTGTAATTCTGGTTGGATTCTCATAGCAGTACGACGGACTTGGGCTGACCTTAAAGTACACTCCTGGAAATTGAAATAAGAACACCGTGAATTCATTGTCCCAGGAAGGGGAAACTTTATCGACACATTCCTGGGGTCAGATACATCTCATGATCACACTGACAGAACCACAGGCACATAGACACAGGCAACAGAGCATGCACAATGTCGGCACTAGTACAGTGTATATCCACCTTTCGCAGCAATGCAGGCTGCTATTCTCCCATGGAGACGATCGTACAGATGCTGGATGTAGTCCTGTGGAACGGCTTGCCATGCCATTTCCACCTGGCGCCTCAGTTGGACCAGCGTTCGTGCTGGACGTGCAGACCGCGTGAGACGACGCTTCATCCAGTCCCAAACATGCTCAATGGGGGACAGATCCGGAGATCTTGCTGGCCAGGGTAGTTGACTTACACCTTCTAGAGCACGTTGGGTGGCACGGCATACATGCGGACGTGCATTGTCCTGTTGGAACAGCAAGTTCCCTTGCCGGTCTAGGAATGGTAGAACGATGGGTTCGATGACGGTTTGGATGTACCGTGCACTATTCAGTGTCCCCTCGACGATCACCAGTGGTGTACGGCCAGTGTAGGAGATCGCTCCCCACACCATGATGCCGGGTGTTGGCCCTGTGTGCCTCGGTCGTATGCAGTCCTGATTGTGGCGCTCACCTGCACGGCGCCAAACACGCATACGACCATCATTGGCACCAAGGCAGGAGCGACTCTCATCGCTGAAGACGACACGTCTCCATTCGTCCCTCCATTCACGCCTGTCGCGACACCACTGGAGGCGGGCTGCACGATGTTGGGGCGTGAGCGGAAGACGGCCTAACGGTGTGCGGGACCTTACCCCAGCTTCATGGAGACGGTTGCGATTGGTCCTCGCCGATACCCCAGGAGCAACAGTGTCCCTAATTTGCTGGGAAGTGGCGGTGCGGTCCCCTACGGCACTGCGTAGGATGCTACGGTCTTGGCGTGCATCCGTGCGTTGCTGCGGTCCGGTCCCAGGTCGACGGGCACGTGCACCTTCCGCCGACCACTGGCGACAACATCGATGTACTGTGGAGACCTCACGCCCCACGTGTTGAGCAATTCGGCGGTACGTCCACCCGGCCTCCCGCATGCCCACTATACGCCCTCGCTCAAAGTCCGTCAACTGCACATACGGTTCACGTCCACGCTGTCGCGGCATGCTACCAGTGTTAAAGACTGCGATGGAGCTCCGTATGCCACGGCAAACTGGCTGACACTGACGGCGGCGGTGCACAAATGCTGCGCAGCTAGCGCCATTCGACGGCCAACACCGCGGTTCCTGGTGTGTCCGCTGTGCCGTGCGTGTGATCATTGCTTGTACAGCCCTCTCGCAGTGTCCGGAGCAAGTATGGTGGGTCTGACACACCGGTGTCAATGTGTTCTTTTTTCCATTTCCAGGAGTGTATTTCACAGTGCTCATTCTTTGAGGAACCGCAGCCAGCCACAAGTTTGTGTTGCGCGATAAACTCTCATACTGCACCGTACTTGTACCTACTGTTTTTGTTCGAATAAAGGAAACGGTACCACTGTTCCAACAATCAATCCTCCAGCACCAATGGCATAAGATCTGTAGCAATGTAATTACCCTTAGGAAGACTATAATATTCGGCCATACAATTGGAAAACGTACCCAATTAACTGTCAGTGCACTAGCTCCAACAGCTTCCTTGCAAATTCCGCAGAAAGTCACTGAAACAAAAACATCTCACTTGCTTTAATCTGAACGAACAATAAATCTGTACATTCGTCGCATCTGTTTGGTTCCCTTTGACACTCTGATTCCCAAAAATGTTAAACAAATTTTCGTAGGGTTGCCGCATGTAACTTGAGCATATATAGAGCCTGTTTATGTTTTAGTTCATCAAAATCGGACCACGTAAAAAATATCGTGATTTAAAGTTTTACTAAAACTTTCTTGTCTTTCTGAATAAGCTAATCTCTAACATTACTTGACGGATCTTTATGGGGTATTCACTGGTAGCTTCAGCGTAGCCAAGGACCCCGTATAGGCTACATTTCATCAAAAACAAGATCAAGGAAAAGAAGACATCTGTATATATCATAAAAATACATGTGTGTATGAATGTATGTAGGTTCCACATCTTCTCCGAAAGCATTGGATCGATTTCAACCAAACTTCGCACACTTACCTCCTAATGTCTGGAAGGAATAGCTGTGGGGGTGAGAACCACCTACATGTCAGTGTGGTGGCGATAAGGGTGAAAAACAAGTGTAGGCTATGACACGGAGACACCATGTTTATTCATCTAGTAATTGTCGACGAGAGCATTTAGCGGCTTACAACCAACTTTACACATAATTTCAAACCTATTGAGACGTTTTCTCCGTCACACTCCCCAGACAGTTAGGAAACGCAATAAGTTCATCACTCACTACACACATAAAAAAAGTTTTGCATCACCTTGACTCCGAGAGCTCCGGAACCTGTACAGAAAATTAGAATAGAGACCAACATAAACATCATTCTCGCCCTTTTTATTGCTCATGAAAACCACACATTGCATGTTGTACCACCATACAGCGAAACCATTAGAGATAGTGGTCTAGATTGCTGTACACACCTGTACCTCTCGCACTGATGCATGCCTGTATTCGTCGTGGCATACTGTCCACAAGTTCATCAAGGCACTGTTCGTCCAGATTGTCCCACTCCTCAACGGCGATTCGGCGAAGATCTCTCAAAGTGGTTGGTGGGTCACGTCGTCCGTAAACAGCCCTTTTCAATCTGTCCCAGGCATGTGGTTCATGTCTGGAGAACATGCTGGCCACTTTAGACGAGCGATATCATTATCCTAAACGAAGTCATTCACAAGATGTGCAAGATGCGGGCGAAAATTGTCGTCCATGAAGACGAATGTCTCGCCTATGTGCTGCCGATATGGTTGCACTATCGATCGGAGGATGGCATTCACGTACCGTACAGCCGTTATGGCGACATCCATGATCACCAGCGGCGTACGTCGGCCCCAGATAATGCCACATGAAAACAGCAGGGAACCTCCACCTTGCTGCACTCGCTGGACAGTGTGTCTAAGGCGTTCAGCCTGACCGGGTTGCCCCCAAACGCGTCTCCGACGATTGTCTGGTGGAAGGCATATGCCACACTCATCGGTGAAGAGAAAGTGACGCCAGTCCTGAGCGGTTCATTCCGCATGTTGTTGGGCCCAACAGTACTCCGCTGCATGGTGTCGTGCTTGCGAAGATGGGCCTCGCCATGGACGCCGGGAGTAAAGTTGCGCATCATGCAGCCTATTGCGCACAGTTTGAGTCGTAACACGACGACCGAGTGCCTGCACAGAAAGCATTATTCACCATGGTGGCGTTGCTGTCAGTGTTCCTCCGAGCCATAATCCGTAGGTAGTGGTCATCCACTGCAGTAGTAGCCCTTGGGCGGCCTGAGCGAGGCATGTCATCGACAGTTCCTGTCTCTCTGTATCTCCGTGTCCGAACAACATCGCTTTGGTTCACTTCGAGCCGCCTTGACACTTCCCTTGTTGAGAGCCCTTCCTGGCACAAAGTAAAAATGCGGACACCATCGAACTGCGGTATTGATCGTCTAGGCATGGTTGCACTACAGACAACACGACCCGTGTACCTCCTTCCTGGTGGAATGACTGGAACTGATCGACTGTCGGACCCTCTCCGTGTAATAGGAGTTGCTCATGCATCGTTGTTTACAGCTTTGGGTGGATTTAGTGACATCTCTGAACACTCAAAGGGACTGTGTCTGTGATACAATACCCACAGTCAACGTCTATCTTCAGAAGCTTTGGGAACCGGGGTAATGCAAAACTTCTATTGATGTGTGTACATTTTTGCTGCACATGCAGTACAACTGTCGCATCATGCATGATGTCATGACATTTATTGCTTCTTTGCTATTAACTGTATTTGTAAAACATTTATCAGGCAGTATCCAAATATTCTGGTAAAAGTACCTACAAAATTATATCGTTGTACGAAACATAGCTCAGGAGATGTGAAGGAAGGAGGAGAGGGGCAGAGAAAGGAGAGAGGAGGTGATGGACAGAGCTGGAAGAGGAGCAGATTGACAGGGGGATGGGGAGGGTAGAGCAGGTGGACATAGAATGGAAAAGGGTGGAGATGGACAGAAAGAAGTGGAAGAGGATATGGTCAGAGAGATAGGGGAGAACAACATGGACAGAGAGAGGGACAGAAGAGATGGGCAGAGATAGGAGGAAGGAGGAATTGCACTGATAGAATTGAAACAAATACATACCACGGCAACCCCGGATACTCAGTTAGTTACAAGTAAACGACTAACTCCGCGGTAAGGCCTAGTGAACCACGTGATATAGAGCGGCCGCCGTGTCATCCATCCAAATGGCGCCATTTCGATGCGATATAGAGGGCTTCCGGATCGGAGCAAGCTTCGCTCATCTGTTGCCAGCTTTCCAGACACTGGAGCTGCTACTTATAATTGAATCAGTTACTCGACTGGACTCAGAGGTCCGAATGCACAGTTCCAGGCCTCCAACAACGAAAAATCCCAGATACACCATATGACTGATCATCCATTTACGGAGGCAGACTGGATTCAGTAATAATCATAACTATAATAATGTGAACCTGTTTCAGTTCCTAGCGACATCTAGCCTCTTCAAATCGAGCAGCAACTTCTTCAAAAGTCGTGTCACTCATGCCATTTTCTAACGACGACGATGCACCTGTCCCAGTGCTCTGAGAGGTGGCATGCCTTTCCGATGCACACAGTGGACTGCCCGCTCTCATTTTAACAGCAATCATATTAGTCATAGTAATTCGATTTTGGGAGGTATAGCCGAGAACGCTCATTACAATGCTACTATTGAGAACTCCGAAGATATGAACGTTTTCCTCTCTAATTGCATGCAGTGAAGAACTGCTATTCTTTCCCATGGCCGTAACTTGTCGCCTGGATGGTCCAGAAAGGCAGGAGGGTTCTGCTGGTCAAGAAAGGGTTATGCCGGCTGGGGGACTAGCTGAATGGGGTGGATGCTGACCCAACTCTGACATTGTCAAAGGAGCGGGACGACACGCCCACAGTGGGTTCGCCGGCCAGCGTGGCCGAGCGGTTCTAGGCGCTACAGTCTGGAACCGCGCGACCGCTACGGTGGCAGGTTCGAATCCTGCCTCGGGCATGGATGTGTGTGACGTCCTTAGGTTAGTTAGGTTTAAGTAGTTCTAAGTTCTATGGGACTGGTGACCTCAGAAGTTAAGTCCCATAGCGCTCAGAGCCATTTAAACCACAGTGGGTTCTGAGGGAGCGCCTGGGGTGAGATATTCCGTTTTTTCGCGGAAATTCGGTACACACCCCTTCTGGTGAGCTACGAGCGAGATGTGGGAACGACATGAGTTCCCAGGCAGTTTTCGCGTCAAATTCCTGCGTTTTCTGTAAAGGATTACCTATGACCGGCTTGCTCAGGTATAAGTTCCGTGACGTAGCAAAATCGGTGCAGAAATTGGCGCCAAGTACCTCCATTGGTGTAGTAGAAGTGTTCGGCAATAGAGTGGAATTTTCCACTGGTTATCAAGTTGCTGATTGGCACGTTTAACCACGGCCACTGTGGTGGGGGTGGTAGTGTACTGGGTTCGACTTGTACGGGTGCTCTGTGAGGGAGTCTAGTCTCGCCTTTCGGTCTGAGTAGTTTACTAGAATGAGCATTCGCTGCTCTTGACAGTCTGCCTTCCGTTGGCTGTCTAATATACTTTTGTTTAATAGTACCTGTTTGACGAAGTTGCTGAAGTTTCGGCTTCAGCGTAACTTTCCGAGTACAATTGGCAGTTGAGCGTTCTGCGTACAAACAGCCTATGTGGGCCGTCTTGAGCAGTTTTGGCTAAAGTTGACTGTATCGGAGTTACTGTGTGACTTTGCTTATTGAAATCAATCACTGTACCGCCAGTGATTGTGTGGCGAGCATTCTTCGTCTCCGTCAGAGGCGCATTTGAACTGCTAGGAAGTCTTTAGGCTGGAACAACCAGACCAGGACAATTTGTATCGGGCTATACTCACGACATTATCATCACCGCGACGGGACATTGAAGCAACCATCGCTGCCGGTACGCCAGATCGTGTTTTTGCAGTAAAGAAGACAGTCTGGTAATGTATGTCCGCAGCACCGGCAGATTAGGTAATTTTGCTGCGTGATAATCAGAGCTCAGCAGAGCGCGCCTGTTTCCGTTCTTTCTTTCTTGGTTCTGTCACAGATTTTCATTTTCTGAGTTCTCACTACTGTTGCAGCGCAATTAATGTCGGGTTTGCTGGGTGCTTTTCTTAAGATTTGAGTTGCAAGTAATTGTCTCCACATACCTCTTGGTCGTAAATGTAACAAGCTAGTTTATGTACAACTTCACCTTCACTGCCATTATCTGTGTATCAAATTGACGTACTATAAATGTTTCATGTATTTTTCATTTCGAATTTAGTCAGAATAAATCCAATTGTTATATTGAACAGAACTTTCATTCTGTAGTTAGGTAGAGCAACCCTTTCACCTGTCACGACATTAATTAATCTTTCCACTGTCAAATTAATTTTTATCAAAATAAATTATTGCAGGTGCCAAACTCTTCTCTACTGCACTTGCAGGGTCGATCACAATCAGTTCAAGTTTCTTTCTTAATCCATGTGCAGCAGCAAAAAGTCGGAGTTAGGAAAGGGGGGCCTAGGGCATCATTTCCATATGCAAATTCTAGCTGAATTCACACTGCTAGCCCCGGCACCTCACAGCTCTAGTGGTCTCGCTCTAGTAGTCTTCCTCACTGACGTTCCCTCCCTCAGGTTCCACTCGAGTTCTGCTTTTATCCAACTTCCTTCTCATCGTCTTGCACTAAGCACCTCTCATTTCGCCTCGTCTGTCTTAACTTCTTTAATTACGTCACTTAGATGGTCAGAACACGAAATCTTCATCTCTTTGCTTTTGCTTCGACTTAGATGGTTCAAATGGATCTGCGCACTATGGGACTTAACTAAAAGGCGCACACCAGACAGCCTGCAGTAGGTGCAACAGCACAAACTTAACATTCCTATCATTTTCACAATAGAACAATAAGTCTTTGAAACAAAACATATACAGTCTGGAACCGCGTGACTGCTACGGTCGCAGGTTCGAATCCTGCCTCGGCCATGGATGTGTGTGATGTCCTTAGGTTAGTTAGGTTTAAGTAGTTCTAAGTTCTAGGGGACTGATGACCACAGCAGTTAAGTCCCATAGTGCTCAGAGCCATTTGAACCAAATAAAACATAAGCTCGTTATATAAATTTAAAATGCGCTACATTAGGACCGAAGTTTCTAACCGCGCCGGTTCCAGAGGAGAATACTTGGTACAAACCAATATGACGTGGTTTAGATCCGTCACCACCCTTGTGTCCTGATGACAATGCACAGAAGTGATGATATTCATCCGGTATAAGTGGGCAGCGCAGCACCCGTGTCCCATCATTATGCAAATGAATGAGGTCATATGACGTCTGATAACCGTCACCGAGGTGAACCACGGCCAAGATCAGATGTCCGGTTGAATGGCCGCCCTTGTAGTGCAGGGATACCTGCCATTTACAACTGCAGTCACGATAAGCAGCTTTCTTGACCGTCGACCTAAATTCCGTATAAGGGATTGGAGTTGGGCGGAACTATCCTTCCGTAATGCTCCTCTTACCGAGGCGGTCAACTATTTCATTATAGAGAAGGCAAAAAATGGCTCTGAGCACTATGGGACTTAACATCTGAGGTCATCAGTCCCCTAGAACTTAGAACTATTTAAATCTAACTAACCTAAGGACATCACACACATCCATCCCCGAGGCAGGATTCGAACCTGCGATCGTAGCGGTCGCGCGGTTCCAGACTGAAGCGCCTAGAACCGCTCGGCCACATAGAGGAGGCCTTGAAGCCCTTTTATACAAAGTAGGCGGACGTCAATGCCAAATGTTCGCGCGTCTATTATAGCTTGCAGGACATCTAAGACATATGTGTTACTCTGTTTATCGAACGCTGGATGCTATAGTTTCAGCAGCACACTTTCGGAGTGCGTGAGGGTCAATACGAGCCAGAAACGCTGCGTACCATAGTAAATAGCCTCCCTATGTGCCGTAACTCCGCCGTGTGGGTAGAAAATTCAGGCGGCAGTGTAAACATGTGGTATGTGTCGTTAGAGAGGCTGAAGGAAGCGCATCGCACACCCTCCTCACCTTTAGAACCATCCGTATAGGTACAACAATACTGTATCCAATATCGGGTTAGGAAGTGCTCCAGGTCGTGAAAACATCTATACGATTATGTAGGTTAAGCCCCAAGGTATCACACCCTGCGGCTTTTCACTCTGGTGGGCCTTTGCAGGCCTGGATCTAAGGGTCGGATGTGGGGGAACAAACCGGTATATCTGTCCCAGGCGGCAATTTCAGTGGTCGCCTAATTCATATTCTTGAAGAAGAAACTCTTGTTTCAAAAAGCGTCTAGCATCCAGCGCACGTTGATCTATCGATTATTCATATGATTTTGCGCCGGACGCAGTGGCCGTGCGGTTCTATGCGCTTCAGTCCGGAGCCGCGCGATTGCTATGGCCGCAGGCTCGAATCCTGCCTCGGGCGTGGATGTGTGTGATATCCTTAGGTTAGTTAGTTTTAAGTAGTTCTAAGTTATAGGGGACTGATGACCTCCGATGTTAAGTCCCATAGTGCTCAGAGCCATTTGAACCATTTGAGCCATATGATTTTGAAACGCATCCCTGTTTGTTTTTAGACATTTTTGAACACATTCTGATTTCTGAACGAATCCTAAGTTTATTTTTTAATGCGTGCATAGTCTACGAGATGTCTCTGGTAGGGGAATCCCCGTCGCATCTAGACATAAAAAACTTTCCCTCAGACAAAAAGGGACCAGACTACACGAGCTGAGCCGAATAAATCCGAACGGGTTGTCAGTCGCTGTTTCTTTATTCGTATGTGGTTGACTGTGTGTACGAATGATCAGCTTTGTTATAATTACTAGCGGAATCCATAGAATCAGACCACCAGAGTGGAAATAAACGGCTAACTAGAATAACAGGTAAGAAAGATTACGTATTATCTTCTCCGTGTATCCAAGAAAATGAAATTTTGACAGAATATTTTTGCCAAATCGCTACACTATTAATAGCAGTCGCGTAAGTTCTGTTCTCGGAACAGCGTGGAAATCGAGTTGTACGAACAGGTAATAACGCCTAACCGGAGAATAAACGCGGGATAACCGAACAGGTAATACTGGCAGGGTTAGCGAAGTTCACCGGAGACTAGGTTTCGACAATGGCAGGAATATTTACAGAATTGTTGGTGACAAGATCGTTTGTTAGAACGAGGAAGAAGAATAAACGGGAACATCACACAAATTACTTCGAAAAATATGACGATTCTAAATTTCGTACTGCTACTACTGTACTTTTCAGTCTCATGCTTGAGAAACTGCATCATATGGATATCATGTGTCTCGCTTATTTGACGTGTGTTACAATTGTTACAATATTAGAAAGGCCTATTTCGTTTTATCTAGTAGACAAAGACAAAACAGACGCAATGAAATCGAGAAACCACACCACTCTTGGATACTATCCGTATTAACAACTTTTTCAGTATTAGATAATGAAATTTTGATGTTTCATGTAGCAAAACGTTTGAAGAACTTTGATGAGGTAATAGATTATTTCGCAGAAAGGAAAGCACGCCTTGTGAAGCTGTAGCAATATTAGAGACTAAAGAAATGCTGGTACCTAAGGATAGAAGAACTGTGTACTGTCTTGCTTGTCTCTTGTCTTCACTATTTTTATGTTTCCTATATTGAATTTTATGTCACACAAAAGATAAAGTTATTAGCTAATAGGCAATAAAGAGTGAAAATTTTATGGAGAGTTCCTATTCACCCGGTCACAAATAATACCACCCAATATTAATCGAGAATCTTTTTTAAGGTAGTGATATGTCAAACCGGACGACTGGGAGTGGCAGAGGCGCCACAGGAAATTTTAATTACCACTGTCCTGAATATAGGTTTGATGGCTTCCATTACAAAATATACACGTTTGAATTCCACAGAGGAAATACAGTGACGTGCGATAGAAGAACGCTGTGTGAAGAGGCGTGGCACCGCACTTTGTCAGACTTAAGACCAAATAATATGTCTCACATTTCCTCGAACATGTAAGTTTTGTATATCAAACTCTTTGGAAAGAGGTGCTCTACAAAATGAACAAATTTAAAAAAAAACGTTTTTTTTTTTTTAAATTTTAAACAGACTATTTCAAAGTCTAGAGCCAGGGGGTGGTAGGGGGGGGGGGCGGGAGCGGGGGGTTGGTTTTTGCTCCGGTTCGGAAATATGGTAGATCCGTGGCTGGAACTTAGATTGCGATTTAAAAAAAAGTGGAATTTCGCATGACGCTCTAGAGCCCTAAAATTAGAACAATAAGCTCACTGGCTGAGTAGTGTAATGGTTACAGTATAGTCTCCACATATGTATGGTTGTGGGTTCGAATGTAGTCAGGGGCTTTAAAATTTTTTATTTTTAAATATTTATCGAAATGACTTTGATAATTATCTTTATCCAGTTAATTAATTCAAATGTAATTTTTATCGCTTTTCTTTTGTCATGTCATACTAATCACCCTATTAACTATTTCATTTGCTCTTATTTTATCTTCGAGTCATTAGTTTTCATTTGAAATATATGTGCATGTGATTTCCATTGATTTGGTTTGAAAAACAAGAAACATGAATCTCTTTATATTAATTGTGTAATGGTGTTAAAAATGTATCTTTCGTTACCAGATGTACATCTGTTTGGTGGTAATCGTCATAAAAACACTTGAAATATAATTTTTTATAGTACTATGGACAAAATAACGCAGATGAAAATGGTTCAAATGGCTCTGAGCACCATGGAACTTAACAGCGGAGGCCATCAGTCCCCTAGAACTTAGAACTACTTAAACCTAACCAACCTAAGGACAACACACACATCCATGCCCGAGGCAGGATTCGACCCTGCGACCGTAGCGGTCACGCGGTTCCAGACTGAAAAGCGTAGAACCGCTCGGCCTCTCCGGCCGGCTAACGCATATGAACATTAACGCAGATGAACATTCCAGCACAAAAGAGATTATAAGTAAAACTAAATTCAAGCAAAGTTAAGAAAAATAACGAATACAATAATACGGATGAAAATATAAGGTGGTAAAATGGAAGGCATTAAACCTAAGGTACTAAATAAGAATATTTAAGCCCGCATATCGTGGTCGTGCGGTAGCGTTCTCGCTTCCCACGCCCGGGTTCCCGGATTCGATTCCCGGCGGGGTCAGGGATTTTCTCTGCCTCGTGATGGTTGGGTGTTGTGTGCTGTCCTTAGGTTAGTTAGGTTTAAGTAGTTCTAAGTTCTAGGGTACTGATGACCATAGCTGTTAAGTCCCATAGTGCTCAGAGCCATTTTAGCCAAGAATATTTAAAATCACACCAACAAATATTCCAACTGAAAAAAGAATTGTAGAACAAAAAAGGCAGCAAATGGAAAAGCAAATATGATGATTAATATGTCACATCGCTATCGAAATTTAAAACAAATGCATTTAAACCAAATAACTTAATACAAATAATGACCAAAGACTTTGCAAAAGTACCTGAGAAGATTCGAAACCACCTCTCCTTGTATGGTGCTCGTTCTCCTAATTCTATTCTCCGACGATGCCGGCCGGAGTGGCCGAGCGGTTCTAGGCGCTACGGACCGGAACCGCGCGACCGCTACGGTGGCAGGTTCGAATCCTGCCTCGGGTATGGATGTGTGCGATGTCCTTAGGTTAGTTAGGTTTAAGTAGTTCTCAGTTCTAGGGGACTGATGACCTCAGCAGTTAAGTCCCATAGTGCTGAGAGCCATTTCCCCGACGATCAGATTTTCGTATAATGCATTACCTGTCTCGCAGTATTGTCTTCGTTTCCTTCTCAGCTCCCGTTTTCCATGCCGAGAAGTCTGTGTTCAGGCCCGTGTCTTCGCCTAATTCAGTTTGAGCGGTCACCGGTCGTGGAGCTTCTCGGGATTAGGGATTACATGCTCCTTGGCGCATTGAGACGACGGATAAGTGTAGTGACGCAGCCGGCGGATAGGCGTCGCAGACGAGTGCCAGCCCGGCGGCTTCGACTTCTGGCGTCGCCTTTAATGGAGCGCAGCCGCCCCTGTGGCGCTCTAGACGTGAAGTTCAAGGCCGGACCGGCGGCGCCGCGCCGCGCCGCGCCACGTAGGAACGACTCGCTCTCGCGCCGCTACTGTGCAATTACTGTGCCGTCAGCCGGTGGTCAATAGCCTGCGGTCGCGGTCGCGCTGCCTACACCGCTGGCGTTACACCGCGACCGCCCCGGGGCCTCACCGCCGTCTCCTCCCAAACGGGCCGATCCAACACCTCCTCCTTCATAAAGTTTAATGGCTGTACTTCCTCAGGAGAGCAGGTCCCTACTTACAGTGCGCTCTTTTCATTTCGCTTCTTTTTATTGTACCTTATTCACATTCATCCCTTGTAGTTGGAAGTTAGAGCTACTCGTCTCTCTACCAACGCTGCGGTGACTTCGCCAGCTCTTTTTTTTTCCAGAAGAAAAGAGGCGTGAAAGTGCATGATTAATTTAAAATTCTGACATTTTTATTGCCGTCTCCTGTTGCATCTGTCTTTAGGATAATTCTTGGTTTCGGTCACATACTTACCATCTTCAGATCTGTTACAACAAGTAAAAGACCGCCGGCCGCGGTGGTCTAGCGGTTCTGGCGCTGCAGTCCGGAACCGCGGGAGAGCTACGGTCGCAGGTTCGAATCCTGCCTCGGGCATGGGTGTGTGTGATGTCCTTAGGTTAGTTAGGTTTAAGTAGTTCTAAGTTCTAGGGGACTTATGACCTAAGATGTTGAGTCCCATAGTGCTCAGAGCCATTTGACCAAGTAAAAGACCTTCTAAGTTTGACCCTACGTAACTAATCTGAAGCACATTTACAAATAATATAACAGTGTGTACGATACCCTCTGTTACTGCAGAGCAACCCGTCACTTTTATGTGTTGTATGCAGCCTCCGTAAGTCGCTAGTGTATACACATTTCAAAGTCAGGAATTATTAAGTGTGGAAAAGCGTGTTTGGAAATGTCGTCTTCCGTATTTGGTACATCAAGATGAGAATGGCTCAAATGGCTCTGAGCACTATGCGACTTAACTTCGGAGGTCATCAGTCGCCTAGAACTTAGAACTAATTAAACCTAACTAACCTAAGGACATCGCACACATCCATGCCCGAGGCAGGATTCGAACCTGCGACCGTAGCGGTCGCTCGGCTCCAGACTGTAGCGCCTAGAACCGCACGGCCACTCCGGCCGGCTTAAGATGAGAATGTCACTGTGTTAAAACGAAACAGTTACAGAGGTACAAAGGTATGGTCGTTGTATAAAACTAATACTAGAATGATAGGGAATTCTGCATCTCACATCTCAAACATATTTTCTTCGGTCTTGCATATTAGCGTAATTCTTTTGCGGGTACTTCACCAGAGGTCTCGGGAACACGTACACCATTTAACTCAACCAGCCCAGATTGCCCACACTACATTTAGAAGACAAGACAGCAAAATTCGTTCGGCATAACGAAATAACAATGAAAATACTCGAAGGAAAAATACAGGTAATAAAATCAAGACAATGACCAAACCACCCTTACTACAAAGTGTGACCAGCAGAATGAGTCCAAATCCTGGGTAACTTCCATTTCACATATTAGGTTTACATATTTACTTCTGTGAACGAGAGATAACGTACACAACAAAAATATTTAAAAAAAAATGGTTCAAATGACTCTGAGCACTATGGGACTTAACATCTGAGGTCATCAGTCCCCTAGAACTTAGAACTACTTAAACCTAACTAACCTAAGGACATTAAACACATCCATGCCCGAGGCAGGATTCGAACCTGCGACCGTAGCGGTCGCACGGTTACAGATTGACGCGCCTAGAACCGCTCGACCACACCGGCCGGCAAAAATATTTCATTCTATAGATAAAATAAATTGGATTTATAAGCTAAACACTCACCACTGTTCCTTGCAGAGTCAGCTTTAGCACGGTAAATATACCAGAAGACAGTGGACAAACTCACAGGCCTCCCGTGGCATTGACGTAATGCAGTTCCCCAGATGTTGCGTAGCAACAGGCTATAATATTCTGAATATTCACAACATAGATAAGAAAATAATGGGTAAAGAGTTCCAGTCAAATGGCATATTCCTCCAACTCAATAGACAAGTCACATACTGATATAGATAATGGGTAATGTATTTCAAAATTTCAGGTAACATGTTTTATATCAAAGAAAGAAAATCTGATATTAACGACGATGTTATTTCTGCAGTTCAATAGACTCTTAGCCCAACGTTTCACCAGCAGCACACAAAATTATAAACATCGACATAACTATGTAGTATCTGATGTTGGAGATCAGTTCTCAGTTCCGGGAAATTAAATTTTTTTCACAGAACGTGGTCCTTTGAAACACGTCCGTTCAGTAATACCGAAATCTGACAGTCTGAATGACGTCTGAAGAGAAATAGGTGCTACGAAATTTCTTAGTCTGACATGGAACCAATTCATGTATGCAGCAACTCAAATTTCGCTACCGATAGCATGCACAGGAGCTACGGCGTTTAATGACAACTATCACAGAAAACTGTGTTGTGCAATAATTGTGTATTATAACCCTACTAACAGTGTGATACTTTAATTTTTGTAGGTATGTTGCTGAGAAACCCATTCGGGGCATATAAATTGATATCTTTTCACTACATTGAGGCCATTTTCATTCTAAAATGCCGCATTTAAAAAAAATCAAAACCATATCAGTTACCTGAATGATTATCAGATCACGAAATGAATGAAGTAGGGAGTTCTTTTGTCTCGTAAGACTCTTGTTACTACACTACCGGCCATTAAAATTGCTACACCAAGAAGAAACGCAGATGATAAACGGGTATTCAATGGACTAATATATTATACTATATCCGACATGTGATTACATTTTCACGCAATTTGGGTGCATAGATCCTGAGAAATCAGTACCCAGAACAACCACCTCTGGCCGTAATAACGGTCTTGATACGCCTGGGCATTGAGTCAAACAGAGCTTCGATGCCCATGCAACTTCAACACGATACCACAGTTCATCAAGAGTAGTGAGTGGCGTACTGTGACGAGCAAGTTGCTGGGCCACCATTGACCAGACGTGTTCAATTGGTGAGACATCTGGAGAATATGCTCACCAGGGTACCAATCGAACATTGTCTGTATCAAGAAAGGCCCGTACAGCACCTGCAATATGCGGTCGTGCATTATCCTGCTGAAATGTAGGGTATCGCAGTGATCGAATGATGGGTAGAGCCACGGGTCGTAACACATCTGAAATATAATGTCCACTGTTCAAAGTGCCATCAATGCGAACAAGAGGTGACCGAGACCTGTAACCAATGGCACCCCATACCATCACGCCGGGTGATACGCCATTATGGCGATGACGAATACACACTTCCAACGTGCGATCACCGCGATGTCGCCAAACACGGATGCGATCATCATGATACTGTAAACAGAACCTGGATTCATCCGAAAAAATGACGTTTTTCCATTCGTGCACCCTGGTTCGTCGTTGAGTACAACGTCGTAGGCGCTCCTGTCTGTGATGCAGCGTCAAGGGTAACCGCAGCCATGGTCTCCGAGCTGATAGTCCATGCTACTGCAAACGTCATCGAACTGTTCGTGCAGATGGTTGTTGTCTTGCAAATGTCCCCATCTGTTGACTCAGGGATCGAGACGTGGCTGCACGATCTGTCACAGCCATGCGGATAAGATGCCTACCATCTCGACTGCTAGTGATACAAGGCCATTGGGATCCAGCACAGCGTTCCGTATTACCCTCCTGAACCCCCGATTCCATATTCTGCTAACAGTCATTGGATCTCGACCAACGCGAGCAGCAATGTCGCGATACGATAAACCGCAATCGCGAAAGGCTACAATCCGACCTTTATCAAAGTCGGACACGTGATGGTACGCATTTTTCCTCCTCACACGAGGCATCACAACAACGTTTCATCAGGCAACGCCGGTCAACTGCTGTTTGTGTATGAAAAATCGGTTGGAGACTTTCCTCATGTCAGCACGCTGTAGGTGTCGCCACAGGCGCCAAACTTGTGTGAATGCTCTGAAAAACTAATCATTTGCATATGTCGGCATCTTCTTCCTGTCGGTTAAATTTCGCGTCTGTAGTACGTCATCGTCGTGGTGTAGCAATTTTAATGGCCAGTGGTGTATATATTTATATGAAATGATACATTTTACACTGCAAGAACTTTGTACATACACGAAACCTATACAGAAACATCACTATCAAAGGGGTACGCATATTAATTTAAGAATGACTTACTGAAGCCATTTAGGGAAACATGTTATAGCTAAACAAATCTTATCATGAAATCAGTTGGTTTTGGACGCAAATACAAAGAGAAAATACAACACATTCCGGAATTTCAACACTGAATCTCTCCGTGGTCCACAACGCTTCGTTCGCAGCATCTGCCATAGGAGTTTGCTGAGAGTCTTCGTAGCTCTCCCGCGTTTTCTAAGGGTTTTCCTGCTCTACAGAAATTTTCGGCTCCAGGATTAGTATCTAATTACGGTCTGTATAGTAGTATAGTATTGATCTTTATGGCAGTTGGAAAGCCGCCAAATGTGTAGCCATTCTGCATCTACTAGTTTCTGTGATGATAATAATAATAATAATAACGTCGTGTGACGACGGCCTCCCGTCGGGTAGACCGTTCGCCTGGTGCAAGTCTTTCGATTTGACGCCATTTCGGCGACTTACGCGTTGATGTGGATGAAATGATGATTAGGACAACACAACATCCAGTCCCTGAGAAAATCTCCGACCCAACCGGGAATCGAACCCGGGCCCTTTGGATTGACTGTCTGTCGCGCTGACCACTCAGTTACCGGGGGCGGTCGTTTCTGTGATCAAATAACGCATTCAAAAGGCATTGGAGTGAGTGGTGTTTATCTTAGTGCCAGATAGACAGCCCCCTTTTCCAGCAAGTCCACCTTTTCATTGTAACCGAGACCTACGTGCGCTGGCACACGTGTAAAGGAGATTCCTACACTTTTGTTCTGTTCTGCATTTTTTGTCCTAAGATTTGCAGAAAGTGGAAGTTTCTGTTCCTCTTCGGGTTCTCGATGGACTGCACCTAGAAAGGTTTTCTTAATATGTCTGTGAAAGTGCAGAAGACAGGAAGAGATCGGAAGATATTAGAATACGCAACTTAACTTGGTCGTGGCAGCTACTGAGAGATGGAGGGATTTGCACAGCACAAATAGAAATGAAAGGAAATGTCAAATCGATAACTCGAGGCAGAAGAAGGAAAGCGAAAACTTTGCCCAACAACAAGTTAACCGTGCAGGACACGATTTCCCTCCCACAAAAAGATGTTAAGTAGACCATAACACTTCGAAATTTTCTCTGACAAAAATATTAACGAAGCGAATGACATAGACTGAGAGATATCTTCGTTCATAAAGGGAAAGTGTTATGTTACAGAAGCTTTGACATATGACGAGACCAGAACCGTTCCTGTGACATCATGCTTTCAGCGGCACAAGGAACGCTACGACAAGCGTCGATATATTCACGTGTCGATAATGGCCGAGAAAATACTGTGAAGAATACATGCAGCGTTCAACCGTTATTTCCAGTCTAGTATGAACATGAGTAATTCTAAGTTACACAAACAATATGAATGAACTGTATACTTGTCACTGAATTTTCATAGAATAATCGATTTATCATGTCGTGCTTAAAACGGACATATACTGAAGTCTTGTAATATAAATTAACCGCAGAATTATTTTTATTCGAGTAGCTTCCGTGCCTTTCCAACTGCTCTTATTTTCGTAAGTAGGTGGCACAGACATATTGGTTAGGCTGGGATGTGAGTGCTCAGCTTACTGGGTTGATTCCATCGCATTCTGTACTACACATTACAGCTGATGTCAAGTTGGCGATAATTTTTTCTTTCCTCAAGTTCCGTAAGTGAAAGTAACTGGGCCATGGAACGAGTCACTACATAGTAATTCAAGATACGAAAAGTAGAAAAGTGTAAATCCGCAAAAGTTGAAAACTGCAAAATGGTATATGAAGTACCATTTTACAGTACAAGGATCTAATAACTTCTGCGCAGAATAAAAGTAGCGTACAACAAGAAAACCGTTAGAATGTGGAATTTATCACTAAAATTTTACTCCTAAGCTGGTAGTCTATCATAAATGAAATATAAAGCACAGTACACACCTCTTTGTAGAATATTCATGGGTATGTTATCCAAATGCAATCCGTTTTCCTATGATTTGAAACTGTTTTCCTGGCCGTTGTGCACTGACTGAATGCTGTAGTTCTTATTTAATGAGTTAGTGCTACTAACCATCAAAACCATGAGAAGACATACGCTCAGGGCTGGCAATTTCGGGGTGCTTGAACTTTGGGGAATTGACACCACAGATGATCCTGAGCGCCCTTTCCAGGGGATGATAATGTTACCGTATATGCCCACAATACCCTCCAAATTCCATAAGTCATAACAAAATGTAAAATTAAATGAAAATCAATTAAACGTGCTTTAAATATGAGAAACCAGTTTTCAAAAGACGTACTACCTGTTGGCTTTGATCTCTGAACCTCCGATCGACGATACTTTAACGAGTTCTTGATGTTTTGCCAGCAGTATAGGCTGGCATTGACAGTGGATCACCCTCCATCGCTAGTGTCGCACTGGAACCGAGACCGCGTCTGGAGATTATGCATTGTCCAATCACATTAATGTGACTACCTGCCAACCGCCTAAATAACCACCTTTCGCAGTGCGGATCGCTGCGAAATTTGCAGGAAGAAAGTCATGTCATGGAGGTTCTGGAAGCTACCTGTAGGAATACGGGGGCCACGCCGGCACCAGTCCTGTGGCCAACTGCACCAGTTTTTTAGACTGAAGAACTGTGGCACGAGCAGCCCGATCGAGGTAGTAGCGCAGATTCTCGACTGAGTTTAAATTAGGGGAGTACACGAAACACATATTGGTGCTTTTTGAACCACGCACGTACACTGCGAACTGTGTGACACGTTGCAATCTCCTGTCGCCAAATGCCATCGTGAGAAGGAAGAACGAACCGCATGTGGGGGTGGACATGGTCCCCGAGGATAGATACATATTTGTGTTGATCCTTTGCGCCTTCCAAGATGACAAGACCATACAGGAAATGCCACGAAAATATTCCAAAGACCATAACGCTCCCTCCTACGCCCTGGACTCTTCAGACGATTTTTGCAGAGTATTTACTTTCAGACGTTTCACACCCAGCACGCCAATGGCCATCTGCGCGATTGAGCATAAAAGGTGATTCATCTGAAAAGACCACTCGCTGCAGCAAAGTACTCCTAACGGTCGTTGAGGAGGGACTGCAGGTAGCCCCTTGGTTCATGTGGGCTGTCAGTTGTTCAACAGTTTCACGTCTGATCATACAATGTAATCTTTCACGGCCGGTATTGTCTTTCTCTTAAAGCTACCGGGCTGATAGGCCGTGGTCGAAGTATAAAACTCTCCCCTGACGTTTCGTCTCCGACTGCGGGAGACACCCTCGGAGGTACAGCGGCGAACTGCGAAGAGAACTCGAGAAAGCGCTGATCATATAGGCAGTACACTGGGCGCCACTGTCGATCACGTGGCGTCGGCTATGAGATTGTTTCTGGTAATGCCAACATTGTCGATTAAAAGTAATCAATCGTCACGCTTGCTGTGCAACGCTGACATCCAAATTTTATCCAGTATAACACCTTCGTCTTTCCTGTTACAATTATTACCGTGTTTATCAAGCTCGATAGCCTCTCTATACAAACGTGCATAATAATGCGAGGTTTTTCATATGACTTTTTTCGTCTCGCTAAATTTTATTTCATGATCACCTTCCTGGTAAACATGTTCCGCTACGGCTGATTTATCCGTGTGACCCAGGCGGCAATTCCTCTTAGGTTCAACAAAACGGGTGTTCACACTTTGTGGTACCGATATAAACCTGTCCACAACTACAAGGAATTTTATATACCCCCGGTGTAGCCATAGGGTGTCGTGCATCTTTTGCCGATCTTAAATATTCTTTTATTTTCCTGGTGGGTCTGAAACTATTTTCAGACTTGTGTCCTTTGCTAGTGTGCCACTTAGAGCCTGTTCCACTCACCTTCTGACCCGTCAGAGGTACTGCTTCTAGCATCACACACACAACTGATGCGTTGGTGTACTTATTTATCTTGAGTCGGCTGTCTAAATATTTTACATATTCCATCACACATAGCCGTGGGCCGGAGTCAAGTTGGTTTGGGAGACCAGCAAAGGGCTCACCTGCACACTGGAATCGATCAGGGTTTCAAAGGCTCATAGTATAGTACCTGTGTTCCCAATTTGCCGAACGCAAGACTGACCGCATACTTGCATTTTTCGGGTGCGCGCCATTAATAACTGATTGCTGCTGTCCATGACTTCAGTCGCCGAGCGCATCGTGGTGTGCCACCCTGACCAGGAGAAGGGTTAATATTAGCTGCTGTGGCGAAGGGTTCAAATATCTGTTTCTCAACACCCTGTTCTTTCGAATGACACTTTTCTTTTTTGGAATAGTAGAGTATAGATGCTTGATTGTGTGGTAGTTTTTGTGCCATAACCCGGATTCACATATATGAAGTCAGATAAAGCAATTAGTGTGTACCTGTCCCCAGCTTATCATTTTGTCCACCATAGACCCCATATTAGTGCAAGCGTCTATCAAATTAATATGTTTGTGTGACGTTTCTTTAACCATTTTTTGTCTTGTAATGTTAAGAATTAATAAATCTATTGTTGTTTAGATCACAGCTCCTCCTGTGCTCTGATTAATTTTAACTTGCCATTTTCTGATTACAATAGAAAGTAGGAAGTCTGCAATACCTCAACAAACCTACCAACAAATTGTCGAACCCATGATTGCAGAACTGGTGACGTACTGCATTCCAGCGATGGACCATCAACTTATTAAGGACGTGGTCATGATGTTTTGGCTCGTCAGTGTATAACCAAGGTAATGAGAATGCTACTACTGAGAAAGGGCACTAATATGTCTGATTAGAGGATGAGACAGGACGTGGAGCACAGGAAGGAGCATACAGTTTCTTAAAACATTTAATGGAACAGGTATTGACAGCCAAGGAAGTAATTTTCTGCTCTGATTCATATGGTGGACAGAATATAAATATCAAGATTGTTCTAATTCTAAAATCAGTTTTAGATCAGTATCCTACATTGCAGTAAATAAGGCAGAGATTTCTTCTTCCTGGACATAGCTTTCTTCCGATTGACACCGATTTCATAGGCATAGAATGCGCTCTCAAACTGTGGCAGAGGTTTTATACATCAGACGATTACGTGAGTGTCATGAAAATGTGTTGCAAAAGAAGTTATCTTACAGTCCATAGGGTAAAAGTTGAAGAATTCAAGAGTGCTTTACATATAGAAAACAAAATAGTAAATCGCAAAACCAACTGCTGTAACGAGAAAATAAAGTGGTTGAAGGTGAGAGAGATAGAACTCTTTAAAGACATACCATTCAGTATATGGTTCAAAACTGAATTTAATAGTGAACCATTTGAACCTGACTTTAGTACGAAATCAGCTGGTCAACCTCTTAAAATACGGAAAAAATTAATTTTCATGCCCTCTTATCCCTTCTAAGGCGAAATGGGAATCCAGTCTCTGAAGCCAAACTAAAGATATTCATTCTGTAATGGATCTAATTCCAAACTATGTACAAGATTTTTATAGCAAATTCTTTGGCCACCCTTCTTTTGAGGACGTTGACGGATTGGAATGCTTGGAATTTGATTTTATTGTTGACAGCGAAATAACAATTTTCTATTTTTCACTTACTAAAGTCTGAAGTTACAATTTCTAAAATCTTTGTAAAGTATTTATCATAATTTCATTTCTAAAAAAAGATTGTACTAATGATGTCTTAAAAAGTACCTTAGATTTATTTAAACTAAAAGAATACAATAATTTTGTAATGTAGTAAAATGTATCATGTATTGATATATTCAAATAAGGGTCCATATGTTTAGAATCAGTGTTAGTACCCACATTCATATGTCAGTAAAACACATCTTCATCTTCAAACTCATTAAAACACAGTATATTATTCACTGAAACAGCTTTTTATTTCTAAAAATGTTTTTAAATGCATTAGAACGAATACATTATTTTCTGAATATAGAAGAAGCGTTTTTCTTCAAGTTATGTATGATTACTCGAATAAATAGGCAAGTAAAATGCGTAAACGTTGAACAGTAATGCTATTTTCCTCATATGTCAGATAAATATCAATAAATATAGCCTGAACGAATACAATCATATCGAATTTTGTGGAATAAATGACAGTACATTCTTCTCTAATTGGCATCACTTGACGAAGAGACACGTTTCAGCTTGCAGTCAGTTAACGCAAAATACAGAACTCAAAATCATATATAAGAGCATCACATGACGAAACGCCGTTTCTTATAAATTCAGAGTTTCGCTATTTTTATATGAATTTAAGACATAAACATGTATATTTAATTCAGTTTCATTATTTTACTGCTTAAAAAACTAAATTTAATGTAAACGGCGAATTTATGTTAACACTTTGGCGTTGTCGTTAATATCTTGAAATCATGCTTCAGCGCTTGGTAAATTGATGCATAAGATCGTCCGATTTCAGTTACTTAGTTATCAGTTATTTACACCTTCCTTATATCAGAATTACAGCTTATAACCATACTGTCTAACGAGCCATTTCTACGATTATAGTGTACTTCATGAACGTAAATTATGACAATCTACTGATCACTGAAAGGATTTCGTACGTTACTTTTTTTTCGCATGCATTTAGTTATAATTGTGTCCAGTCTCTCTCTACCTCTCTTTACGAAAATCACACACACACACACACACACCACAGTACTACAAATCAATAAATTCCTCCCTTGGATTAGAAGGTGTTGGCAAGCAGATATGATTACAGTTTGTGTTTGAAATTGATTAATTAATTTGTTCGTTCAATATTTTTGGCTGAATAACTCAGTCATTTCTATGGCACACCGTATGATACTTAAAACTATGATTTTTATTTTTCAACAAACTATACATAGGACTAACTGTACTTTAAAAATGCTCATCTCTTTAAGAGCTGCCTTCAAGTGGTTCTAAATGGTTCAAATGGCTCTTTGCACTACGGGACTTAACATCTGAGGTCTTCAGTCCCCTAGAACTACTTAAACCTAACTAACCTAAGGACATCAAGTGGTTCTATAGTAAGCTCAACATAATATCTTTATTCGCTTCTGTGCAACACTTTTTTCTTCAGGGACGATTCACGCCATAACATGATGCCATGAGACATCATCGAATAAAAACATGAGAGGTAAGTCAACGTTTTGGCACTTCCATCTCCAAAATTTCGTACCATCCATAACACAGAAGTTGCACAGCCTGTAGCCTGTGCATTTAAGATCTGTGAAATTTGACTTGCAGTTTTGTTGTGTTTTGTATTTTTTTCAACAAAAACATCTGCGAAGTTAGAATATTATGTTTCATTTAATGATTTTCTCTTGGGCATCATTTCCAATGAAACGTTCAGGCCAGCGCTATTTTTTTCAGTTTACAAGAAAATACGAGCGTGTGATGAAAGTAATACTCTTAACTTTTTATTCTGTTCACTACATCGGTTGAGGTGCTACATGTCAAGCATATTTATCGGTCGACTTTCTCGTTTCACTCTACCGCTAGAGAGCTTCGAATTGTAGCGTGTAACATGGCAGCGGTATGTGAAGTAACTACCTCGGGGCGTGGGAAATATCGTGCCGTAATCGAGTTCTGAATTCGAAGAGTTTGGCCACACGTAAAGCAGCCTCTCCTTTGTCGCGACACTCCCAGACCATACACGAGAGCTGCAACATTTGCAACAATCCGATCCTTGCGTTCACTGTCGGCGATCATCCTCCATACAATCACGACTTGGTGTGATCCGATTTTCGTCTATTTCCAAAACTTAAAGAAAAAGTTCGATGACTTCAGATTGATATTGATGAAGCAGTGCAACCAGAGATATGGGTGCCGCTGTGTCAATAAAATCAAACATTTTCCAGTGACCGTATCAACAAACTAATCCCTCACTGGGAGACTATGTTGAGAAATAACTATGTAGACATAAAGAATAAAGTGGTACGAAGTTAATAAAATTGGTTTTATTTTAAAATCTATAAGAGTATTCACGTTAAAACTTCGGAGGTATTACTTTTCGGCACGTCCTCATTTAATTTACATTTTCAAGTGTTAGAGCTATGCCATTTATTTGTTTTTCCCGCGGTTCTCAGTCCGAAGACTGGCTTGTTGCAGGTTTCCACGCTAGTCTGTGCAAGTCTGTGCAAGTCACTTCATCTGTGTCTAACTGCTGCGGCCAACATCCCATTGAACGTGGTTTAATGCATTCGTGCCTAGGTTTCAGTCCACAAACTATACAAATCATATTTCCCCCATTACCCAACTGACGATTCCTTGATGTCTCAGGGCGTGCCCTGCCAATAGACCCCCTTTCTGAGAAACTGCGCCATAAATTTATTTTTTCCAAATTCGATTCATTACTTGCTCATTCGTTACTCGATCTACCCATTTAATCTGCAGCATTCATTTGTCGCATCACATTTCAAAAGCTTCTATCCTATACTAGTCTGCTCTCTTTATAGTCATATTTCACTTCCGTACAAGGCTACACTCCTTCTGAAAAGGCTTCCTAACACTTAAACGAATAAACTAATGCCTCTTTTTCAGAAATAATTTTTTTTTTCAATAGGCATCCAGCATTTTGAGTTATCTCTCTCCCTCGGTCATGACCAGTTATTTTGATGCAAAAGAGCAAGACTGATCTACTACTCCATATTTTTTACGCTAATTCCCTCAGTTATGCCCGACTAAATTCGACTACACTCCATTAACCTCGTTTTGCTTCTTATAACCTCTTTTCAAGGCAGTACCCACTAAGTTCAGTTGCTCTTCCAAGTCCTTTGTTGTCTCCTACAGAACTACGGTGTCATCGACAGGCCGGAAACTTTTCATTTCTTCTCACTAAATTTTAATTCCCTACCACATTTCTCCTTGCTTTCCTTTACTACTTGCTCAATGCACAGTTTCAATATCTAGCTTAGGTTAAAACCCTCTCTCACTCCCTTCTCAACCATTGCTTCTCTTTCATTTCCTTCGATTCTTATAAATGCAACCTCGTTTTTGTACAAGCTGTAAATGACAGTTCTCTCTCTGCGTTTTATTCTTTGTCAAAGAAAGATAATTGTAGTCAGCGTCGTCGAAAGCTTTCTTTGAATCTAGAAATTCATTAAAAGTGGGTTTGCCTTTCTGTCACCTGTCTTCTAAGCCAAGTTTCAGGATCAGCGCTGCCTCGCGTTTTTCTGCGTTTCTGCGGAAAACAAACTGATCTTCTCCGACATCGGCTTCTACCAATTTCTCCATTCGCCTCAGGCTAGTAAACGACGTGTTCAGATCTTCGGGATACTCACAACTTCACTCAGAGATATTTAAGCAAAACCAAAAATAAAACCAGAGCGCAATAAATCATTTATTCCGGTAGTCAGTTTCGGTCTATATGACCATCTTCAGGACAGAGGATCATGCGACGTGAGGAGCCAGTACAAGGAGTTGCCGTGTTTACTGTTTACCAAGTGGTGCTGGTACCAACTGGTAACAGACAGTCGGTACAATTTCTCCGTGTACATACCACGCCATCTGAGGCTCTGTTCTGACGATGGTCGTATACATTAAAAGTGGTAACTGGGGTTAAAAATATATAATTTATTGAGTTCTGGGCTGTTTCTTGTTGAAACTGTAATTTACTATCGCTGTGGTTGCTAAATGACGTCAAAAATTATTCACGTTATTTTCCCATGTAAATGAAGCAGGCAAAAAGGAATACAAACGTCTCAAAAATGAGATCGACAGGAAGTGCCAAATGGCTAAGCAGGGATGGCTAGAGGACAAATGTAAGGACGTAGAGGCTTATCTCACTATGAGTAAGATAGATACTGCCTACAGGAAAATTAAAGAGACCTTTGGAGAAAAGAGAAACACTTGCATGAATATCAAGAGTTCAGATGGAAACCCAGTTCTAAGCAAAGAAGGGAAAGCAGAAAGATGGAAGGAGTATGTAGAGGGTCTATACAAGGGCGAGGTACTTGAGGACAATATTATGGAAGTGGAAGAGGATGAAGATGAAGATAAAATGGGAGATACAATACTGCGTGAAGAGTTTGACAGAGCACTGAAAGACCTGAGTCGAAACAAGGCCCCGGGAGTAGACAACATTCCATTAGAACTACTGACGGCCTTGGAAGAGCCAGTCCTGACAAAACTCTACCATCTGGTGAGCAAGATGTGTGAGACAGGCGAAATACCCTCAGACTTCAAGAAGAATATAATGATTCCAATCCCAAAGAAAGCAGGTGCTGACAGATGTGAAAATTACCGAACCATCAGTTTGATAAGTCACGGATGCAAAATACTAAAGCGAATTATTTACAGACGAATGGAAAAACTGGTAGAAGCCGACCTCCTTTTTTTTTATCTCATTTTGCTCTCTTTCGTTCGTTGTATCTGCTCGGGGCGGACGCCGTAAGACACCCGTTTTCGTTCGTTGTTGATCGGTGAACTCAGTTTTTTTATTACAGAGGGCAGCTAACCCTCTGACCGAACTCGCTGAGCTACTGTGCCGGCGTCTCGGGGAAGATCAGTCCGGATTCCGTAGAAATGTTGGAACACGTGAGGCAATACTAACCTTACGACTTATGTTAGAAGTTAGATTAAGGAAAGGCAAATCTACGTTTCTATCATTTGTAGACTTAGAGAAAGCTTTTGACAATGATGACTGGAATATTCTCTTTCAAATTCTGAAGGTGGCAGGGGTAAAATACAGGGAGCGAAAGGCTATTTATAATTTGTACAGAAAGCAGATGGCAGTTATAAGAGTCGAGGGACATTAAAGGGAAGCAGTGGTTGGGAAGGGAGTGAGACAGGGTTGTAGCCTCTCCCCGATGTTATTCAATCTGTATATTGAGTAAGCAGTGAAGGAGACAAAGAAGAAATTCGGAGTGGGTATTAAAATCCATGGAGAAGAAATAAAAACTTTGAGGTTCGCCGATGACATGGTAATTCTGTCAGAGACAGCAAAGGACATGGAAGAGCAGTTGAACGGAATGGATAGTGTCTTGAAAGGAGGATATAAGATGAACATCAACAAAAGCAAAACGAGGATAATGGAATGTAGTCGAATTAAGTCGGGTGATGCTGAGGGAATGAGATTAGGAAATGAGACACTTAAAGTAGTAAAGGAGTTTTGCTATTTGGGGAGCAAAGTAACTGATGACGGTCGAAGTAGAGAGAATATAAAATGCAGACTGGGAGTGGCAAGGAAAGCGTTTTTGAAGAAGAGAAATTTGTTAATATCTAGTATAGATTTAAGTGTCAGGAAGTCGTTTCTGAAAGTATTTGTATGGAGCGTAGCCATGTATGGAAGTGAAACATGGACGATAACTAGTTTGGACAAGAAGGGAATAGAAGTTTTCGAAATGTGGTGCTACAGAAGAATGCTGAAGATTAGATGGGTAGATCATATAACTAATGAGGAGGTACTGAATAGGACTGGGGAGAAGTTTGTGGCACAACTTGACTAGAAGAAGGGATCGGTTGGTAGGACATGTTCTGAGGCATCAAGGGATCATCAATTTAGTACTGGAAGGCAGCGTGGAGGGTAAAAATCGTAGAGGGAGACCAGGAGATGAATACACTAAACAGATTCAGAAGGTAAGTGAACTGGAAGCACCGTGTGTCTGCAGTATTGCACCTCGCACAGCGTTGCGAGGAGGTTGGGCCCGGCGGGCAGCGAGCCGTCGCGTTTTCGGTAACACTGGCGAGGCGGCGGGAGGGCGGCCGTCCCAGCGATTCGCGCCGCGACGCGCCGCGTTTAAAAGTTCAGCGGCCGCTTTCGCTTTTCAGCGACACAAAAAGGGAAAGCGGGTGGCGATCGACTTCAGCGCCGCCGCCGCTGCTGCTGCCTCATCAGCCGTAGCCGAAAAACAGCTGCCGAGCTGACCGAACGCTGCCGCCATTTGTCTGTCTGCGGCCTGGGTGCGCGCCGCGTAGCAGATGCGGCACTGTCGAGCAACTCTTCGTCTCGCAGCCACGAGTCCGTTATGCGATTCACAATGGAACACACACTGATAAGCCGTAAAAAACCGGCGATGTGGAAATGGGCGACAGAAAAATTGCCTGCTATTATAACATCGTCTTACCCAATAACTGCATGTGAAGTATTGCTTCCGGATAAGCTATGTAAGACGTGTATGTTTCTATTGTCTATTGTCAAACCATAATTAATGAAAGATGCTTACATTTTATTAATAGGATTAAGTAGGAATAATCAATATTTGTCATTTGGGAAATAATTGTGGTAGCAGGGAATGTGTGCACCAAAGTATTGTTGGCGGAAGAGACGGCACATTGATATAATTTTAAAAAGGGCGGGAGAGACCGCGTATGGATACATTTTAAGAAAAGAGCGGGAAAGACCGCGCATTGATACATTTTGTAATGGTAGTAGGGGTTGTCTGCACCAGAAAGAATTGTTGGCGGGAGAGACCGCAGTTTAGCGTTCGTAGGAAGTCAGTAGTAAGCGAGATGTGAAGCGAGTCGGTAGCAGGTCTGAAGCGAGAGGTTGAGGAGCGGCGTGCCTGCCAACCACCAGTTATGAATTACGAGAGATTATTAACGGATGTACAGAAACCTCAGCTAACTACTATCATAAGAGGAACTAATACTATGGATATTTTTTTTTTTTTTTTTTTTTTTGTGAAACTTAAGACTACTGAAGGTATGTTTGCCCAATGCTAGTTGTAAGTCCCATTTGAACGTTTGTAAGATCATTTCATTACCAACAGTAACTATTTGAAGAATCGTTTTCAGAATATAATTAATTTTTGCCAGCAATATTGCATTACTGATTATAATCCATCCCAAAAACCATCAACGTAAAACTTTGCAAAATTTTATTGTTGTCAAGAAAAAGTTTAACTATGAATTACGTAACTTCAGTCATTAATTAAAGAATAGCTTCAGCTTTGCTATTAAAGAATAACGTCAGCTTTGGTAATAAATAGAGCCACTTATTATGACAGCCCACCACTTATTATGACAGCTAATGGAGTATAGTAAAACAGAGTAAGTGTATTCATGTCGCAGTTCGATGTAGCAGTCAGATGGCGATACAGTTACAGTAAAAAAGGTAGGGAACAGTTTTGGGTTATTGCAGGTAAGGACTGAGGGCCACGACGACGACACATTCTATGTTTCGTCGAAACAATCCGCAAATCACTTTTAATAAGCAACATTTAAATTTGTGTGCGAAGATTGCACCTATTATTATTGAGAAAGAGAATTAATTTCAAAGGGAAGATTTCATTTGTTATTATTATTAAGCAAGAGATAGAAATCCTAAGGGAAGGTTTCATAGGTTATTGTAAAAGGGAAGGTTGCGTAACAAAAGAGTTATAGAGGAGACGCGAAGGTTTCAGCCACATTACTCGAAAATGAATAAGAACGCGAACTACTGCTTACTGGCCACTTACAAGTACAAAGTGATACCGAGGAAAGAATAGATGAACATCGAGGATTACTGGTACAGTAGATTCTCGTTTATCTGCACTAGAAAGAACCGCAGGTCATTCGGATAATCGAAAATACAGATACTTCGGAAAGTTAGAACACAATAGAATGACATGGGTTAAACGCCGTAGACAAATACGTTATATTTTATTTTCCCAGAATAAAAGAAATAATATTTTACTTTCAAATAACATTGTAAATTATTAAAAACTGAACGCAGAAAACTAGATACACAATGGCGCCGCCGAGCAACCTACAAATGTAGCACACAAGTACAAAATCTCTTCCTTCCTCAAGAAGCAGAGATCCGAAAGCTCGAACCATTTATCCATGTTTTGCAAATAAAACGAGAGAACTCGTCTAGGATAACCAAACGAAATGGTTTAATGTCTATGCTTTTGTTACTAATGAATGAAGAAATATAAAACGAACGAACTACCTTCTTTATAACACAGAAGCCCCTCACTTTACTGAGGTGTTCAGAAACTACAAAACTTTTTAAGATGTTCTTAGTGCTGTCCTTAATGGCCGATGAAACTCAGTGCTGAAGAGAGGCCGTGACTGGAATCATAACCTAACTTCCACGTGTTTGAAATATAGCACACGAATTTCGTATACCCGAAGTCTCACTAGACCAATAATCAAAGGTCTCAGAATCTCGTTTTATATGATGATGTAACTAGGTTACTTTGATCATTAGACAGATTAAGAAGGAATTCCGGGAAATCGATCATCTGCTTTCAGATTAACTCTGCATAGTTTCTTTACTAATATTTATCATTTCACGGCAAAAGATTTTTGGAGATTAAGCACGTGCTGATAAAAGACCTATTTCTATTTTTCTATTATTCCATCACCCTGTCGCGACGCTATATGGATCCCCGTCCCCATCCCGTATTCGGGTAATTTTTCTTCTTTAGTCAAAATAATCCATTACTCGAGACAAAAGTCATAGGATATTTTCTATTTTCGTGTGGGATTTGCATTTGCCGGCGTAGTGCATCTGTTTGACATGACATGGATTTAATAAGTTGTTGAAAGCCATGCTGTATCTATAGCCGTCCATAATTGCGAAAGTGTTGCCGGTGCAGGATGTTGAGCATGAACTGCCCTGTCGATTATGTCCAACAAAGTTTCGATGGAATTCGTGTCGGAAAATCTGGCTGGCCAAATCACTCGCTCGAACTGTCCACAACGTCTTTCAAACCACTCGCCAACAATTGTGGCCCGGTAACACAGCGCATTGTCATCCATAAAAATTCCATTTTTGTATCAGAAGACGAAGTCCACGAGAGGTTGAAAATGGACACCAAGTACCCAGACATAGCCATTTCCGGTTCGGTTGGACAAGAGGACTCAGTCCACTCCATCCAAACACAACCCACAGCATTGTGGAGCCACCACCAGCTTGCACAGTGCCGTGTTGATAACTTGGGTTCATGGATTCGAGGGGTCTGCGCCACACTCGCAACCCGCCATCAGCTCTCATCAACCGAAATAGGGAGTCATCTGACCAGCTCACGGTATTCCAGTAGTCTAGGGTCCAACCGATGTGCTCACGAGCCCAGGAGAGGCGCTCCATGCACTGTCGTGCTGTTAGCAAAGGCACTCGCGTCGGTAGTCTGCTGCCCTACCCCATGAACGTCAAATTTCGCTGCACTGCCCTAACGGATATGTTCGTCTAATGCGTCACGTTGATTTCTACGCAGCAGTGCTTGTCTGTTAGCACCGACAACTCTGCGCAAACGCCGCTGCTCTCTGTCGTTAAGTGAACGCCACTAGTCACCGCCTTTGTCCGTGTAGAGAGGTAAGCTCTGAGATTTAGTATTCTCGGCACACTCTTGATTCTAACGATCTCCGAAATGAAATGTCCCATGCGTCTAGCTCCAACTAACATTCCGCGTTCAAAGTCTTAACTCTCATCGTGCGGCTACAATTAGGTCGAAAGCCCTTTCACATGAATCATCTGAGTAAAAATACAGCTCCGCCAATGCACTGCCTTCTTATACCTTGTGTATGCGATACTAACGCCATCTGTACATGTGAATATTTCTATACCATGACTTTTGTCAGTACATCGCCTATCACAGGCAAGGCTTTTTTCGACAATATCCGTGTGTGGAAGATAAGTTCTGGTATTCCTTGGCGACTATGCAGATATCATTCTGAGGTCTGATAGCTGTTTTATGTAAAATTATTTCTTCGACCCATTTTACATATATACACTACTGGCCATTAAAATTGCTACACCAAGAAGAAATGCAGATGATAAACGGGTATTCATAGGATAAATATGTTATACTAGAACTGACATGTGATTACATTTTCACGCAATTTGGGTGCATAGATCCTGAGAAATCAGTACCCATAACAACCACCTCTGCCCCTAATAACGGCCTTGATACGCCTGGGCATTGAGTCAAACAGAGCTTGGATGGCGTATACAGGTACAGCTGCCCATGCAGCTTCAACACGGTTCCACAGTTCATCAAAAGTAGTGACTGACGTATAGTTACGAGCCAGTTGCTCGGCCACCATTGACCAGACGTTTTCAGTTGGTGAGAGATCTGTAGAATGTACTGGCCAGGGCAGCAGTATAACATTTTCTGTATCCAGAAAGGCTCGTACAGGACCTGCAACATGCGGTCGTGCGTTATCCTGCTGAAATGTGGGGTTTTACAGGGATCGAATGAAGGGTAGAGCCACGGGTCGTAACACATCTGTAACGTCCACTGTTCAAAGTCCCGTCAACGCGAACAAGAGGTGACCGAGACGTGTAACCAAAGGCACTCCATACCATCACGCCGGGTCATACGCCAGTATGGCGATGACGAACACACGCTTCCAATGTGCGTTCACCGCGATGTCGCCAAGCACGGATGCGACCATCATGATGCTGTAAACAGAACCTGGATTCATCCGAAAGAAATGACGTTTTGCCATTCGTGCACCCAGGTTCATCGTTGAGTACACCATCGCAGGCGCTCCTGTCTGTGATGCAGTGTCAAGGGTAACCGCAGCCATGGTCTCCGATCTGATAGTCCATGCTGCTGCAAACGTCGTCGAACTGTTCATGCAGATGGTTGTTGTCTTGCAAACGACCCCATCTGTTGACTCAGGGAACGAGACGTGGCTGCACCATCCGTTACAGCCATGCGGATAAGATGCCTGTCATCTCGACTGCTACAGATACAAGGCCGTTGGGATCCAGCACGGCGTTCCGTATTACCCTCCTGAATCCACCGATTCCATATTCTGCTAACAGTCATTGGATCTCGACCAACGCGAGCAGCAATGTCGCGATATGATAAACCGCAATCGCGATAGGCTACAATCCGACCTTTATCAAAGTCGGAAAAGTGATGGTACGCATTTCTCCTCCTTACACGACGCGTCACAACAACGTTTCACCAGGCAACGCCGGTTGACTGCTGTTTGTGAATGAGAAATCGGTTAGAAACTTTCCTCATATCAGTACGTTGTAGGTGTCGCCACCGGTGCCAACCTTGTGTGAATGCTCTGAAAAGCTAATCATTTGCATATCATCGCATCTTCTTCCTGTCGGTTAAATTTCACGTCTGTAGCACGTCATCTTCATGATGTAGCAATTGTAATGGCCAGTAGTGTATATAAGGCAACGTAATTCAATTCGTGAGGTGGACGGTAGTGTTCAAATTCCCATCTGAACCTGTCTATTTAGGCTTGCGGTGGTTTCCACAAATAATTTCAGGTAAATTCATCTAAAAGGTCGGGTCCCCACTATCTGGAAGAAGGGCTACTCTACCATCTTCACTGATATTGATGCCAACGGAACACTAAAGCCGTCTTCCGCCTATGTAGTGTTCATTCCATGCGTCACTCGCTTACGAATAAATCAGTGCGCGGACTGGTTTCTTTCTCCTAGCCGCCGCCAAGTAAACGGGCGTGCATATATTGCGGCACCCTTCTATCGACTTGGAAAGAGCCTGTAACGACGTCACTACAGCAAGGTGACTGTCTGGGGAGGCAGAAGGTCAGGGGAAGGAAAACAAGGAACTCCTGGAGCAGCAACAATGAGAGCAGGCAGCGTGCCAGGTGTACGCACAGCACGGTGGCCGTTGCGTGTAACTGCGTGACGCGCCTACGACTCTACGCGGCGCGACGCTCGTCGCATACGCATATGGGCACGTCTCTGTGGCTTGCTTCACTAGCATCATCGTCGTTTGCTTGAGTGAACTTTCTTGCGCCACTGTTTGGGAACATAGAACCTTCCGAGACAAACGGTTTCGTAGTAAGTTTTGAAGTTGCACACTATGGCGTAACAAGGGTAAAGGGCGCCCAGGATTGACTTCGAATTTGAGCCCCGTCCTCCTTCCTCCCCTCTGACAACAACACTCAAATTTTTGTTGTATCACTTGGACTTTTTATTCATTTTCTGTGGGTAGTACCACTTTACAATCTAGTAAAAGGTACATACTTCAAGAATGCTTTTTTCTATGGTGCAATTCAGAGCATGGAACAACACACAGATCCAAGTCGCTTTTATTGCAACAATAACACGGCTCCTTTGATATTTTTTATTTGGAAGTCAATCCAAAGCAGTGACAAACGAAACAAGAACAAAACACAGTTTTTACACTTTCGTTAAGTTGACCTGCAACGTGGCACCGAGATGAGATCTCTTTCTGCCTCATTCCACTTTAGTACAAACTACAGTATTGAATAATTATTTCACGAACTACTGGAAGCACAAATTATTCAAGTTAAAAAAAACAACGATGTGGAAGGAAACATTTATTTATTTTGAAACATGCTGGCAGATTAAAAGTGTGTGCTGGGCCGAGACTCGAACTCGCGACCTTTGCCTTTCGCGGGCAAGTGCTCTACCTGAGCTACCCAAGCACGACTCACGCCCCGTCCTCACAGCTGTACTTCTACCAGTACCTCGTCTCCTACCTTCCAAACTTTACAGAAGCTCTCCTGCGAACCTTACAGAACTAGCACTCCTGAAAGATAGGATATTGTGGAGACATGGCTTAGCCACAGCTTAAGGAATGTTTCCAGAATGAGATTTTCACTCTGCAGCGGAGTGTGCGCTGATATGAAACTTCCTGGCAGATTAACATCAGTTTTAATCTGCCCCGGCTGGGTCGGAGATTTTCTTTACTCAGGGACTGGGTGTTGTGATGTCCTAATCATCATCATTTGCCGGCACGGTAACTCAGCGTGTTCGGTCAGAGGGTTAGCTGCCCTCTGTAATAAAAAAAACTGAGTTAATCGATCAACAACGAACTGAAACGGGTGACTAGCGACGTCCGCACTGAACAGTTGCAATGAACGAAAACGAACAAAATATTTTAAAAAAACATGTTAGAGCACTATCCCGCAAAGGGCGAAGGTCCCGAGTTCGAGTCTCTGCCCGTCACACAGTTTTAATCTGTCAGGAAGTTTCATATCAGCGAACATTCCGCTGCACAGTGAAAATTTCACTCTGGATTTATTTATTTTGTTTGCCTGTAACTGACCGTTATCAGCTAATGTGGTATGTAACTATGCACCAGAGGAGGGTGTATGTGTGAAAGCGCTGAGAACCAATGTGGCCGAGTTTACTATGTCAACTCGCTGGGTAAGTGGGGCCCATGGGAATTACAGTCTCCACAACGAACTTGTGACTTCGCACTAATTGCGAACGCTCGGCTACAACCGGAGCCAGGCGGAAAAATCGATATCACAATGATAGGATAGCTATAAAGTCCTTTGCCATATTTTATAGAGATCGTGAGTATATTTAAACGCACAGCTACGAAGTGTTAAAGTTGTCTCAGGCAGTAACTCATTTCTCACTAGAGGTTATCACTGCAGCTCGTGACACTGTAATACACTCCTGGAAATTGAAATAACAACACCGTGAATTCATTGTCCCAGGAAGGGGAAACTTTATTGACACATTCCTGGGGTCAGATACATCACATGATCACACTGACAGAACCACAGGCACATAGACACAGGCAACAGAGCATGCACAATGTCGGCACTAGTACAGTCTATATCCACCTTTCGCAGCAATGCAGGCTGCTATTCTCCCATGGAGACGATCGTAGAGATGCTGGATGTAGTCCTGTGGAACGGCTTGCCATGCCATTTCCACCTGGCGCCTCAGTTGGACCAGCGTTCGTGCTGGACGTGCAGACCGCGTGAGACGACGCTTCATCCAGTCCCAAACATGCTCAATGGGGGACAGATCCGGAGATCTTGCTGGCCAGGGTAGTTGACTTACACCTTCTAGAGCACGTTGGGTGGCACGGGATACATGCGGACGTGCATTGTCCTGTTGGAACAGCAAGTTCCCTTGCCGGTCTAGGAATGGTAGAACGATGGGTTCGATGACGGTTTGGATGTACCGTGCACTATTCAGTGTCCCCTCGACGATCACCAGTGGTGTACGGCCAGTGTAGGAGATCGCTCCCCACACCATGATGCCGGGTGTTGGCCCTGTGTGCCTCGGTCGTATGCAGTCCTGATTGTGGCGCTCACCTGCACGGCGCCAAACACGCATACGACCATCATTGGCACCAAGGCAGAAGCGACTCTCATCGCTGAAGACGACACGTCTCCATTCGTCCCTCCATTCACGCCTGTCGCGACACCACTGGAGGCGGGCTGCACGATGTTGGGGCGTGAGCGGAAGACGGCCGAACGGTGTGCGGGACCGTAGCCCAGCTTCATGGAGACGGTTGCGAATGGTCCTCGCCGATACCCCAGGAGCAACAGTGTTCCTAATTTGCTGGGAAGTGGCGGTGCGGTCCCCTACGGCACTGCGTAGGATCCTACGGTCTTGGCGTGCATCCGTGCGTCGCTGCGGTCCGGTCCCAGGTCGACGGGCACGTGCACCTTCCGCCGACCACTGGCGACAACATCGATGTACTGTGGAGACCTCACGCCCCACGTGTTGAGCAATTCGGCGGTACGTCCACCCTTCCTCCCCCATGCCCACTATACGCCCTCGCTCAAAGTCCGTCAACTGCACATACGGTTCACGTCCACGCTGTCGCGGCATGCTACCAGTGTTAAAGACTGCGATGGAGCTCCGTATTCCACGGCAAACTGGCTGACACTGACGGCGGCGGTGCACAAATGCTGCGCAGCTAGCGCCATTCGACGGCCAACACCGCGGTTCCTGGTGTGTCCGCTGTGCCGTGCGTGTGATCATTGCTTGTACAGCCCTCTCGCAGTGTCCGGAGCAAGTATGGTGGGTCTGACACATCGCTGTCAATGTGTTCTTTTTTCCATTTCCAGGAGTGTATTAATAACGAACAGAATAACAAAAAACTACAAAACGAAATGGCAGACAAAGCACTTCGGTGATCTTCGGATCGAGCCTAACTTGAAGAGCGTGTGAAGTGGTTCAGCTGTAAGATTAGAGCTGGTTCGGCAGTCTAGGAGGACAATTTGCAATGTCTAGTTTGTGAATACAGGTGGCTTGGCACTGTCTGAGGACAGATATGCTGCCTGCCGC